>NC_062286.1:41161693-41770742 GCF_902655055.1 Lutra lutra | reverse complement strand
AAGATTTCATAGTAACTAACCACTGGGTGGTTTGTTGTTTTTTTTTTTTAATTTTAAAGATTTTATTTACTTATTTGAGGGAGAGAGTTAGAGAGAAAGCGCACAAGCAAGGGGCCAGAGTAGAGGGAGAAGCAGGCTCCCTGCTGAGCAGAGAGCCCGACTTGAGACTCTATCCCAGGACCCTGGAATCATGACCTGAGCTGAAGGCAGAAGCTTGACCAATTGAGCCACCCAAGTGCCCCCCACATTGGAAGGTTTTGCCCTCAGCTCTTGCTGAACAGGAACATGATTTCAGATCATGTATTTACAGAGCAAAATTAGGCCAAATCACGACCAAAATGTAGCTAACTGGTAACATCAGATATCAGGGGAATTATGTAACCCAGAAGGTAGCATTGATTTTGCTTTAGAATATATATTTATATATTTGCATAATGGGGATGAGTTCAAGGGGACTTATTAGGTTACCTGACCATTATTTCTTTGCCGGGAAAATTCTTATTCAGAAAAGGGGGCAAGAGACCTTCACAGAATCAGGACCTATCTCTAAGTGCCAGAATTTATTATTAGACTCTGTCCCACTAGATCATCTGTGATTCTTTGGCAGGCAAGTGTTATACTGAAGTCTTTTCTATTACAATGACGAAAGGAAAATTTTTTTGGTAAGATTTAATAAGCACACCAGCTTCTTTAATGGTTTTTTATATGTGCTCAGGCAGTGCAGAAACTGCCATCGCAGCATAAAATTCCATACTTTTTAAAATATATTTCATGCTTCTTTTTAATGACCTCATTAGACAAATCAGTTTTTTGGCAAACCAAGTCTAAAAAAATTAATCTTACAGTGATTTGTGACATCCAGGGATCAGACAATATGGACTACATGCTTCTAGAATTGCCAACCTATTCCAATAATGAGAGAAGAGGGGCAGAGAGAATAAAAGTCAGAAATTTACCTTACCCTTGAAGAGTTTATCATCTAGATGTACAGTGGGAGCCCAGACTATACCATGAATGACATGTAACGGCTTCATGGCTCGTAAGCAAAAAGCACTGACATTGGGAAGGTGGGAGGAGGAATGATAGATTAGCGTTGGAAAGTTGGAGTCCCGGTTCTGCGTCTTACTTGGCTGTGCATCTCCAAAACAGGGGCCTAATCTCTCTGAGCTTCAGAGTTTTCTTCTGCAATAATAACTGCCTTACAGACGGGCGCCTGGGGGGCTCAGTCGGTTAAGCAGCTGCCTTCGGCTCAGGTCATGATCCCAGGGTCCTGGGATCAAGTCCTGCATCAGGCTCCTTGCTCAGTGGGGAGCCTGCTTCTCCTTCTGCCTGCTGCTCCCCTTGCTTGTGCTCATGCCCTCACACACATACACTCTCTCTCTCTCTGACAAATAAATAAATAAAACCTTTAAAAAAATAAAAATAATCGCCTTACAGGGACATTTTGAGGATTGAACAGGAAAATTAATGTGTGTGAAAGAAAACTTGATAAGCTGTAAACCTCTGTACTTATCTGTCCAGTCACTTCACGGACATTTACCGGAAGCCCACTACTTGCCAAGTTCAACCCCCAGCACTACCAGAGATACAAGGATGCAAAGCTACAGTTTTTTCCCCCAGAGAAGTCAACTAAAGCATAATCCTCCAGGCCCCCTTCAGAGGAAGGACTGAGAGCCATGAGCGCTGGGCTAGTGAGGGAAATCAAGAAAGGAGGGTAAGGCCTGAATGTTCTAGGTCCTATAGAATGTGCGGTGTATAGATAGTTAGGGGGAAAGAAGGGATTTTGCAGGCAAAGAAGCAGTCTCTCCTAGAGATGGTCAAGTGTGGACTTTTTTGAGTGCAGGTAACTCCTGCAAGAAAGGCAATCAACTCTGTCTCTACTCCGAGACCAGGCTTATAGTGAACCCCACCTGTGCAAACCACAGTCATTGAGCAAGTGTTAATTAAATCAATAGTAACATTTCAAGCTAAATGCATGTTATGGAAAAGCGTCTGCTGACTATGCTCAGATTTGAAGAGGTCCCTATTTATTTAGGCAGAAGGAGTTAATCTCAGAAATGTGAGCAGGTAGTAAGAAGTTAGTAAAAAAGGGAGATTTAGAGGACATCCGCGGCTCCGTCCAGCGAAGCTGGCAAACGGACTTCATCTCAACTGCCATTTCCCTTCAGCAGGTACTGCCTGCCTGGAGCAGCCCTGCTGGAAGAATCTAAGGCTGTGTCTGAGCTCAGTGATAAAATATTGATGGTTGCCTTGGGCACTGGATGGCAAAGCAGCTACTGGAGCCTTCTCTCTGCCAGCCCAGCTTACTCCGGCCCTAGCTCTCTCCTGAGGCCTGAACGCAGAGAAATGAGGTTCAGAGTAAGGGCTCTGAGAGTTCTCACTGTCAGTCTCACCAGGCAAAGCTCCGATAAAGCGGGAAAGCTCTCCTGTCACCTGCAGCAGTCACTAAAACGGGAAGGTTTTCAACTTCGCTTTTAGCAAAGCAAACCACTGCTTTCATTAGAACCTTCTCGCAGTCCAGCAAAAAACCAAAGTTTTGCTTTGAGGAGGATCTGAAGACACATCTGCAGACACAGGGGAAGGGAAGCTCCCGACCTTGAATCGCTCACTCTTCTGCTAGAAGCAAGAAAACAACTAAACAATGTGTTACATAACGAGATTTTCCAGAGCAGGACCCTTCTCTTACTTTGCTTAGGTTAATTTGAAGGACATTAGCACAGAAAGGAAACACCAAACCCATTTCCTCATCTCCAGACAGATGCCACATACAAATCTGTTTTCTAATGGGGCCTGGTGTGGCTGCCGGTTAATCAGCAGGAGTCCTTCCCTTTTCTATTGGTCCAACTCACACTCTTGTCAGCGAGGCCACAGCACCCTGGAACTCTCGCACAACCTCAGCTCCAGACAGAATGAGACCAGATAACTCACGGCCCTGTGTGAACCCCTCAGATATTAAATATTTATGAAAATGTCACCCTGAAAAAAGCAGCAGGGTAGGGATAGAGATGAGTTTTAAAAGGCAATGTCCAGGGGCGCCTGGGTGGCTCAGTGGGTTAAGCCGCTGCCTTCAGCTCAGGTCATGATCTCTGGGTCCTGGGATCAAGCCCCGCATTGGGCTCTCTGCTCGGCAGGGAGCTTGCTTCCTCCTCTCTCTCTGCCTGCCTCTCTGCCTGCTTGTGATCTCTCTGTCAAATAAATAAATAAAATAAAAGGCAATGTCCAGGGGCGCCTGGGTGGTTCAGTGGGTTAAGCCACTGCCTTCAGCTCAGGTCATGATCTCAGAGTCCTGGGATCAAGCCCCGCATTGGGCTCTCTGCTCAGCAGGAAGTATGCTTCCTCCTCTCTCTCTGCCTGCCTCTCTGCCTACTTGTGATCTCTCTGTCAAATACATAAATAAATAAATAAAATCTTTAAAAAAATAAATAAATAAAAGGCAATGTCCAAATAGACCCATCTTTCTTCAGAATCACAGAGGCAAAATTTTCAGGGACATAAAAAGCCCCCACTGTGGGCAGGTGTCTTCTGATTCAGGGTGACCAACGCTGATACATGGAGCTGGGGCGGTGCAGGACAACAGGCACAGGGCAGGCGGGGCTGAAGGACAGGGAGAGAAACAGACAAGGGCTGACCCGGTTGCACTACAACTGCCAGCCCCGCCACGCTCCCCAGGGTCTTGAGGCCACTATGACTGAGTGGGGAGCAGCAGGAGACCAGCTACAGCAGCTGCAGCTTCCCAGCCTCTGGCTGACACCAGCTTGGGGGGAGGTGTTTGGGGGGGGCTGGGTGCTGCTTGCAGAGAGGACTGTCTCATGCAAAGGACAAAGAAGGACCCCAGTGGCAATGCCTAGAGCACAGTCCTCAGAAGATCTCCTCGTGCTCTGTCAGAAATAAATTAAACATTACATGCCTAAGGGCTGGAAAGGTTTCCTGCCCTTCAGGAAGGAGAGAAAAGGCAAGACCTTGGAGAAAAATTCCCTCCCTAACACAAGGCACGAGGGAAGGAGAAACAAACACGAGACACCGCCACTTGTTACTGGCCATCTACCATGTGCCAAGCATTTTGCCAGAGCTTTACATGGGTTATGGTCCCTGTTCGCATGTGTGCTGAACTGTTCTTTGTCCATGAGGGGATAGAAGGTGAGAGAGGGTACGTCGCTGGGCAACTAGCATCGTCAATAATGACTGATTAGGGATTTCAGCCTGAAGAGATTTCCGTCAGTGTTTTTGGTCTGCCCTTGATGAATTCTCTAAGTTTTTTTTAGTATCAAAATCTCCATTTCTGATTCCTTTGTGAACAATAGTTTTACTAGATCTAAAACTCTTGGGCAACAGTCTTGTTTCTGCAGCAGGGACTATATTCTAGACAACTTGGTCACGGCACATAATCTCCGTTGTCAGTACTTTGTTGAGGATTTTTGTGCTTATATTCATAAGATATGTTATCCTGTAGTTTTCTTTTCTTTTAGGGTTTTTATGTGGTTTTGATATCAGGGTAATTCCAGCCTCATAGAATGAGTCACAAAATGTTCCCCCTCTTCTACTTTTTCGTAGAGTTTATGAAGAATTGGTATTAATTCTTCTTTAAATGTGTGGTAGATTTTACCAGTGAAGTCATCCAGTCCCAGGTTTTCCTCTGTGGGAAAATTTTTATTACTACTGCAATCTTTTTTTTTTTTTTTAAAGATTTTATTTATTTATTTGACAGAAAGAGAGATCACAAGTAGGCAGAGAGGCAGGCAGAAAGAGAGGGGGAAGCAGGCTCCCTGCTGAGCAGAGAGCCTGATGCAGGACTCAATCCCAAGACCCTGAGATCATAACCTGAGCTGAAGGCAGAGGCTCAACCCACTGAGCCACCCAGGCACCCACTACTGCAACCTCTTTTTAGATCCAGACTCTATTTCTTAGTGGCAAGTTTAGATAGTGTCTTTCTCTCTAGGAACTTGTCCATTATGTCTGAGTCATCAAGTCATTGGCAGATGGCTGTTCACAGCCCTCCCCTGTCATTCTCAATACTTCAGTAAGTTCGGTAGTAATGCTTCCTCTTTCACTTTTTATTTTAGTAATTTGATTGCTCTCGCTTTTTTCTAGGTCAGCCTAGCTAAATATTTGTATTTTTTTATTGTTCTTTTTGAAAAACCTACTTTTGGTTAAGCTAATGTTCTCCATTACTTTTCTATTCTCCCATTTCATTTATTTCTGTTGTGATCATCCTTGTTCTTTCTCCTGCTTCCATGGGTTTCATTTTCTCTTCTTTGTATACTTTCTTAAGAAGGAAGTTCGAGTTATTGATTTTAGATCTTTCTTCTTTTCTGATATAGATGCACGCCCCTATACATAAGCACCATTTTATTTAGCTATAGCCCGTAAGTTTGGGTGTGTTGTGTCTTCATTTTCATTCATTTCAAATGTGTTCTCTAATTCAGCTTGCCATTCCTCATAGACCCATTGTTCATTTCCACATATTTGTGAATTTCCCAGGTTTTTTTCTGTTATTGATTTCCAACTTCAATCCATTGTGATCAGAAAACACACTTTGTATGATCACAGTGCTTTTAAATATTTTGACCCTTCTTTTATGGTGTAGCAGTTGGGTCTGTCTTAGAGAATGTTCCACATGGACATGAGATAGAAGCATATAAGATGGATGGATGGAATGTTCTAGAGCTGTCTTTTGGGTCTACTTTGTCTATAGTGTTGCCCGGCTTTCTATTTCTGCCTCATTTTCTATTCATTATTGAAGT
This sequence comes from Lutra lutra, assembly GCF_902655055.1. Lineage (NCBI taxonomy): Eukaryota > Metazoa > Chordata > Mammalia > Carnivora > Mustelidae > Lutra > Lutra lutra. Next base: position 41,765,001 of record NC_062286.1, on the reverse strand, counting down.
CAATTATTGAAATCTCTACTATTGTTAAATTCTCTATTTCTTCGCTCAATTCAATTGGCTGTTGCTTCACATATTTTGTTAGAGGCTTCTATGTTTATGATCATTATAACTTCCTGATGGATTGAAACTTTTATCATTATAAGATGCTCCTCTTTATCTCTAGTAACATTCTTTTTATTTTAAACTCTATTTTGTCTGATATTAATATAGGCACTCTAGTTTACTTATGGTTGTTGCTTGCAGGATATAGTCTTTTCCATCCTTTTGCTTTAAATCTATTTATATCTTTGGATCTAAAGTGTTTCCTTTGTAGAGAGCATATGGTTGGATCATGTTTATTTATCCAGAAACCAGCAATCTCTGCATTATGAGCATATTGCTTAATTCCTTCATATTTATTGTTATTATTGATATAACTGGATTTATATCTGCCATTTTACTTTTTGCTTTCTATGTGTCTTGGGTTCTCTTTTTGTTCCCGTTTCTCCTTCACTGTGTCCTTTCTCAAGTGAATATGTTCTGGTGGACTGTTTTAATTCCTTGAATGATTTTTTTCAAGTCATTTTCTTGATGATTGCTCCAGGGCTCATCACAGACATTTTAACTCACCAAATCTACTTCAGCTTTACACTAACTGAATTCCAGTGAGATACAGAAATGCAACTCCTATACGACTCTATTCCCCTTTTATCTTTTTTGTGCTATGATTGCTATGCATATTGTTTCTGTGTACCTTACACACCCATCAACATGTTGTTAGAATTCCTACTTTATACAATTTCATATCTATTTGAGACAGAAAGTGTTTTGGTTTTTTTTTATGTATTTATAGAGTTTGTCAGGTACCTTTTAATTTAGCTTTTCTCAATCTTTGGGTTTGTTCCTCTGGGTTTGAGTTACCATCTGGTGTTACTTCTTTACTCCTGAGGTACAGCCTCTATCCCTGTACTTAGGGGCTAGAGGGAGATAGGGTGCCCCTGACCTCTAGGCCACACTCAGCAGGAACTTGACCTCTTTAACTTGGAGTTGGAAGGAATGAAAAATAGTGATAGTTTGCCATTTTCAGTTGGACAAGGGAAGTTTTTATTGAGAGTTGAGGGGAGAGGATGCCCCATCTTCTTGGCTACCCCCAGCCAGGACAGAACTTTCATCAGGCTAAGCTGGGTATGGGTGATGAGGAAGAGGGCCCTGGTTCAGATGCCACAGACTCTTACCATTCTTATAAAGTTTTAGTAGATTTTCTGGAGTAAACAATGTCTTCATTGTATGTTGTATGCCTGTAGGATTATTCACAGAGACATTAAACTTTTTTTTTTAATAGCTTTCCCTGGCTTTGCTTATGTTGCTAAGAAACGTGACTGTGGAGTTTCATGTGCTCTCATTCCAAAGTAAATCCTGCCCTCCTATATTTTTAATGTCTTCTTTACCTTCAGATAAGTCCTTTTATGTTCTTAATCTTTTTGTCATTCATTTATTGCTTTTTGGCTTGACCACGTAGACAAAATTTTGACAACTCCATTCATTATTTCCACAAAAAAAATTCTACTTTGCCTAAACATCTTCTGCATTTTATTTTCCACTTTAGGGAATGTCTGCATTTGTCTATGCTGATTTCTTTCAACATATGTCTATATTAATATGTCCCTCCACATTCTTTTGATTTAGTTTGTTATCCTGTTTTAGTTTCTTGAGTTGGAATCTTCGCTCAGTGATTTTCAATCTTTGTTTTCTAAAAACTGAATTAAAAACTATCAATTTTTCCTTGAGTAATCAATTGACTTGATTCCATAGGTTTTTAACGTATAAAGTTCTTTTTTTAAAAAAAGATTTTATTTATTTATTTGACAGAGAGAGACACAAGCAGGGAGAGTGGGAAAGGGAGAAGCAGGCTTCCCACTGAGCCAGGAGCCCGCTGTGGGGCTTAATCCCAGGACCCTGAGATCATGACTTGAGCTGAAGGCAGATGCTTAACCAACTGGGTCATCTAGGCACCCTTTATATAAAGTTCTTATCCTACTCTGGTATTAAGCAATTCATAAATTCCACTTTAATTTACCTTTAAATCATATGATGTTCACAAGCTTTTGTTTCATATTGTTTTTTCTTAGGTGAGTTGACAAAGCTCTCTTATTTTAAATGTTAATGCATTTTATTTATTTATTTATAATTTTTACTTAAGTCCCAATTAGTTAACATACAGTATAATATTAATGATCCTAAGCTTATAATTTCTGCTTTGGAGAATTTGTTGTGATTTTATTTGTGAGGGTCTACATGGCTGTGTTTCATAAATTCAAGGTGCAGACAGACTATGGAGATTTAATTTTAGTAAAATTGACTTCTCCTGGGAGGAGCCCCTTTATGAGTTTCTTATGATGTACTATGGATATAAACATTCTCAGTCTTTAGAGCCTTTACCATTCTCAGGTATAGATCAAAACTGACTCTATTTGTAGCCCCTATGTTGCTGCTTTCCATCTCATTTGCCTTTTTTATAGCATAGCACACACACACACACACACACATCTGTATATCAGTGTTCTGTTTCCTTCTCTGAAAAAGATCCATTGTTCCTGTTTACAGTGAGACTTATAAAAGAAAGATAAAAACCTTGATTGTTTTTCATAGAGATTATAAGGATGAAACTACAAAACATTAAGTGGAATGGCTAGGCATACACTGACCCAGGGACTTCTGATGTAGGATCTGGGTTTCAGAATAAGTAGAAAATTCCCCCATGCATTGTTCCACATGCCTAAGAGCAAGGCTCACATCCCTTTCCACAAATAAGAAGTAGAAGGTAAAGGAGTGTATTAATCACTAAAATAATACCTCCTGGCTCTGTTTAAGTAGTTGTTTAAGTTTCCTTAGAAACCAGTAAGCTGTCCACCCTAGAAATCAATCTCTTTGGCTAATTTTTCCCTTTACTTAAAAATAATTATGATATAAGGAGCAGCACCGAAGGTATTTATACTCAATGCAAAAAAAAAAGGTATAGATATAAATATTTTAAAATTTAAATCATATTCCTAAGTAAGGGTGGGCAGACAACAATTTACTGTGACATCCAAAGGTTTATAAAAAGTCCCTGAGTAAAGTTGCATCAGGAGAAACATGAATCTAAACAGCAAGGGTTGGGGCCTTCCACCAGGACTCCCCTCCTGGGGTGCATTAGAGGAGAGCCCAGGGTTCTCAAGAACCAAGAGAGTGATCTGTGAACAGGAATGGTCCTACACAGACCCTAGACTTCTCAGGACTCCCTTTTAAACATATGCTCATCCGGCTGGATCCCAGGCAATTACTCTCACCGCCTAATGTAGCTTACCGCCAACCAAGCTGAAGGACCAAGGGGCCTTTCCTAGGAGAAAGTGAGCATGGCTTCCCACTCTGACGTACTCCTGGCCTTTGGCCCAGCCCTCAGGATGCTGTTCGCACCTGGTGAGTGACCAAGATACGTTTTAGAGGGCCAATAATAACTAGACACCCTAGGGAGCATAAACACTTGACATGTTAACACAGAATTCCCAGAAGTAGAGTATATGATCTCAAATGAATGTCTAAGGTTAGGATTTGGAACACCAAAGCATTTCTCCTTTGACGCTAAATCAGATTGCAGAGGTCCGAGCAAACACAGGGCCTCCTGCTCTGCTCACTTCTTGAAGCTGAATTCGTCACTCACTGTCCCGTAACAACTACTAATTCAATAGGCCTATCTCCTACAGACATGTCACTGGTGAGATACAGCATCACTAGCTCCAAGGCTGAGCAGCTCCATTTGCCAGGCATAAACCATGTACAAAGTAGAACACTGAGTCGCATCGATCGTGCAGCAGAACAGCAAGAACTACTTGGCATGCCGATGAAGTCCCTCTGCTTCTTCATCTGCACCAGGCAAAGCACCCGGAACCCCTCTCTCTTCGCCTCTCAGAATGCCTGGCAGACACTTACTAACTCTCAATCTAGGAACTAAACACTCACAACAGTGTAACTGGCATATCATCGCTAATTTTAGCTTAGGATTTCCAGGGAAAGATCAACAACACACCTCCCTGACTTTAAGGTCAGCATCAGGAAGCTCAGGAACCAAGCCTCACATCAGTCATCTCTTGGCAGCCCTGTCAGTGCCGTAATTCTGGATGGAAGCAGGGTGGGGCCAACGAGGATGGTCACCCTACAGGGGCTGAAAAGCATCAAAGTGGTGAAAGGTAGGCTGCTCAGGAAAGGAGAAGGTGGGGGGGGGTAAAATGATCAATTGGAGAACTTTGGTTGAATCCAATTCATATGTATATAATATATAACATGTGTGTGTGTATAATATATATGTATAAAATTTATATATGTGTGTATAAAATCTCAAGAGTGGATAATTTGTTCGGCAGATGAAAACCAAGTTACAGAGGGCAGAGTTTCTAAAAGGCAAGAGAATTTGTTGCAAGGATTTTGGATGAATTCATATACCATAAGGCAGTATTGCATTTTTAGCACCTTTCTCAAGAGGAAAAAGAAAAGTAACATTCTGTAGCTCCATATCAAGGGAATTTAGGAAGGATTGAATTACAATAAATGAATTTACATGAGGGATCGTTCTTATCAAACACGAATGCTTAAGATGAAAGAATAAGACATTATGCGCCCAAAGAGAGCTAAGCTTCTTTAAAATAATCCTGTTAGAATGTGAATTTTAGGATCTGATAATTTATGAATGTCACCAGCTCCTGGCCTGTCCTCCTCCATGCCAATCTATTCAAAAGAACGAACTGCTCATTCCCAAATGTGCTTGAATTTACATTTCATCTACTCTCTCATTCTGAGCCCAGCAGCCAGGACAGAAAAGCCTGTCACCCTGAAATACATGCCGAAGGCCGGTGACTTCTGCAGGAGGACCATGGCCTGCAAGGTGTGATGGGCACGGTGCTGGGAGGGCTCTGTCCTCTGCTACCCTTGGACACTGTCTCAGGCCCACACAGAGCCTGGAATGGCATCTCTCTCAATTCTAGCATTGTCCCCAGAAGGTCTTTGTTGACACAGGCAGATACCCTCTTTTGGAACAGTCATATGTTAAACCAATCGTCCCTACCAACAGGAATCATCGAGCAGTTCCGAAATAGCAACCTGAAAGAACATGACAAGGTCAAGTTTTAATTGTAGAGAGGGATGTTGGGGAAAGTCTCAGGGGAGGCTTCTCAAACTTGGCTGATCACCACAGTTACCTGTAGGACATGCTCAAAATAGAGAATCCTGCACCGCACTCCACGAAGGGTTGCTTGCTTAGCTCTGGAGTTAGTACAAAGGGTATGTATCCTTAACATGTCAAGTGTTTTTGCTCCCCAGGGTGTATTCAGAATCCCAAATGATTCTGATAATCAGCATGGTTGGGGAGCCATGGCAGGTCAGTCTTGGAAAGGTCTCAACAGTGGGGAGCCCTAGGCAGCTGTGGGCCAGTGCCTGGGCAATGAGCACAATGAGAAGACCAATTACCCCCTCCTCTTCCTTATAGTAGGGTAAAGACCCAAATACAATGACTAATGACAAGATGGGGATCAAAGCGTCCACCTCAGAAAGTCCAAAGTGCAAGGTAAAGCCCATTCACAAACCTAATCATTTTTAAGATTTTTTTTCTTTTTTTTTTATTTGACAGAGAGAGAGCACAATTAATTAGGCAGAGGGAGAGGGAGAAGCAGGCTCCCTGCTGAACAGGGAGCCCGATGTGGGACTCGATCCCAGGACCCTGAAATCATGACCTGAGCCAAAGGCAGAGGGTTAACCCACCGAGCCAACCAGGCTCCCCAACAACCTAATCATTAAAATGGAGACTCCAAGAGCAGGAGTGAGAGGCAAACATTGTCTTTTCAATGCATTAGCCTCGTTGCCTAGGTGATGAGGTCCAACAGAAATTAACTTTTCACTAATCTCACCAATGAAAGAAGTCATTCTTCTTCCTGGGCAAAGACCTGAGTAAAGACGCTTCAGGGAAAGGCAGACCGGTGACCCCAATACCACCCCATCCTGCAGGGAGAAGGTAGACGTCTCCCTCCAGGAAAACAGGAAGATAACAAAATAACAGATTTCTTTCTAACACAGATCATGAGAGTTTGGGGTTAGGTTAAGCCCATGGTCATATCAGCCCAGCATTCTGATTCCAAGGGCCATAACCAGGAGGAAAATTGATGAGCAAGTGTGGCTTTATCCTTTGTCCAAGAGGGTAGCTTTCGTATTTGATCAAAATAGCCACACACGTTAGGGATTTACACACCAAACACAAAGCAAAATGAAAGTGAAAACAATAGAAACAAAATTGTTGGACGATTTATTAGACATCTTTCATCCAGGAGTTTTTAAAAAATGTTCATAATCTTGGGGCGCCTTGGTGGTTTGGTTGATTAAGCATCTGCCTGGGGCTCAGGTCATGATCCCAAGGTCCTGGGATCAAGTCCCATATCCGGGTCCCAGCTCAGCGGGTAGTCTGCTTGTCCGTCTCTCTCTGCCCCTCATCGGCCCCCTATTCATGCTCTCTCTCTCTCTCTCTCAAATAAAGAAATAAAATCTTTAAAAAAAAAAATGTTCATTGTCTTCATCTCATTTTGGCCCCCATCCCTTCAGGAGAAGTGGGATCTTGCTCATGTGGGCATACCCAGCCCCAGGGGGAGCAAACCCAGTTCCTGCCTCCAGGAGCCAGACCTGCTCTTGCCTTTTCTGTATATGCCTGTATCTTAACAGCAGTATTTTTTTTTATTCGGTTCAATGCATTTGAGGGGAAGATAAAACAAAAATAATGTAGCACCAAGTACCAAACCCTGAAGTGCACCAATGTGAGCACCGAGTAGCCTGTAAATAAACGTGGGAATGTTAGCGTGGGGAGACAGAGAAGGTACTCAGAATTGTTCACCCAGTGTAAAACTGGGGCAGGCTCCAACAAGGCTTGACTGCTTGGAAACTGGTTTCGAAGACATGCAAGGGTCTCTCTGTCCTATTATCCTTCTCCCAGTCCCAGCAATTTCTCAGAGACTGTTTTTCACTGCAAGCCATCTCGGTGATTAATCAGAGACAGTAGATGGCTATCTAAACCAAACGGAACATCAGTCATGCTAAAAAAAAAAAACAACAAAAAACAAAAACAAATCTAGGGTGCCTGGGTGGCTCAGTTGGTTAAGCGACTGCCTTCAGCTCAGGTCATGATCCTGGAGTCCCGGGATCGAGTCCCGCATCAGGCTCCCAGCTCCACGGGGAGTCTGCTTCTCCCTCTGACCTTCTCCTCGCTCATGCTCTCTCTCACTGTCTCTCTCTCTCTCTCAAATAAATAAATAAAATGTTTAAAAAAAAAAACACCAAATCTAAACTTGCCAATTTCTTCAACACATGTGAACATTTATAAAGAGAGGCACGTTGTCAACTCCCAGATCTCTCTCTCCCTCTATCTCTCGGCATCCTCACTCTGCAAGAACACCTGTCTAGAGCCTCTGCGTGTCAATCAATAAACACAGCTTCTCAAGCCACAAGCGAGCTGTGCCCTCTGTGAATGGATGAATCTACACTTGGGAGTCCAGTATATTTACTCGGTGAAATTTTCAATTAGAACCAGCAAGAATCTGGCCGGTTAGCTCAGTTGGTTAGAGCGTGGTGCTAATAGAACCAGCAAGAAAGCCCAAGATGAGATCAAATATTAGAGAAATGAGAAATCGGTCATATATTAAGCAAATATTTATCATGCAAAATGTGCCAGGTGACAACAGAATGAAAAATCTAAATGCTGAAAGGTATACTAGGGGCGAATGAGTTTTTTAAAAAGTATGTATAATTATAATCTTTAAAAAGGTTTAAAAGAAGGGAAAGGGTGGGGCAGTTTGCTTCTTTCTGTCCTACTGTCCAATGATACCTGTTCATAAAACTACTTTGATGGTTTGACCCTCTTACGAGGTGACCAAATGGGCTTTTTATTTGTCCCAGGGTATAGTTTTGTTTATGTCTTCAGACTTTGAATATACTTAAGTCTCGATCCAGTTCAAACTGGTAACCTGGTTGTTTGAAAGAAAAAAAAAAAGAACAGGTTTTATTTCTGTTGGGAGGAAAGTATATATTTTGAGTTCATTTTTAAATTCAACAAATTCATATAGTTAATTTAAGGGTTCAAGATTCAATCCACAGCTTCACTTAAGATCAACTTCCATATGCGGAGATTTAAAACTTAGAAAACTGTGGCCATATTTTACCCATATTTTATTTCTTGGCCTACCATTTGCCTCTTATGATGCCCGCACCCCAATTTATAGTAGACACTAGGTCATTTTTATTTCTCCACATAAAAGTCACATGACTTTTTGCTACCATAATGTTTTATTTACACCTCACAATTACGATCCATGACACGGGCACTGATGTATCTGATCCAAGAACCGTTCGTAACACACATAGGTAAGAGCTGACAGTTTAACTTCTTTCTCGAAATCCTCTCTTCACTACTTTCTCAGCTCTAACCCCGAAAGTGTAGTGTCGAGTATTGGTAATTTGAAAAATATACCATATCTCTTCGTAGGATGGCTACCTTACTTTACTCCTTAAGTCCCTATTTAGGGACCACAAAGCGGTCACCTTTGTGTTATAACAAAGATGAGATACACAGTCACATTTATCTGATTCTTTCTCTTTCCTCTTCAATGTTGAGGCACTGCCAGACAGAAGGCTTTTAAACAGAAACAATGTGACACAAAATCCTGAGGTCGGTGCGGAATTTCTCCGCGTGCCTCTTATGACCTAGAACAGGCTTTTTCTTTCAGGGTGCTGGCTAGATTCCCCCTTCTGGGGCGTTTATCTTGGCCACAGGCTGCCAGTTCATCAAGGAAAGGATTTCCGCAGCACTGAAAGTCATCGTTGGTGCTTTATGCTTCACTGTGCTCACATCCAGCTTAGAGATGGTCGCAGGAAACCGGAGGGCAAAAGGGGGGATTCTTCAGGAGAGTCCTTTATGGGGGGTAAAACCAAACCACCCATGGCCAACTCTAGCCCGTGCCGATGCCCAAATTCAAAAGCACGGGAACACTACCAGGGCACACCATGGGTGTGCAGCCTGCTGACGGCTCTCCCATCCCTCTGAAGGGTCTCAGGTCCTTGTATTTCCCAGATGATTTCCTGAAACTCTGAAAGATTGTGCATCTCCTAAATGACTGTCTTCTTCCAAAGCAGGATATATGCTATGCTTATTCAGCACTGAGACTGCACTGGAAGCAGGATATTTTTGATGTTTCAGTATCCAAGATAAAAAGTAAAAGCAGTCTTTTTCTTTATTATTAAAAAAAAAAAAAAAGTGTGCAAGAGCTGCCCCTGGTCCTTACTCCATCCTGGAGTCTCACCTTCACTCCTGACACACACCCCATTGTTCAAACACCTCTGGAAGTTCGCTCCAGGGGGAGGCTGCTTTCCCCCGCCCACTGACAATGTGTGAAGGGTGAAAGTTGAGTGGTTTGTGTTTCAGATTATGTCAAAATGCTCCCATGCTAAAATGACTGAATTAGACCATCACAGCAACAGGCCAAAATATACTCTCCCAGGTGCCGTTGGGAGTTCTAATCCTGCCTAGTGTTGATTGGGACTTGGTACCATAGTGTTATAGGATTTTTTCCTCTGCTGCGGCCCGGTCACTCCATGCCTGTTTTTTTTTCTCCGTTGGTGCCTGGTTACTGGTTCCTGGTCATTTCGACCTGAGAGGGTTGCCACCAGAGTTTCTAAGTCTAGGGGGTTTTATGGGCTTTGTTGGCAGCTGTTTTAATCTGATTAACCCTCCCTGTGCCTGTCATCCGACAGGTTTTTGTCATCTGTCACGTGCAAAAGGATGGAGGGCTCCTTTCAGTGTGGTATAGAATCCTTTTAAGGGTGGTTTCCTCTTAGAGTGGGAGCCCCTTGTCCCTGCCTGACTGCCTTCTAACTAGCCTTCATCATCAACAACTCACGTAGCGCTTTCAGAGAGCTTCCCCTTGTCCCCTGAATAATTCTATCAAAGTGTACCCATCATCACTTCCATCTGCTTCAAGGCTCGTGCTGTCGTAGTGTAAGAATCTGATTGGAGCTGTTATGTCCATGGCTAATAAGGAAAGTCAAAGGAGGGGTCATTTTTAATCACCAAACTTTGCCCTTTTCAAACATTATATACTTTACTACATACATACGTAAAACATATGAAGTATTTATTATTACACTTACATTGTAGATGAGAAAACTGAGACCCGGATATTCATATGGATTCCCATGTTCACTCATTTATTAAGTGACAGACCGAGAATTAAATGCAGTTCTGTCTGATTCCAACATCTGTGCTCTTTGTACTACATCTCGCCAGTTAATCCATTAATATTCACAGAGAACATTTGCATTTTATTCAAAGCTTTAACATTTTAAAGAGCATGAATGAGTTCCATAATAAATGCAGGCTAAGAGGAAGAAATGTCTTTCCCCAGAGAGCCAAGAGAAACTGCCATCAGGCCCGCTGTTGGGGCAGAATATGAATGCCTCATTTAGATTACTTTTCAAAGAAGCTTCAATCTCGTCCCTCTGGCTCATTCAAAGGCTGGAGGACAATGAGGCTGAGAGTGCTGGCTGACTACCAGTAGGCTCTCTCCCCTCGTCCATTGTGATAGAATCCTGGGGTTTTTGTGAGTTTTTTGTTTGTTTTGTTTTTCATTTTTGTTTTTTAAAGATTTTATTTATTTATTTGACCTGGAGAGAGAGAGCACAAGCAGAGGGAGAGGGAAAAGCAGGCTCCCCGCTGAGCAGAGCCCGATGCGGGCCTTGATCCCAGGACCCTGAGATCATGACCTGAGCAGAAGGCAGACATTTAACCAACTGAGCTACCCGGGTGCCCCTCGTTCTGTTTGTTGGTTTTTGTTTGTTTTGTTTTGTTTTGATCTCAGTCCATGACAGCCCAGGGAGAAAAAAGTGGGGGGTGGACTGCTTCTCAGGCTTCTTTGCCATTAAATGGGGCCAGCTGCCTAAAATCTGGCTGAGGAGAGCTAAACAACATTGATGTGTTGCACCTCCAAGGAACTTTCTTAAAGGCCAGTTGACCTGCCTACCGTGCCCCAGACCTTCCTCCACTTTGTAGACTGCAACGTCAGCCCAAGGGCTGAAGCCAATGCAGCCATCTTGAGCCATCAACTGACATTAACAGTACTAGGCACAAAAAGTGGATGAACATGCTGGATGGAGCCTGAATTGCTCACAACTTGTAGAACAGCCGTAGAATGCCTCGTGCTCCACACCTCCTTGTCAGACAGAAATCATCTTCTGACTTCTTTAGTTTGGTTCTCTTTGATGAGGAAAGGAAATCAGTCTCAACCGAGAAACACAGGGAGGGTGAATACTCACATGTTTCCCAGTCTTACGGGATTTGTGAACAATGATGTAGCCTAAGTTAGGGCAGTTTTGTTCAATAAACACTAGCTTTGAATATGAAGATTTCAAGGTGCATTAATAAGGAAGAAATAATTACAAAAATAATGAAAGGAAATTATCTCAATGCGGCCTTTTTTCCATTCTTAATGCAACCGGCATAATCTGAATATTCTGTCATCCCTTATAACCAATGCATTAGCATAAACACAACATTTGAATGTATATAATAATTACTCAATTATAATGATCAAAGGGAAGAGGCAGCTGAAAACCATCCCCAATGCCAAATCCCGGCCTAAGAAAATATCATTACCTTTTAAGAAAAGAGACGGATCTTGATGCCATTAGCAGGGATGTGCTATTTTCAGAACTGTGTATCTACCTTCTTTAATAAGAAAGAATTAAACACCGTTTTACCTTCTTAAGAGGCAGAAAGAGATGGAACATTCCAATATCCCCAGAAGTTTGTAATCTTGGCGGCGAATCGTTAACATCAGGGGGATTTAAAAACACATCTGGAGGCCTGGCCCTAGGGCGGAAGGTGAGATTGCCCACTTGGACCAGATTTAGAGCTTCTAGCGATGATAAAGCTATACCTGCTGCAGGGCCCTGCAGTTCTATTTGGAACCAAGCCCAGGGGCCATGGTTCTTCACCCTCTGGGGAGATTGCTTTGCCTCAGAAAGATGTTCATTACAAGAAACTAAGAACAATGTGTGTTTTTGGAAACATCCTGAAAGCCTCTCTCTCTCAGATCATCGTGCAGACAGTACAAAATCACCTAGGAAGCAACACTTGATCATTATTCCATGCACCTTCTGTTGCAGACATGTGGGGAAGCAAAGTTGTGAACTGCTCCAGGATTTCCCTAAAGCCAAAAATCTGCCCGGTTCTTCTCTGGGCAGATTTTCAGCTGCTGTAGCCCAATTTAGGAAAGGCAGCTGTCGGGCACATTTGGCCATACACCTAAATGGGAGCCTTTGGCATTCTGAACTAAAAAAAAAAAAAAAAGACATTGCTGAGAGACAGCAGGAGAGAGTCCACAACAATGGGAGCCTTGGTGAGGACTTGGGAAAGCAAAGCAGTTTTTCTCGATTTTTTGGAAAGCTCTCAGCTGAGCCTAACATCAGAGATAATCTAATGGACAGAAAGTGCTTCAGAGCTTGCATTTCACAAGGTTAAGCTGATGCAGGCAGGCCAGGTCTGAGGACCCACAGGGGGTCCCATAGAACCAACCAACAGAGTCTTTGGCAAAGCACAGGATAGAAATCACATGTGAGCCAGGATGAAGTGAGAGTAGAGTTTACTGAGGGTAGATGGAGAATGCAGGTACAGACAGTGTCTGGGTGACTCAGAAAGGAAAGAAGAATTTCAGTTTTGCTTGGGGTCAGGGGTTCTTACTGAGGACGGTGGTCTGGTGTATATGTCTTCTCAGGCATCCAGGAACTGGTCCAACACAGATGACTGCTCAGGTCCTCCATGAGTCCTCCCAAAGTCCCTTATATCCCGGAGCCAGGGGTCTTGGTCTCATGGCGTCTGGAGTCCTTGGTCTTGGAAAACATACGTGATGACATTGCGTGGTCAGTCCTTAGATGTTATCTACTGTTCTGGAAGACTCCAAAGAAATCATTAGCTCTTTGACCTTTCCAAGGAGGACATACATTATGGGTACTATAAGCCGGGTGTAGGCTGGAGGAGGTCCTAGCAAGCAAAGGAGCAGCAGGGCACTTGGGTGGCTCAGTCAGTCAAGCGATTGCCTTTGGCTCAGGTTGTGATCCCAGATCAAGTCCCGCATCAGGCTCCCTTCTCAGCAGGAAGTATGCTTCTCCCTCTCCCTCTTCCCCTCCCCTTCTGCTCCTGCTGTCTCTTGCTTTCTCTCTCTCTCAAATAAATAAATAAAATCTTTAAAAAAGAAAAGAAAAGAAAGAAAGAAAAAGAAAAAAGAGGGGCACCTGGGTGGCTCAGTGGGTTAAGCTTCTGCCTTTGGCTCAGGTCATGATCTCAGGGTCTTAGGATCGAGCTCCGCAACGAGAATCTTTGCTCCGCAGGGAGCCTGCTTCCCCCACTCTCTCTCTGCCTGCCTTTCTGCCTACTTGTGATCTCTGTCAAATAAATAAAATCTTAAAAAAAAGAAAAGAAGCAGCAAAAAAGCAGTCTTTCATGGGGTCCCTTCAGCTTCCCTATCTCAAAGCTTCTAAAAGAGGCAGAAAAGGATAATTCCATTAGCTGGTCCAAGGCTTAGAAAACATTTAAGTTCAAGATACCAGGAAAATCTACCCCCACCAATGCAAAGGTGATGGATGGGTTAACTCACCTTGCTGTGGTAGCCATTTCACAATACATACTTATATCAAATTATATTGTACATTGTACCCTTTCAACTTATACAATGTTAGATGTCGATTATATCTCAATAACTCTGGAAGAAGTTTTAATTTACAAGAGAAGCTCTAGCATCATGAAAGTGATTTTTTTTTCTATAAAATGGGAAGGAGTATTTACCACTTTCCAAACAAAGAAATAGGAAAATAATTATATGCAAGAAAGGGTTTCAAGATTTTCTATGTTGGGCTTTAGATAAAAATGGAAGACTGTAGATAGACGATAGATAAATGATGACAGATGGATACATGGATGATCCTGTTAGAGTTTAATATGTACATTAATATTACATATCATACACTTACATACCAATATACAAATTAAACTCCAGAGAAATTGGTTTCTCTTCAATTTTCCTAGTTTCAACAACTCACAATACAACTAAGAAAACAAGCAAACAAATATTTTCCACTTCTAAGTTCAGAAATTCCACTTTCAGGGGCAGCAATGTCCTCAAAGTGCTTGCTGAAATCAGCCACAAAGCAAACAGGACTTCTGAGCAGAGGACTCTTGACCCTCCAAGGGTCAGCCAGAAGGGACCACGGATGCCTGAGGATCAGTCTGGGTGTGGACCTCTCATGGGAAATACTCCCACTAGCCCCCGGGGCAGACCTTGATGAAAGGTGAGGATGAGCACAGGAAAGGGAGTCACAACACTTGGAAGAAGGGACCTCAGCCTCCTCTTCCCTTCATACTCCTGGTCCAACTCCAAATACTGGGGAGACAACGGCTTTGATTATGCCTGAGAATGAAGTTTTAAAATAATCACAATGGAGTCTCACACAATTGACATGAGACGGGTTTGTGAACAGAAAGTGTCTGAGAAATGAGGAAATGGGACTGAGGCCATAAGGAATTTTGCTACCTAGCAGAAAGGTTGGAGAGTGCAGAGCTGGTAGTACTTGCCTAGGAAACAAACAAACAACAACAACAAAAACTATTTCCTGTTTCTACCCCCAAGGAGGGGCAACTCTTCGATAAACTTGTCACATATAATGTACACTCTGAAATTTTCCTAAATGAGTATAAGCTTTGTCTCTCCTGCTGCTTCTCAATCTAATTCTATATGTATCTAGTGGCATCTCTATGAAATGTCTAAGAATGACTCATATTTGCATGCTGACTCAATCCACAGGGTTCTTTCACTTTTCAAAAAAAAAAAATCTTGTTAAGTCAAGTGTCTGCCTTTGGCTCCGGTCATGATCCCAGGGTCCTGGGAGGGAACCTGCACTGGGCTCCCTGCTCAGTGGGAAGTCTGCTTCTCCCTCTGCCCCTCCCGCTGCTCAAGCTGTAAGGACCTATTTATCCAGAGGCTTCTATCCAGGTTAAACAATAACCTTGTTGTTTAACCCTTAAACTGTCCCTGCTCCCCTTTCCCCAGGGGACTTACTTAAAAACAAGTCCTGGAAACCAGCCCCAGGTAACAAAGCCCAGATACAAGGATGGGTCAGGCCAGGTGGAGACATCCAATCAGTGCGGGGTTGCATACTCTCTCCCTAGCTACCAAGGAGTATGGGCCCCGCCCTTTGGGAGCCTTTTGGGCACCAATTCTAACCAAGGTGATAGGCTGGGTCAAATGTCTACTATTGGGTAAACTGTAATTCAATTGGTCACCTAGCATCACTGTGCAGCTTTCTCTGTGTTACAATTTCATTGGCCACCTGTGTGTGGACAGGCCCGACCGCATGGCCTTTGCCCTTAAAAAATAGTCTGTGAAACAGAGAAAGGTTGCCCTCTCTTGTAAGAGGTGTGGCCCGGAGAACATTGGGTTCGATTCTTGATGCTTGGTGCGAAATAAAGCTTTGCTTGACCTTTGCTTTGTATCAGTCTCACTCCTTTAATCACGGACCCGTTATTGGGGGACCTAACAATGCTCTCGTTTGTTCTCTCTCAAATAAATAAATAAAAATTAAAAAAATAAAAATAAAAATCTTACAACAGTAATTGTGACAGTTAAAATCACACAGAGAGAAAAGAGACCCAGGCTCAAAATCAGCTCTCAAATTCCACAGAACTCAAAGCCCAGATTTCTGTATCCATCTCCAGCTGGGTGTCACCTCCTGGACTGGCCCAGTCTCTCTCTGTGAACTGGCTTGATGGAGTTTGGTTGCTTGCCATGCGCCCTCCTCCTCTGTGTGCCCTTCCCTCTTTCCTGCCCCTCTGACTCTTTCCACTCATGCTTTTCTCCCTCACCTTTGCTGCTCCTCCTCCCATGCCCACTCCTGCTCACTTCATGCTGTGTTCATGCTCATCAGAAAGAAAACAGTGGCTGAGTCCAAATGCTATCCCCGAATCAGTGGTGGCCCCTGCAGGAAACAAATCAATCAAGCACAGGAGTACTCAGCCCTCAGCAGCAGAAAGACTTCCCTCGGAAGGGAATACTTCACAACTGTTGAGAGAATCAAGGTTTTTGGTGGGTTGTTTGTGAGAAGGATAGGTTTGTCAAATCAAAGCTGCTATTTCTTCTTTAGTGTCTGATTTAGGTGATTATACATCAGAGGGAAGCACTTGTAAAAGGATTATAGCATCATAGAAAAATAATTGGAATGTTTCATCTCTCTGCATATCATAGCTTGTTAAAGTTGCTGTAGGGACTAGCCAGATTAATTAGAAAGAAGGAATATGCTTATTTCTCTAATTCAACACTCTGATGGTCAGATATTCCTGTTTATCTTAGTAAATGTTAAGAGGAGATCATGGATATTGTCCTAATTCTGCAATTTACAAGATACATAAATCACCCCCTCCCTCTTGCAGGGCAAGTGTGTGGCGGGCTAAAGCCTAGGCTACTGTAGAAAGGGCCCTTTTCTTTTCCCTTAGATATTACGGACTGATTTTAAGGATATCTATCAGTTTTCTCATTCATTTGGATAATATAGACAATAAGCCCACAGAGTTCATTACTCTGAATAGATGTATTTTGTAAGCCTGAGCTAACCAGTCTGACAATCTAATGCATTCTAACAAGCAGTTAGTTAAAGTTTCTCCTTCATGGTGAGCTATTGATCAACTCCCCAAATACTTAAATACAAATAAAAATAGCAACAGAAAAAATTAAAGTTGGGGAAATTGTGAATTAGGAAAGATTATCGGGGGCACCTGGGTGGCTCAGTTGGTTAAACCTCTGACTTCTGCTCAGGTCATAATCTCGGGGTGTTGGGATCAAGCCCTGAGTCGAGCTCCCACATTGGGTTCCAGGCTCCACAGGGAGTCTACTTCTCCCTCTGCTTCTGCCCCCCAAATGCCCACCTCCAGGGTTCACGTACACTCTCTCTTTCAAATAAATAAAATCTTTAAATTAACAAAAAAAAAAGAAAGAAAGAAAGAAAGAAAAGATTATCTTTAGTGCCTCATTTTCTATCTAAATAGTCTCTCTCCCTTTATGATTTTCCCCTCTCCTACCTTCTCCAAATACCCAAAAACCTCACATCCCTTCGTCACCCCCAGAATCTTCACACATGCCCCCTCTGGCAACACACTAGTCTCTCAAAACAGACTAGACCTCCGTTCCATTCCCTAGCTCAGCCATAGTAACCATGCTTTTACCAAGTACCCTATGCCCGTATTTCCTACATGCTCATGAATTTATACACTACCACCCCTGGTTAAGGTATTTCCTTGTATAGTACATTACTTCTTCATTAACCCAATTATTATTTGGCAAGGGCTTTGAAAAATATACCTAAATCCACAGGGGTGAGCATTTCCAGCACCACAGTAGGTCAGCAAAGGGACGATTTTTCAACAAGACTTCCTACCTTCTACACCATACCACGCAGGCAGCTACCCTCACCCATGAACTGATTTCCCTTCACAGGAATGGCTGACACTCTTGTCCATATGAGCCTTCCTCCATGTTAAGTGTACATTCGCCTTATTGGCCTTAGAGCAGACCCGAGAAGCCCCTCATCTACAATAAACAGAAAAGAACTAACTTGTAGGATCATTGCCTTCCTCCCTCTCCTACTTCCCACAGACCAACAACCCCAAAGGAATCCTCCAGCTCCCCTTCCCCACAGTGCTCTGAAAAGCATTTCCTACGGACCTTAGGTCCATGACTCCAAACCCCCTAGTGTTCAAACATTGAAACTATTTCCCCTTAACAGTGGACAAGGAATGTGTCTGGGGGTTAAATAACGAACTGAAAGCTAGTAGAATTAAAAACATGAAGAATAAGAACAGCCTGAAGACAGGATTAGCAAACTAGACGACTGAGCTAGGAAGAAGGCCCCACAAGCTGGCTAACTACTTGACAACTTTGCCTCGGGCTACCCACTCCCGGACTCGGGGAATGTGTCTTCTTCCATTACTGTCAAACATTCAAATGTCTTTTTAAGAGGTCGCTCTAAAGATCCTTTCTTTTGCTTCTTCATTAAGTCCTTCTTTTGCTCACTCCTTCAAGCATGCACAATGCGAAAGCACTATGGAAAATTCACTGTGCTAAGATTTCTTTGTGGAGTCTGGCGGGGGCTAGACAGAATAAGCTGAAGACCCAGTGCAGGGTTTTCAGGTCACAGCTGGCTCCGAGGACACAGACCGCGCATCAGTCTTGTCTCCACCCACATACACACGCACGCACGCACGCATCCACGCATACGCACACGACGAGTATAAATAACTCCACCCCCCCACCCCCACCCGCTCCAGCACCAAACAAGAGACGCTCAGACCTCGATAGACAGAAGCCCGAAGAACACCAACATACGAAGTAGGAGAAAATAGCCTGCCAGGCCACACTTGTCACACAAGAGCAAGAAATACCAGAGTAAGTACCGCAGCCTGGGCTGACTTGGAAAGCACGGGGTGGCCGTGCTCACTGATGACCAACACCCTCCCCGCTGGTGAACCCTCCAAGTACCAGCTCTGCCACTCTTGAGAGCAGGTGGCAGGATAGAGGAAATGGGGAGAGAAACACACAGATGGAGCAGGAGCAGGGGAGGAGGACTGGAACACTTGTCTCCCCAACCTTTCTTGTAAAGGGTGATATGAGATAGGCTCTCAAATTGCAGAACCCAGAAACAGAAAAGGATGAGAAACAATCAATGGAAAGTGAACCACATGGACAATAAGTTCTGAGAGTTCAGAGGAAGAAGAAATCAGAGGGAAAAAAGGGAGGGGGTGATAATAAGAAAACTGCCAAAGAGAAAGAGATCTTTTGCAGAAGTGACTCAGAAGTAACACTCACAAACAGCAGGCCAAATCAGGAAGGAGATAAAGTGGTCTTGCCAACCCATGCAAATATGGCCTTCTATCATTTCCTCCACCAAGCCAACTGATGCTACCGGGGCTCCAAAGAGCAAAGCAGCGTGGGTCTGTTTACCCTTGGCAGGGGTTAGCTGCCTTCCCAGTCACAGTGCATGAGCTTCACCATGAGCCAGAATGAGATGCTTTTTATCACTGCTTCTCCGACCTTTGGGTAAAGAACTTCCAACTCTCGGATGCAGATAAGATAGGTTTCTCCAATCCCAGCAGAGCATGTACCCTTCTGTGTTTTGCTTCAATAAAACATAGAAAGGTGGAAATTTAGCCACAGGTCCCCTATTGTACTTTGTTGATAAAAGGTCTAGAGGCAAGGTCCGAGAATTATGGCATAACCTTAGATGTGTCGATCAATCTGGCAAAGCTCCTCAGAGTGCACTGACCATGTTTCTAAAGCTAATACTTTAGGAACATGGGGGCCGCCCAGTATCATGCTTTGCCGTTATTCTCAGTCCTCATGCTGAGAAGCAATACCAGGAAATAAAACTTGGCTCAGAGAATACCTGGGGTCCAAGGTAAAAGGTCAAGGTTAGGTTTGAAGATGCAACAAATTAAATTCCTGACCTCGGCCAATGCTATCTGAGAAGCCGGTGAACGGACTCAACCCCATAAGCACAGCTCACAACTGAAATGGAAGGGTGACAGAAGGGTGAGTGAACAGGACATGGCAAGTGACAGAGGTAAAATCAAAAAGATCCCTAAATGCTGTCTCTCTCCTGCCTTGTAGGGAAAGGAAATTGGTAGCTTGGGTAGGATGCCACAGCCTATCCGAAAGGCAGGTGTCAGAGGGTTATTCTGTGCAGACTGGCCAAAATTTCCCTCTTGGAAAACAAGCTTAGTTACCCTGCTATCATTGCACTGACCTAAAGGAGATCTCTCCGAAATCCTACTGAGAAAATAGCAAACTTCCGTAGGACTTTTCCTGAAACCTGGAGGATGTTGAACAGCCCTTTAAAAATGCTGCTTCTTGTTCTAGTTGCACAATGGCAGAGAGGGCTCAAGAGAAAGGGGCTCAACAAGAAGGTGAGTCAAGAAGTGGGGCCAGGGGCGCCTGGGTGGCTCAGTCGGTTGAGCAGCTGCCTTCAGCTCAGGTCATGATCCCAGGGTCCTGGGATCAAGCCCCCATCAGGCTCCCTGCTCAGCAGGGATCCTGCCTCTCCCTCTCCCTCTGCCTGCCACTCTGCCTCCTTGTGCTCTATCTCTCTGTCAAATAATTTAAAAAAAAAAAAAAATTTTTTTTTTTTTTTTTTAAAGAAATGGGGCTAAACTAACCTTGCCTGATTGGACACCTAACAGTTGTTCACAGAAGCTTCTGGGGGCCACTGCCAGAATCCATCACCCAGTGAGAGAATCCATCAAGATGGCAAGGACTCAAAGCCTAGAGCAACATTTCCCGAAGTGCAGAGGGCCATCTGCCTCAGAATCAATCAGGGGCATTGTTAGGAAGCCAGTCTAGGCCCCACCCTAGAATTATCCAGAATATCGGGAAATGAGTGCAGGAATCTGCATTTTTAAAGTAGACTTCATGCCCAGCATGGGGCCCAATGCAGGGCTTAAACTCATGACTCAGATCAAAACCTCAGCTGAGATCGAGTCGCACCCTTAACGGACTATACCACTCAGATGCCCCAGGAATCTGCATTTTAAGAAGCTTCCCCTATTCCTACTCCTTAACTCTCCTCCATTGAGGTTGGAACTTGTCATTTTTGTCTTCCCAGGATTTGTCACCTTCAACAGAGAAGGGGGTTAAATCCTACTGTCTAGCTAATATCATGGGAAAGAGTCCAGATTATCACCCACTGTATCCCTCAGGGAAGAATGGATGGGGGGGCAGGAGGGTGGAATGACAGGATGCCAGGAATGACAGAAATGCTGGAAGAGGATATGAGACAATTACAGAGTCCCTAAAGTGCAAATGGACCAGAAGGGGAGCTTTATTAAGCCTCTGAGCCATTTGAAGGTTGAATCCAGGGCTCCCAGAATATGGTGGTATTCAGTAGGTGCTTAATATGGAGGAGAGAGAGAGAATATGTGTGAGTAGAACATGGGCTGCCCCCACTTCAGTGTTAATTTTAGTCCTCCTGTGTTCTATCTGGGTCTTAACCTCAGCTCTAACCTACTGGTAGCCAACCTTCTCCACTTGGGAGTACTGAGAATTCTCATTCACTTTGCTGTTTGATGAAGATCTCCTGGCCTACTGAATTAAGGGACCCTCAGTTCATGTACTGTCTTTGCCTCTGATTCTCCACTCTGTCATCTGCTCAAAGAAGAAAGCATTCTTCTTCTATTTTACATAAAAGGTTCTTCAAAAGGTCAGAGCAGCTGGGGAGCACACTCTGAAAACTGATGTGGATCAGTCCATAGCCCCAGAGCTAAGCCCATGCACTGTATCATCACCCCTTCCATTCCCCAGCAAACACAACCCTTCCTTGGATGCTGGGTGTGTGAACAGCAGGGCAGGGAGAGCAGAGAAGAGGGAGGAGAAAGGTGTGATTTCTGAATTTTTTTTAAACTGTCCTCACTTCCTGTCCTGTGGGACCTCTGGGTCTTCCAGGCTGCTGTGAATCCGAGCAGCCCAGAGCTGGCTCCATCCTCTGCCATCAACATTCTTATCTCCACAATTTCCACTCCAGTTGCTAAATGTTTTAATATCAGTATTTCTGAAAGAGTGCTCTGCATCAGGCCCTGAGATCAGGCTGTTGAAAATGGAGTAGGTGCATTTTCTGTTTCAATTTCAAATTCTTTATAGCAGACCTGAAAAGATGAAATTAAAATAATCTCTAATCCTAACAGCCATCAATAATCACTATTAATAAGTAGATCCATGTACTCTCCCCTGTAAGATTTGTAAATATGTACACAGCTGTAAACTTTCTTTCAAAATTAGGACCGTAACTGGACATAATAGAATGATATGATCAATTATGAATTCAAGGACATCCCTATTTTTATTTCCTCCCACACTAACTCACTCTTGATATCCTTCAGATTTCTCTCTGACACTTCCACTGCCTACAACCCCCTTCCTCCAAAGCATTTCTGTTCAACTTATCCCTTTTGCTTCTGCTCACTTTCTCCTAGGAGGCTTCTCCCATTCCATGATCAGATTCTCTCCCCGTCCAGGACTCTGAAGGAATAGCTTTGTTTCTTTATTGTGAATCTATGTGCACGTCTGTCTCTCCACATCAAACTCTAAACCAGGGAATGAAGGTTCACAAAACGTAGCCCTGTGTCTGGCACACAGTAGGTGCTCAATAAATGCTTGTTAAATTGAATTGGATGGAGTGCAATACTCTCTTAGATATGTCTAAGCAAATTAGTTAAGACGAGAATCCCAAGAACCAAGATACGAACTCTCAAATCCTTAGCCATACTGATAGGCGCAAAAGACAAAAATCCCCATTTTCTTATTTCATGTGTTTAAAGCTGGTGTTTGCTTAAGTCACAGCCACCTGCTGCTCTGCAGCTGTACTGGGGAATGAGTCTGGGCTCCAAATTACCAACTCAGAGCTTCCCAGTGGCTTTTCTACTAACAAGCTGCCAAGCCCAGAATGATGGGGTTTCTGTTTTAGCTGACAACCAAAAACAAAATCTGGCTGCTCTAGCCAGGCTCTTTTCACTCCACCTGCTGCTTCTACAGCTCAAGTGGAGAATGACATATGAACCACCAAAGCCTGAGGCCAGGATTCTACTGAAAGTCCATGGATGTCAATTCAAGGCATTGAGAAATTGCTCATCTGTTATGCATTTATTCCTACAGAAATCACCCATGGAAAACATAAAAAATAAAAAAATAAAAAAAAAAACCTTTAACACCTTAAAGGCTGTCCATGGCTTTTCCTGTCCAGGAACCTGTCTGTGATGATAGCACCCAGAGCTGGGGTGGGGGAGGGCTCTCTCATCTGTTTTGTCACCTCTAAAAGGGAAGAGCAAACTAGTCAAACCCACATTTGCTTCTGCAAAATTTCCCTCGCCATTAGGTAGGAATGGCCCGTGGTGGGCAATCTAAACCCTGAGACAAAGTGGTGAAGAAATATTTGGGGACCAAGGATTTTCAGGTCCACTCACATCTATCTTGGTGTCAAATGAGACTCAGCCAGGGGTTACTAAGAAAGGCATACATGAGACCATCATCATCATCATCACATTGGGTCAGCTTGATAAATCTCATTGGCTTTGGGTGCAGGGGAGGGGAGGCTTCAGAAGTCTATAGCACCCCCATCAAATCCTCTGACCCTGACATTTCATAGCACTGGACAGGGAGGATCACTTTCAGTGGTCAGATAGCTTCAATGAATCATAAATAAACAAGAATGGTGTTGTAGGGTTTTTTTAAGATTTCATTTTTTATTTATTTGACAGAGATCACAAGTAGGCAGAGAGGCAGGCGGGGGTGGGTGGGGGTGGGGGGAAGCAGGCTCCCCGCTGAGCAGAGAGCCCAATGTGGGGCTCCATCCCAGGACCCTGGGATCATGACCGGAGCTGAAGGCAGAGGCTTTAACCCACTGAGCCACCCATGCGCCACAAGAATAGTGTTTTAATAATAGTAAGTTTATGAGTCTGAAACATTAGATAGTTTGTTCAGTATTTACTTTGCATCAAGCCCTATGCTAGCACTTTAAATATATTATCTCATTAGAAATCTCACTCCAGGGAGCCTGCTTTCCCCCTTCTCTCTGCCTTACTCTCTGCCTACTTGTGATCTCTGTCAAATAAATAAATAAAATCTTAAAAAAAAAAAAGAAATCTCACTCCACACCACACAGCTGACAAAAGTTTGGGCAGGATTTGGACCCAATAAACACGAAACTATTTGGTGTTATTTTGTCCCAGTCCAGCAAACCTGGAAGCTGCCTTCCCAGACTAGCCCAGATTACAGGTAGAAAATACTCCTAATCAACAGAAAAGAGAAGTTGTCCAGATAGGTGAGATGAATTTCCAGGACACCTGCCTTCCAGAAAGAAATCTCACTGTAACAGGAACACAAGAAATACAACCTATACAGAAAAGGACACAGACTCTGGACTCTGTCAGCCTTTGGGGACCCTTGATCCTGATGAATGTCTGAGAGTATTTTCCAGATACAACTCCATCCCTTCCCAGCAAAACCCCAAAGTTGCCTGCCTCATTCATGGTGGCCTTCATCATAGGCATTTTCAATGAGCTTTAACTTTAGACAATAGAAGTTCTATGTATCAGAATGCCCTTGCAATATTCATCTTAAAACAATATTCAGGGGTGCTTTGGTGGCTCAGTCATTAAGCATCTGCCTTCAGCTCAGGTCATGATCCCAAGGTCCTGAGATCAAGCCTTTCATCAGGCTCCTTGCTCAGGAGGAAACCTATTTCTCCCTCTCCCACTCCCCCTGCTTATGTTCCTTCTCTGACTGTCTCTCTCTGTCAAATAAATAAATAAAATCTTAAAAAAAAAAACACTTTAATAGAAGCATATCTTGGGTACATGATTTCTAGGCTAAGTTGTTTGGGTGGAGCATTTTATTTAGTTATGTTGACAAAGCTGTATGTACATATTTTGAACAATTTTTTTCCCAAAATATAGTATTCATATATTCTCCTTCAATTCTTTGTTTACTCCTGAGTTGTTCTTTGGTTCCTGGCAAAAAAACCTAATGGTAGAATTGGTTCCCTTCCTAAAAATTTTCATTTCCAACTAATATTGGTTGAACTTAGGTGGTATAGTATGTAATCTATCATGTAAGTTTAATAAAGGTTAGTTATTAAAAACCTCACCCACTCAGAACAAGGCAATGTTTGTTTGTTTTTAATAAGAGAGAAGAGCGGAGGTCATACATTTTCAAAATATATATTATAAAGTCCGTTCACGAATGCTGTTCACAACTTGAGAAACATGGGGCCCTCATACTGTCCTTTTATCCCCTGTTCTAGACACTATTCTAATTTGTTAGCCATTTGGTATCTTAGCCTACAGTTGATTTTCAGCAGGAAATTGGAAGGATTTTTTGATAAACAAATTCTAACAATAGTGAGCTCCTTCTTCTGATGATAGACAAAAGCAACTATGAAAAGCAGGCACGAGAAACACAGAAGCAGATCTTTCTGTGCCCATGGAGCCCCTGCTGTGCATACATCAAGGGTTAGCAGGAGTGATCTGCATCATACCCAAAACAAAACAATACGGAACAGATGGTGTTCACTGCCCTCTGTTCAAGATCATATAAGGATTACACCAACTTTTTAAATATATATTTTTAATACTGCTTAAAGGAGTAGGGTTAATTTATGACCTCCCAGATTCCTATAAATCCCAAATCAAGTGCACTCTGAGACTTGGATATTTAACATTTTAACCCCGGGTTGGTCCTGATGGGCCTCGAATGCCAAGTCAACATAATCTCCACTGACCTCCAAGATGTGAGTAGAGAATGAATTAAAGAAAGGACCTTCCTGAATTTGAACTCTGGTGACTTTTAGCTAGACAAAGCAACACATTTCTTACTATTTATTTTTTACTGAAGTGAGTTGACATACAATGGTGTATTTCATTCAGACATACATCATAGTGATCCAACATTTACATACAATAAAAAGTGATCACCACGAGAAATTCAGTTACCATGTCACCTTAACAAAGTTGTTACAGGGGTGCCTGGGTGGCTTAGTTGTTAAGTGTCTGCCTTTAGCTCAAGTCATGATCCCAGGGCCCTGGGATTGAGCCCCACATCGGGCTCCCTGCTCTGCGGGGACCCGGCTTCTCCCCTTCCCACTCCCCCTGCTTGTGTTTCTTCTCTTGCTGTATCTCTCTCTGTCAAATGAATAAATAAAATCTTTTTTTTTTTAAAGTTGTTACTTATTAATTATATTCCCTATGCTATGCATTGTATCTCCATTTCTTATTGAGTTGATAACTGGAAGTTTGTACCTTTTAATCCTCTTTCCTTATTTCTCCAATCCATCCACCCCCTCACCTCTGGCCACCACCAGATTGTTCTCTGTAGCTGTGCAAACTCCTCTTTAATATAGCAGTAATAACTACTGGTAATCAGTTCCATATATTCTCTCTTTTTTTTTCTCGCACACACCCAGAGTATACAGGATCTGGACTCAGGTCTTCTCATCCCCAATCCAGCCTCCTCACAAGTCGTGCATGGTGCCATCAGGGCCAAGTTTGTAAAAATAAATGGGTGGGGCTGGTGCGGGCGGAATAGGGGAGTACAATGGCCCATTCTACTAATGGTTGTCTCTATGATTAGAGTCCTTGATTAAAACTAGTTACCAAAACAGAGTTACTAATCTATAAAAATGTATTTTAACACAGTAATTCTCAAACACGGGTGATTTGGCACCATCACCATCCCATAGGCTGTTTGGCAATGTCCTCAGACACTTGTGACATTTTTAGTTATCACAGTTGGTGGATAAAGGACAGAAATGCTGGACATCCCTGCAATGCACAGAACAGCCCTCACAATGAACAATTCTGGGCCCACAATGACAATAGTATTAAGAATGAGAAACCCTGGGGCACCTGGGTGGCTCAGTGGGTTGGGCTGCTGCCTTCGGCTCAGGTCATGGTCTTGGGGTCCTGGGATCGAGCCCTGCATCAGGCTTTCTGCTCAGGAGGGAGCCTGCTTCCCACTCTCTCTGCCTGCCTCTCTGCTTACTTGTAATCTCTGTCTGTCAAATAAATAAATAAAATCTTAAAAAAAAAAAAAAGAGAAACCCTATGCAAGAGGTTCTGGGAGAGCTGGGTGCTGCAAGCAAATTCAGCAGAACATGTAGATGCATGAGAACCCCAGACTGGGGGGGAAGGGGAATGACCCCTGTGGTACTAGCCGTGCAGCTTCTCAGGAGGCCTCTGCGGCTCCATCAGCCCAGGCTAGCCATCACCCAAACTGCTGGGCAGACGAAGCTTGTATGGTGCCCCTCTTCTTCCTTCTGTCTGTCTTCTCCTGTTCCAACATCCTCAGGTCATCTGAGCTCCTGCCCCTCCCAGCCCCCCTTGGAGACACTGTAACTCCTCCATGTCTGGGTTCAGCTATGTCCAGTTCCTGACCCAACACTAAGCAGTCCCCAAAACAACAACAGTAAAGAACAAAAATGGCAGTAGGATAGCTTTTCCCCAACAGAAACTCCCCATAACTAGGAGAGGTTGCCTTCATTATGCTAGCTAGTTACTTTACGTATTGTAGCTAGCTAACTTTATCAACAATCCTATGAGGTACATGTGATATCCATTTTGAAGTTAAGGAAACTAAAGTTCAGAGATATCAAATAATATGCCTACTTTCTAAAAGATAACAAGAAACTGATACCTGTTCCGTATTAATTCCAGAGCACACTCTGGAGCCACATTTAGTCCCTACCTGACTTTCCTGTTCCAAAGTCCTATTCAATTGGATACAAGCCAAGATACAATTTGTAGATTTATATTTTAAATTATTGGAAATAAATCCACAAATAAATCATCAGTGTCTTCCTTAGTCTGTGTTTTAGTTAGGATCCTTTGATTGTAAGTTACAGAAACCAATTCAATCTAGATAAAATAAATTAGAGCAATTTATTACAGGGATGTGGGGATTCTCGCAAAAATCAAGGAGGAAAAAAAAAAAACCGAAAAGCTTCTGTTTTTCTCACTTTTACTCCAGATCAGCTTTCTCAGTTCCCTCTCCTCGACTGCAGGGGACCACGGTTACCCTGCAGCCCCCACATAGCATGTCACCCCTCCATTCTCTCCCTCTGTCTCCCCCTCTGTCTCTCCTTCTCCCTCTTCTAAATCCCGGAAAAAAGAGAACGTTCCCAGTATGAGACAGATTTCAACTCTTGACAGAGTTAGTTCTTCCCAACGGAGAAGAGTCATGCAAAACACACATGGAGGGGGAGGCCACCTCCCATAGGTGGGAGAGGAGAAGAGTTTCCAGAAAATGGGAAGAGTCCGTAAGTTGTGGGTTCAGCAGGGCCCATTACAGTGAGAAAGTCTAATATTCCACAGCCCTCTGGTGAGGTGAAGAGCTGCTCAGAACTGGCCGGGTTCGTTTGCCCCTTAAAAGAGAATCATGTAAAGCCAATCAAAAGAATTTACACAGTAAAAGGAGACAATAATACTTTATTCCAGTTACCTCTGAATTCTGATGAGTAAACAGAGCAGTGAACTGATGAGAAGGCCATCTACTTTCTGTACTACTGAGGCTGTGCACCTTATTACTTTCCACTCCTTCAGGGGTTTATCTACTATCTGAACTCATGTCAGAGCTAATGGTCCTCTTTTGTCCCATTGGGCCCTATGTCATTCTCTGAATCGGGGCAGAGGTGGACTAAAAATGGGTCCCTTCCTCTCTATAGGACTTACAGATGCACCTTCCATAGAAAAGAATGAGGACTCCTTCCATGCAACCTGGGAGCAATCCTACTAGTCAACACAGAGGCCTTCTCCTATCTCATAATATTAGCTTAGTTAGTCTTAATAAGGATGCTTGGCAACATAGAGATCAATAAGTGAGGACAAATGACTAACATTTCACTTCTAAGGTTTTAGATTCACACAGCCATTTTGGTCAAAACTACAACAGTGAATCCTGTCTTCTCCTTCACCCTCACATTCATGTTGGCCTTCTAAGCCAACTCACCTCTTAGCTATCATAAAAATAAAAGGAGATACCTTGGAGACCAGCAAATGGTGTCGGGAGATAGAATAAGTGCACTGAGTAGAATATACGTCAGGCCAGTGGAGATACTTTCTTTCTCTTCTACCCTATAAAATGCAGATAGCTGAAGAGCTACTGCAGACGTCATAAAGTGGCTATATTTTTAGCCCCTACTCATTATGGCTTTTAGTGAATAGTCTCTCTGTTGTCTTAAGCCGTTCATCTTTGGAGAAATATGGCCCCATTTCTCTATTTATTTATCTCTTTAGAAATGGGAAAGCATAAACTGTTGCACTACAATAAATTTTCTCACTTTTAATAGTTCAAATGGTTCCATAGTAAAATGAAAGTCAAGCATTATTTTTATTCCTTGGATTTTTGTCATTTTGAGTTTCCTTAGCACCATTAAATGTCATGATCCCTAAGAATGGCCTCAATTCGATTATCTATCTTCTGAAGATGGTTATCTCAAACTTTAGACAGTTAAAAGTAGACTAGAAGAGAGCTTAATCATCTCTTCTTTCTAAAAGTATAAAGAAAGCAGGTGTTTTTAGATAACTAATTTCTAACTCATCCATGCAAACTTCAAATACAGAAAAGCAAAACAGTGAGGGCTAAAATTATCCAAAAATAATAGTTTTTTCTAGGACAAGAAGAGCTAAACAACTCCAAGTTATTCTTAACATGAAATTTAATTAGAAAATATAAAGTTAACAGAATTTTGGATGTACCAAGAATATGACTTACTAACACCTTTGCTATTCAGGCAGGGAATTAATTTTCATATGTTTTCATAAGAGATTAGTTGGGTTCATATACTCCATCTGCCTCACCCTGGTTCCTAAAAATTATAACACAAGAGATGTTTGAGATAAATGCATGCTGTCTATTTCTGGACTGCACTTCTACCCTGCATCCCTGCCTCCTATCCCATCCCTGAGAGGAGCTGAGATGGACAAACTAGAAGGAGACTTGAAGACACCCATCTCACCCTTGAATTGAGCATAACTATGTAGACTTCTTTCTTATCTTCTCTGAGCTTCCCAGATGCATAGGAGAAAGGCATTTAAGGAGGGGAAAGAGTGAATGAAAAGGGGACAACCCCACAAAAGCACTCATGCCAAAATACTTCCCAAAACACAGGGCAATCTCCACTGCTTCCCTCCCCAAAGCCGAATCTCCAATCAAAACCTCTAAGCCTCCATACCCTCATTCTCCTGTTGAAGCTTGCCATACTCAGGATGAAGAATAAGGGAAACAAAATGTCCATCTCACTCTCTAGATGAGAGAATTTCCTATGTTTTAATTTTCCCCATATAGTGCAGCACATCTATTAATTTTTCCCCGTGTAAACCATAAACTTTTAATGAACTGACCCATGTTCTAGGCTCACATTTTCTTGTACATCATATCCAATATGGCGCCAGAAGGTCATCTCACTTTGATTCAGTATGTCTGCCTGAGATTGTAACTTTCATTTCTTATGAGATTATAAACTACTTTGTCTAAACTACTTTGCAGAAAAAACTGTTGTCTCCTGCAGCTCCATGGTTAATAGCGTGGACTTTGAAACCAGACTGCCTGGATGCTAATCATGGTCAGCCCCTGACTAGCTGTCTGATTTTGGTACTTTACCTCTCAGTGTCTCAGTTTCCCCATCTGTAAGATGAACAAGGATATTGCTGGGACCTGCTTCATGGCAAGACAGTGAGGTTCAAATGAGATAATATGTGCAAGGAACTTGGAGCACTGTGGCATGTGATTAGAGATCTCTTAATAGTGATCACTTAAATAAATAGTTTTAGTCCCCTAGTGTGAGGCACACAATGGTTTCCGCTAGTGTGTTGGGTGAATAAAGGAATCCTCAGGGGAAATTGTTTTTTTCTCTCAGAAGACAATCTGGCATTATTGAAGAAGACATTGGTTGTTCTACAGAACACTTTTGTGGCTTAAGGAAAGCATATCCACAGAGAACAGCACAACATACAAATCTTCTTAAACAAAGGTTTTTGACCCATCCTAATGGATTCCACATTTTTCTTGTCTTCTTGTTTATCACTGTTTAGGACCCAAGAAAAATTTCCTTTGACAAAAACAGAAGGAATTTGGAGTTAGGGTAGAGATAATGTGAAAGGGAAAAGCCTGAATCTTGCATAGATGTTCTTTATCTCCTGTCCAGCCTGAAAAATTGTCTCTATCCAGGAAAGAAATGAGGTGCAGAGAAAATTAAGAAAGCAAGTAGAAAGTTGATTTTGGTTTTTACGGGCACTTGAGTGGTATCTCAAAAAATTTAGAGGCCATCTAAAGGTACCTCTTCTTATTTACGGTCTCACTTCCTGAATGAAATATTGTATGTATTAATCCCATCTGGAATTACAGGGCCTTTCTATGTTTGATGCCTCCAGAAACTTAGAACACAAATACCAACCAAAGAAAAATATATGGACAAACATAAATTAGACTTTTCTCCCCATTGGGATGCATCCATGCATTATAGCTTATAAATTTAGATTATATCTCTATTGCCATCGTGTGATAGAATGGTTTTTAGTGAAGATGTCCTAAAAAGAGAGTCAAAAACTCAGAACATAAGGAGCTTTTAAGGAAAAAATGCTGAATCGTTCTTTTCCCTGCCTACCAAGCAACGCCACACTTTCTGATGCTGGTGATCACAGCAAAAGTTTGGGAAGGACCATGTTTCTTTGCACAGAAACAGAGCAGGAGAGAGAATGTGGAACACTGAAAAGAACATGAAGACAGGATCCAGCTATTTTTCTCAGTCACATGTAGTGAAAGAATGATTCTGTTTTGTCCCACTTCAGATGTAAAAGCTCTAATTTTAGGATGCTGTCTGTCTCCCCTTCCACCCATCCTCCAGGCTGTCCATCCGCTGGCCCAGAATGGGTGTCCTTTCTTCCTGTATTCCCAAACAGCTTATCTTCCTAATGAACTCAGGCATCCCCTTATGTGTTCATTTTTCTTTTGCTGCTTTAACTTCTGTCTTATTAGAGATTACCTTTGACTTACCTGAAAATATGAGAAGTGTGTCCTACAAGTCATTAAGTCAATTCGTTTTTTTTTTTTTTTTAAGATTTATTTATTTATTTATTTGACAGACAGAGATTACAAGTAGGCAGAGAGGGAGGCAGAGAGAGAGACTGGAGGAAGAAGGCTCCCCGCTGAGCAGAGAGCCCGATGCGGGGCTCGATCCCAGGACCCTGAGATCATGACCTGAGCTGAAGGCTGAGGCTTTAACCCACTGAGCCACCCAGGCGCCCCCATTAAGTCAATTCTTGACCTGCGTCTGAACACAGACCTTTCTCTTCCTCTGTCCGAAGGTGCTGACCCCATGTCTTCCCAGCTCCAGCATCACTGGGAAATGTATGAAGCTTATCCCTGATACTCTCTTTGCCTCTCTCCATGCTCTACTCATCCATCCCAGCCTTCCAACAGCCACAAAATTCCCCTGGCTGCCCTTCCCTCTTTCCACACCTGGCTGTTCTGCTGCCTTACTCTATACCTGCCTCTGTGCTCTCCCCTGTCAAGTCTGCTCTCAGAACCCAGCCTGTGTAAAGAAGAGAAACTAATGCACATTAAGTTACTAGTAATGACCAATGATGAATCCTCCATTTGTTTCTGTCATGGGATATTTGTGTCCAGTACAGGAAAATGGACTTAAGTTAAATAAGTTACTATATGTCCCATTGTATTCTGGGATTGTCTGGTCCTGCAACCTCCCACCTCCACACTTTTTTACCAGATTTTTCATCTGCACTTCCTGTGTCAGGGGCAAATGTTACCTCCTAGGGGACCCTACCCAGAATACAAAGAAATGTCGGCTCATTTTGAGCTTCTAAATAATTTTTGAAGAATTCTAAATAATTTTGAGCTTCTAAATAATTTTTGAAGAATTGTAGCAAAGACTTAAAAGTCATGGCTTTTTATTTGCAAACCTTTAGGATTTTGGTTGGGAGCCTACGCCCTAAAGAACACAAAGCATGAAATATGAGCTTCTTCAAATAAAACAGAGAAGATCTGAACTGCCAGGGTCCCCACCAATCTGGACTCAATTGGGTGTGAGAGAACTAAAGTCAGAGAAAGAGAGGGACCAAAAAAAAAAAAAAAAAAAAGAGAGAGAGAGAGAGTGAGAGAGCTGTGACCTTTCCTGTGGATGTCTCAGTCCTGTGCTTAACTGGGGGAGGGAAGACAAAAGGGAGGAAAGGGGCAGAAGTACCAGATGCATTGGGGAATTTAAGAATAAAGGACCCCAGTTCCTTGTGTCCTAGGGAAGAACAGCTTCCTACACCAGCACGGTGGAACCACAAGTGAGGAGAGCCTAGACTATGATGTGTTTTGCCAGACATAGAACTTAAGATAGAGCCTCACCCCTAGTAACTTAGAAGGTAAGTTGTTACGTTAAAAAATAAAGGCACTGCATATCTGAGCTTGTGGCCGGAACCATCTAGAACATTATGACATCTGGCAAAGCATGGAAGATGGAGACTCTGGGAAGGTACTAAAGTAAAGGACCTTCTTGGAGTTCTTTTGAGCTTATTTAGGCAGTCGACAGTCCCTGAATGCTTGGTTGATCCAGCCTCTACTTCTGTCCTAGATCATCAGGTTTACCACACAGAATCAGAGCTGCCATCTGCCACACTCTTTCATTTACACATCCAAGTCAGTGCAATAAAACCTCAACTAGGGGCGCCTGAGTGGCTCGGTTGTTAAACCTCTGCCTTCGGCTCAGGTCATGATCCCAGGGTCCTGGGTGCGAGCCCCGCATGGGCTCTCTGCCCTGCAGGAAACCTGCTTCTCCCTCTCCCACTCCCCTGCTTGTGTTTTCTTTCTTGCTGTCCCTCTATCAAATAAATAAATTAAAAACAAAAAACCTCAACTAAATGGAGCACTAGGGTAATAAAAGTTCCTTGTAAACTCAAATTTCTCATTACTAAGGGTTGCTCAGAATCTCAAAAATCTATCATGAAAATTATCCCTAATATTTGAGACATCCTTGAGTCTTCAGGGTCATCACTATAAGCATTGCCCAGGCCTTTCTACATTCTTCTTCATGAGGAGATTTCTGAGGCTCCCCAGTTTTTCAGTATCTAACAAGATTCCATAACAAGATTCCAAGCCCACTCTCCTCTGAAAAGTGTCTGGTTTGTCCACATTTTTTGAAAGATTCACTTGAAAATAGAGCACAGATTCCCATCATCCACTGATGCGAACAGATTAGCTCTGGACGATCACTAAACACTCTACTTCTATTCATTTCGCCCACTACACCATGTCGATTGAATCCCCTAAGTCAGGAATTCTTGACATTGAGTTAGTGAATGGGCTTCAAGGATATAGAAACTTTTTGAATATGGTACGCAAAAAAGTGTATATGTGTGTGGGGGTGGAGGGGTATCTATTCTTATGCGTGTGTGTGTATTTCATCAGATGGTCAAGGGAGTCCATGACCCCAAAAAATAAAAACCATGACCTTAAGGGCCTATTTTGCATGCTGCTGCTTAGCCTAGATCTCTCCTCCTATAGAATCCTCAACTGAGGATTTCTTAGAAGCTGGGAGAGTTACGCGCATTGAAATTCGGGAGACACTGAGGAAAAAAAATTAAGGTCAAGACATTTTCAGGCTCCCAAACTAGACCAGCAGCATTCATGGGGGTAGGTGGAAGAACTCAACTGGTTTGTCTCCTCTCCCAACAGAGAATGTGGAAACATTTACTATCTGTAGAAAAGTAGGGTCCATTTCACCTCCAAGGATGACTGGATCTTGTGATTTTCAAG
Source organism: Lutra lutra (assembly GCF_902655055.1). Classification (NCBI taxonomy): domain Eukaryota; kingdom Metazoa; phylum Chordata; class Mammalia; order Carnivora; family Mustelidae; genus Lutra; species Lutra lutra. Next base: position 41,730,568 of record NC_062286.1, on the reverse strand, counting down.
CAGAAGGAAAAAACTTGTTTCAGGCCTCCTTCCTGGAGCACCATCGTGGGCTGAAGTGCATTGCCTATAACTGACAGCAACTGACAGGCTCGCACGCCATGCAGCCCTCCTGTGTCCGGCTACTGTCAGGTAGATGCGGCCTTGCAGCAACAAGAGGTGCACACTGAGGACCACGTGGAGGGAATTCTGCACCCTACTCCATTGAGAACAGCATTACCATGTAGAAATGGGGCTCAAAAGCAGAATGGAAGGAGACCATTAGTATTGAGGTTACTTCATCAGGCTGACAAGCCAGAACTGGGACAGAAGAAAGGGAGTCTGGGGGAGCAGACAGACAATACATTAAAACAGAGGAAGGAAGCATAAACCTGGGAGTGAGGGTCCCCTATCTTCTTGATATTAAGTGTGCAAAGCTGCACACTTGTGATCACGATACACTCTATGTTTCCAAGGTGTCAGGGTGGAGACTCATCCGTGTACCTTGACGGAACTTCTGGAAAGGACACGAGGAAAATATTTGTAAGATTGCTGCCAGATCAACAGGGACTCGGAAACCAAAGGTGTGGCCCTCAGACATAGGAATTGTGAGGACTGGATGAAGGGGAAAGTGATGGCCGCCCAACTCACAGGGTAGAGTACAACAAAGAGGATGCCCCAGAAGGGCAGAGAGCACACAGGAAATAGGAGAGAGCTCAAGTCTGTGGGACCCGGTATAGCTCATTAGTGTGAGGATAGTTCCCAGTGGTTTCACAGGTGTCAATCTCCCCTGAAAACTTATTTAAAGTTGTATAAGAGAAGGGGCAATGCAATGACAAGACAAGATCAGTCATTACTTAGATATCAGATCATGCCATCTTGGCAAAAATTTGCAGTCCCAGGCTCCTTTCTAGCTTGAGGATCAGTGGAGTGCTAGAGGTGTAAACAGAGTCCCCTGCTGAGTGAAGATGCCCATGGTGGTAGGAAAAAATGGAAAGACCGCCAGCCTTGCACAGTTCTTTCCTATGCAGTCACCAGCCCCTGGGAATGCTCCTGCTTCCCACAGATCACTGCCTGCTTGACCTCCTTAGCATGCTCCAGGTTTTGCTTCCTAGTCAGTCTATAAAACTTTCCACTGGACTTCACACAGTATCTGAGATGTTGCCTTTGGTGTCCCTTTGCTCTCCAGCCCAAAGCTGTTGCCCACCACAGTTGAGGCTAGAACCCCAGGAGGCCCAAGACAAGATAAGAGGAACACAGGCAGGAAAACAACCTGCCACTGAGAAACCACTGAGGACCGTAAACCACCAGAGAGGAGTGAGTGAGGCACCAGAAACCCAAGAACAACGTGAAGAGTCGTCAGGATCCAATTGTGCAGATTATCCCGGTCATCATGAAGATGGCCAAAGATATCTTAAGAATCAGAAAAGCCCAGGAAGACCAGCACAAAATACAAAAGCATAAAGCACCCATTATATGGGGTGATCCTAGCTACCTAATTAGGGTTTTAGTTCCCCGAATACAGCCCCAGCCTCTGGGATGGAGTTCTACACACCTGAAAAGTCTGTTCTGATATCAAATGCCTGATTAGTTAAACCAATTATCATCACAATAAGTTAATGCTTGGTCTTACATATTCCAAGTAGGTTTTCTACCTTGACCATTTAATTTTCAATTGTTTATTTGATGCCAGGCATGAGTATGGACAACGATAATATCAAAGATATTTAGCAGGGCTCCAATCAGTAAGAACAGTCACAGTGGCCCAAAACGATGTTCGCTGGCTGGTACGGTACACTGCTCTGGGACACTGCACGAGCTAAGTATATCCTGCGTATGAGATGCTACAGAGAAGTTTCTTTTTTTTTTTTTTTTAAAGATTTTATTTATTTATTTGACAGATAGAAATCACAAGTAGGCAGAGAGGCAGGCAGAGAGAGAGGAGGAAGCAGGCTCCCCGCGGAGCAGAGAGCCCCATATGGGGCTCGATCCCAGAACCCTGGGACCATGACCTGAGCTGAAGGCAGAGGCTTTAACCCACTGAGCCACCCAGGCGCCCCTACAGAGAAGTTTCTTTATTGAATGATGGGCATGTAGTCATGAGTTACCACAAATGTGCATAACAGATACATTGTATGCCAACAATTAATAATTTTCCTTGCCATTAAAAATTATAATATTTATAATAGGTATGAATTAGTAGATGAGTTATAACTGAAATGGCCATGGATTAGTGATCTTAAAGTGGCTTCTTTTTAATACACCAATAAGAAAAACCTGTTTGGAATATAAAACTGGAAGTGATTACTTGTAAGGATGAGATCTGTGTGTCATAAGGAGAAAAAATGTTACTAATTTTAAAAATGGAAACTAAAAGCAGCCAGTATCATATTCTAAGGGCAGCGGCAAAATTTGAGGAAGGGGGAATTGCTCTGCTGTTTGGTAAGACACTCCTGGTGGGCATTTGGAAATGAAAGTGGAGGCTGAAGGTCGGGTTAGAGAGAATGGCTGAGAACGGGAAGATAAACTACTCTGCATAGCAAAGGAGTAGCCCTTGAACTTTTTATTGAACAACCTGATAGGCCGGGATGGGGCCTCTGAGCTCAGTAATGAACAAGGTGGAAAAACCTTCTTTGAGAAAAAATCTCCAACTCATCAACCCAGCAGCAGGCTGGGACCCCAAGTGAGATATGATTAGGGAAAGATCCTCTATAATAGGGGTCTAGTCAATTGGGGGAAGAGTTTCAAGATATCTCTGTTCCGCATTATCATCCTTTTTGGTGGCCTCAAGATTTCATTCTGAGACTGTTAACACCACATTAGTGCTGCTAAGAACCAAAGTGGTGTGCATGGCATGGGCTGGGGATGTGACTTTCCCCCCACACGTCCCCTCTAAAGATGCTCTGTCTCTGGGAACGCTGTGGGGACAGCAGTTTCTTTTTTTTTTTTTTTTTAAGATTTTATTTATTTATTTGACAGACAGAGATTACAAGCAGGTAGAGAGACAGACAGAGAGAAGGGGGAAAGCACGCTCCCTGCTGAGCAGAGAGCCCGATGCGGGGCTCGATACCAAGAGCCTGGGATCATGACCTGAGCCAAAGTCAGAGGCTTAACCCACTGAGCCACCCAGGCGCCACAGGACAACAGCTTCTTACTAATGGAGGATTGTAGCCCCCAAGGGCCACATTATCAGTGACCACGACCTTAGAACCAAGAGGGAGCTGGCTGGGTCTGACAGTAGAGAAGCAGGCTAAGCATGGGTCAGTCCAGGAACAGACCTGAGAGAAGTCCGCTTTTCCCCAAATAGGCTTAAAGATGGAGCAGGGACTGAGGGTAGGTGTACTCCACTGCTCTGACGGCTGGAGATCAGGCAGTGAGGGGACACGTGTGTACATACGCATGAGAGAGAGACACCGAGAGCCTAGCAGGTGCCTGTGTGGTATAAAGTAGCCCAAACACCAACTAAAAGTGAAATCTGACAAATGGAGGATTTCAAGTACTTATCAAAAAACATTCTTTCACTGAGAAGCTTTTGCAGAATTCAATCACACTGAAAAATGGAAGCAAAGTAAGCATTGAAAAAACTTCCTGCGTCCACACGATAAGATATCGGGGCTTTCCAGGAAGACTAGAAATCCTAGGCTCGTAGAATACCAATGTGGACAGCAGGCCATCAAAACAGCTCACAAAACCGAAGTAAGCAGCCCTCCCTAGCTGTGCACATAAAGGAAAGGTGTGTAACAGCCTTGGACTCCAGAAAAGCAGACATGAAAATGAAACATCACTGGGGCATAATGTCAAAACCGCAGCTAAGGCTGCCTTGACTTCTCTGCCTCCTGCAAGACCTCATCCTGGAGATTTGCTGTGTAACCAGCAAACAAAACCAGGAACTGGAATTGTATATATAGGAGAGGAAGAGAGAGTCTTCCTGTGTGTGTGTGTGTGTGTGTGTGTGTGAGAGAGAGAGAGAGAGAGAGAGACAGAGAGACAGAGAGAGAGAGGGAGAGAATAAAATATAGAAGCACAAAGAGACATTAATTATGCTGTTCCTTTTGCTATTTCTGTAAACTTTCCTCCTTTAGACGCTGTGCTAGTCCAGATGTCAGTTACTATAACATGAGAAATCTTTTTTTTTTTAATTTTTATTTATTTATTTGACAGACATAGATCACAAGTAGGCAGAGAAGCAGGCAGAGAGAGAGGAGGAAGCAGGCTCCCTGCTGAGCAAAGAGCCCGATGTGGGGCTCGATCCCAGGACCCTGGGATCATGACCCAAGCCGAAGGCAGAGGCTTTAACCCACTGAGCCACCCAGGCGCCCCAACATTAGAGATCTTAATACACCCATTCATTTATTCATTCACTAAATGAACATGTATTGAACACCCAGCAGGTGCCTAGCACCCTTCCAGGCAGCTTCTCATAGTTGCAATTAGTTCCCAGAACTCTGTAAGATGTATAAATCCTCTTTTTTTTTTTTTCCAACAAGAAAACCAAAGCTCGGTGAGATTAAGTGGCTGGCCACTGTTGCAACCGCTGAATGGTTGAGGATTTAAAGCTGGTCCCCTGATACAGGGGACACCCACTTGCATGCAAAGGACACTTTGAGCTGTAGCCCTGTAGGACAAGAGCTCCCAAACTTTTTCACTTGATTCCAAATTCCAGTGAGCACCAGAGCTGCCTAAGTACAAAAATTATACACTATATGCAAGAGCTTATTTAAGAAAAGTTTGTTGATGGCTACCTATGTGACATGCATAAATTTTAACACCAAGTACTTATTCTCAAGTTGCTCATAATACTGATGGGAGAGAAAAGGATAAGCAAAAATAAAATTGTAGCACAGTGTGATTGTTTGAATAACCAGAATAAATGCCAGAGACAACAGTGACCAGAGTCCATGTAAATGACCTCAGCTTAGGGGTTTGGAGGGGAAATAAATCATGTAAGACATTCACAGAAAAAGTAACAGTTAAGTTTAGTCTTGGTGGAGAAATAGGAATTTCCAAAGAGAACAAAAGATAAAGCATATTCCAGGAAGAAGGAAAGCCTTTGCCAAGGCACAAGAGTGGGAAACCTCTGGGCTGAAGGACTTGCAGAATGTTAGAGGGGGGACATGGAGTGAGGGTGGGATGGGGACTAAGGCAGGCCAGGCAGCCGGGAATTATACAATGAGGGGTCTTGGGACACATGTCAGGAGCTGTGCTGGATGAGCTGGAGCTTGTCCTCAGCCGTATCTGAAAGCTGGAAGTAGGTGACTTCTCACTCCTGCATAAGGGCTCATAAACCTCCCAGGAAAAATAGTTGAACCCCCTCCAGTCATGAGGTCTGAACATGTGCTAACATGTCTGATGACCTCAGAAGACAGAAGATGGGCTGTGGGGCCTATCTGAAGTTGCTGAGAGCAGAATTTAAAATTTCCCATCCACAAAGAGGAAAAGAGAGTTTTTTGTAACGATACGAGGAGATAGATGTTAATTAATATTTTGGTAATCATATTACAATATATGTATGTCCAGTCATTATAAGGCACACCTTAAACTTAGACAACTGAGTTGTATGTCAATTTTATCTCAATAAGACCAGAGAGAGAAAAGGACAAGAGACGGAATGAAGAGATGAATAAGGAAGTTTCCGTAAGAAAATGGAAGAGGCTGGCCAAACTAAGCAAAGCCTGAGGATCAGAGTGGAGTGGGGGTCTGGATGTGGTGTGGCAGCTTCTTCAGAACCTCTGCTAACCTGGGCCTCGGGTTCAGCTGAAGCTGTGTTAATGAATTAGAAGGACTGGATCGTGTACTCATGAGGAATGCATAAACTCCTTCAAATGAAGGAGACCAAGGAAGTGGATTTCAGGATTAGAGAGATTTGCTTTGCCTTGTTGTATCTTTTTGTACTGCTTGGATTTTTTGCTTTTGATCACATACATGAAGTTGCTATTCAAAAATGTTAAGAAAGGGAAAAAGTTGTATCACTAACTAGGGTCCAAGCAATTGTTTAACAACGTCTGAATAAAACAACAAGAGAACATCCTTCTCAATGTACCAGGGCCTTCTTGGGTGCTGAACCTCTGGCCCTGGGGCAGGGTCAAAGCCTGTCAGTGGTGGAGTAGGTATTTCAGCGTTGCTGCCCATAACAGTGTCAAGAACGAGGGGGAAGGGGAAAGGGGGGGTCTCATCACAGTTAGCTCAAGCAGAGAGTCTTCCTCTGTAAGACTTTTGCATTCAGGCCACCTTGCTGGGGCATTCAAATAAAGTATAACCAGAGGGGAGCATCTTCCTTCTTGTTCAGGAGATGAAAGGGATATTAACAGGGGCCAATGCTGTGAGGAGGAGTGATAAATACTGCCTGGTGGTGGGAGGAATCAGAAGAACATCAGAGGCCCTCCAAGTCTTGGGATCCCCAGGCAACATCAAGGGGAAAATAGTCGTAGCTCAGAGCAGTATCTCATGGAGTTTGTCAGGGCCATGGAAGCCACAGTAACAAATGACGATTGGGAGTGCTTTGCATACACATGGAGGCACTCTTGGGGGCTCTCAGAAATAAATAGGGAAGAGTCTGGTTTGGGGATAGGAGTGAGAGATGCACAATAAAACCAAAGGGGACCTAAAGATACAGTTCCTTATGAATATTAACATTAGCCACAAACAAAGGACAATGGATAGCTTTTGCAGGACAGTGTATCTCTGGCTTTTATCCCCATGACAGAGGAGATGGGCAGTTCAGAAGTGGGACCTTGAATCCGCCTTAATTTATTTTTTAAGCTCTATGAATTATTCAAAAATTTTGGCACTTTATAACTACTGATAAATTACCTATGTGAATTCAACCACTGATTGGAACCACTAAGGTACAATAAGAACATAGTTAAGAACAACCTGAACCAGTTAGGAATATGTTCAGTTCCATGTGATAAAAACAACCATTCCAGGGGCTAAATAAATAAGACTTCTATTTCTTACATGACAAGAAGTCTAGAGATAGACAATCCAGTGCTGACATCAGGGCTCACAGTAACCATGGAGACCCAGACTCCTGCCATCCTCTGATTTTGTCATCTATGGCAGATTGCTTGCCAAGATGACCACAATTGCTCCCATCCCTGGATACATGTTCTTTAATCTGAGCTGGCCATATCACTCACTTTGACTAATAGCCTATGGCAGAAGTTTCTCTGTCTGATTTCTTAGCCTTATCCTCAAGGAGCCTTGAAGCATCTGCTGTTATCATCTTCCCCTAAAAACATCATGTAGAAACGTCCTCGCCTCCTAGAGAAAAGGAGACCAAATGAGAAAGAGACCATAGAGAAAGAGACCAAATGAGGAAAGAGACCAGATGGGGAATGAAGCCTGACAGAAAAAGGCCCAGCCAACCACAACCTGTCCAGACATCTCCACTGAGGCTCCAATCATATGATTGTTGAAGCTGTCCATGACCCACCAACCCTTAGCCAATTCCCTATCATACACAATCCCACAGAAAGACCTGTAGAAGAACCACATATCTTAGCCTGCCAGATAGAATTATGAGCAAATAAATGGTACTGTTTTAAGCCCTTAAGTCTTGAATGATTTGTTACTCAGCATTAGACAACTGAAACATTATCCTTTGTGTTTCATTTCTGTTTTGTGGTTAGCAAGATGGCTCCTGCCTCAAAAGTATGTCCAAGGGAAGAAAGATCAAAAGGTAAACCGTTGATGCCAATCACACGTGTCCCCTCCCTCAGCTCCATCCAGCGACTTGTGCATACATCTCAGTGAGTGGCATTGGGCCACATGCTGCCAGAGTGTCTGAGGTGAGCTGGACACACTGCCACCTGAGAAGTTGGAAGGTGACTAGTCAGGTATTTAGCAGTAAGTACCAAGTCATTGCTGATGGAGGAGGGAAAAAAGGAGCCCCTGAAGGTCGTTGGCAGAAAAATGATGTGTTGAGAGCTGCATTTTAGAAAGATCTCCCTGGAAGATGTATGAAGGAGAAATTGAATTGGCCTGGACTAGAGGCAGGCAGGAAAATCAGGTTGCTCTATCAGCCCAGGCAAAATGAAAATCTAAACAAGGCTTTGATAGTGGAGATGGAAAGAAGAAGATGTGTAACGAGGAACTTCAGACTGATCTGATGTAAGGAATAAGGATGTAGGAATTCTATCTGTCTGGGATGTTTTGGTGAATGATGGAACTAAAAATAAGTGCTGTGTTTTACATACAGTCACTTCTCATTATTCATGGTAGTTGTGGTCTGTTGTCCCTGCAAACACTGAATTAATGAATACTGAACCATTGCTCCTAGGGGAAATGCAAGGTTAAGTTCTTGCAAGCCTCTGGCCACAACTTTTCATCAATTAACCAAGACATAACGTTGTTTAATGTTCATTTCTCTTTAAAGAATCCTTGTTTCATATATATTGTTGAGTCATTGACATTGAACTTACAGTTAACAGCACCGTAACTCATGCTCGAATGAAGCTTATCTAACACATGCCTTTTCTCCATAAAGCATGTCACAGCCTCCTTGTGCTTAGGCACACTAGACAGCACATTAGCACTAAGGTTGGGGGCCATTCTAAATAGTCAAATCACCAAGAAAATGCACAAAAAGGCAAAAAACATGGCAATGAATAGCCAGTGAAAAGGAAACTTGTTTATAGTATGAGAGCTAAACTAAGAAGGTGAGGTGTTACCTTGTTCAACCTTGGCTGGAAACATGCGATCAAAATTGTTTACTGCTATGCCCATGTCCATAAATGACTGAAAAAGCATCCCAGGTATTAATTTGAGGATTACAAATACATTTTACTTAGTAAGTAAATTCACAGAAATGGAATCTTCAAATGATAAAGACCAACTGCATTTAACTTGACATGCCCATGAGAGATTCAAAAACCAATTGAATATACCAGTCTAGAGCCAGGAGAGGGATATCTGGGCTATAAGTCAGATATTCCACACCTTTGCTCAAAGCCCTGCAATGCTACTTGATCACTCAGATCAAAAGCTAAAGTCTTTGCCATGGGGCTCTGGGCCCTACATGATCTACCCACCCCCACCCCCATTTCCATTTGAACTCATCTCCAACTTCTCTTCCCTGAGATCACTCTGCTCTAGCCACATTCTCCTCCTCCCCATTCCTTGAACTTAAAAAGAATATACCTCAGCACATTTGTACTGTTAGTTCCCTCTTCCTGGATGCTCTTCCCACAGACAGCAGTACAGCTGACTCCCTCAGCTCCTTCAGAGCTTTGCTTAAAAGTCACCTTCTCAGTGAGGACTACAGTGCTCATCTCAGCTGAATCATACCCTCCTCCTGCCCTCCATGTCCTCAGCACTTCCATCCTGCTCATCCCCCTTTGCTTTTCCTTTTCCCTTTAATGCATTTCATAATTTTCTTATTTACTTACGCTTATTGCATATTGTCTGCCCCCCTTCCCACTCTGCTACCAGAGTGCAAGCTCTCCAAAGACAGATCTGAGTATGCTTTGGTCAATGTTGTATCCTAAGAACCTAGGCTAGTGGTTGACACATAGTAAGCAATATACTCTCAGAAATACAGAAGGGAGTTGAGGGAAATTGGAAGGGGAGGTGAACCATGAGAGACTATGGACTCTGAAAACAACCTGAGGGTCTTGAAGGGGCAGGGGGTGGGAGGTTGGGGGAACCAGGTGGTGGGTATTAGAGAGGGCACAGATTGCATGGAGCATTGGGTGTGGTGCAAAAACAATGAATACTGTTACACTGAAAAGAAATAAAAAATTTAAAAAATATATTTGTTAAATAAATGAATCAAATATGAATGGGAGCATGATTAGGATATAAATTATAACTAAACAATATGCGGAGGTAAGAGCACCACTCACAGAGAGTGAACCAAGAAGAGGACGGAGGACATAACCCGTGGGAACACCAGTGCTTAACACAAGCAGGGGATGATGAGCCAAGAAGGGACACAGGGCAGAATGGAATGGGAAGAGGAGAAGCGGGGCTTAAAGTGGTGCCTCAAAAGCCTCTGGAAGAGATACCTTTAAGGAAGGAGACTTGAATAGTTTAAAATGTCATGAACTGAAAAATCCTCATCCATTCCATTAAATAAATCACTGCAGAGGCACCTGGGTGGCTCACTTGGTTAAGCGTCCGATTCTTGATTTGGCTCAGGTCATGTTCTCCAGGTACTGGGATTAAGCCCTGTGGGACTCTGTGCTCAGCACAGAGCCGGTTTGGGATTCTTTCTCTCCCTCTCCCTCTTCTCTTCCCCTTGTTGGCTCACTCTCTATAAATATATATTTACATACACATATATAAATATATTAAAAATATATATTAGATTTCATATATAAATCTTAAAAAAAACAAAACAAAAAGAAAAATGACCGCACACCTTCCATGTACCAGGCACTGTGGACATTGGGACATTTGCTGAACGATGCCACACAAGGAATGTGACTGTAGTGACAATGTCAATGTTCTACCTGTGCCCTCTGGGATCACTTTTGGTCACCGTAGCAATGCACTGTCCTTCAGTATCCCTTTTGCTTCTAACACTCAGCAGTGAGACAGCCCCACTGACAGGCTTATCCTCACACTCACACACAGGAGATCTGGAACTGTGGGGGTTTACTTTATCCATGGCAACTCTTCGCCAGTGACCTATACATGTGGGGATGCCACAGCCCATTGCTCCCATAGAGCGATGCTGGAGCATCACCTATACTCCAGAGCTCCCTGAAGGACCAGGCTGGAGTCACCCTCCCAGATGTTCCTTGAGGACAGGCCTTTGCTTGGTTTCCTCCCCCTTGCTGTCCTGCTCCCCCAACTTCCTGCCAGGCTCCCCAAGAAACACTGCCTTTAGAACATCGCTTATCTTTGAACCCTAATGCTAGAGTCTGCTGCAGAGACCTTTGAGGTGCTCACTCTCTAGAAGGGGGAGGAGCAAGTGAATAGTAAGTGCAGTGTGAAAAAAGTGGGGGGTGGGGAACACAATGCCAGGAGCACATATGGGGCAGGTGCAGACTCTAGACTTAAGGGAACAGAGAGGGCTTCCAGGAGCCATGGAAGTCTATGCTAACACTGCAGCAGTGGGAAGGGATCAGCCTAGCAACATGGGAGAGCATTTCTAACAGAGGAAGCAGCCAGGCAAAGATCCTGAAAAAAGGAACACACAGAGCGAATTAGGGAAATTACAAATAAATCAGTACTGCGAGAGCACCCCATGTGACAAGGGACTGGCAGGCAGTAGGGGGCACGGGAGGAATGGTTGTATCCAGATAGCTCTATAAACCAAGTGAGAGGATTCAGAACACCTTTCTGGGCCTGAAGTGCCTTTGAGGATCCCTCTGGAGACAGTGAAAAGAATGGGTTCAAAAGGGGCAAGATACAGGATGTGGAGACAAGTTAGGAAGCTGTTGAAATTATCCAACCAAGAAATGATGGCAGCCTGAAATAAGGCAGAAGTGGGGCCAGAGAGAATAAATGAATTCTAATTGGGAAGCCATTGGGGATATGGCAAGGGCAAGGCCAATGAACTAGCCTGAATGTATGGGCAAGCTTTGGAATGTAAAAATAAAAGCGAGTAAAAGTTACATTGTTTCAGAAGCTTAGCCAAGGGAGAAAGAAAATTCAGGGTTAAAAGAGGGTGGGATGGGGTGGGAAGGGTGGTGTTTAAGACAGGAGAGAGAGTTGAAAGACCTTTATAGAGTTACCAGAACATGCCCTTTAAAGTGTCAGCCTGATTCTCCCTCGGCCTTTCTTGCTTACATTTTCTTTTTTACCTGCATTGAAGACCTATTGTGATGGATCGTGTCCTCATCCTGTGAGCAAGAAATGTTAGCCACAAGAAGATACAGGGACTTTAAAAAACAAAACAAACAAAACAAAACAAAACAAAAAACCCACAAAAAACAACAACAATAACAAAAAAAAACCTTCACGTTCAGACTTATTCCTGTCCAAACATTCTTTAAAGATCATTTGCTTTTTCCAGTGTGAGTCTTATAAAAAGGCCACGATGGCACAAGTGGTCCTGTTATAGCTGTGGAGGGCAGAAGGTTGGAGGAAAAACTCAATTAAAACCTGCCTTCCTCAGCCTGATAATGGGTTTGACATTTGCAGAGGATTCGTGGGCAACAATGCCTGCCATTGTGCATCCCACAAATTGGGAAACGTTTTTTGCTGCAGGCTGAGAGAGCACCCAACAAAAGGTCTCGGGCAACACAGCCTCTCCTGTCTGAAGGGTTGCTGATGACCCACTGTCTGCCTCCTCGTGCGCATTACCCTCTCCTCCAAACCTCCCCAGACATGACACCTTGGACAGGTTCTTCCAGGTGAGTGTCCAAGGGGGGAAAATAACAGCTGCCTGCAGGCCCGGTAGAATAATTTCTCACTCAGATTTTCTAAAACCCAAAGAGGCGTCTGGTTACCTCAAAAAGATGTGAAACCTTTGGCTAATTTTCGAAAAGTGAGAGTGACTGACAGTGCAAAGGGAAGTGTTTTTCCAAGAAAATTCAACTGGACCTTTGCCTACAGTTTACAAAACATTGTAGACACATGATCTTATTGGATCCTTGCAATAATTCTGTTTTTCTCCCATGCTGGAGCCAAGAAAGAGGTGACTTGAATATTACATGTTGATTTCTGCTTATTTCTGATGTTTGCTTTTTCTGCACTGCTGTGAAAAGGAATAGGAAAAAAAAATTGAGATGGCACAACTTGCAGATGGGTGGGAAGGACTACTATAAAACTTGGACAAGATAGATCAAGGCAAGTGCTGATCTGAGGCAAAACTGTAAAGAATCACCTTTGGTGGCCCCTAGTGCCTTCTGTCCCCTACCCTCCAATATCCGGGGCCTTTATTCTGCCCTTTTGCTAACCAAGGCAACCCTTCTATGTTGCCCTCATGAGCAGCACCCTACACTCTGACCTCACTAATTCCTTCCCTCCCCTCAAAATTTACCTGTCCTTACCTGTGTCTGCTCCCTCACGTCTCTCTAAGTGACTGATGGATTCTAATCTCATCATTAAACCTCCTGGGAAATGCCCTTCACTCTAAGAATCGTAATTCACTGCATGTGTGCTAAGGTAATTAAGACCAAAAGTCACTCCAGTGCTACCCCTTCCTGATAGTACTGCAACCTTGACATGGGCTCTGTTGACTCGACATGAACCCCACACTGATGTCAGAGTTTCAGGCTAATAGGCATAGGTATTACTGGGTGGGGGCCGAAATTTCCCTCAGTCATCACTGACTATCCATCACCTGCTCATGATCATGGCCAGTGGCCAAAAATAATTTCTCAAAATAAAAACAGCCCATGAAGTTTTAAAAAGCTCATCCAGATAGGTTTGAGTTTGCAAAGGCTCATCAACATAGTCTTTGCTGCTTCTTTCCAGAGATGTAAAGTCTACCTAAGTGATCTATGATACCTTTTCAGATACTCAATGTGGGTGCTCATGCCTGGGCCCACACAGGTGCTGGCCAAGAAATCAACACCTGACCAGGTTCTAGTAGCTACAGCTGGCTCTGGGGAAGGGGTTACCTGTAATAGCCAGAAACATGTGGGGGTGGGAGTGTCTGTAAGCTTGTCCTAAGGGATGCCAAATCAAAATGGGATTGGTTAGATTTTTGTCACCTTCTAAAAAATAAGGGAGAGCATGAAATAAAGAATAAGGAACAGAGGTAACAAAGGTGGTGGGATGAAGGAGTGTTCCATGAACAAACGAGGGAAAAAAGTCAACAAGTCCAAGTAAGTTCAGCCACAGCAACTTCTTGCAAGACACATCTCTAAAGGCAAGGGAAACAAAAGCAAAAATGAAGTACTGGGACTTCATCAAGGTAAAAAGCTTCTCCATGACAAAGGAAGCCATCAACAAAACTAAAAGGCAACCTACAGAATGGGAGAAGACATTTGCAAATGACATAACAGATAAAGGGCTGGTTTCCAAGATCTATAAAGAACTTCTCAAACTCAACAACCAAAAACCAAATGATCTAGTCAAGAAATGGGCAGAAAACATGAACAGACATGTCTCCAAAGAAGATACACAAACAAACACATGAAAAAAATGCTCCATATAACTTGCCATCAGGGAAATATGAATCAAAACCACAAAGAGATACCACCTTACACCAGTTAGAATAGCTAAAATTAACAAGACAGGAAACAGCAAATCTTGACGAGGATGCAGAGAAAGGGGAACCTTCTTATACTATTGGTGGGAATGCAAGCTAGTAGAGCCACTCTGGAAAATGGCACGGAGGCTCCTCAGGAAGTTAAAAATAGAGCTTCCCCATGACCCAGCAATTGCACTACTGGGTATTTACCCCAAAGGTACAGATATAGTGAAAAGAAGAGGCACCTGCAACCCAATGTTCATAGCAGCAATGTCCACAATAACCAAACTGTGGAAGGAGCCGAACTATCCTTCAACAGATGAATGGATAAAGACATAGTATATATACTCCATGGAATATTACTGAGCCATCAGAAAGGATAAATACTACCATTTGCATTGACATGGATGGAACTAGAGGGGATTATGCTAAGTGAAATAAGCCAAGCAGAGAAAGACAATTATCATATGGTTTCACTCATATGTGAGATATAAGGAACAGCATGGAGGATGATAGGGGAAGGGAGGGAAAACTGAATGGGAAGAAATCAGAGAAGGAGACAAACCATGAGAGACTCTTGACTCCAGGAAACAAACTGAGGGTTGTAGAAAGGAAGGTGGGTAGGGGATGGGGTAACTGAGTGACAGGCATTAAGGAGGTTATGTGATGTGATGAGCACTGGGTGTTATAGGCAACTAATAAATCACTGAACATTACATCAAAAACTAACACTGTATTATATGCTGGCTAAATGAATTTAAATTAAAAAGAAAAAAAAGTCCAAGAAAGTTAAGTAAATTCAGAGAGCTACACTTGGTTTTCCTGCCTGGAGACTAGGCGGGATGTGGAGTCAGGTTAGAGGTGTAAGGCTGGGGTCCAAAGGGGTCCAAATATAGTCCCCCTAGGATGGGATAATAGTAAGTCTACTGTCTTACTGGGGAAATTGCCCTCCGTTGGACACCTTCCTTCTTTACTCCAGAACTTAGTGACCTTCTGCCCAGGACATCATAAGACAAAGGCCTTGCCAAGAGTCAGTACCAAGAGCAAGTTAATGTTGCTAGGAAGACACAACCAAGTAGAGATGTGAAACCAGTATAGATCACCCCCCTGACATGGTTCTACCATGACACTAAGGCTGATGACCCAAAACCAATAGGAGAGAACTGCCACTAGGTGGGATCATGGGATGTGATTGTATTCCTAAAGGCTCAGCGGCCCTGGGAGCTTAGCACCCTCAGGGGACGTATGGAAGAGGATTTGAGCCTGTGCAGGGTACCAGAGACTTACCCCTGAGAGCACCTCCCCCATCCAGGGCTGACCACACAATCCCAAAGGACGAAACCCAGATGATGAAATCTGTCTCCAACACTGAACTCTTTTTCTTGGACTCGAAATACAAGAACAACTTTTGGAAGGGAACCATGAAGACCAGGAAACACTGGAAAGGAAACTGAGTGGTCTCAGAGTTCAAGCGCCTGTGCTCCGGTTTCAGCTCAGCCACTTCCCAGTGGAGGGGCCTTGGACAACTTACAAACCCTCTCAGGTCCTCTCATTCCACATCTGCAAAATGGGACACTAAGACCTTGGCTGCTCACAGGTCTGACCAAATGAGACGGTACATGCAAAAATGCCTGGGAAACTCAACACCACAACATACTTGGAAACTTTGCTACTACCTAACAGGTGAGAAAACTGGACCTGAGGAAATTAACCAATCCACCTGTCCGTTCTCTTGGTTTTGGTCCCCCCAAGAAATAGACCCTGAAACAAGGGTTTGAATGCAAGTAGTTTAAGAAATGCAAGAAAACAGTCCTGGGAAAGTGAGTCAAGGAAGAGAAGGTGGCCCGTAAAGGCTGTGTTCACAGTCCAAATAACCAGTGGGTACCAGAAGATTACTTCCCTGAGGAAATTCTGGAAATGGAGCAGAACAAAGGTCTCACAGTGATCCCACCCAGGCAGTGAGGGAGCTGGAGCGCTGACATGCCTACTCCCCAGGGTCATTGGTTGAAGGCTGCTGGGACAATGTGGGCAGAGGGGCCTTCCATGGCTCCTTGGAGAAAGCCTGCAGACAAATGAAAGCAGAAGCTGACAGCTGGAGCTTGGCCACAGGGTACTGAAGCGGTAAGATGCCTTGGATGTGTGTGTGGTATCGCAGCCACTGACAGCTGGTCATGGGTGCTGAGACCAGAACTCTGGTTGCCTGACCCTCTAGGACCTCTCTCACTCTGCCCTATCATGCTCTCCTCTGACACTATGGATGAAAATCCTGACCTAAAGAGGCATCTGCTCAGACTGCTTCCTGCCAGGGTTGTTCTTCCCATACATAGCAGCCCCACCGGGTCAGAGCCTAGAGAAGGCATCTATTGGCCCCACTGTCCTCTCCGAGCTTCAGACACTCAGCCAAGCATGCCCAGCCTTGCAAACCTAGTACAGAGTACATGACATGAGAATTCACAGATTTGGGGGCCCATGTCCAGGCCTACGGAGATCTGTTAACAAGATATCTATCCAGGGACACACTTTGGTGGAAGGGAGGATAGTGACCAGGACAAAAGGCAAGGAAGAAGAAAGGCAAGTTCTTGAGTCCAAGTGGTAGGACCTCAGGACAAGAGAAGGTACAGGGGACTTAGAACCTGGTTCAGGTACTAAATCTGCAAACAACACGCCCTTATGGTTCACAGAAGCAACAAGTCTGGACTGGACTCACATGCCCCTAGCAGACCAGATCTGAGCTAGACATACATCCTCAGGCCCAGGGGAATGACCCAGTCTCCTGGGAAGAAAAGAAGCCCTGGGCTCTCTACAATTAGGCTCCACAAAGGTCATCCATGGGTTGCTAAAGGCCTACCTGATCTCTGAAGTCAGGTTGTACCTTGCAGAGATGGTGGGCACCATCTTTCCCAGCCAGGAGTCAATTATAGTGGAGGTTGTTGTCCACGTACCCCAGCATGTCTGAGCCGATTCCACTGTCTTTGTTCACGTACTGAGTTTAATTAAAGCTTAAAACGTCTTCATACCAGAACAGTAAAATGTTGGTGATTGTTGAGGTTAGATAATAGATTCATGGGTGTTCGTTAATCTATTCTTTCCACTTTTTTTATATGTTTCAACATTTCCTTAATCAAAAGGGACAAAAAAAATCCTCCAAAATGTACAAGAATTCAACACTGCAGTGAAATGCCTCTTGTGTTTTCAGAAAAGGAGAAAACAGAGCAGCACAGTGTCAATGTGCTATTAGTAAAGCAAATATTTGACATTGAAGGAATAAGTGCTATTTTATATATGTATATATATATTTCTTGAAACTAACAAGCAAGCTCTTTCGAAGACCAGGATAAAGCCACATATATTTTGTTACTGAGATTGAAGGCAAGAGAAATTGCCCAGACCTTTGAAATTTGTTAAGCAAAATTTAAAACAATGTGACCAAGTCATGGGTCATGCTGCCCTATCACTAAGACCTTGTGTCATAGTTTAAATGATGAACAAAATAATGGTGCATGTTTCCATCAGTGGTGTCTGGGAGTCAATAAAATACAATGTTTCCAATCTTGAATATTCCTAATATTGACTATTCAATGCAAAATTTAGAAGTACACATATTTACAAAAAGAAGTGAAGAGGTTTTTAATCACCAAAGTCCCTTTTCTGGAGAGTTCTGTATGTGTCTAGAAGAAATGCTTTAATGGGAGATGGTAAAGTCAGGAACAAGATCATGTGCTCTGGAATCTGACGGCCCAAGTTTGAATCCAAACTCTGCCACTTAGCAGCTATGCAACCTTAGACCAGTTGCCTAGCTATTCTGTGCCTCAGTTTTCTCACTGGCAAATGAGCATAATGCAATTGGATCCTTTGTGGTGTTCCATGGAGATTGAATAAAATAATAAATGTGGGGGTGCCTGGGTGGCTCAGTGTGTTGAAGCCTCTGCCTTTGGCTTGGGTTGGGATCTCAGGGTCCTGGGATCGAGCCCCACATCCGGCTCTCTGCTCGGTAGAGAGCCTATTTCCCTCTCTCTCTCTGCCTGCCTCTCTGCCGACTTGTGATCTGACAAATAAATTTTAAAAAATAATAATAATAATAAAGGTGAAGAATGAAGCCTAGTAGCTGGCACAGAGGTCATGTTACAGAAATTTCTCTATTCCTGGAGAGGTGTAGAGATGGACAACAGACGGAAGCAATTAAGAGAAAGGAAGCCCACGTGACAGCAGAGCTTGTCCTGACATGTGACGCTTTCGCCAGAGTTCCCCAAGTAAAATCATGCAGGTGTGTTTTATTAGGGAGAACGTTCGAGGTGGATACCATTACTAGAAGTGTTGGGGCTTTTCTGGTGTTCATTGCTCATTGTTAGGTATGTAATATTCATGTTTTCCCTTGTGTGTATCTCCTTTCACTGCTGGATAATATTCAGTTGTATGCCCATAATTTATCCATTCCTCTGTTAATAGACACTTAGGTAGTTTCTAGTTCGGGACATTTAGGAATAAAGCTGTTATAAACATTGCTTATTGTTGATATATGTTTCATGGTGCTCTTATGCACACATTTCTCTGACTTTTTTCTTTTTTTAAATATTTTATTTATCTGACAGACAGAGATCACAAGTAGGTATAGAGACAGGCAGAGAGAGACGGGGGAAGCAGGTTCCCCGCTGAGCAGAGAGCCCGATGCGAGTCTTCATCCCAGGACCCTGAGATCATGACCTGAGCCGAAGGCAAAGGCTTTAACCCACTGAGCCACCCAGGCACTCCACACATTTCTCTAGCTTTATCCCCAGAAAATGATGCCCTGAATCATAAGGAGTGAAGATCATCGATTGCAGTTCTCCAAGGTGTTTGTACCACTTTATGTTCCTACCGGCTAAGGGAGAATTTCCTCTGCTCCACATTTCATCAACACTTGGTATTTCAAAGTGTTTAATTTTAGCCATTCTAGTGGAGTCTTAACGATACTCCATGGTGATTTTATTTTGCATTTCCTGGATGACTAATGAAATTAAGCACATTCTCACATATTTACTGGCCATTTATATTTTCCTTTTATGAAGAGTGGGTTGAAATCCTTTGCTGATTCTTCTTTTGACTTGTTTATCTTTTTCTTAATAATTTGAAGGAGTCGGTTATGTATTCTGGGCACTAGCCTTTTGTAATGATAATTGTTGAAAATATCTTTCCCACCCCAGAGTCTGTCTTTTCACTTCCTTGTTGATGTGTTTTGCTGAACAAAAGTTTTTAGTTTTTTGTTTTTGTTTTTGTTTTTTTTAAAGATTTTATTTATTTATTAGACAGAGAGATCACAAGCAGGCAGAGAGGCAGGCAGAGAGAGAGGAGGAAGCAGGCTCCCCGCTGAGCAGAGAGCCCGATGCGGGGCTCGATCCCAGGACCCCGAGATCATGACCTGAGCCGAAGGCAGCGGCTTAACCCACTGAGCCACCCAGGCGCCCCAAGTTTTTAGTTTTAATACACACATGAATTTATCAGTCTTTCCCTAAGAGTTAGTGCTTTGGGGGCGGGGGGGCCTCATTTAAGAATCCTTCCTATCCAAGAACATAAAGATATTGTTCTGTATTCACTGTAAAAAGATTTATAGCTCTGCCTTTCATTTTTAGGTCTTTCATCCCTGCAGCATTAAATCTGAAAAGACCTCAAACTTCTTTGCCTGATTACAATGGGGTCCATGGCATCACGGTTTGGAGCACAGACTGGGAGGTAGGCTGCTTGTGTTTGAGTCTGTATTTGGCTCAGTTATTCACTAGCTGTGTGACTCTGAGAAGCTGCTTAACTTTTCTGTGCCTTGTTTCTCCAGATGTAGTAGTACCTACCTTACAGAGCTTTTATGAGGGTTAAATGAGTTAATACACATAAAAGTGCTTAGAGGAAAGAGGTCCTAGCATGTTAAATGCTTTCTGGAACTTGGCTCTATCTTTGTTTTGCCTTAAAGTTCCTCCCCCAGCTCACTCAGAGCCCATGATCAGTCCTTACCACTGCCCAGCAGTAGGCAAGACACAAGACCACGTGAGGCTCCATGCTGTTTTGATAAATATTCTGCCAGAAGAGTTTCTTCTTACTTCTTTTTTTTTAAAGATTTTTATTTATTTATTTGGCAGACAGAGATCACAAGTAGGCAGAGAGGCAGGGCAGAGAGAGAGGAGGAAGCAGGCTCCCTGCTGAGCAGAGAGCCCCATGCAGGACTCGATCCCAGGACCTTGGGATCATGACCTGAGCCAAAGGCAGAGGCTTTAACCCACTGAGCCACCCAGGCACCCGGTTTCTTCTTACCTTTTACATGATTTTCCTGCATGTGTCAGTATTTGTGAGCTTCTTATGGAAACTCCATCAACGGCTGCCTTAGCCCCCCAGCAAGAGCACAGTCTCATTCCATCGACTTTAAGATTGGAGACAGTGGAAGTCAGTTCTCTCTGGATATTGCTCATGCTCCCTGGGAAGTTAAATAGCTCCAAAAGTGGTGAAAAGAGAAAGATTTCTCAACTTCTATCACTCTGGGATGTATATTTGAATTGTTTGGGACACCCCACGCGATCTTGTCTCCTTGTCCTGTCTCTGGGTGGCACCTTCAAGACACGGAAAGCGGTTTCAAGCCAGAGAAGGAAAGAGGCTAGTATTTGTTGAAAGACTTCAAAGTAGTAACAGCTTTATACATGTTATGCATGTAATCCTCCCAAAAGTGTGTGAGGGGGTAACTCATGTGAGGACAGGCCAGAAGGGCTGAACTTCAGAACAAGGTTTTCTTGGCTTCACTGTGAGAACCTTTTCTATCGTGCAGTCTCGCCCAGAGGCACTGACCAGTAGAAATACTGAGAAGAATATGCCTCACCCTATTGACTACTCCACACATTTATTTGTTATTCTGTCACCTCATCTGTGCCCCTGGTCACTTATCCTCAAGCCACCCCTGGGCTGCTCTTTTATCACCAAAAACTGCTTTTCCGGTGAATGTCACTGCCTAAACTTGACCACTCATCACATCTCAGACTGGATTTAGTATCTTCCAGATATCCGAGGGGCCACCCCTGTGGTCACCCCCCCATAGGGCTGGCAGCAGGGGAACCTTCTCAAAGCTCCTTCTCTTGCACAGATCGGTTTATACGTCAGGTCAGTGTGTGTGTGTTTGTGCACTGGTACACCTGTAAGCAAGGGCAAATGTGTCACAGGAATGACCTGATGAGTAAGACCATGTGATCATCGTGCCCAGCTGTGTGCCTGTGCGTACGAGACACACACAGGTAAAAGCATACAACTTACATGTACGTGCAAGAAAAGTGCACATAACCCGGCTAACTGGCATTAACGAGCTGGAGTATTTTTGCTGAAGCCACTTTTAGAATGTCAAGAATGCACGTAACTGGGACACTGCTGTTATTTTCAAGAACTCATGCAAATGAGCCACTTCTAGGTTGAGTCTTGAAACAACCCAGGGCTCCGAGCTCTCTGGCACAGTGGCCCTGGCTTCGGGGCCAGCACCTCTTCGGGTCCACAGCCCAGGTCTGGCGCCCATAACAAGATCTGCAGCAAATGCGTATTGTATAAACAGATGAAAGCATGAACTAGATCTGTTGACACGGGGCCCAATCAATCCCATCTTTCCAAGCCAGCTCCCTACCCTGTGCGCGGTGATCAGGAGAAGTAAGAAGTAGCGCCCTGAAGCTGGAGAGCAGCCAGCAATTAGATTCAGACTTACGATGCAACTTAGACACAATTAGGCAAAAAAGTTGACTTGGGCATTTCAGAAATTATTTTAACAGCAGGAGTTAAGATTGTAGTTTTTCTTCCCAACCCGTAACACGTGGCTTCGTATGTAGCAAACGTTTAATAAATACTAACTGATCATCCTTCAAAATCTAGATAATTCTATTTCAAATTCCTCCTTAGTGGCGTATATAATGATTAACCAAGGTAAACGTTCATAGACACACATGGGCACCGTCCATCCTGCCACCACCTGTCCCCTCCAGCTTCCCGGTTCTCCATCTGGGGGCTGGCTACAGAGGCACCAGGTACCATTCTTAGAATCTGAGTAAAATCCTTCTTTCCGGAGTTTCCGTAGGAGCTTGCTTTTCTTCTCAAGAGTTTGGCAGAAGTTCATTCCCACCCTGTCCTTTACACAGGAGGATAACTTCTCCAGCAGGAACACTGTGGCATCAGCAGCGATGACCCCAGCCTAGGGTGGCCTCACAGACCCCGGCCCCTTCTTGTCTTTTGCAGCATGCTTCAGAGGATGCGCAGGCTGCCCCAGAACACAGCCAGCAAAGACATGGACGTGGATGGTGACAGGTGCACCTGTCCTCCCTGAATTGCTTTACGGGTTTTGCATGTCTGGAAGGGTATCACTAGCAATGGTAGCCGGCCAGCTCGTGGTGGGTCAGCCCAAGCATGGTACAGTCGCTTCTCCAATGGCCAGTAGACAAGAAGTGGATGGCAAAATAAGCTATGGCTGAGGGTTTAGGTAGTGTTACTGCCGCACGGTAGCCCCCACTAAGGTTCATTTGTGGAAATTCTAACCCCCAACCCCTCGAAGTGTGAGTATATTTGGAGATAAGTCCTTGAAAGAGGTAAATAAGGTCCAATGAGGTCTTATGGGTGAGCCCTAACCGTAAACAAAAACTGTCCTTATAAGCAGAGGAGGTAAGAACACAGACACACACAGAGAAGCCCATATAACACCGAGAGGAGACGGTATCCACAGCCAAAGAAAAGTGCCTTAAAGGAAAACATCCCAGCTGAGGCCTTGATGGGGGACATCCAGCCCCCCAGAGCTGTGAGACAAGACACTTCTATGGTTTAAGCTGCTCACTCAGTAGCACTTTGTTTAGGCGGCCCAACCAATTAATTCACGCAAGAAAGAGTCTGGGGTTAACTGTGACCCAAGGAAGCCCTGGTCAGCACCCTAAGTGGACACCGGAGGCAAAGAGTCATGATGATTAAAGAATAGGGACTATGGGACGCCTGGGTGGCTCAGTTGGTTGGGCAGCTGCTTTCGGCTCAGGTCATGATCCCAGCGTCCTGGGATCGAGTCCCACATCGGGCTCCTTACTTGTCAGGGAGCCTGCTTCTCCCTCTGCCTCTGCCTGCCATTCTGTCTGCCTGTGCTCGCTCTCTCTCCTCTCTCTCTCTCTGACAGATAAATAAATAAAATCTTAAAAAAAAAAAAAAAGAATAGGGACTATGAAGGGGACAATGCATCCCTGTTCATTACATCCACCGAGAAATTTTCTCTGTGTCAGTTCTGGATCCCTGCTTCATCACAAACCACTGAGAGCTTAGAAGCTTCAATCAACAACCACCCAGTGGCTCTCAAGTCCACGGGCCAGCAGCTCGGGCCAAGACAACCAGGGCGACACTTCTGCTGGTGTCTCCCAAGGTCACCCACTTGGCTGTAACTGTTCAGCTTCCTGACTGGGGGGACTGTTTGAAGATGGCCCCATTCAGGGTTCTGGCAATCAGCACCGGCTATCAGCTGCAGTGCCTGGCTTCCCGCACTCTGGCAGGCTGGACAGAGCTGCTTTCCATGGTGGTCTTGCATCATCAAAGGAAAAGGGCAGAAGCAGACACTGCGAGGCTCTTTGAGCTCTGGTTCAGAAGTCCCACAACGTCAGTTCAAACACAGCCATTTGGTCAAGGTAAGTCACAGGGTCTGATTCAGCGGGAGGAAGATTAAACCCACTTCTTGATGGGAACAGCCATGAGGTCACAGTGCAAGGGTGTGATGCCCACAGGAAAAGAGGAGGCACCATTATGAAAGCAGGCTTCTCCCCTCCCTGTGGACTCTCTCAGGGTCATTCCCCCGATTATAAGGCAGGTACGTGCTCTAGGCTGGGCATTTAGAAGGACAGGTGCCAGACTCACGCGTCTGAATGTGCCCAGGAATGCAACAACTCCTTCACCCATCCCACCATTCTGCAAACACAAAATGAGAATGGATTCTGGGCCCCGATACCAGGAATGCAAAGGTGAATCTGATAGAATGCTCCCCTTCAAGGAAAGTACATTTACTAGGGTCGTGGAGAGCCAAGTAAGTGGATCAGGACAGAAACTGCATCCAGAGGAGTCAATTTTAGGAGGAAAAAGGTCGAAGGTTTTATAAAGAAAAAACAGTTCAGAGAGACGACGTGCTTACCAAGTAAACTGACGTCAGAAGGGAACAGTGTGAGAGCAATGGTTCTCAGGCAGGAGGCTGCATTCCCATCCAGGCTTCGTAAGGAGACTTGTCCGCCATGCTAAGGAGCCTGAGCCTCCCGGTAGGCAAGAGAGGCAAGAGAGAGGCATTGAAAGAATTTCAGGTTTGGGCTGGTTTAGAAAAATGTGCAGGATTTCTGGAGGAAAGAGGACTGGTGAAGGAGCTTTTCCAGTTCAGGCATGGGGATCACAAATGACAGAATACAACTCAGAGCAACTGAAGCGAAAGAATTTATCCAAGGCTGTGGGGGTGTTCGTGGGGCTGGGGAAGCTGGAGAAGCAGGCTTGCAGCCCTCAGCAACGGGACAGCTTGAGAAAGTGTGAAAACAACACCGCTCAGTTCTCTGCCCCACTGGACGCTGCTGCCGGATAGGCAGATTCTTAGCATTCCTCCTGTTTTGATCATTCTGTTTCAGAGTCAGAGTTTGGGGAGAGAAAATCCAACCCACTAGTGTACACAGCATGCTGCTCCCTGGCTATGCAGCGCTGAGAGAGAATCCCCAGGGGTCACTCACAGGGGTCTGTGGTGGGAGGCTCAGCTCCTTCCTTGACTGTTCCACAAGACAGAGCAGTAAACCCCCCAGAAGGAAACCGAGGTGCTGTTAGGAGGAGGAATGGAAGCTAGATAGTAAAAAAATCAACAGTATCTACTCCTGGGCCATCGTAAGAGCCCAGGGGACAGATGCCAAGCCCCATCGACCTCCCTGGGGCAGTGTAAGGCTAGAGGATAAATACAAAAGCTGCAGGTGGCCGGGGCCATAATTCCACCCAACCTACATGCTGTGGCCCCAACTCCAGCCCCTTCCCCTGGCACTTGCTCCTCTGTAACACAAAATTTAACCAATTTGTTCAGATACTGTTTTCCGAACCAAAACACCAAACGAAATGTCTAACTCAATTGTGCCTCCATGATTACTTCTTTTGACAGAGCTTGAAGAGGTCACCTGCCTTCCTCACTTATTTTCCCAAACATCAGAGACAACCTTGAACGTCATCTGGGAAGTACACACACACTCACACCACCAAGAACTCTACCACAAAGAGGTTTGTGCACAAGATCTAATTTTTTTAAAACTCTCTGACCCCCCAAAACCTTTAATTTTCCTTAAAAAAGCTTCTATCAGCAGCTGGAAAGGTAAGAGTTCAGGGCACCTGGGTTGCTCAGTCAGCTAAGCATCCAACTCAATCTCAGCTCAGGTGTTGGTCTCAGGGTCATGAGTTCAAGCCCCCCACTGGGCTCCATGTTGGGCAAGGAGGCCACTTTCTATCAATCAATCAATCAATCAATCAACCAGGCTTTTCAAAAGATAAGAGCTCAAGACCCTCCCATCAAAGCCATGGCCACATCAGTTAATGACCCAAAGCAATGCCATGAGTCATCAGCTCCCAGTCCACCAGGAACTCCCAGACGACACTACTAATAGTATGCTTTGCAACATTAATCACAGGCTGAGACTTTCCAAGTCGTATCTGAAGAAATGGTCCATCCCTCACTCGGCTAATGCTCCTTCTGAGGATGCAGACAGTTTCCCCAGCTTTGACACTTTCCAGATGTGACCAGCCTGCTGAAAGATGAGGGTGAAGCTGGTTGTTGGGGTAGATGTTATGGAACCATGAACTCTGGATACCTGACCAACTTGTTACAGTCGCAAACTGTATGAAAGAATAGTGCTGATGAATTTATAAATCTTGATCTAGAAATGGCATCAGAAGTTTTATATATTTATTTATTTTTAATATATGAAGAGGAGTCCTACAGAACTTGACCACGAGTTGAGACCACAAACTCAGTTCATCCAGGGGCTGGCTCTTTCTTTTTTTCTATTTATTAAGATTTTATTTGAGAGAGAAAGAGGGAGCAAAAGCAGGGGGAGGGGCAGACAGGAGAGAAGCAGACTTCCCGCTGAGCAGGAAGCCTGCCACAGGGCTCGATCCCAGGACCCTGAGATCATGACGTGAGCTAAAGATAGACGCTTAGGGGCGCGTGGGTGGCTCAGTGGGTTAAGCCACTGCCTTCGGCTCAGGTCATGATCCCAGGGTCCTGGGATCGAGTCCCGCATCGGGCTCTCTGCTCAGCAGGGTGCCTGCTTCCCTCTCTCTCTCTCTCTCTCTCTCTCTGCCTGCCTCTCCGTCTACTTGTGATCTCTCTCTGTCAAATAAATAAATAAAATCTTTAAAAAAAAAAAAGTATCATCTTGGGGCGCCTGGGTGGCTCAGTGGGTTAAAGCCTCTGCCTTCAGCTCAGGTCATGATCCCAGGGTACTGGGATCGAGCCCCGCATTAGGCTCTCTGCTCTTCAGGGAGCCTGCTTCCTCCTCTCTCTCTGCCTGCCTCTCAGCCTACTTCTGATCTCTCTCTGTGTCAAATAAATAAAATCTTAAAAAAAAAAAAAGTATCATCTTATTCTCCCTGAGCAGAAACCACTTGTATCAATTTCTCAGCCTATCTTGCACGGGTTAGCTTGCTAAGAAGCAAGCTCACTGGCCCTAAGAATCTTGAAAAGCAAAGTGTTTGGAGGTGAATTAAGCCATTTGTACTTCGAAGAGCCTCAGATGAGAGCTGGCAATATGACGACCCTCCCAATCTGTCTGAATTTCATCTCCTCTTCCTTCTCCCTTTTCGTTCTACCTCCATTTTCCCTCTTTTGTTCCTCAATTTCTCTTGCTCATTCACCAGTTTATGTATCCACTCATCTCTTGTACCAACCCATCTGTTGAGTCTCTACCATGCCTCAGGCACTCAGCCTGGTCAGGTTTTCACAGAATGGTTCAAATCTTTACCCACTGAGGGACCACGCATGAATTATTACTGAGCGAGCACTCCAGAAATGTAATGTTTTTTTACTCCTCCACCCCTGCCCTGTGCCTTGTTCTTGAGGATGCCAACATGGGACCTGCCGCTAAATCTTCCATGCATAGACGTTCTAGGCTTCCTATTTTTGCTTGATGGAAGCTAACGTATTTAGAACACATATACCACGAAGCCAAATGCCATGGAGTGTCTGCTGCTGCAGTCTCAGAGAGGTATTTTCAAAAATAAAACCCACCTTCTCTACCTGGGCTTTGAACAAGTTGAGAAATAAGATACAAAACAAAGATGGTGTCCAAAATAGCAATCTCATACTGACAGAAGCTAAGTTGGGAGATATGGCTTTATAGGAGAGCCAACAGAACCCCTAACTACACCCCAGGTGATGAGGACAGACTTCCTCATGCTGTCATAGTTGACACTAGGTCAAGGCAGGCCTCCCTGCACAGGAGCAGTCCCTGGACAAGTGACAGAATGGAGCCTCTGAAAAGACCATTCTTTACGGAGCTGCAGAGAACATTCTTCACCCTCAGGAAACATAAGCAGGATAGGAAGACCTGAGCTCCTCCTGCCTGGTTATTCTTCTCTGATTTATAATAAGCTCTCTACCTGCCCAGGGATGAGGTGAATGCAGGCACGGAGAGAAACCTGCACTTGCAACAGTCAAGCCTTCTTTACAGGAAGGAATGACAGCAGTGTGGAGAAATGTCCCCATTAACATCCACTGCAAGAGAGAAGGGCGTCCTCCTCACCTTTCCATATAAACAGAATAAGCTTTTTCTGTATATAATATTCTTCTACTTCATTTTAAACTATGAGCAGTGCTTTTGCATTCTCTACATAAATGGTCATTCCAGATGCTTTTTACTCTTGTAATCAAACTCAGCATACACAGATTAATCCAGCATACGTTGTCAACGATGGGAAAGACAATGACCAAGTCAACGTGTAGGCAAGTGGTTAGGTTCTCCAGTCTCTAGAATAAACATTCCTATAGAGCATTTTCAATGATTTAATCTAACTTAGAAAACTAATTCAGCACCTAGTAGAAGAGAAATGAATCAGAATCTCCTCTCAACAAGCTCATAAAGCATCATAGAGGACAGACAGGTGATTCAGTAATATAATGTGACAAGAGCTTCAACAAAGATACACTTAGAATTTCACAAGATGGGGGCTCCTGGGTGGCTCAGTGGTTTAAGCCTCTGCCTTCGGCTCAGGTCATGGTCTCAGGGTCCTGGGATTGAGCCCCGCATCGGGCGGGCTCTCTGCTCAGCGGGGCGTCTGCTTCCCCCTCTCTCTGCCTGCCTCTCTGCCTACTTGTGATCTCTGTCAAATAAATAAATAAAATCTTAAAAAAAAAAAAAAAAAGAATTTCACAAGACGCAGTGAGGGGACTGATTATTCTGCCAGGTAGGAATCAGGGACAGCTACAGACAGAGGGTAAAACTGGTAAAGTAATTAACTAATAACAAATTAAACAAGTGAATGAATGACCCTCCATTTCTGTGGTTCAGAGATGAGCTTTCCAGCTTCCTTCCCTGTGTCTGCTCTTCCATCCTGAGCAGACTTGGAGCAGCACTCCCACATTCATTCCTTGTCCAGCTTGCCCATGAACCCCACACAGAAAGGAGAGGGTGAGGTAAGAGCAGAACTAAGCCTTGTACATTGGAGAACCTGGCAGGTGAAAACAGCACTTAACATTCTTCAGACCACAGTGTTGGGAACCTTTAAAACCTAGATGCAATCCGCCCTGGGGCCATGAATAATTAATGAGTTATTCATTAATTGAACTAATGCTTATTGAGTATCCTGTGCGTCCATACTAGGCGCATCAATTAAACAAGATAGGCGATATCCCTGCTCTGATAGACTTTATTCTCTCATGGATTTTTGTCCATAAAGGACTAAATTAATGAGTCCAAATGCACAGAACTAGAAAGTGGTAGAGCTGGAATTTGAACTTTGCTCTTTCTGACTCTGAGTGCTATGCTCTCTCAACACTGTTCTATGACAAAGGCTAAATCACACCGAAAATCCTGTGTGTGCTCTCAAGAGAGGGAAAAACCACCAAGGAAAGCAGAGCATCACTTGCTCCTCTGCCGCCAGGCATTGGCAGTTCATGGGGTGCGGTTTGCACGTCTGTGGCTTTAAAGCTGCCCAGGTGACTCTAATATGCAGCCAAGACTGAGAGTCACTGTCCCAGGTGTGTCAGGGAGCTGCTTTGGGATTCCTAGGAGAAAGAAAAGAAGGGGACAGGCCCAGAGCCTCCCCTGCCCTCCCCTCTGGCTTGAACCTGAGCATCCCCACTTTTATCTTGTTTATACATTGGGTCTCTGCCTCAGATTTCCACTGAAGAAAGAGCTCTGCTGCTAACAAAATAAACAAGTCTGAACCACTGTTTTCAAGTTCTTAGATGTGAAGGGCCCATGGAGTTTTTGTAGCAAGAAAACTTCCTCTTGGCATCATTTCAGATGTCCCCTACTGGTACCCTGGTTACTGGAGTTCTTAATATGCTGTTGCTGAAAAGAAAATATAATTTCTTGAATTATTAGGAAAGTGCCCTAACTCAACCAAAGTGTCAACAAATGTCATAAACAGAGTTTCTGATAACCTCCACATAGTCATTCAGTGTACATTTATTGAGTATTATCTACTACGGTTTGGAGGCTGAGGATACCACCTTGAAGTTGAGAGACGGGTCTGGCTTTTAGGAAGCTTACATTCTTTTTTTTTTTTTTTTTTAAACATTTTATTTATTTATTTGAGAGAGAGAGAGAGAGACAGTGAGAGAGAGCATGAGTGAGGAGAAGGTCAGAGAGAGAAGCAGACTCCCCGTGGAGCTGGGAGCCCGATGCGGGACTCGATCCCGGGACTCCAGGATCATGACCTGAGCCGAAGGCAGTCGCTCAACCAACTGAGCCACCCAGGCGCCCAGGAAGCTTACATTCTAATGAGGGAGACGAACACGAGACAACATGTGCAGAGATGGCATTCAGTCCTACACATCTTGCAGTCTCAAGTCCTGTGTGCCCAGAATCCTGTACAGAAGGGCTTGGTGTTCCTGCTCAGTCCTCCCAGACTCTGAGGAGACACCATCCCTTCTGGAAAGGACGGGGGTTCCTCAGCGGCTTAGCTCATTGGGATCCATGGGCGTTTACTTCAAACGCCATCGCTGAGACCCTCGGTCCTCACAGGCTTCCCTGAGATCTATGGGAGTCCGGGAAGCTGCTTGCCTTTGAGGTGGGCCAGGCCATGGTTTGTGGACCTCAGAGGAAGGATGCTTTGATAATGATGAGTTTGCCCTTAAGGTATCATCTACTTCGCAAGGCTGCCTGGCTTCTAAAAAGGTTTGCAATCCCCAGAAGCCCATTCTCTGAGAGGTGGTCACTTCAGTAGGTCTTGTTGCTTTCATTCCTCTGTAGGATCAAATGTACAACCCATGGAATGTCTGGGACTCAGCCTGGAGACAGGATTTGTGTATCTGTCTGGATAAAAAACATTCATGACTATTTCAAGCTTGACAGACTTGGTATGCTGGTAGAGTTGATATACTGATACATTTTAAAGTCCAATGTCAAGGTCAGAGACAGGTGCTAAAGAGGGTTACCACCTATAATCTAACAAATACGTAAGGAAAGTATAAAACAACCACATCAATGAGAATGTCGAAGGTAGTTCCAACTCCATATAAACAATCTGTTCTCCTAAACATTGTCTTGTCTTTAAGGTCCTCCGTAGCCTCAGCAGAAAGGGCTCCTGCCTCCTATGGATGTGATCATAAATTTCAAATGAAGAAAGTGATAATTAATGAGATTTTTCCCCCTTTAAATGGTTATATGAAAACTTCACACAGCTCTTCCCTAGTCAAATCACCCCCAACAGGAATTTCAGGCTTTGAACTTTCATTCCGCTGGGTTCATCTTCCAGATTAAAAGGTTTGTTTATTATTTTCCTCTCTTCCTGAAAAAGTTACACATACTTCAAAGTTAAATAAATAAAGGCACAAAGAAACAAGTGAAAAATCACCCAGAAATTCCTAGCTAGACATACAAATATTAACAATGTGGAGTCTTTTCCTCCAGGCTTACCTATCACATAATATTTTTCAATGAATAACAATTTTGCAAAAACCTGTACCGCACATTAGGGCAGAGTTCCATAATTAGTGGCAGGGGCAAAGACAGAAGACACTCTCCAGCTACTGAATTGGCAAGATCAGAAATGAATGGCGCCATAAAGATCCCATGTCTTTCATTAATGCTTAAAGCTGAGACTTTATTTATAAGGAGATTCTAAATTCCAGGCTGGTCTCACCTGGCTGCCCTTGATCTAGGGAGCCTGTTTGTCATATTAATGAAGAGAAAAGTTCCAAGTTCCACAAAGACATTTTTTCCCCCACAGCTGAAGGAGAGAAAGAGATGTTGGCAACTCAGGGGCAGAATTGGGGCAACCCTAAAATAACTACTTTATCTTTGGGGCCAGCTGGCCTCAAGTCAGGAGCAAGGTTATTCCAGCTCAGGGCAAAGCAGTGACTACACAGTGAGAGGGGACTCCCAGAAGCAAAGCCACAGCCCAGCATTTAAGTGGGTTGGACTACTGTCTATACAGTGCCCCATTTCAGAGTTGCCAATTCAGCAGACCTGGGGTGGGGCCTGAGAGTTTGCATTTCTAACGAGTCACTGAGGAATGCCAGTACTGGGGCTCCCAGGACCACACTTGGAGAACCACTGGTCTATCCTGACACTTGAACTGCTTAACACAGTTCAGCGCTTAGGCTTTAAAATCAGACAGACTTGAGTTTATCCCTGGCTCCTAATAGCGATGTGAACTTGGGCAAGTAATTAATCTGAACCGCTATTTTCCCACAAGGAGAGTAGGGATAATTATAAGGATGTTCTAAGAAACATATCATATAATGTATGTTAGGTGTTAAGCACATTGCCAAGGTCACCGTAAACATTCCTGATTATACTCTTTCTGTTCAAGTTTCATCTCAACACTGCTTTGGAATCTTTCTGCGCCCTAGAATGAGTGTCCTTGGCCCTCTTAAATCCTGTCTCATTCCTTTTCCTTTCCAACCTGCCCTGCTGGTACAGAAATTCCACCTCCCTACCCCCCAGGGGGTCTCCCAACTCCACCAGCAGGGAGCGTCTGACCAGGCTAGTCCTCTGCTGCCACCTTGTGGCGTAAAATCCCCTAACACCTTTCAAGATAATCGGTCAAGGTGGCCCTCCTCAGGCAGCAACCCCCAAAACAAAGCATCAGCCAGGGAGACAGAGGTGGCCCACTTGACCATGGGGAAGGGTTCCCGACCAGATCCATCTAAAGGACAATCCAAGTCCTGAGGGCTACAAAACGACACAGGTGCCTGGATCAAGGCCAAGAGACCAGGAGAGTTATCTGACCGCTGATCCCTAAGCAGAAGTCCGGAGACTTCCGCTGAGCTCACAGCCGGCCTGGCCAGTGAGATTCCGAGCAGGACCTCAGAACAGCTGCCTGTAGACATTTCTGAGGACTTCTGGGACTTCAGGACTTAACCCTTCAGGTTCCTCATACTGCTGCTGCCAAAGACGTATCAGGAGCAAGGGACCCCAGTAGTCCCACATGCTGGAACCCACGTCTGATGGACCAGCCATCATGCTAGGTCCTTGGGACAAACTCAGTGCTTTAGCAGGGAAACAAAGCAGGACACAGAGGCATGTGGGCAACGAAATGAATACCTACAAGGCTCTTGCCTTTTTGTCCCCTTTCCTCAATGCAGGTAGTTTACTGAGGTGTCACAGCTCAACGGGAACTGCAAATACAAACCTTTTTTTTTTTTTTTCTTAATAATTTTTACCCTGCCCACTGGAAAGCAGACTTCTTAATGACAGCTGAACAGAATTCATAAGTTGGGGGACTACTTCCAGTTATTAAAACTTATTCAGTCCAGTTTTAAACTTCTCTCACACTCCATCTTTCAGTAAAGTACAGGAATGAGTAGGGACCCCGGCTCTTGGAGCAAAGGAGGAAGAAGAGGGCCTGGTCTAGCTCAGGGTGCCTCCTCCTCTCTATTCTTCAGGGTAATGACATCATACATCTCTCTACTCAACCGCCATTCACAGCTACTGGGTATAGCTGCATTCCTGGCAAAAAGAAAGTG
Organism: Lutra lutra; assembly: GCF_902655055.1. Classification (NCBI taxonomy): domain Eukaryota; kingdom Metazoa; phylum Chordata; class Mammalia; order Carnivora; family Mustelidae; genus Lutra; species Lutra lutra. The sequence goes on along the minus strand of NC_062286.1, from coordinate 41,697,356 downwards.
GCCTTCACATGGCAGGAAACCAAGTGCTTGCTCTCCCTTAGGGACCCCACACATGGGGCTTCTTGTAAAGACTTCCTGAGCACAGTTCCCTATGGGAGAGGGAGCTCCAGCTCCCCGCCGCCCATACCCTGCAGACCATTACTGGGAGTGGACCCAACAGTATCTTCTGCTAGGGTCCTCCGGAGCCCTGTTTGCTAGTTTCCTTGACCCATAGGAAATCCTCACATCTTTGCCCACCAAACGTAAATGCAGACTGTTTCTATTCCTACTCTTGTCCCTTGCACACATGGCCCAGAACAGATCAGTAATGAACATCCCTCTAGAAAATGAAACATCATCTGTCCCTTCTTGGAGGCACCTAAAATCTTCATGCATGATGCTCTTGGAAGCCCTCCCCTGTCCTCCTTCAGCCTTGGGAAAAGGAAAGTATACTCTCTCCTCTCTCTTCCTTTCCCAGGGTCCTGAGGGCCCGAGGCTCTGGACCCCGACAACTCTCTCCCATCCCCCATGTCTTCTCAGAGCAATGAACTCCTGCATAGCCATGAGTGGGGAACATTGCCCGAGACAGCTGCCACCTCTCAGTAAGGCTGGGCCAGGAGAGGGATGCATTTTTAACTCCCCTCTTTAGAATGTGGCTCATGTGGTACCTCTTCAACCTCATTTTTGGACCCCTAGTACCAATTCTGGGCAATTGAAAAGTCCTGCTCAACATCTACTCCCAAGACAGTCCAGTCTAGGGCTCAGGTGGGCCCCTGGAAGGAGTAAAAGACAAAGCATTCTGATTCTTCTCCCATGGCTGCCCCCAGTTTCACTCTGGGTCAGCTCGGGTAAGGCTTGCCTTGGCTCATCATTGTTCCATCTCTATGTTAGAGTTCACGAAGGGTTAGGTCACCTTGGGCACTCCCTCCTATCTCTAGAAGAAGAGGGATTAAACAAAGCAGTAGGGAAAAACTGAGGCACAGGTGGAGAAATGAAAGGTCTACATGGGCAAGTCAGAAGGTGCTTTGGGGAGGCACCTACCAATAATTATCTTCCCCTTAATGTGACATGAACTCAGAAAATTACTTCTTTAAACTAAGTATTTACTAATGTTATCTTACATTTTATAAGGCATGCTATGGTTTGACAAGGCCTTTTCATTCATTCATTCATTCATTCATTCATTCTTCCATCCATCCATTCATTGAATCTTGCCACCATCTTCGGGTTGGTAGAGCACGGCTCAGTTATTCATTGATAAGAAAATGGAGGCATCCAGGCAGTAAATCACTTGAATCAAACCACAGAGCATTAGCCTCTCTTGTGAGTAAAGCATTGATATCCAACACAACATTCTTGAGCAGGATCTGGCTACCTAACGAGCTCTAAGCACTTGTGACCAAGGCTTTTGAAGGAATGGGGGTGAGGGTGGATAGACAAGGCGCCTATAAATTGGGGTGGAAAGAGGAGAGCTCCAGAATGAGAGCCCAGACCAGGAAGAGAGGGCTCATGTAGCCATCAGCAGTCAGGAGCTTAAGTCCTCCGTGCCGGGACAGAGAGAGGTGGCTTTCCAGATTAGCAGTCAAGCAACAGAAGCAAACTCGTTTACCTTCACAGTTCTCTCCTCCTCCTATTGATCCATACATGCCCAGATACACTCTGGGAAAATCCCTTCCCAAAGCCAAAGCTTTCTGAAGGGAAAAAAGAAAATTCCTGAACTATTTTTAACCATTTTTGTGTTGTTCTAACTTGTCTTAGCAGCAAAGAAACTTTCCTTTGTGAACTCAGGGGCTTCAAAGCCAGCTTTGTTTTCATGTGTGGTATTGATCTGATTCTCCAGACTCTTGACATCTCTCCACACCTCACCTGATTAATCCAGCAAGTCCAACAGGCCCCTCATCCACCGACAGCGAGAGGGAGGTACTGAAAATTTCAGAGCCTCTGTCTGAGGCAACAGACCCTCTCTCTCCATGGTGGAGTGTGGAGCTGAATGCCAAATTCCTACCCAGACCTGCGTGAGCTCCTCCACACAGCACAGTGATCCTAGCTCAGAGCAAAGACCGAGTTCTCTTTGATGAAAGAGGCTATGGGATTTTCCTATTCTCTGCTTCCTAACTGAAGCAGCCTCTCTGAAGGCAGCCCATGGCACCCTCCCTCAGGAAGCCTGCTCCCAGCCCAGACGCGTCTACTACAGTCTTCCTTACTCAGCCACGTCCCCTCTTCTGGGCTCACTCTCCACATCTGTCAAACTAGGGGCAGAATGAGACTTCTACAGACGTCCTTAGCTGCCTTTTCTTTTGGATGGTTAAATCCTTCCTTTCTTTCATGCTCACCTTGACATGGTATTTAGGTCTTGTCTTGATCAGCTCAGACTATCATAACACAATACCAACACCGGGCAGCTTAAACAACAGGCAATCATTAGAAAGTCCGAGATCAGGGTGTCAGCTTGGTCGGGCTCTTGCAGACTGGCAGATGACTACCTTTCTGTTGTGTTCCCACAGGAAGGGTAAAGGAGCACCAGGGTTTCCCTCTCCTTATGATGAGTCTAATCTCATCATGGGCTCCATCCTCCTGACCTAATCTAAACCTAATTACCTCGCCAAAGTCCTACCTACTAATACCATCTCATTAGGGATTAACTCTTCACCATTTTAATGGGGGTGAGGTGGATATAAAGATCCAGACATTAAACTCTGGCATGTCTGAAGGAGTAGAGAGAAGAGGCAGACTTGCCAGATGGTTTCAGCAAAAATACCTCACATACTTGATAAATATTTATCAGCAAAAAGGTATAAACTTATTTTACTTATATGTCTGATATTTTCATAGTTGGGATCCTGAAAATTCAAAGCTGACTTTTCAGGGTTGGATTCAGACATCTGGCAACCAGAGCTTAGAACTGTGTGCTCTCCAGGTGCTTTGGCTGGCCTGGGGGATGGGGATTATGGTGTATTATATGATAAGCTAAAGGAAATTTTACTTTATATCATAAACATATTGGTAGTCAGTCTGAGACACCAAGTCACAGAAGAAAAAAGAATAAAAAAAATAAAGAGAACTGTGTTGTCAGCAGTCTTCCTCCCTTCACCCAAAAAAAGGAGCTGTCTGGAGGAGGGCATTGGGCAGGATTTGCTAAGCTTGTTTACTCAAGACCTGACCCCCACTGCTTACCCCTTGCAACACATACTGAGAGGGAAGGGGTGCTCAGAGCCCGCCTCAGACGCCCCTCCCAAACCCTCCCTCTCAAGACCAACAAGGACCTGGGGGCCTCAACAGAGTAGAAATGGACAGAACGAGCAAAGGGTGTCAGGGGGAGGCTTTGGAGAGGATAAGAAAACAAAGCTGTGGTTAGTGACCTGGAGTTTAAGACCATCTGGAGCAAAGAATGTAACCTCAGTTTTCTCATCCATCAGATAGGGACAAAAACACCTAACCTCACAGGATTATAGTGTTTTCCTTCCTTTTCTTCTACCCCCGGAGAAATAGAGAAATAACTTGAAAATTTTTACTGGATAAAGTGCACACTATCTCCAGAACCAGCTCTCAGTCTACAGGTAAAATCTCAGGTTACTCTCCCCTACGAGATCTTTCTCTCAAGCTAAAAGATGAATCTAAAGTCCATCAGTTAGAAGGTTACCTGGGTCGCGGGCCCCTGTCTTTTGTAGTCCTGGGACCTCCCAGAGGAGCCCTGTGTTTGCCCAAAACAGAAGGGAGATGAAGAGACCCCCAGCTGCTGCTCTACTGAGACACAGGCCCTTCCTCCCCTGTGCGATCCCACAGCCCTCACTCTGACAGCCTTGGGCTAGAAGTTTCCCATCTCCTAAAAACGTGCCACACCTCAGAACTCTCAACCACAGGGTAAACCTGGGATCTCAAGTGTCAAGTTTTATGGAAGGGGAAAGAAATGAGAGAGAAAAATCCCAGCCTCCCCTGTCCTGCCCCGAAGTCTCAGGGATCAGCAACTTCTGCCTCTTTCCATTTGATTATAATTGATTTTAAGTCATCACTTAGCAGAGACAACAGAACAACACACATAAACCTTGAATTATCCTTAGCCCTTCGTCTGTAGCCAGGGATGAATTTCTCTTCACTCTCTCACACTGCAGCCTGCACTTAGAAGCAAGGGCTTCACTTTGAGGGGAGTGCAGGGAAGTGAGGGGGCTTCTTCAGAAAGCCCGGCAGTGGGACAACCAGGCAGGGGGCAGGGCTCTGTTCGAGAATGTGACTGTGCAAGAGAGAACTCTGCTTCTCTGGCTGGACACATCCTGAAGCTTCCCATCTTCCCCCATTGCCACACGGTTGCTGGGAATGGAAAAATGACTGTTCTGTTAATTTCCTTGCATTGCAACTCACAGGCTTTCCTGGTCACCAAAGACACAGTGAACTCTCTCCTTCACCTGGAGAACTCCTATTGCCTCTTCCCCCTTTCAAAAACCTTCCCTGACTCTGTGGTTCCACTATACTCCAGAACCCATATGGAGCACAACCCAATAGAAATACAATGCCAGACAATGTGTAATTTTAAATAGCCTAGACACAGGATTTTAAAAAAGAGGTCAACCTAATTTCAAAAATACATTTTATTTAACCTGATAGATCCCAAACAGGATCAATTCAACATGTAATCAGTATTTAAAAAGAAAAAAAAAGTTGAGGGGCACATGGGTGGCTCTGCTCTCAGTTTCTGCTCAGGTCATGAGATCAAGCCCCACGTCTGGCTCCTTGCTCAGCTGGGAGACTACTTGAGGATTTGCTCCCTCTGCCCCTCCTTCTTCTCACATGCTCTCTCTCTCTCTAAAATAGATCTTTAAAAAAATACTTTCAAAATAATGAGATGGCACCTGGGTGGCACAGTTGGTTAAGCAACCGACTCTTGGTTTTGGCTCAGGCTGTGATCTCAGGGTCTGAGACCAGGCCCCAAATCAGACTCTGAGCTTAGTGCAGAGTCCTCTTGAGATTCTCTCTCCCTGTCCTGCTTGTGATCTCTCAAGCTTTCTCTCAAATAAGTAAATCAATCTTTAATAAAAAAATGAAAATAAAATATTGAGGTATTTTGCATTCTTATCTTTTTTTTCAGTTGAAGTTTCCAGAACGGTGTGTCTGTACACTTATGTCATGTCTCAGTCACGATGGCCCCATTTCCAGGGCTCAGGGGCTATGTGCGGGTAATGGATGCTGAACTGAACGGTGCAGCCTAACCTCACTCTTAGCACACTGCAATATAATTGGGTTTGTGTGTTCACCTGCTCTGTTGGGGTGTCAGCCTTTAAAAACAGGATCATTAACAGTGACCAACTCATAGCACCTATATAATAACTCCTTGCAGAATGACTGACTGGATTAATAAATCAATGTCACCATTGACCACTGATGAAAACAGCTCTGTTGACGGAGAAGAGGGCAGGCGATGCATTTGGAGTTAGGTATGTCCAGTGAGAGGCTTCTGTGAGATTTTCGGATTAGGATGCTCAGAACTAAGTCAGAGAGAGACAGAAACATAGGAGCCCGGGGAGAGGACAGGATGAAAAGACAAGACTGGGGAAGCATGGTTTGGAGAGGTTGTCCTGACCACAGGAGGCAGAGACACATACGCCCATTTCACAGGAAAATGCTGCAGGTTATTTTTAAGGAAATAATCACAACAGGCATTGTAAGGAAGGGATTGTGGTATGGCTGTGCATGGACTACTTCCCTCTGGTATTAGTTACTCAGAGCGATTCCCAGACCTGATGAGGATGTTGGTGGGATCCACATGGCAAGTCCTCCCATGAAGCAGAACCCTCCCCTCTGCCCAGTCCTCTCTCCATCTCTCCATATGCCTCCCCATGATCAATAACCTCAAACAGAAGTCTCTGGAAGACGCGCTCAGACTTGAACGGTGCTTCCCAGAATCAACTGTGCACGTGCATCACCTGCAATCTTGTTGGCATGTGGATTTCAACTGAGTAGGTCTGAGGTGGGGCCTGAGAGTCTACTTTCCTAACATGTTCCCAGTGATGCCTACTTTCCTAACTTGTTCCCAGCGATGCTAATGCTACTGGCCCACAGACTGCACTGGGAGTAAGCAAGGCATTCGGGGGTTAGAGACTCACGTAAAGCTTTCCTCGAATCTGGGTTGTGGTTTCTGCAAGAGAATCCCAGAAAGCAAGCACATAAGCCCACAGGACTACAAGAAGCAATGGCATTTCAGTGATCAGCTAGAAGAAAAAAACACCTCCTGGGAATCCTGCAAACAATATCACAGAAGGACATCTGACCATGGGTAAGGTCACGCAATTAATAGGGGTAGTGGTGACAGCGTGTAAGTTATGCTGGAATCGAGATTGAATTGGGATCCCATCTATTATACTCACTGTTTCTGTGATCTTGTGTTTTTCACCCTTCTATGAGCCTCAGTTTCCTGATCTGTAAAATGGGTAGAATTTCACATCTCTCGCAGGGGTTCTTTGAATTCGGATGGAATAGTGTATGTGACATTATCTGGTACAGCGGCTCACATACGCTAGAGGCTCAGCAAATGCTTATTAAATCTCAGCTGAAATACTTCCCAGTTACCTCTGCGAGGACAGCACTGGAATAAACCTGTGGAATGAGAAAAAAAAATTTTTTTTAATGAAATATGTCTGCTTTTAGGTTGATTAAGCCTCTGTGGTTAGGATATTTATCTTGAACTAAATGCCTCCCCTTGTATAAAAGGGGATGCAAATACATTCCAAGAAAACGCCTTCAGGGAAAGGGTATAATTTCACCTTTACCCATTTTTATATTTCTTTACAGTTGCCATGAGAGCATTTTAATAACCTCCATGGAGTTGAAAGTAAGGCAGGTAATTGCCATAAGTAATTTAAAGGCTATTAAAGCTAACAAACTTCTCCTGTGGAATACCTTGTTAAACAGTGATCAGCAGAAATCACGTAAAAATCGTGTGCAGTGTAAATTCAAGCCCTTTTTCCAGTTAAGCTGAAGTGAAGATGTAATTACATTACACAGAAGAGGGGTGCGGACATTAAAGCTCTTCCTGCCTCAGCCTCGGGTTGGCTCTAGCCTAAGATGCCCCGGTATGCTAATGAGATCCACTTTCTTCCTTCTGAAGAGTGAGCCTCATCACTGTTGCCATTTCCCACTAGGCGAACTGGCAGCTCATTTTCCATGCGTGCTTCTGAAGGTTATAAATCTGAGCGTTTCTTCGCGCAAAGCCCCCAGGGCTCCCAGCTCCAGCCTTGGATCAGCCAATCACTAACCGGGTGACCTTGAGCAATTCTTTTTACCTCCCTAGGCATGCATGAACTACCACAACTATAAAATAAAAAGATTTTATTGCGTGCCCTCAAAGATATCCCCCAGCTCTAAAATTCCTTGATCCTAAACAAGCTCTATACTAAGAAGCCCCTCCTCTATTTTAACTATCAAAAATATAACCATGACTCAAAAGGAGGGCAAAAAGAGAGAAAGAGAACCCATGAAAAGCATCAGCCGATGTTACAAAGTCCATACGTTTTATACCTCCCAGAAGCTGGTAGGCACAGGCTCACCATCAATTTATTCTTCCTTGCTACACTGGTCCAGTAACTTGATTGCTCTATTTGCTGGGCTCACACCACATTAGGAGGGGAAAATTAGCTGAAACAGGCAAGACCACTGACAATGATAAGAAGTGAAAGCCCAAGGGAGAAAACAGAAACCTTCAAGAAGTCAGGATTTTATCTGGTTCGTTGCTATATACCCAGCGCTGGGTACATAGTATATGCACAATAAATGCTAAATGAATGAACGAGAGGAAGGAGAATGAATGAACGAAAGCAATACCTACAAAAAGCAGATACGATTGCTTTAAGCACAGTGGATAGGGAAATACTTACTAGAGGTACCCATGACCATACATGCTTGAAGGACCTCTCAAAGACTTACACACACTGCAATTAATATCCACATGGGTGTCCAAGAAAGCAGGGGAAATTTAAACTACACTCTGTAAGCTCTCACTGAGATAGCAAATGATGACATCTGGTTAAACACGGGAGAGGGAACGCAGGTCTTATCTCTGCTTCCCTCCTAGTACCCTACTTTAAAGGACAGGAATGTGAAATGTGTGTATATGATTTCCACAAGGAAAAAGAGAAAAAGATCCACAGTGGACAAGAGATGTCACCCAACATTTCTAAGCTAGAAAGGATCAAATGAAATGATTAGAGCTGATACAGCAAAACAAGGGCCTCCAGAAGGAAGCCAGTGAGAAGCCAGCTAGGTCAGGCCTCAGATCCCTGGAAAGACTCAAATGAGAGGCACTAGGACAAGGCAGGAAACTGGAGGACTCTTACTGGGGGAAACAGACTATACCCAGAGAAAAGATCTCTAAACCCTGACGCTCAGTATTTACACATACTACACTCTCAATGTAGGGTTTTCCCATGAGCACGTGGATCCCCACCCAGCCACATCATATAGTTGACAAGCCCTGCTCCTCCCCTCCCAAAAAGTGACCAGTCTGCTCCAATACAATCAGACCCAAAGCACCAGAATTAAGATTTTCCAATAAGGAAAATCAAGACCAAAACAAACAGAAAAAGAACCCAGAGGAAATCAAGACAGTGAAGGAAGAAGAAAACTTTAAACATATGTAACTGATAGCCCTAGAGAGATGGGAGAAAATACCCTTCATAGCAAAAGAACAGAAAGCTACATTTTTTAAGGAACAGAAGACAAATTAGAACAATTACAATTTGACAATGTGATAGCTGGATAAGAGATTCCACGAAAAAAATTCAATCAAAATTTTGGAATGTAGAGTAAAAAGACTTGTTCAGAAAGCTGAACAAAAAAGACAGACAGACAGTAGGAGATATGAGGAAACTGGAGTATCAGTCAGCTCAGGAAGTCTAACCATTGTGTAATAGAGCTCCAGAAAAAGAAAACAGGGTAAAATAAAGGGAAGTTATCAAAATATTGGTGCATGAAATATTCTCATAAGTGGAAGACATAAATATTCATGTTATAAAAGTCTATTGAATGTATAGCACAATGAATAAAGAACCCCCATGTCGAGTTACACTGATGTGAAATTTCAGAGCACTGGGGATAAAGAGAAGATACTAAAATCCTCAAGTTATAAATAACTAGCTCACATCAAACGATTATGAATATGAATGTCATCTGATTCTCAACAACAAAGCTAGAAGTCAATGGAGCAACAGCTTCAAATTTTGAATAAATATCTGCATCCCAGAATGCTACATTCAGTCAAATCATGAGTTATGTGTGAAGAGGTAATAATACATATCAACACTCTCAGGGTCTCAAGATATATTTCTCATGCTTGCTTTCTCAAGAAACTACCGGAGGATATGCTCTACTAAAATTGGGGCATATACCAAGGGTGGGAAAGAGATGGGATTTAATAAATAAGAAACACATCTCAGGAGAGAAGCAAAGAGAAGAGCCAAGAGCACATCTGTAGAGCAGGTCTGGGTCACAACAAGGTCAGAGAGGAGCAGGAGGACAGAGAACTCCCAGAAGAACATCTCCAAGAACAAAGGAAAGCTGATGCTTTGGGCTGGCTAGTCACTGGAGTTGGAAACTTGGAAAACAATCAGTTTTAAGAACATAGACAAAGAAGTAGATGGGGGGAAATAGAGTTGACTATTAACTCCAGGAAGCAAAATATTTTGAATAAGAAAGGAAATATAATCATAAAATACCAGAGAATCAGGCAAACATTTTATATGGCTTTAATTAAACATTTTGAGGTAATTATCAAGTTCTTTTGAAAATAGGAGGGAAAGCAAGGATGTTGGATCATATAAGGATGTAAAGTCCTCATCTTCATAATAAAAAGCCAATAAAAAGTGGGAAATGATAAAATTTGATAAGTCAGCACTAACATGATACTCAAAAGTTTACAGAGGAATAGAGCAGGGGATTTCCGGGTTTGGTTGCTTGTTTGTTTCCTTTTTTTTTTTTTTAATATTTTATTTATTTATTTGACAGAGTGATCACAAGTAGGCAGAGAAGCAGGCAGAGAGGGTGGGGAGTGGGGGTGGGGGGAAGCAGGCTCCCCGCTGAACAGAGAGCCCAATGTGGAACTTGATCCCAGAACCCTGGGATCATGACCTGGGCCGAAGGCAGAGGCTTTAACCCACTGAGCCACCCAGGCGCCCCGATTTGTTTGTTTCCTTTAGCAGCCTTCTAATGTTGGTGAAAGTTTTAAGTGACTTTAAAAACGAAATCAGAGGCACCTGGGTGGCTCAGTGGTTTAAAGCCTCTGCCTTCAGCTCAGGTCATGGTCTCAGGGTCCTGGGATCGAGCCCTGCATCGGGCTCTCTGCTCGGCGTGGAGCCTGCTTCCTCCTCTCTCTGCCTGCCTCTCTGCCTACTTGTGATCTCTGTTAAATAAATAAATAAAATCTTAAAAAAAAAAAACGAAATCAGATTGTCATAAACGGCCTGACCCAATCCCATGGTTACGCTTGGAAGTTTTCACCTAAAGAGTAGAGCATGCCACAATCAAGTTGGAATGATCATAGTATGAGAACTAAGGAAAACTATCCAGATCTGCCCACCCAGGATGCCCTGAGCCATTACCGAAGTCCAAGGGGTCATGTCCAAAGAGGTGGGTGAGACACAACAAAGATACTCTGGGTTATGGGCATCTTAAATCAAGTGAAGGCACAAGTCTTTAAATAAGACCTTCAAAAATATCAATATTGAAGCAAGGCTCTGTCTTGGGTCAAATGGCCATGGAGAGTATGGGTTAGGCCGCCAGCTCTGCTAGACAATAACCAGCCTGCCCTTCAGAATCCATAGTCTCTTATGGAAAACTGAGCAGCAGGTGCTTACAGAACAGCTCCACAGCATCTACTGTCCAGGCCATGATGGTGGGAGACTGGGTAGTGACAGCTCAGTGATCAGGAAGGTCCTTAGGCTTAAATCTATCCACATTTCCATAAGCGACTGGAGCCCCAAACTCAGGTTCCAGTTTCCACCAAGGTAGGGACTATCCATGCACACCCAGGTCCGTGGCTTCATTGGTCCCAAGCCTGGACAGGCTCCACAGAAGCCAGACAACAAGGACTGGGGACAGAGAGAATGGGGCTGGCACAGGAAGTGACCTATAGAACAAAAATGTCTAATGAAAGCCAGAAAGATTCCCTTCAAAATGGTTAAGTTTTATGTTAAGCTTTAGTGCTTAATGCTTCCATTACATGAAATATTCACTTATGTAGAACAGCTCATTCCCCAGTAATATGAGATTAATGAGGCATCACTGTACATAAAAACTACCGAACTGGCTCAGATCAATCGTCTATCCTGTCCAGCAGTCTGCCTTTTAAAGGGCACAAAAGAATATGAAATCCAGAAACAGAAGCATCTGGACTGGGGGCCTATCTTCACTGCTTTGGCCTGTGGGACTAGGGGCAAGCTGTTATTTATCTGCTCCCAGCCTCAATTTACTCATCTGTAAAATAGTTCTATGAACACCTTCCTCTCGGTGGTGGTGTAAAAATTCAATGAGATGATATCCTTAAAAGTACCTTTTGGGGGCGCCTGGGTGGCTCAGTGGGTTAAGCCTCTGCCTTCGGCTCAGGTCATGATCTCAGGGTCCTGGGATGGAGCCCCGCATCGGGCTCTCTGCTCAGCAGGGAGCCTGCTTCTCCCTCTCTCTCTCTGCCTGCCTCTCTGCCTGCTTGTGATCTCAATCTCTCCATCAAATAAATAAATAAATCTTTAAAAAAAAAAAGTACCTTTTGGACTATAATCCTCTCTAAATATGTTCATTAATTTAGCTGAAGGATATAATGAAAGCTTCATAGCTGTTGTCTGTCACAGTTTTCTTCCATACCCTGAAGATTATTAACTTCTTTTAAGAAATTTAATTATTGACTTTTCTATGAATATATTTTTTTAAATCCTGAATCTGTCTAGAATCTTGGTCTCTTTTTTTTTTAAGATTTTATTAACTCCTTTATTTGAGAGAGAGAGAGAGAGAGAGAGAGGAAGAGGAGCAGAGGGGGAGGGACAAGCAGAATCCCCGCTGAGCACAGAGCCAGAAAAGGGGCTCCACCCTGAGCCAAAATCAAGAGTCGGAGACTTAACAAACTGCGCTACCAGGCACCCCTTGGTTTCCCGATTTTTGGTGAACTATCCAAAAATTGAATTCTAAAAATGTGGTAGGAAGTCTCACTGAATTTTTTTTTTTAACCTAAAAAACCATATAAACTAGCATGTTCCTAAACCTTCTCACCTAGCACTGGAGTCCCTCCAGACCCACCCCTCTACTCAGCTGTATTCTTAGTGAAGATTTCCTGGACAGGGGTGTTGTGGGTGAGTCAGAAACTTAGTGGGGGCTAGAAGGAAGAACTGGGCTCAGTTAAATGGTTAGGCTTTGGCAGACACTCAGTTGAACACTTTCTGGAAGACTGAATGAAGCTGAGGCTTTCTCACATGTTTCAGGAAGCTGCCTGTCCCCAAGGTCTGAGCCAGTGGGGTTGAGGGTGGGCTGCACAGGCTCCATCATGTGGGATTTGCCCCAAGAGGAGGTATCTGGAGGCACAGCATAAAAAGAAGGGAGCACCCCATACATTTATATGAACAGTTCAATTTAAATTTTCGGTTTTTTCTACCTCTGTTAGGAGACCCAATCACGTAGAAGAGGCAGTAGGAAGGGAACTGGATAAAGAGCTAGCCCTAAATCCAACCAGCTGTGAGACTAAACAAGACACCTTTCCCCTCCACGGGGCAGGGGGGTGGTCTCCGTTTGTACAAATAAGTGGTATGAAGTAGATCAGAGTTTTCAAATATGTTCTGTGGATTCTGGGTTCTCCGTTTACACATTGGGTCACATCCCAAGAGATGGAGGAAAGAGTGGTAAAAGAGTGAAGGCAAAGTGTGTCTGTATTTCTCCCCTGGATTGCATGTAGAAAGAAGAGCTTTACCACCACCTCTTTCATCCATTTTATATTAGGGTTTTTAAAGGCAGTGCTCCCTGACTAAAAACACATTTGAGAACCACTGGATTGTAGATCCCCAATGTTTCCTTCCAACTCTATGATTATCTGATAAATTGACACCCTATCACACTGGATACATAAAATATAAATCACACTATACAACGCCTTCTGGTTGGGGAGGTACATTCTTTAGGGACGTATCCAGATCAGCTAAGGAAGATCACCCAGCTAAGGAAGCACCACTGGCTGGAGCAGTCCCACTCATCTCCGAGAAGGTAAGACCTTGCTCAGCACCCATCTCTTTGTTACATAAGCCATCAGAGTGTGCTCACAAAAGTAACAAAAGACACAGTCTGCCCTTGTAAGACAACACCTCTGAGGAGGTAAGACTGGAACACATACAGAATAATTACAGCTCAACAACCACTCCCCTGCCACCACCCCCAAAAAGTGCATAATTACGTGAGACTCTATAAGGTGCAAACTCTGATTGTGTCTGCGTGCAGCAGCAGAAGAAAGCATGGGAAGAGACGGGTCCAGTGAGAAAAGGCCCCATGCAGGAGGAGAGACAGTCTGAAGCTAAGCCCTTAAGACAGCAACTAAAGTCCAAGAACTAAACACTAAAATACCTTTAAAGGTTTGAAGCTACTTAAGTTCAGAAATAAGATCAATGTTAACTCAACGTGCCGACCTAAAAAAAACACTTATTTTGTGGTAGAAGAAAGTTTCCTTCTGCCCTTAACTCCTTACTTACTTTAAACTTTATTGCAGAAAGGTTTGAGCAGAGGTCTATGGTAAAGAGACCTAAGCTCTGTTAGCCTAGTAATTCAATAATTTGTGGAAGTTAATGTCATAAAACATGTAAATATTGGCAACAGGTAGGTGTCTTGCACATTTTTATACCACAGAAACTAAAGGACATTATTTGTGGGCAGGATGGCACTTGAACCACACAGAACCTTCATCTCCCCCAAAACAATACTCAAGCCTTGACCTCACTCAAAAAGTAAAAAATAGAACAAGGCTTACACTACTGAGGAGGTGAGAATGAAACACTTGGAAACATTACAACACAAGACAAAACCAGCAGCAGCTCTAGGTCCACTGGACTTGGACAACATAATGATCCCTGAGGATGTTGGGAGAACAAAGCCAGGCCCCTGCAGGAAAACTGGCACTAGGGTTGGCATCCCCTCCTGTCACCTAGAGGGAAGGCCAGAGGAAGCAGAGGTAGCTGTCCATAATCTTGGGAATCTGATCTGCAACATCTCTAGAGAAGCAGAGCTCTAAGTCTATATATATATATATATACATATATATATATATATATATATATATATGAACATATATATGTATGTATATATATGTATGTATATATATGTATGTATATGCATGTGTGTGTGTGTATTTATATATATATATATATATATATATATATATATATATAAAAACACTAGTTCTGAGCCGTGGGTCCTTTGAGGGGAGCGGAGGAAACTGTATGGAGGTGTATAATGAGAATAAGACAGGACACACCAACACTGCCCTCCACTCTCAGCTTCCAAATATTAAAATTCCAAAATTAAATTTAAAAATTAAAAATTAAAATTCCAAAGCAAGTGAATACAACTAATGTTGAAAAGATAAGATATCTTTTTTCAACTAATGTTGAAAGAAAAGATAGCCACATCAAAAAGACAGGACATAGGGGTTCCTGGGTGGCTCAGTGGGTTAAAGCCTCTGCCTTCGGCTCAGGTCATGATCCCAGGGTCTTGGGATCCAGTACCGCATCGGGCTCTCTGCTCAGCAGGGAGCCTGCTTCCTCCTCTCTCTCTGCCTGCCTCTCTGCCTACTTGTGATCTCTGTCAAATAAATAAATAAAATCTTAAAAAAAAAAAAAGAAGACAGGACATAACCTAACAAGTGTTGGCGAGGATGTGGAGAAAAGGGAACACCTGGGCACTGCTGGTGGGAACGCAAACTGGTGCAGCCGCTGGGGAAAACAGTATGGAGGGTCCTCAAAAAATTGCACAAAGAACTGCCACATGCTCCAGCCATTCCACTTCTGGGCATATACTGGAAGATATCACTCCTTGCAGCATTATTCACAATAGCCAAGATAGGATAAGTAAACATAAACATCAATATAAATATAAATATAAGGTAATGAAATATTATTCATCCATGAGAAAGAATGAAATCCTGCACTTGAGACACATGGATGGACCTTGAGGGAATCATGGTAAGTGAAATAAATCAAGCAGAGAAAGAAATACTATATTCACTTATATATGGAATCTAAAAAAAAGCCGAGTAGAATAGTGATTCCCAGGGACTAGGGGCTGGGAGAAAAGGGGAAAAGGTAGGTCAAAGGGGACAAATTTCCAGTTGTAAGATGAATAAGTTCTAAGCATTTTTTTTTTTTAAAGATTTTATTTATTTATTTGACAGAGAGATCACAAGCAGGCAGAGAGGCAGGCAGAGAGAGGAGGAAGCAGGCTCCCTGCTGAGCAGAGAGCCCGATTCGGGGCTCGATCCCAGGACTCTGAGATCATGACCTGAGCCGAAGGCAGCGGCTTAACCCACTGAGCCACCCAGGCGCCCCAAGTTCTAAGCATTTAATGTACACCATGGTGATCACAGTTAATAACACTGTATTATATACTTGAAAGTTGCTATGAAAGTAGACCTTAAATGTTCTCACCACAAAAGGATGTTTCATTCTCACATCCTCAGTAGTGGAAGACAGTATGGAGGTTCCTCAATAATTAAAAGTAGAATTACCCTACGATCCAGTAATTCCACTACTGGGTATTTGCCCAAAGAATATGAAAACACTAATTCAAAAAGATACATGTACCTTATGCTTATTGCAGTAGTATTTGTAAGAGTCAAATTATGAAAGTAGGCTGACTGTCCATCCATCAACGAGTGGATAAAAAAGATGCGGTTTATATAGAGAGAGAATGGAATATTCCTCAGCCATAAAAAAGAATGAAATCTTGCCATTTACAACAACATGGAAGGAGCTAGAGAGTATAATGCTAAGTAAAATATGTCAGAGAAAGACAAACACCGTATGATTTCACTCATGTGTGGAATTTAAGAAACAAAACAGACGAACAAAGAAAAAAGAGAGACAAACCAAAAACATCTTTAAATATAGAGAACAAACTGATGGTTATGGGGGGAAGGTGGGCAGGGTGAAACAGATAAAGGGATAAAGAGCACACTTACCATGCCGAGCACTGAGTAATGTATAGAATGGCTGAATCACTACACTGCACACCTGACACTAACATAACACTGTATGTTACCTATACTGGAATTAAATTCTTTTAAAAGATAATAAAAAAATAGTATGGCCTAAATCCTCAGTGAGACAAAGTAATGGCTAATATCAACACACACACCCCCCAAAAATGATGCAGCCCAAACAGGCAATTATGAATCAAGAACAGACAAAGATTTTTTTTTTAAGGATGGGATTCAAAATACTGAAAATTAAACTGTAATCACAAAAGCAAAATAATCTCCGTGGAAAAGACCAGCATGATTTTTTAAAGGCATAAACCCCCAAAATAAAGAGAACAGCAACTCTACAGATATAATACATGCATATGTACATTCATATACATAAAAGCTGAGAAGCAGATAGGCATGTGGAAACCAACTCAGCTGACCCCAAATGCCAAAACCAAGGGAAAGTAAGAGGAAAACTCATTTATACAGGGGCTCCAAAATTCTCAGGACCTGGGAGCACCAGGGGGATCTGAGAGAGGACGTCACAGTGGGGCTGAAGGATGGAAGCCAGGCTGAAGGTCCAGTCAATGTTAGTTAGTGGCCCCGGCATAAGGGGGGCTGGAGAGGCCAGCCATCAGGAAGAGGAGGTCCCCCATGTCCTTAGAGCCACTGAGTGGAGGGAAGGTCAGCAAAGGTGGGGGGCCTTCAGTAGTATCGCTATTATGCCTTTCATCTAGTGGGGTACCATGTATGATATTGCTTAAAGAAAGGTATTGTTGTTGGGGCATGGGACAGAAAGTTCTCTAAACCAGCATCTCACACCGTCCCAAACAGGATATTGGCCTACCATCTGGCTAACATAGCTTACTGAGTTATTGGGCAAATAGGTGAGGGTTCTGGTCTTAATTAAAAACATCAGGAAAAAAAAAGTTAAAGTAAGAGCATGAACCTGGGAATACCACCCAAAGGCTGAAACTCCCGCATTTTGTTTTGGAGGCAAAAACACGTTAATTTTGGAGACAAATCTACCTAGAGTGATTCTTACAGCTTCCCCTTGCTGCAGCTCATTCTGTCACCTAACGATCCTCTGCTGGAGCTTTTGACACAAAAGGGGAGGTTTGAAAATGCCCAGAAGAAAGGAGAGGATTTCAAGTTTAATCGTAAGCCCCACCAGGGTTTGTGGCATGTTATTCTGTCTGGAATCAGCCAGCCACAGTCTGAAGCTCCATGCTGCTGTGTACTAGCCAGGTAACTCTGGGCAAGATGGGAAGCTCCCAGTGTTCTCTTACCTATTTAAAAAAAAAAAAATGAAAATAGCAATACTTACACCAAAGTGTTCAAGTAAGGATTTAATAAGATAATGAATAATGAAAGGTTTTGGCATGGTGTCTGGGATGTAGCAAAAATTAGTTGTTCTTATTTTTTTTTAAATATATTTTATTTACTTATTTGACAGAGAGAGGAGAGGTTACAGGTAGGCAGAGAGGCAGGCAGAGAGAGAGGAAGGGAAGCAGGCTCCCCGCCGAGCAGAGAGCCCTACATGGGGCTCCGATCCCAGGACCCTGGGATCATGACCCGAGCGGAAGGCAGAGGCTTAACCCACTGAGCCACACAGGCGCTCCCTAGTTGTTCTTATTTTTGCTCAAAGGGCCACAAACTTTACGGGGCACCTGGGTGGCTCAGTGGGTTAAAGCCTCTGCCTTCAGCTCAGGTCATGATTCCAGGGTCCTGGGATCGAGCCCCGCATCAGGCTCTCTGCTCGGCGGGGAGCCTGCTTCCTCCTCTCTCTCTGCCTGCTTCTCTGCCTACTTGTGATCTCTGTCAAATAAATAAATAAAATCTTAAAAAAAAAAAAAGTTTAAAAGGGCCACAAACTTTAGAAAGAAAACAAGCTATTCATTAAAGAGCATCCGTGCTTAGTTCTCCAAAAGGAATGGCAGGAGAAGAACTGGACATATGAGACACAGTTGATTTTTATCTGCACTTTAAATGAAAATTGTCCCACTATCTTCTGTCTTGTCTCAAGAAAAATGGACAAACCTGTATCAACCTAAATCAACATGGTTCACTCTACACCACATATTTACTTTTCATCTGGACCCAATTCTGGAAGGGTGGAAACTTCCATGTGAGCAGACAACTGGACATAGGAGGTAGATGCTCTGGGGAGGACTGAATGCCATTTTTTTTTTTTTTCTGCTGGGATCAGCTCTTAGCAGATCAACGTGGTCCCATCACTAATCAATAAAATCAGTGTCAAATTGCTCCACGGACTCAAAGTCCAGCTTGAGGATCTTGCTTGCCTTGCTTTGCTGTCCACAAAGCCCCCTGGGGATCTGAATGTCACTACCCCTAACTCAGTGTTTTTCCTTCCCATGTGGTCCCTAACATTCTTTCCCTTCCTGGTATCATATAAACATTTCCCTCGAAGACTAAAGTCAGACCTAACATTAACTAGTGGGTATACAAAGACTGAAAAAATGAGGATGCCCCATATCCTTAAAAACTACAACCAGTAAAACAGCGGTTCTAGAAGCATGGTCCCCAACATGGCAGCATGTGCATCGTCTGGGAGCTTGTTAAAAAAGCAAGTTCTTGGCCCCACCCAAGACCTACTGAATCAGAATATCTGGGGCTAAAACCAGCTATCTGTGGTTTAACAAGCCCTCTAGGTGATTTCGATGCATGCTTGCATTTGAGAGTCTCTCAAGCAAAACAAAGATTTTTTTCATGGCAACGAAAAGGGGAAGCTTCATGTCAGAGAACTAATAGCATTTGACAGTATGGGAGGCTGAAATGTGAAGACAAAACAAGGCAAGAGCTATCACAGGCAGAAAGCCTTGCATAATTGCTCTGCAGTGTTTGTCTTCTCCACTCAGCTGTAAGCTCCCGCTGTCTTGTTCTTAGAACAGTCAGTATAAGCTCTGGGATGCTGCAGTATCAAAACAACCCTAAATTCCAGTGGCTTCAAGCAACAAAGGCTTATTTCTCACTAACCTTACACATCCATCAAAGACTGGTGTGGCTCTGCCCCATGTCAGACACACCAGAATGATCCAGAAGTCACCAGGGGAACATTGCTGGTTGTTGCAGCAGAGGGAAAGGGATCACAGCTTTTGAAGGGTCTAGTGAGCAATGACATTTGTCACTTCTACTCACATTTTGGGCCACAGCAAGTTACACGGCCAACCAGAGTTCTGTGGGGCAAAGGAGTATAGCCCTCCCATTTGCTTTCAAGGAAAGAACTAAATATTTGTAAAACAGCTAATAACTACATAAGGAGTGCCAGGCCCTCTGAGGTTGGTGGTCTCATTTTGCAGGGAAGAAGAGACATAGAGAGGTTAAATAATGGGCCCAAAGGCCCTGGGCAGGTCAGTGTCAGAGCAGCCTTTCTATTTGATTCCAGAGTCCGTGCTAGAAAACATGGTGCCACCCTGTTGGAGATGGAAGCAATGGGAAGGGGAAGAGGTTTTGCAGGAGATGAACTCAGCTTTAAATGGTGGTGGGACTTTGAAGTGGAAATCTCCCACAGTAACTCGAAATGGCTAATTAGAACAGAGGAGATTCAAGGGAGTGGGATGTGCATGTGTGGCCAGCACTTAACCCAGAGAATAAAGACTCAGGGAAATACTTCTCTGCTTTTTCTCTCAAAACAGAAGAGAGGGTAGGAGTTGGGGGATAGAGTCCTCAGAAAATTCACAGGTTGGGGAAGAGAGAAAAGCTAATAAGAAAGTAATTATGGAAGAAAGGCCTTTAGGAAGAGCACAAGGTCAAGACTATCTCTTACCAAAGGAAGCTGGCTGTTGATAATACAAGTTTTTTTAAAGCAACTACATGTGAATAGGAAGAAATCTAGAACGTCATCCAAGGAGCCAATTTAATAATGTGTGAAATAGGAAACTCCAAATTCCGAGGGCAGGAAAGGTAAAGGAAACTGGGTGTGAGCCACAACACTGAAGAGTTTAATATAGAATAATGGGAAAAAAATATGGGTGGATTAACATCAGGAATGAGGTTTCATATTTTACAAAGGGAAGTGTACAAATGCCTGAGTGCGGGAGGACAGGAGAGATGGAGAAGCGGAGTGAAAGGCACACAGAAAGACAGGGATGCAGTAGAGACGAAATCGATAGGGTCCACAGGACAGGCTGCAAGGATGCTTCAACGGACAGCAGGTCTTTGCTTGCTCTGAGATCAGGGAAGTGTGAGAGCCTAGAAGAAGGGAAATTGCTGATTGTAGATAAGGTCAAGGGCTCTGAGAGTGCACAACTGATGACTCTATCTACCACAGGCCCACCCCAAATCACAAAACATAGCATCTTTCTGTGTCCAAACACTCTATTTGCCTGGTCCACAACAGGGTATGTATCTCCAGGGATTTTTCCCTCCGTGCACCATTTTTCTTTTCTTTTTCCCAATTGGATGATTATACCTGGTTGGGACAATTAATCACTCCTGTGGCAGACACAACTACCGGTCACCCAATATCCATTTTTCTTGTCTTCCTTATTAAATGGCCCAAGTTTTTTCAGAGAGGCAATAACAGACATAAATTCTTCCTTTCCCAACCTCCCTTACATTCCTAACCAAAGAGACAGCAATGGCAAGAGATTTGTCCATTAATTCACAAATGGAGATGTTCCTTGGGAACTCATGTTGGGATTGGGAAGTTTCAGGCATTGCAATGTATGATTTCCATATAAAGAGAGCCATAATGGAGGGGTGGATGGGGTAATCCTGACTGAGTTAAGTTGACTTAAACTTGTACTCTTCTAAGAACAGCTCTGAGTACAATCTTCCTGGCCACCTGCCTGATCCTGAGGGCACCATTTTGTGACCATTAGGAAAAAGCCAAGGGAAATAAACATCATCTCTTCTAACCTAATTATTTATGGTGAAGACCATGGAATCACAGGGTTCTCAGGGGATGTGGATGAAGGGCTGCTCTCAAAGAAGCTTTTTTCTAGAAACATCTTAAAAGATAAGACATGAAACGTTCTTCAACACCTTGCTTTTGAGTTCTATTATATCCTGACCTCTGTTCTGTTGGTAGACTTTCTGACGTCTGAAAATAATCTGTACATAAATAAGAATATTCATTACTATTACATAAGGCTTAACTTGTTAATTGTACGATTTCATTAAAGGATTAACCTTCTACAGATGGGAGCTACACTTGTGGTCAGCATAGCATAACATATAGACTTGTTAAATCACTATGTTGTACACTTGAAACTAATGTAACATTATGTGTCCATTATATTTCAGTAAAAAATAAGATAACATTCTCGTTAAGGAGTAAGCAGTCACTATTCTACGTTTTCACATGGTATCTTCATAATGAATGTCTGGACTTGGAATCTAACAAATTAAATTTCCCCAAACTTATTAATTGGTTATGAGCTTATCTAATAAAATGTTCTAAACAGTTTAATTAAAATTATGATTATAAATATTTCATAGCTTTCTGAAAAAATCCAACAAAATACAAAAAATAAAATAAAGCTTTAAATTACTTTTATTATACTTTCATTTAAACTGATAATAAAGATGCTCAAATCAAGATGAATTTTAATTTCGTCATACAGTCTTATGCTTCTTCCTCCCTAGGATTTTTGTTTTTATGTTTTATCAAAGTTTCCCGAGGCTGAAGTAATTTTACCAGTCACAGAAGAAGAATACCATCTCAGATCAGCTGAAATGGCAGCTTCTGGAATTTTGCCACTGATCTTGGTTAGCCAAGGGTCCTGATTGCATACACCACGATAATTTCAACCTAAGCCTTGGGGCATTAGGCAGAGCCCTTTTTATAATAAAGGTTTACTTGATACATCATGAGATCTTTAAGCGCCTATCTTTCATATAGGTTTCAAACTTTTGACATGGATTGCTTTCCAAGAACTGATGTGTTAATGTTTGGATGGCTGACATTTCTTAACATGTAAGTACTAAATGTCTATCTGTGGGTATTAATTGGAAACTTATGATCAGTAAAAATTAAATATATTCTATAATATTTATATTTTTTATTATAGCTACATTTTAATACATAGCCTTTAATTTTGAGTATTTAGTGACCTCATAGACTTAATGATTATAATTATCATTCTCTATTTGTTGCTCATACTGTCTCAACATGGCCACTAGGAGACCTTTTTTAAGTTGGTTCCTTTATTCTTTTAGCACTGCCTTGAATATTTTTGAGAAAGTGAGTATCAAGCTATGATGAACAATTTCTAACATAATTAAAGTCATAAAGCAACTGGAGAAAAAAAGATTTCTGAGTGACTTTTATTTTCTTACCAATGAAATCACCAGCCTAGCTTCATTCCTCCTACCTTCTGAAAGACATTACGGAGAGAGTGAATCAGTGAACTTCTCCCAGCTTCTTGACATTATCCAGTCCAGGGATGGTCCCTGCTTCCCCAATCTCTTCATAAAAATCATTCAGCATAAGCACAAATCTTCTAATAAGCCCCTCTGAATCCCTTTTACCCAGATGCAGATGGTTCCCCTGGAGTGTATTCTTCCTTGCTTACAAAGCTAAATAAATTTAAATCTGTTCCTGATACGCTTTGACTAGTGGGTTGACACACTGAAAGCATCCTTGCTTTCTAGCAACAACAAGATGTTCCAGACCCATCTGAATTTTCCTGCCAAGACTTGGGAATCAGCTACTTTTAAAGAAAATCTAGTTCTTTTAGTGGATAAAAACAAAACAGATGAAAATCTGGCACTAGACACATGAGAATCGTGATGAACACAATGGCTACTGTTGAAACTATTATTGCCACAGGCCACTTTTTTAGCTAGAATAGCTGTTTCCTTAAAAAGTTATGGGTCCACATTGATCTTTCCAATCCGGCATGTTTTCTTATTGTCCCCTTTTAGTCTGTAGTCTCATTCATTCCTAAAACTTTCTACAACATGAACGTTCGGAGATTTGTCTGACTGATCACCCACTGTCCTCCACCTCAAGTTCTCACCAATTGAGAAGAAGAGGGAAAAAATACTGTCTTTACTTAAAAAAAAAAAAAAAGGGAAAAAAAGCAATATTACAGAACATAGTCTGTAGACAAAAGGGAGCTATCCCCTCCCTTTCTATTTCTTGACTTGAATCTAATCACAGATGTTAAATGAATGGAAGACTTCATGCTAGATGGGAGGTCCTATCCTGATGCTCCTACCATATAGGAAAAGACAGTGGAGGAAGAGAGGAGAGGAGAGTAAGTGAGCAGGGAAGAAAGAAAAGAGGAGAAGTAGAGGAGAGCAAGAACAAGAGAGAGCTATTTCCTTGTATACAAAGAGGAATCTCTAAGATCAAAGTTACCGAGCTGTCACTGGGATTAAATCAGTTGCTGACCACTTAGAGCCAGGCACATGAAAAGGCTCAGAAATGACAGCTGGGAATGGATGCTTATGGTAGAACAGATTTAATCATACTTTTGAACATAGTTGTACTGTACTCTTTTTTTTATTTCTTTTCAGCGTAACAGTATTCATTGTTTTTGCACCACACCCAGTGCTCCATGCAATACGTGCCCTCCTTAATACCCACCACCTGGCTCCCCCAACCTCCTACCCCCTGCCCCTTCAAGACCCTCAGGTTGTTTTCAGAGTCCATAGTCTCTCATGGTTCACCTCCCCTTCCAATTTCCCTCAACTCCCTTCTCCTCTTCATCTCCCCATGTCCTCCATGTTATTTGTTATGCCCCACAAATAAGTGAAACCATATGATAATTGACTCTCTCTGCTTGACTTATTTCACTCAGCATAATCTCTTCCAGTCCCATCCATGTTGCTACAAAAGTTGGGTATATTCATCCTTTCGGATAGAGGCATAATATTCCATAGTGTATATGGACCACATCTTCCTTATCCATTCGTCCGTTGAAGGGCATCTTGGTTCTTTCCACAGTTTGGCGACCGTGGCCATTGCTGCTATAAACATTGGGATACAGAAGGCCCTTCTTTTCACTACATCTGTATCTTTGGGGTAAATACCTGCAATTGTACTGTACTCTTTAGGGTCAATTTCCAGAACCAGTGGTTCTGAGGGGGGGGAAAAAAAGTATATAGCTTAGGGGCGCCTGGGTGGCTCAGTGGGTTAAAGCCTCTGCCTTCGGCTCCAGTCATGATCCCAAGGTCCTGGGATTGAGCCCCGCATTGGGCTCTCTGCTTAGCAGGGAGCCTGCTTCCTCCTCTCTCTCTCTCTGCCTTCCTCTCTGCCTACTTGTGATCTCTATCTGCCAAATAAATGAATAAAAAAGTCTTTTAAAAAAAAGTATATAGCTTTGGGGCGCCTGGGTGGCTCAGTGGTTAAAGCCTCTGCCTTCGGCTCAGGTCATGATCTCAGGGTCCCTGCTCAGCAGGGAGCCTGCCTCCTCCTCCTGTCTCTCTCTGCCTGCCTCTCTGCCTACTTGTGATCTGTCAAATAAAAAAAAAAAAAATCTTTAAATTAAAAAAAATCTTTAAAAAAAAATTTAAAAAGTATATAGCTTAAATATTTAATACGCATTATCAAGCAGCCTTTTAGAAAAACTGTCAATGTTTTAAAACTTTTCCAATCTGATAGACAAAAACAACTCACTATTGTTATTACCGTTTCTTTCTGAATTTAATCTTTAATTTTATCAAAGTTGCTTGTAGATACATTTTAGAGAGTCAAGTAGTTCTATGAGTTCGTTTTGTTTTACAAAAGAGCCCCTTGATCTGCCTCTCCTCCCTCATGTACCCCCACTTGCACACACACCCCCACTGTTGCCTGTTCCTTATAGGCAACTACTTTCAGTGCAAAAGACTCAGTTGAGGGGCACCTGGGTGGCTCAGTGGGTTAAAGCCTCTGCCTTCGGCTCAGGTCATGGTCCCAGTGTCCTGGGATCGAGCCCCACATCGGGCTCTGTGCTCTGCAGGGAGCCTGCTTCCCCCTCTCTCTCTATCTGTCTGCCTCTCTGCCTACTTGTGATCTCTGTCAGATAAATAAATAAAATCTTTAAAAAAAAAAAGACTCAGTTGAATATTTTGATATTTTCCTCCATTCTACTAATTAATATAATTACATCAGGAATTTCTGAGACTTCCTTTTCATCACTACCTCTTAATTTCCTATCTAAGCTCTTTTGCACCATTGCCTCTCTAACCACACACACACACACACACACTTCCCCACCTGCCCAATACAGATCTTTATAATCTATATCCTATCAACATCCAATGTTACTATCATCATGACTTTGTAAACATGCTTGATGGTTATAGGCTCAGAAGACATTAGTGTGCCTTCCTCCCCTTCGTGTCAGCCTCCACCCACACCCCCCGGGGGTCATCTCTACCTCCTCTCACTATGTGCCCTCCACTCCACTCAGTTGTCTGTCCCCCCAACACTTCCCCATCATGTCACTCCTGTCCTCAAAAACTTTCGGTTGTGCTCTGTAACCTCCGGGAGAAATAGTAGAGCCTTCACAATCCCAACCCACCTCGTATACCCCTCTCCTTCGAACACTAAAGGAAAAGCCTACTGCATCCACACAAGTCTCCTTACGATCTAGCCCCCAGAAACTCTAAGAGGGTTTGTGAGTAAGTTTTTGTCTGGAACTGTCTCTACCATCAACTCCTTCCACAACTGTTTACATCTTATCTGTCTTCCGAAGCTCAAACCCACCTCTCTCAAAATGTTTTTCCTCATGCATATTTGTTTCTTCCTGAGAGGCTACCTCCTTTAGTAGTTATGCTATTTATACTGACACTTAATCATGTCCATCTTTGTTGTTTCTGTAAATTCTCAAGGTCCTAACCTTGTGTATTAATCATCTTTTTCTAGTAATTAGAGGGAATACTTGGATATGTTCAACACACTGGCTTCACTGTGGGAGGATCAAGCCAGGCCATATAAGTTATATTTACTAAGTGTGAATAAAATTCCTGTGGAGGAAAAAAACCCACTTTAATCCTGCCCATGATTAGGGTTCAGAAGTGTATATATATTTATGATTGTGTATAGTATGAACTGAACGGCACTAGGACATAGACCCTATTATGAGTTGAATTGTGTCCCTCCCCAAAAAGTTTCTATGTTGAAGTTATAATGCCCAGGACTTTAGAAGGTGACTTCATTGGCAAAAGGGTCTTTACAGAGATAACCCAGTTAAAGTTAGGTCATTAGGTTGGGCTCAAACCCAATATGACTGGTGTCCTTATGAAAACAAGAAATATGGGGGCACCTGGGTGGTGCAGTTGGTTAAAGCATCTTACTCTTGGTTTTGGCTCAGGTTATTATCTCAGGATCGTGAGATCGAGCTCTGCATCGGGCTCAGTACTTGGGACTCTCTCCCTCTCCCAATATCCCTCCCCCCCCACACCAGGCTCTCTCTCTCTCTCTCTCTCTCTCTCTCTCGCTCCTCTCAAAATAAATAAATCAGGGGCGCCTGGGTGGCTCAGTGGGTTAAAGCTTTTGCCTTCGGCTCAGGTCATGATCTCAGGGTCCTGGGATCGAGCTCCGCATCGGGATCACTGCTCAGCGGGGAGCCTGCTTCCCTTCCTCTCTCTCTGCCTGCCTCTCTGCCTACTTGTGATCTCTGTCAAATAAATAAATAAAAATCTTTAAAAAAAATAAAATCAATCAATCAATCTTTCTTAAAAAGGGGAGTAGGATTTGGACATAGAGATGCACACAAAGGGAAGACAATTTGAAGAGATACAGAGAGAAGACGGCCATCTGCAAGCCAAGGAAAGAGGCTGGAGCAGAGCCTCCCCTCATAGCCCCCGGAGGGAAACAACCAGCCCTGCCAACATCTTGATTTCCAGACTCCAAGCTTCTAGAACTGCATGAAAATAAAGCTCTGTTTTGTAAGTCACCCAGACTGTGGTTGTTAGAGCAGCCCAAGCAAACTAATATAGACCCTATACCTAAATGCTTCACATATTTGGAGAAGCAAATCTCTTCACTTTGTAATAGATTTTTTTTTTTCCCAAATCCCCTTCACAATGATGCAGAAACTAACAACCACCACAGGGACTGCTCTCTGGCATGCACAACTGACTTCAGCAGTGGCCATTCAGGTGGCCCAGGCTTCCCGGACAGGAGGTACCAACACAATCAGACAGCGGGGCCGGGTGAGTTCCCTGGAGCAGCGGCATCTAGCCGTGAGACTATGGCTCCAATAGGAAGAACTTGGCCCTTCGTGGCAACGCCGGTAGAAATGACATTATGTGAGAGCAGAAGTACCAGAGAAAACCATGAGAGAAATGGGGATAGAAATCAGGGCATGTTCAGAGAAGGACAAATGGCTGCTGGCTGTGGTGCAACAGCAGCCAGAGATGGATGTGTGCCCTCGTCAAAGCCTTCCATGGCACAGTAGAGGGTACGGCCGTTTCAGGTGAATTATAAAAGGAAAAAAAAGGGCTGTTAGAGATTTTGCTTTTTGCAGAAATGAAAATCTATACTGATTCTACAGTTGTGCATCATCGACGATGATAAAGCATAAAGCTTATGAAAAGAAGAGGTACCTCCCCAGGCTGGGCACTCAGAGGAGAGTTTGGTCCCTTGAACAAAATATAAGAGGGCAAAAGGAAATCTTAGCACCTTGTCTGGGACCATCTTTCTTTAAGAGTCTTGAACCAGGGGCGCCTGGGTGGCTCAGTGGGTTAAAGCGTCCGCCTTCAGCTCAGGTCGTGGTCCCAGGGTCCTGGGATGGAGCCCCACATCAGGCTCTCTGCTCAATGGGGGGGGGTGGGCGGGGAAACACGCCCACCCACTCCCCCCTCCCCTGCCTCTCTGCCTACTTGTGATCTCTGGGGAAGCAGGCCCACTCCCCCGCCCCGCCTGCCTCTCTGCCTACTTGTGATCTCTGTCAAATAAATAAATAAAATCTTTAAAAAAAAAAAAAAAGAGTCTTGAACCAGACCCATCTAAGAAAAGATGAGACCCTAAATTTCAAGTAGGGTGTCTTGGAGAACCTCATGAGATTTATAACTCGAAGATAATCATGAGATTCCGGAGCTTTCATCAAAAGTGAAGAGGCAAGGGGCACCTGGGTGGCTCAGTGGGTTAAAGCCTCTGCCTTCGGCTCGGGTCATGATCCCAGGGTCCTGGGATGGAGCCCCGCATTGGGCTCTCTGCTCAGCGGGGAGCCTGCTTCCTCCTTTCTCTCTCTGCCTCTCTGCCTGCTTGTGATCTCTGTCTGCCAAGTGGATGAATAAAATCTTTAAAAAAAAAATCATTAAAAAAAAATGAAGAGGCAAAATTTAGTAGTGGCTCAGTGACAGCACAATGACCAGGAGAAAGAAACCAACAGTACAAAATGGATTGTGTTTTGGTCAAAGAGAAAGATGGTGTTCAGCTGGATGTGAAAGAAGCTTTCTCCCTGAGACATGTTATTGTTGCCACTCCCCACCCTACCCGGCCGCGCAATCCAACGTGTGCATCATGAGGTTGCAGGGCCCAAGGGTCCCGAGGCTACCTCCCCAGTCAGGAGGAGAAGTGTTTCTATCCAGCTGAGATGCCATTTCCCTAAGTCATAGACAACTCGGGGCAAGCTTGGGTTTACTGTAATCAGTCACCAGAGGGGTTTGCAGTCCTGGGTGTTGGAGAAGCAAGATGAAGGCACCTTTTTTGCGGGCTTCTAGGCAGAGAAAGTCTAACATTAGGTCATTAATGTGTTGAACAAGAACAGAGTTTCCAGGAAACCTAATGTAATCTAAATCACTTTTTAAGATTTTGGATTTTAGTCTTGGGAAATTGTGGTCTAGGTGAAATGGAAACCTTAATAGGAAGAAAGTAAACAGAAATTGCCTGTCAAGATCTATTATTATGAAAAAGAATGTTGGAACAAAATGCATCACGAAAATATTTGAGTTGTAGGTTGTATTATGACAGGAAAAGGAGGCAAGCCGGAGTACCTACCATTTGAAGATCCTAAAGGAAAATGTGTCTCTGACAGATTTGGTGTCAGAAGAGGGTAGGAAAAATATGATTGACTCCAGCTGCAAGCAGTTTCAGGTAATTTGGGAGGGGAATGGTAGGACTCCTATTGATTTTCAATAGTTGGCAGAATGAGTGAGTCTGACATCATTTATGCTGTGAGACATAAGAGTGGGTGGGAAGATGAAGATGCAAATATTCTTTGATGAGCAGAGGTTATTAGAAAGGAAGTTCTGGAGAGGGAAAGTGAGTAAGCACATACAAAGAATTCCTGCTCAGAAATGAGTGTCATCTCATTTTACAGAAGATCTAACAGATTGGTGGGAGAAAATAGGCTTAAAAGGAAAAGATGTTGGTCAGAGAGATGTTTTCAGAGTGGGTTGATATGAGGGGAAATTTCTGCTACCTTAAAAACATCAGAAGTTCATGGAATATGGGAGAAATCTTAAGCCCTTAGATTGAAGGATAGTTAGGTCTGGCCCCTAAGTCAACAAGGCACTTAAATTCCATGTTATTGGGGGAAGAGGAACAGAGACGATGTTACTATTTCCTGGGCTAGTCTATAGTGAAAGAAAAAAAGGAAAGGAGTGAAATTTTGTGAGACAGAAGTCAGTACAGGCAGGTGATTCTGTCTAATTGACCACTGTTGTGGTTTTTTTCCAACTAACTTTCCCCATTTGCCAGATACTATCTGGGGCCCCACTGCCATTTTTCTCCTCCCTCTAATGTTTTCCTACCCTCTTACTGGGGGCTTTAAAGCTTTTGATTGGTAATAGCATC
Source organism: Lutra lutra (assembly GCF_902655055.1). Classification (NCBI taxonomy): domain Eukaryota; kingdom Metazoa; phylum Chordata; class Mammalia; order Carnivora; family Mustelidae; genus Lutra; species Lutra lutra. Next base: position 41,667,492 of record NC_062286.1, on the reverse strand, counting down.
AGACTAACAATGGGGATTTCTGTTTTCATAATTTGGCAAGCCAAGTAATATTCAGCTATGGAGTGAGTTCACTGACTGATTTTTGATTGTTAACAGATATAGATGGATAAGTGTTGTTCCTGGACTTTGTGAGCTAAACGAGTCACAGAGACAGCTGGGGAGGTGCACTGGCCGAGACATGAAAGCCTTACAAAGAGCGTTCCGCATCTCAGAGTCAGCTATTATTTGGGAGGTAAGGTCTGTCAGACAGTGGGTCAGGACAAAACTCTGGGTGGTCCAATCAGCCTCCCAGCTCAATAATTTCTTTTGCAGCACTACACACCAAAGTTGACAGTCTTAGCGCATGTTTAAGACTAACCACTCTTGAAATGTTTGAGATTCTTTCTGGATGTGGATAAATACTAAATTTCTGGGTAAATCTCCTAGGGTTCCACTGTTCTGCACAGATCCTGGGGTGACTAGACAGGAATGCTCTTAAAGAGGTCAATCTATCTGAAGTGGAAGGAAAGAATTCTGCCTAAGTTGTAGGTGCTGCCTGAGACATGGAAGTTTGGGAGGAAGAGCTGTCTCGTCCAAGAAAGAGAGTAATGTAAGACATCTTTTCACTGGGGTTGGTTGCGGGGAGGGGAGCAGGAGGGGAGGGCAAGTAAAGGAGAGCTAGTGCTAGAAGCAGATGATAATAACTAAAAGTGTGTGCCTTTGGACCACCTTAACATAGGAGATGCATATACTGTTACCATGTTTAAGCACTCTTTTTCTGAAGTAAGAGTCAAGCCACTAGACTCTAGCATAGAGAGTCTGGCCACAAGTTGTTGCAAAGTGTCACAGACAAAAAAATTAGATGTAAGAGGTTTCTCACTGAAAACTCCAGCAGAAATTTCAGACTATCTCTTACTTCATTATCTGGTGCCATTCAGGGATGAATGATCTTTCTGCCCCTGGCTGGTACAGCATGCAGGTCTCAACCACCACTGTCAAAGAAAATGGAGCCTGGCCTTGCCTTTGGTTTAGCTTTGCCAGAGAAGGGTTATAGTGTTAAGTATAAGTATCCGCAATGAGAGATTCCTGCAGATATGAAAATCCCATTGGATTCAGAGAATTCCATTTAACACGCAAAACCTAGTAGCTATAGAGTACAAGTACAAAGGCAGAAAATTCCATTCCAGTATGTTCAAGGAGGCTTACATGTGTATGTGGATCAATCTAGAGGGGCTTTCTGGAGGAAGAACTCCAGTTGACAGTTGCTAAAGGCATGAGATACCTCAAGAAACGGATTTATTTTAAGATTATGAGTTCTTTTTTAATTCAGGTGAGAAGAAAGTGAAATCGGGCCATTGATACAACCTAATTTTATACTCAAAAGTTAGTCAAGTCTGGGGAAGCTTGGGTTTCACACAATTGAGAAGGTGGCAGAACTAGAACTCCAAGTGAGGGCTCCTGACCCCAAGTGTGATACTCTTAGACCTGAGACATGATTTCACTCCACCTGCAGAAGCTGTCAGGCCTTCACCCTCTGACAAGAATCAGTGATTCACTCTCTGAGTCCTAAAGAACCCGCTGTACATTCTAACCAAGCAAGACGGCCCAAGATACACCAATTTAGAGGCCACCAAAATAGTTTATTCTACACCGGAAAATACCTCAGAGTAGATTTCTTATTCATCATCAGAAATTCATCCTGTGGGGGAGGAGAGAACATATGGACATAAGGAATGTAGAAGCACCTCTCTCTTGATATACATTCAAGTAGGAATGGTTAAGTGTGCGTGTGTGTCCACCTCTGTATCCACAGATACAGACGAACATACATACATGTTAGGGTTCATTTGGTGATATGATCATAGAAGAGATTTTCAAATTAATATTTTCCTTTAATAATCTCATCTGATGTTCCAATTAAATTTTGAAAAGAAAATGAATTTTTAAAGGTTGGGGTTTTTATTAATTTGAATTTCCACTTGAGTTTTATTATAATGAACTTGGAGATGCCTTAGTTTTTCTGTGGAGAATATAAAATAGCATAATGAATCAGATGACACTAAGTCTATGAGTATAATGACATCTGACAACACTACATATGGCGTTATGCCACACAACAGTGTACGCTGTGTACCTCGCCTAAGCATGACCCTGATCATTTGATATAGAGCTGAATGTGCATGTTGTTGGAAATCTTATTCTGTGTAGTTCTCTATTCAACCAAGTGTGCTGTTCTACAGTTTACTTACAGATGACTTTTTGTTTGTTGGGTTTATTTATCTTTTTTATTGTGTTATGTTAGTCACCATACCTCATGACTTTTATTTTTTTATTTTTTTAAAAGATTTTATTTTTATTTATTTGACAGAGACACACAGCAAGAGAGGGAGCGCAAGCAGGGGGGGTGGGTAGGGGAGAATCAGGCTTCCTGCCGAGCAGGGAGCCCCATGTGGGACTCGATCCCAGGACCCTGGGATCATGACCTGAGCAGAAGGCAGACCCTTAATGACTGAGCCACACAGGCGCCCATATCATTAATTTTAAAACCCATCTCAAACCTTTCCATTTGGTTTGGGGTCCTAATTTGATTCTGAGTTTGAGAGTTGTGACTATTTTAATATCGGCTTCTTGAATGATTTTACTGGCACCCTAAAATTCTGTTCAAAGAAACTAAAATGAACTTTATTTGATTTTTTTTAATTATATTGACTGTCCAGAATTTTCTAATTTAGTAGTTACAAAAGAGGAGAGAGAAGACATACAGGATTGAAATAACTGAGTTGCTAGCTAGAATTTTGTAAAACAGAGATAAATCCTCATGCGTCGTGTGCTTTAAACCAATTCATAGTGCATTACTTTCTGCAAAGAAACATTTTAAGTGATAGGTCAATCAGTCAGAAAAATATAAGTAAACATAAGAAACTATTTCCCAACATGTAAAACATATCAAACAAATAAATTATTGAAATTTGTAAGCATTTCAAATTATTTGAGAGATTTGTTTCATCTTTATGTCTGAAACCAAACCAAAACAATCATGTAATCTCCATGAAGCTTTGACTTAGTTCATTCCCGTCACTTAAGTGTACTCAGCATTCAACCTGGAGTCTGACACATAGTAAGTATTTAATAAATATCTATCAATTTTATGGATTAATCATTTTTAAAGGATTAATTAATTGATTAATTTTTAAGTAGGCTCCATGCCCAATATGGAACCCAGTGCAGGGCTTGAACTCATGACCCTGAGATCAAGACCTGAGCTGAGAATGAGAGCTGGATATATAGCAGACTGAGCCAGACACCCCAAAACAACGAATTTAGTTTTAAAGCCATAAAAAAACTTAAGTTTCAAAAAATAAAGACCAAAGTAGCTTTTACATGCATTTGAATTTGAGCTGAGTTGACATCAATGCTCACTGTATTATCTGCAGATTGAGGTTGTAGCGTCTGCACATCCCAAAATTATAACCTAATACTTTCTATAAATTTTAAAGAATAAAATTTTTATTTGATCATGTTTTTCAATAACTAATTTTTCTTGATATATTTGCTCTACTAGAAATTCTATCCAGTCAGAAATAACTTTGCTTTGTTCCCAACAGAAAAGAACAGCTTTATATAGTAAAACAAATTAGAAATGATATCATCAATATTGATCAAATCTTTGTATTATTTTTATTAGAATCAGTGATGAAAATGTACTTCTATTAAATATTTTATAGTAAATCATATTGATTTATTAGTATTCCACCCATGGCACATGAAATTGTTAATGAGGACTATTTTTTTTACTTTGGCAGGCAACATGAAATAATTTGGCATCTTTGATTAGGAAATGAGTACAGGAAAAATCCTGTGCGTGTGATGGATGTGGGAAGCCTTGCCAACCATCCCATGCCACCACTCATTTCACCTAGTTTACAGAGCTTTTTATCCATCAGAAAATTCACACCAAGAGAAAGCTTTTAAATCTAGAGGAGGGAACTCTTCCAGCCAAAAAAGACTGTTTCTTCTACATCTGCTAGCCTGTGTAAAACATTTCATCTCGGTATTTCAAACATCACATCTAAAACCACATTGTGGGATTTACTCCGCTCCTTCCTTGTTAGTAAATGAACCAATCCTTGACTCCTCTCTTTCCCTTAACCCCCATACTTAATCTAACCACAAATCTCAGGTGCTCTACCCATTAAGAAGATCCAGAATCAACCACTGCTTATCTTGCCTATAGCCAGTCTAGACCTCTCTCATTTTCACCTGCCATCCCTCACCTACCCTATGGCATAGTTTCTTGACTCCAAACCATGCTGATATCCAAGACTCAACATTTCAACCCATTTAGAACTTATTCCTTCACCAGATTTGGCCTGACTCCATTCCACAAGAAAGGAGACATCACTATCATCGCCTTCATTCATTCCCATCTTGTCAGTCTATTTCTCCTCTCATGCTCTCTGTATTATTCCTGTCACCTCCAAAACCACTAGTTGTACCACTGAGAAAATACAAAGAAGCCCTCAAGTAATTTTTCAAAGGCCAAAAAGATGTGGTCAAAGCAACATTCTGTTTCTAGAAAGAAATAAAGAAACAGTTGACTTAGATTTCATTCTATCCCACCAGGCCCTGCCTCTTATAAAAATACTGGCCATGGAGTTAGACAAGCTGAAGAAAGAAGACAACTGATGTCAGACAGAAAAGAAAATATTCACATATAATATGGTATCAAGTAGTGATAACTTCTCAAAGTGAAATAGAACAGAGGAGATCGAGTGGTCCAGGTAGAAAGGAAGGCAAGTGGATCAAACCTGAAAAGTACGAGCTACAGGGGTGCCTGGGTGGCTCAGTAGGTTAAGGCCTCTGCCTTCAGCTTAGGTCATGATCCTGGGGTCCTGGGATCAGGCCCCGCATCAGGCTCTCTGCTCAGCGGGGAGCCTGCTTCCCTCTCTCTGCCTGCCTCTCTGTCTACTCGTGATCTCTGTCTGTCAAATAAATAAATTAAAAATCTTAAAAAAAAAAAAAAAGTACAAGCTACAAAGAGCGAGCTCAGGACTATGTGATTTCACTCAGATGGACACCACCAGAAGTCTCATATAGGCGGAGAAGGGTAAGAGAGGAAGGAAGATAGAACAGGTCGCTCATCTTGCACAGAAGGAAATTCAGGGAGATTTGCTTTCATACTGTGTTTGGACTGGAGAGATCAGAATCCAGATGGCAGGAGTTAAGAAGAAATGTGAATCGAGTCTAGGTACACTTCGAGTGCTATCTGACACAAAAAGGGATGACCCCAATTAGAAGGTAGATAAAAGAGACAACAGTTTGAGCGGTTTTCCTGTTTTTATTAGACTCCTCTACTTTTCTGGATGGGTAAGAAACTGAACCTACAAATAGAGGAAACTGGCATGATGAGAGAGAATTCAGGACAGTGGGAGTTCTTCATGATAAATGAAGAAGAGAGAAATTACCCTCTCTGACAGCAAAGGAAGTGTGAGACAAGAGAGTTGGGGAGAGTGTTCTGCGAGGGAGAAAGTGACAAATGCTTTGTTTGGGTCTTATGCAGAGCAGGAGATTTTTAAAGAGGATTAATACATATCCCCTCTGTGCCTCAGTTTCCTCCTCCCTCTAGTGGAGCCTAAATGGTTAACTACTTGATATAGCAGCTGTGATGATTAAATGAGTCAATGTATAAAGAGGCTAAGACCTAACTGTGAGAAATAAACTCAGTGCATATTTGCTGTTATTCAATTTTGTAGTTCTCCACAGCAGCAATATAATTCTTTTTGTTGTTACAATTAATGGTTAGATAAAGCCTTACCATACACAAATTATGTTCATGAAAATTATCCCCCACGTTTTTTCCATAATTTATTTAGACACCAAGCAACATTGTTTTCATATTGTGCATATGAGGAAACCGAGCCCCCAATTTGTTCAGTTTCATAAGACTAGTAAATAGTAGAGTCATGGCCCAAACCCAATTGTTCTTGAGTCCAAATTCTATTGTCTTGACACTAAACTCCTGTTCTAAATACAGGAGACCTGCAGAGCAGATCTTTACACTCCCCAAAAACCTCTGACTAAGCTAAACCAAAGACTTTAAAGCAACAACTCAACTTCAATAAAGTGGCCGTTGGATGAATGTCAAATGGCATAACAGACCTAGAGAAGAAAAATCAACTCTAAGTACCTCTGAGATGGAGGGATGAGAAAAGTGATGAGACATAACCAATCTGACTCCAAGGTATCTTGGAAAATTTAGAAATAGGAGGAACCAATCCAAAGACGAATGTGTAAGGAAGTCAGGAGCAAAAAAACAAGTACATTGATTGAAAGTTTCTGTTAGGCTGAGCTATATGCAATTGCCTATTGTTATGGGTTGAGCTATATTCCCCCAAAATTCATATGATGAAGCCCTAACCCTCAGTATGTCAGAATATGACCTTATTTGGAAATAGCGTCTTTGCAGATTAATTAATTAAAATGAGGTCGTTAGGGTGAGTCCTAACCCTATATGATCGGTATCCCTATAAAAAGGAGAAATTCAGACACAGAGACACACATACAAGGAGAACACCATGTGAAGATAAAGGCAGAGTTTGGGGTGATGCATCTAAAGGCCAAGGAAGGCCAACAACTCCCAACCAAACACGGGACGCTAGGAAAGAGGTCTGTGCAGACTCTCCCTCGTGGCCCTCAGATACAACCAAGCCTGCTGACACCTTGATCTCAGACTTTGAGCCTCCAGAGCTGGGAGACAGTAAATTTCTGCTGTTTAAGCCACCCAAATTTTTGGTATTTTGTTCTGGCAACCAAATACAAATACACCCACAGTTGGACACTCTCTGACCAACAAAAAAAGCGGTAATTTCATTTGATTCAACCTAAATACAAGAGGTAGACTGTTAGGTTCTCCTTCTCCCCCGACCCCAGCAGAGCCAGATTTTAGTCCCTGGAGAAAAAGATGAGATTCTTCCTTGTATGTGAAGCAGATCAAAGATTAGTGGAGCGGCAGGGGGCGCCTGGGTGGCTTCATCGTTACGTATCTGCCTTTGGCTCAGGTCACAATCCCAGGGTCCTAGGATCAAGCCCCACATCTGCCTCCCTGCTCAGCGGAAAGCCTGCTTCTCCTTCGCCCTCTGCCTGCCCCTCCCCCTGCTTCTGCTCACTCTCTCGCTGTCTCTATCAAATAAATAAAATCTTAAAAAAAAAAAAAACAGATTAGTGGAGGGACACCTGGGTAGCTCAGTGGATTAAAGCCTCTGCCTTCGTCTCGAGTCATGATCCCAGGGTCCTGGAATCGAGCCCCACATCGGGCTCTCTGCTTAGCAGGGAGCCTGCTTCCTCCTCTCTCTCTCTCTACCTGTCTCTCTGGTGATCTCTGTCAAATAAATAAATAAATAAAATCTTTTTTAAAAAATGGGGCGCCTGTGTGGCTCAGTGGGTTAAAGCCTCTGCCTTTGGCTCAGGTCATGATCCCAGAGTCCTCGGATTGAGCCCCGTTTCGGGCTCTCTGCTCAGCAGGGACCCTGCTTCCTCCTCTCTCTCTGCCTGCCTTTCTGCCTACTTGTGATCTCTGTCTGTCAAATAAATAAATAAAATCTTAAAAAAAAGAAGATTAGTGGAATACTGGGGTACCTGGGTGGTGCAGTGGGTTAGGCATGTAACTCTTGGTTTCAGGTCCTGATCCCAGGGTCCTAAGATCAAGCCCCACACTGGGTTCTGCACTAAGCACGTAATCTGCTTGAGAATCTCTCTTCTCTGCTCTCCTTCTGCCCCTTCCCCCTGCACTCACTCTCTCTCAAATAAATAAAGGAATCTTTAAAAAAATAGAGTAATGAGTGCTATTTTAGCAAATAAAGGTCTGTTTAATGAGCAGGTATCCATATCTCAATAACAGTTGTGTGCAGAGGCTGGAGGAAGGGGAGGCAAAGCGAGGCTTGCAAGAGGAGGATGAACTGGGGCCAGTTACACCCACCCAGGATATTCAGCAAATCCAACCACAGGGCAGAAGGATGCCTGAGGATGTTGCAGAGTCTCAGAGTGGTAATTCTGAACACCACTTCTCACAGTCCACAAGCCTGGATGGTGCTGGAGTGCTTTAAATGGTAAACTTAACCGTCAGAGTCTACGAGATAACTAGTCACAGTCTATAAGAAAATACTTTTTGGTACGCCTGGGTGGTTCAGTGGGTTAAAGCCTCTGCCTTCAGCTCAGGTCGTGATCCCAGGGTCCTGGGATCCAGCCCCATGTCGGGCTCTCTACTCAGCGGGGAGCCTGCTTCCCTTCCTCTCTCTCTGCCTGCCTCTCTGCCTACCTGTGATCTCTGTCTGTCAAATAAATAAATAAAATCTTGAAAAAAAAACACTTTTCAAATAACATATCTAATAAAAGACTTACATCCAAGAATATATAAAGAACCTCAAAACACAATCATGAGAAAGCAAACCACTCAAGTTTTGAAGATTAGCTAAAGATTCCCAGTCATCTCACCCATCATACACGGACTGCACATAAACACAAGAACAGATGTTCAGCATCATTAGTCATTAGGGAAATACAAGCCACAACCCAAATGAGATATGACTACTTACCCATTAGGATGGCTAAAATTTAAAAGACTGATCATACCAAGTGTTGGGGAGAATGTGGAGCAACTGGAACTTTTGTATGCTGCTGACAGGGATGTAAAATGGTACACTCACTTCTCAAACATGGCAGCAGTTTCTAAAAAAACTACCTGTGCTCGTACCATATAACCTAGCCATTACATTTGTTTCCTCGAGATGAGTGAAAGCGTATGTCCACACAAAGACTTGCTCATGAATGTTTTTTGCAGCTTGTGTGTAGTAACGAGAACTGGAGGTAACCCAAATGTTTATCAACCCCTGAAGAGAAACAATTACAGATGTATCTGTTCAGCGGAATATGACTTAGCAATAAGTATAAACTATTAATGCGTCCGATAAGATGAATGAATCTCAAAGTAATTATGCCGAGGCAAAGATTCAGACAAGAAAAGGAACGTAATGTTTGAATCAACTTGTGTAAGACTCTAGAACACGCAAACTAACCTACAGTAGCAAAAAGCAGATCAGTAGTTGCCTAGGGCCAGGGAGAGCTAGGGGAGAGATTACCAAGGAACATGAGGAGACCTTTGGGGGATGATAAATAGCTCATCAGCCCAATCACGGTAATGGTTTCAGGGGTATATATTATGTCAAAATGTGCAAATATTACACTTTAAATATGTTCAATTTAGTGTATATATTATGCCACGATAAAGCTATAAAAAAGACTTAAAAATCAAAATATATTGAACTCAGAGTTTCATGTTTTTCCTTTGCTTCTTTTTTTAAAAAAAAATTTATTTATTTATTTGAAAGAGAAAGACAGAGAGAACACAAGCAGGGGGTAGGGGTAAAGCAGGTTCCCTGCTGAGTAGGGAGACGGAAGGTGACGCGGAGCTACATCCCAGGGCCCTGAGATCATGACCTGAGCCAAAGGCAGATGTTTACCTGACTGAGCCATGCAGGCGCCCCACCCTTTGTTTGTTTTAAAAATATTTTAGTGTGGTTTAAAACAAGACACATATAGAGAAATTTATTAAACCACAGCAAAGCCCTAATAAGAAGGACTCGATGTTGTTAACAGCAGAGGTTGTATTTATTGCAAGAAAGCACTGTGTTTGGTTTTGAAATTCTTGATGGCTGAGGAGGGGAGGAGGGCAGGAAATGTAAAGGGTTGCACAGTTCTTACTATCTCATAAATGGAAGCATACCAATTATTCAAGATAGACTCGCTCTTGAATTCCAAAAGGAATTTATCACATGGGGCCTTAGGAGGACTACTGAAGGATTTAATGAACAATTACTTTAACAACAGCTCCACAACAATGGCCAAAACCTTCTTACATAGCTACTTTCTCAATTCAGACCAAGGGCATCCTATTAACGTCCAACCATTCTTTAGGGGAGCTAAGTCAAGATGGTCAGGAAGGTAGAATTCTGATTTTCTCTGTATAACAGTACAGCTGTATCTTCACATCCTTACTTACACAGATGAACTGTGCTCAGTCCCCAGCCCTCACCTGCTGGTGGATAGACACCAAGAATATGAAAAGCCAATGTTAGTTACCTTGTTCCCTGCCCATGTCTGTGACCTCAATGCTCTGCCAAATCTGCCGTCCTCCCATCATTTCTGCCAGACGCATCATTTCTGTGCGCACCACGAGGTGCAGCCCTCTCCTGACCCCTCACAGCCCATCACTACCGATCACACAGGGGGCTGTGGGAGGTCACTCTGGCTCACCGGGACCTGGGTCCCACTGCCCTCCTGCCTCTAGGCCTGAATTGCTACACAGTGTGTTGACAAGGCAGAGGAGTCCACCTCCCCTGTGTCATTACGTCACACTCTGTGACCACTTCTGCAGGACCCAGTGCTGTGTGCAGAGCTTTTACTGGAAAAGCACTTCCATTTCCACTCAGTCCTCTCTCTCCCTCTGTCTGCGATTTGCAACCATAACAGTAGGGAGGGGACAGAGCAGAGTGAATATACCCAGAAACAGAACTCCCAGCTTTCATACCCAAGTATGCCTGGCTCCTTCCTACTTCAGGATGGGTTCTGTCCTCAGAGGCCACTCAGTCCACGTCTAAGTAGACTTTGGCTGGGTCATATGACTTTTTCTATGCATGGCTGGGTATCTCCAAGTCTATGTAGTTGACACAACGTGCACCTGTCATTCTCAAACTTTCCCGCATGTTAGAATCACCTGGGCATCTTCAACAAAAAAACCAGTGTCCAGGACACACCCAGACCAGAACACCCAGGAAGAGTCCCAGGTGTCACTTTTCTTTCTTTCTTTCTTTTTTTTTTTTAAGATTTTACTTATTTATTTAACAGAGATCACAAGTAAGCAGAAAGCAGAGAGGCTGGGGGTGGGGGGGGAGCAGGCTCCCCACTGAGCAGAGAGCCCAATGTGGGGCTCGATCCCAGGACCCTGAGATCACGACCTGAGCCGAAGACAGAGGTTTTAACCCACTGAGCCACCCAGGTGCCCCTCTCTTTTTTTTTTTTTAAGATTTTATTTATTTATTTGAGAGAGAGATAAGAGCGCACAAGAGCAGGGAGAGGCAGGAGGAGAAGCATTGGGGAGCCCAATGCAGGACTCAACCCTGTGACTCTGGGATCATGACCTGAGCCAAAGGCAGAAGCTTAACCCACTGAGCCACCCAGGTGCCCCACCTGTATTTTTAACAGTCTCCAAGTGATTCCCATGTACAGCCAAGTTCGAGGAGCTGCGGTCTAGACAGAAGCTGAAGTCCATGCTACAAATGCATTAATAATTCTCTTTTGTCTCCCAAGATAAATGGAATTGAGCGATAACTTACCTTGGATGGCAGTCTTCTCATCTTCAGTTTTGTGCTTTTTACCAAAAATCCAAAGGAAGCTGAGAAACATTTGGTAGAAAGAGAAATGCAAATTAAAAAGTTAAAACCATGGGGCTGTGAAAAGTCCCAGTACAATCAGAAAAACAAATTTTATGCTCAAGTAAAACACATACCAGGAATCACATACTCCCACCTTTGCTTTCTGTTGTTTGTTTGTTTCGTGCTGAAATGATAAGTTTTGTAAAGAAAGCATATTTCAGACCCAGCCCTCCCAGGAAGCCTTCCACATATTCTATTTAAATGATGGCACTTAGAATGATGTATGAATTTCAAAGAGGCAACGTCCAAGCTCATCTCAGGTTTACTCGGGCATTATTATTCATGAAGCCCTTTCTCAGCTCTGTGTGAGGATATCTATAAGCTGTTTCCAAAGACCAGGGACCCCTACTGTAATAAACAAGTCATTTACATGGGGGAAATGAAAAACCTGCCATGTCTGCCAAATGAAGGCAGACATGCCTGAGCAGAGAAGGATTGATGAAGCAAGATTACAGAAAGCTGAAAGCTAGGTTAAAATACATCAAATCTGCCAAGTGATGGAGCATATACCAGCAACCAACAGAAATGGATGTTGGTGCCTAGTTCATGTTGAATGGATTTTTTTTGAAAGCAGTATATGCAGAAGTTCTGACAACCAAGATTTGGCCCAGGGATCAGACACCTGCCATATCCTGGTGAAGGATCACTACAATTCTTATTGCCTCCCTCTCCAGGATTCAGTGGCACAAGTGTGAATCCTGCTTAAATATATACAGATTTCCTGTACGCTGCAGTCACTGGTGGTCCAGTTCTGTCTCTCCACAGCTGGGAGAACAGCTCTGGCCTCATACACAGGCTGTTGCCACCAGCAGGTAGTAGCAAAAGGCACTCCACATGGGGTGTGACTTGCTCCACCTACCTGCTCTGTGTCCCCCTTGTAGGGGACTATCCCAGATTATGAAACCCTTCAGCTTCAAGCTCATTTACTGTATTGAGCAATCACTTAACAGAGCACTCATTGCATGCCAGACACTGTTCCAAGCACGTATCAGTATGAATCCTTCATTCCCAGCAACAACCCTCCCCATAAGAGAGGCACTGCCAGAATCTCAGAGTTACAGATGAGGCATCAGAACTGCGGGGAAGTTCAGTAGCACGCTCAAGGTCACACAACAGAATGGTGGAGGCAGGATGTGAACAGAAGCCAACTTCTGGTCTTGGAGTTCTTTTCCTAGTAGTAACTGTTCTGCTCTGTCTTTCTGGCTGCTATATGACCTAATCATGTCCCTCCCTAACACGGTTGTATGACTGCTTTGTTTTGAAGTCATGCGCTGTTTAAGTCTTTAAAATAATCATGAAGGAAAAGATGGGGGAGGGAGGTATTTACTCCTTTTAGACCCTTAACTGCAGGTTTAAAGCAGTGGTTTTCAAACTTTGGCATGTATCAGAATCCCCTGGAGAGCTTATTAAGACACAGACTGCTACACCCCAGAGTTTCTGAGTCAGTAGGTCTGATAGGGGCCAAGAATGTCTATCTCCAACAAGTTCCTGAGTGATGCTGATGTTGACACTCTGGGGACCACACTTTGACAACTGTCAGTCCAAAGCACTGTTTTTAACTGCTGAGAAACTGTAGTCTAATAAACATTTGGCTATTAAATGATTTCATCCCAAGTCATTTTTGATCATTGGGAAGAAAGGCAATCTCTCCTGAAAAGAAAAAGAGAAACCAAAGAGTACTCCTAAGATTATGTGCAGATCAGGGGCACCTGGGAGGCTCAGTAGGTTGGGCATCTGACTCTTGATTTCGGCTCAGGTCATGATCTCAAGGTCATGAGATCGAACCCTGCATAGAGCTCCGTGCTCAAGAGGGAGTCTGCTTGAGCTTCTCTCTCTCCCTCTCCCTTTGCCCCTACCCACGTTTGCTCTCTCTCTTTCTCTCTCTCTCATTCTCTCAAATAAATAAATAAATCTTGGAAAAAAGATTATATTCAGATTCAGAGTGAAGATATGTGGTTTTCTTAGCTTTTCTATTTCTGAGAAGCAAAGAAAGATTAAAATTAGTGAGTAAATGAGAAGGAAGTTTCAAGACCTGCTGAGATTGTCAAAATGGGCCTCTCCAGGAGACTGGGTTACTGGAGAAAGGCAGAGACTGACCATAGTACCTGCAACCATGTGGCATTGGCTCCAATGAAGGGGGTGTGAGCCTGTCCCTCTGCATTTAAACCTTTTTACATATGTCCCCATATGTCACCTTACTCGAGTAACTGGGACATTATTAATACTAATTGTCATACCTTTATTTTAATGAAAAGATACAAATAAAAAATAAAAAGGTAAAATATAAATGATCAGAATGAATACTACATTTATTTTATTTAGTCTCTCATCAATCAAACAATACCTTCTGGGATTTTTAATATACTTCACACCGTGCTAAGGAGCAAAGCAGCACCAATCTTCTATGAAACACAGCCTCTGCCCACATGAACTCACAATGCAGCTGGGAAGGCAAGTCATTCTCATTGAAACAGAAAAAAAGCATATAAATATCAGAAGTGAGAGCAATGTGATTTGTGATTTATAAAACAAATTCTTTTCCTTCATGATAACATTATATTATTATTGTTTGTATTTATTCCACAAATACAAATCAGGCCTATACTGTGGGAACAGAAATAAAGACATGCTCCTTGTCATTAAGAAACTCACAGTCTAGAAAAGAAAGACAATTCAACATGCATCTACCAAACAAATGTGATCAAAACCATAACTAGCAACAGAGCTATGCACTGGATGCGATTAAAACAGAGAAGATGACCCAACTTATCTTCCTGGCCTTGAAAGTCCTTAAGATCCTCCCCCTCCCCCGGCTTGCATACAAGCATGCTCTCTCTCTCCTGCTCTCTCATATAAATAAATCTTTTTAAAAAATCAGTGAGAATATAAAAATCTAAACTGATGGCATTAATAGAACACTGCACCCATCCATGTTTAGAAAATATCCATCCAAGAAAAAAAGAAGCAAAAATATACATATAGGCCATTTACAGAGAAACAGCATAAAATGGCTAATGAGAGGGGGTATAGGTCAGTGGTAGAGCATTTGACTGCAAATGGCTAATGAAACACAAGGAAAGATGTTCAACCTCATCAAAAATCAAGTGCAAATTAAAATCATAAGAAGATACCATGTCAACACTCCTCTGATGTTGGGGAGGCTGTGCCCCTAGAAGAGGCCCCATGGTGGGAGTTAGATGTGTGTTAGGGATTTTGAGGAGTGCATGGCATTAGCTCAAGAAGTTGAACCTGCAAACATCCCTCCAGCCAGTGGTGTCATGGGAAGAGAGCGTATCAGTCTGCTCAAGCTACCGTAACAAAATACCACAAACTAGGAGGTATCAACAACAGAACGAAAAGAAAATTATTGTCTTTAGACTATAAAAGGCACATTTGATTTTTATCATGGGTAAGGTTAGAGATATGAATAGGAGGAGAACGATTTCCTGGCTTGCAGAGAGCCACCCTCTGTGGACTCTTCCCACACGCAACCCTCAGTGCTCTGTCTCCAAGGTTCTCTGTGTGTCCCAGGCCCCTCTTTTCTTAAGCACACTGGTCAGACTGGATTACTCGCCACCCTACCAGCCTCATTTTAACTTAATTTTTTCTTTGCAAGCCCTGTCTCTAAATGCAGTCAGGAGCTGAGACCCTGGGCGTCAGGGCTTCAACATATGAATTTGGGCAGGCACAATGATTTGTCCAGTTTCCTTGGACTCCCCATCATGAGCACAAAGAAACATGCATAAGCAACTTTGTTGCATTTGCTCTAATAACATATAAAAAGACAAAAATATCAGAAATAAATGAAATGCCTACATTGGAAGGGAGAATGATAATAAATGGAGGGTATTTTGGAAAAACATACCCCTGTTAAAATGAACCAGAGTTACATATATCAACATGGACAAATACATAGTTTTGAATGAAAAAAGTAAGTTGCAAAATAATTCATGCAAAATGATACCATTTATGTAAAATGTTTAAAGATGCAGAACAATACATACTATTCAAGGTAAGTTAATATGTAATTATATGTAAATATGTAAAAGAGATGCATCAGAATAATAAAGTCAAATGATGCTTCTGTGGGGGTAGGGGCATGAAGAATGCATTTGAGGAAGCATATTCAAGGGCTTCAACTGTGTTGATTATGTTCTAATTCTTAATCTGGGAATCAAGTATTTTGGTATTCATTATATTACCATGTACATCTTTCAAATATCTGAAATACTTATCGTAAATTAAAGCCAAAATTAAAATATTTTTAAGAATTATGTTTTCATTCTCTTGTACAAAGTTCTTTATGCCAGGGCACCTGGGTGGCTCAGTCAGTTAGGTGTCCGACTCTTGGTTTCAGATCAGGTGATGATCCCAGGGTTATGAGATCAAGCGCCATGTCGGGCTCTGCGCTCAGCATGTAGACTGCTTGAGACTCTCTGTCCCTCTCACTCTCTTTCTCTCAAGTAAATAAAATCTTAAAAAATAAAGTTATTTCTGCTTCAGTGTGTAGTCTGCTTGAGATTCCCTCTCCCTCTCACTCTTTCTCTGAAATAAGTAAATAAAATCTTTAAAAAATTAAAGTATTTGTGCCTTTTCAAGCTTTCTTTTACTTAAGAAAGGATTTACTTTTTTAAAAAAGATTTTACTTATTTTACAGACACACACAGAGAATGCACAAGCAGGGGGGAGGAGCAGAGAGAGAGAAGCAGGCTTCCCCACTGAGCAGGGAGCCTGATGTGGGGCTCGGTCTTAGGACCCTGGGATCATGACCTGAGCCAAAGGCAGACACTCAGCCGACTGAGCCACCCAGGTGCCCCAAAAGGATATACATTTTTAAGAACTTTTTCAAAGGGGCTTGACTGTGTAGGAGAATTCTAAGAATCCAAGGAAGAAATATTAATATAACAATGCACACACACACCACACAAAATAGACAACTCTTCCAGCATGAAATGTTACATGACTAAGACAGAGAATGATGGAGGAAAAAAAAAAAAATTGGAAATGAGAAGAGTAAAATGTTTTAAGACTACTAAAATTGTGGGACGCTGATAATCAATATGTATAAATCCACCCACAAGAGCCTAACTTCCAAAATCTGTTCCAAGAGTAAGCACTGCAATTAGCTCAGATATTGTTCTCCTCCTAGTCATATCTCTAACTTCACCCATGATAAAAATCAAATGCACCTTTTATATTCAGAAGAAAATAATTTTCTTTTCATTTAGCTTTTTCCAAAACCACCCACGAGTCATTGGCACAGGGTTTTGGAAGTCTACTTCCATTTCCTAAAACTGAATTTAGGCATAGGCATCTCTGAATGGTTCTCTTAAGAGCTGGGACAGCGGACTCATTAATTATAGCACAGAAGAGTGAGATTATGTACTATCAAATATAAATAAATAAAATGCATTAGCACTTTATTGTTATTAAAGTTTTAGCAACTTGTTAATATTTTATTAATGACAATATCCACTATAATGGTGTAAGTCATAATGAGTGCAACTAGCAAAAATATAATCCATGTTTTCCACAGATTTCTTTGCTCGTGGTTGAAGCAGGGTTACTTAATGCTGGCTAGTGATGTGTACCTGGCTCTGTCCCTGTTTTCTTTCTTTTTAAAGGATTTTATTTATTTATTTGACAGACAGAGATCACAAGTAGGCAGAGAGGCAGGCAAAGAGAGAGGTGGAAGCAGGCTCCCTGCTGAGCAGAGAGCCTGATATGGGGCTGGATCCCAGCATCCTGGGATTACGACCTGAGCTGAAGGCAGAGGCTTTAACCCTGAGCCAGCCAGGTGCCCCCGTCCCTGTTTTCTATGATGAAAACCCGTTTACTACATAAATCTGAATGCTTCCAGCACTCCATCGAGGTGCTTCTCCTTGTGCGATGAAAGCCGCCCCCTTTGCTACTATGTGTGATCATTTTCCACCTCCTCTGTGACTCCCCTCAGTCTGGCTCTTTGAGGTCTAAGCAAAGCAATGTACCACGGTGCGTCCTCATTTCCAGCTGACACTCATCAATGGTGCGCCCAGTGGCACCCAATCCACCTGCCATGTCAAGGTGCCTATAGATGGAAAGGTCAATGACTTGTCTGCTACACCACAGCACCCCTGGGTGGTGAGTGATGGGACCACATGCAGGGACTCCAGGCAAACACATCCAATCAGAGTTCTGTATTTTTCAAATTTGAGTTGGAAGAGCTATGGAGCTGAGAGGAGTGGAAACTGGGAACTTATGTCTGTCATTGACTTAGACCTTGGCACTTGACAAGTACTCTCGCCGGAGGAGAGAAAGAATAAATAAACTGAGGCACTGTTAGGGCACACCTGTCATCCCATCTTCCTCTTCCCTTGGCCTTAGCTTTCTCTACAGGATCTTCGGTTTTCTCATTTCACAGATGATACCCAATCTAAAATCACCCAGACGTTCTCACACATAGCTGGATCAAGATAAGCATCATTAGGTTTAAATTGGGACCCCATTACCTGATAAATTATACCCAAAAATGCAACCAGATGCTAAGTGAGGTAGTGAGCTCCTCAGTGCTCCAAATATTTCTGCAGAGACTGGAAAAACATCTGTTAGAAAGAGAGGCACAGCTTCTCTTGACCTAGTGGGGAGGCTGGGTTACAAGATTTCCAAGGACATTTCCAACTTGAATGTTTTCTTTTCCTAGTGACAGCAAACTAGTCAGTGTCACATTTCCAGGTCTTCTAGACCCCAGCCCTGCTGAGAATCAGGGCTTCCTGAAGGTAATACCATTTCCAGGTATGTTTGCTCCTGGGAAGCCAACCTTATTCATCAATTCTAAGACGTGCCTTTTTTGTACATACCTCTAAAATAGTGATGTATCATATAACCAATGGCTTGTCACTGTTAAATTGCCAGTGCTTTGCTCTTTCTTCCTTAGTGACATATAAAATAAGGTTGTGCCTAAAATGGCATCTTTGATTCAATTAACCAGGTTCTCTAACAGAAGCGTGATTAATCCATTCTTTTTTCTTATGATTTTCAAATATATATATATATATATATATATATATATATATATATATATATATATATATATATATATATATAAAATCTGCTATATAACCACAGGCTTTGTAGGCAACCCCCTCTTCCATTTGACCAGGGTAAGGGCTAACATTTTGATGACTCAACTACTATGGAAGAAAAACAAGTGGCAAGAAAATATTTCATAGGTTTTAGGACTGTTTTTTTGTAGAACTGCATGAAACAACTTGTCTGAGCAGTCCAAATTCATTAGTGACAAAATGAAGCAGCTCTGGGGCACCTGGGTGGCTCAGTGGGTTAAAGCCTTTGCCTTCGGCTCTGGTCATGATCCCAGGGTCCTGGGATCGAGCCCCGCATCGGGCTCTCTGCTCAGCAGGGAGCCTGCTTCCCCCTCTCTCTCTGCCTGCCTCTCTGCCTACTTGTGATCTCTCTCTCTGTCAAATAAATAAATAAAATCTTAAAAAAAAAAAAAAATGAAGCAGCTCTGAGGGAAAAGCCCAGTCTCCCAACCATATACCTCCTCTGAATTCCCTGGTAGACTTTTGTCCATGCTGAGTGCTCTAAATTCTCAGCTTAGAATTTTACCTATCTTGTTAACCAAGATACTTCTACTTCTTAAACAGCCAGGGAGCCAGATCCAGACTAAATCTACCTCAAAATGTCCTCTTCATCAGAGAGCAATTGAAATCCAGAGAAGGACTCCACACAGTGTGAATCATTAACCAAACCAAAAATTCCGGACCTTGGAATTTGCTAAAATGTGTAAGACTGGGGGGATTCCAAACCAAGTCTCTGAGCTGCACTGTATTTTGATTGTAAAATACAGGGTGAATTTCATAAAAAGAAACATTTGAGAAACAAAGCCAAATCCCTCTGCTCTTGACCATTTCTAGTTTTTCCCGGGCTTCGGTGGTGAACACACCCTTGGATGATCCCCAAGAAGTAACCTTGTATAAATCCCTCCTGTTGAGTGTGGATAGCGCCTGTGACTTGCTTCTAACTGACAGAATATGACAAAGGTAATGCCATTCCCTTGCTGGCATTACATTATATAAGACTCCTAGCAGAGTGAAGAGAGACTTTCTCTGATGGCCTTGAGGAAGCAAACAGCCATGCTGTGAATCACCTATGGGAGAACCACATGGCAGAGGATTCAGGGCGGTCTCTAAAAGCTGAGCGCAGCCTCCACCTGATACCCATAAGAAACTGGGGTCCTCAAAAGCAAAAATGAACTTCTGGGACTTCATCAAGATCAAAAGCTTCTGCACAGCAAAAGAAAGTCAACAAAACAAAGTGGATCTTCTCCCATTCCATTCCCACAGAATGGGAGAAGATATTCGCAAATGACACTACAGACAAAGGGCTGATATCCAAGATCTATAAAGAACTCCTCAAATTCAACAGACTCAAGACAGATAATCACATCAAAAAATGGGCAGAACACATGAACAGACACTTCTCCAATGAAGACATACAAATGGCTATCAGACACATGAAAATATGTTCATCATCATTAGCCATCAGGGAGATTCAAATCAAAACCACATTGAGATACCACCTTATACCAGTTAGAATGGCCAAAATCAATAAGACAGTAAACAACAAGTGTTGGAGAGGATGTGGAGATAGGGGAATCCTCTTACACTGTTGGTGCAGCCACTTTGGAAAACAGTGTGGAGATTCCTTAAGAAATTAAAAATAGAGCTACCCTATGACCCTACAATTGTACTACTGGGTATTTACCCCAAAGATACAAAGGTACTGAAAAGAAGGGCCATCTGTACCCCAATGTTCATAGCAGCAATAGCTACAGTCACCAAACTGTGGAAAGAACCAAGATGCCCTTCAAGAGACAAATGGATAAAGCAGATATGGTCCATATATACAATGGAGTATTAAGTCTCCATCAGAAAGGATGAATACCGAACTTTTGTATCAACATGGATGGGACTAGAGGAGATTATGCTAAGTGAAATAAGTCAAGCAGAGAGAGTCAATTATCATATGATTTCACTTACTTGTGGAGCATAATACATTGGGAGATGGAGAGGAGAAAGGAGTTGGGGGAAATTGGAGGGGGAGACAAACCATGAGAGACTGTGGACTCTGAGAAACAAACTGAGAGTTTTGGAGGGGAGGGGTTTAGGGGGAGGATGGGTGAGCCTGGTGGTGGATATTAAGGAGGGCATGTAGTGCATGGAGCACTGGGTGTGTTGCATAAACAATGAATTTTGGAACACTGAAAAGAAATAAAATAAAATAAACTTAAAAAAAAAAAAAGAAGAAAGAAACTGGGGTCCTCTGTTATATGGCAAGGAAATGAATTCTACCAACAACCTGAGTAAGCTCAGAAGTATTTTCTCAGATGAGCCTCCAGATAAGAATGGAGCCAATCAACATTTTGGGGGCAGACAGGTGAGACCTGGAGCAGAGGACCCAATCAAGCAATGCCTCCCAGATTCCTGACCGATGTGAACTATGAGATAATAAGTGCCTGTTGTTTTAAGTAGCTAAATTCGTGGTAACTAGTTACACAGCAATAGGAAACTAACACGGGCTCCATTCTGCTCCTCCACTTCCCTGGTTTCTTTCTATCATTGTATCCATAACATGCATTCATTAAATTAGCACAGAGTGGGAGAGAGAGACCAGACTCCAAGGACACATCGAGAATCAAAACACACAAATTCTTTGCCCTCTTAGAGTTTATGTTCAGGCAAAAGAACACAGACAGTAAGCACATAAACAACTATGCTTCGATAGTGGTAAGTAGTTTGAGAAATAAAAATAATTGGGGGATGTTAGCTAATCCCCCATTACTTTGGATTTATTTTTAATTTCTATTCCCCTTTCCTCTTTTTCAATATGCGTTAACTACCCCTTGAGTAAAATAACAAAACTCATGCTATCGAGTGGATGAACCAATTAGGGTCACTAATTTACCAAAAGAAAGATGAACTAATAGATGAGAGATAAATTATTGTATAAATAAAATGTTCCAATGAGGCTGACAAAGCAGCCATGAGCTGGCAGGGGGACTCTTACTAAATAAGAAGGTTTTTTTGTTTTGTTTTGTTTTGTTTTTAAATAAGAAGGTTTTAATCACATATGCTTTCTCCACCCTTTTTTGCTTTTCTTTCTACATTAACGATTTATACCAGCACATGTCACCACACTCAGGGTCGACAGTCCCCATTAGGACTAACTAATCCTACCCTACCTTCCCCTCACCTCTTCTCCCCTCTCTTCTCCACTCCTGCTCCTTTCCTTTTTTCTTCTCCTCTCCTTAGGTCTCCTGTCCTCTCTGTCTTCCTCAGCTGGTTGTAGGCAGTGTGGAGGAACCCGGGAACCATGTCACAGAGAAAACAAGTCGAGGCATTTGAGTTCTTAGCTTGTCCAAGTGACTAACAGGAAATCAAACAAATGTGCTAACAGGAAACCAAATCAATAGGACCATGTTACAAATAGACAGATTCCAGACAACCATAAAAAATTTTTTGGATAATTGGAATTTGTTCAAAATGGAATAAGTTGTCTAAGAAACTTGTCCCTAGTGGGATTCAAGCAGAGCCTATATGCCTTTTTCTTGTGGTTGTTAGGGGCCATTTCCACAGTAGCTAGAAGGCTGTGGATGATTTGATGTATTACCTCTCCATATCAGGGCTCAGCTATAGGGGACAGACTTCACTCTGGCTACTTTAAGCAGAAAGAAATTTATCATGTGTTATTAGGTGGCTGGCAGAAATACCTGGAGAACAGGCTTGAGGGTGAGATTTTAGGAGCAACTTTCCAAATCATACAGCAGAACTCACCTTCTGAGAAAGCCTCAGCCATTTCAGAAAGAAAGCTGAGGAATCAGGAAGCTGTGTCCACGTTCCCTCCCTCCAGGATCGCACTGCCTCTGCCATGATCAACACCACCAGAATGGAGGCATCTGCCTCCCTATGTCCACGCTGCCTTCCCACTCTCATGGGGCCATGTCTGCCTGGTGGAAGCTAGGACAGTTAGCAGAGCCCAAGATATAAGCAAGTCTGGAAACACAGGCTTCCTGTCCAATGGAAACTCAGTAGGATTTGGGGCTTCTGGGTTCTGGGACTCATTCAAATCCTCCCAAATGCACTCATTTCCAATGTTAAGTTCCTGCTCCTTTCCACCATTATTCCAACATTCACATGCAATCTGGTGAGGCTAAGAGTGCAACCTGCATGTAATTAAGCATTCCCTGCCCCCATCAGACTGCTAGCTGACTTAGATTGTATCAACTCTACAATAGCAAGAAATAAGAGATTCTTTTAGGGCAGAAGAAACTCACTAGTTCACTAGCCGAGGCTGGAATGAATTTTTTAAAATCTAAGATCCTTTTTTCAAAGTTTTCAAATGCTATTAAAAAAAGCCAACACAGGGGTGCCTAGGTGATGCAGTCAGTTGGCCACTGACTCTTGATTTCATCTCCAGTCTTGATTTCAGGGTCCTGGAATCGAGCCCTCAGTTGGGCTCCCCACTCAGCAGGGAATCTGCTGGAGATTCTTTCTCTCTCTTTCTCCCTCTGCTCCTCCCTCTGCTCTCTCCCTCTCTCAGATAAGTAAGTAAATAAGCCAGCACATTCCCATGGTCTTTGTACTGCTACCCCAATCCACACTCACTCAGTCTGAGAGCACCATGATTCCAATAGGCACTTTTTTCCAGGTGACCCTGGAATTTACATAACTGAAGTAACTTTTGTATCAGCCTGGCATGGTCTGTTAGGAGCCTACCCTCTAATGGTCACCAGATCCTCAGTGCCTTCAAATCCAGCCAAGTCACGTCCCCCACTCCAGATTCCCATCCTTGAGTTTCTGTTGCCTGATTTCGATATCACTCCCAGTTCCATGCAAACAACAGAGTTCATTCTAACTAGCTTTAGTATAAAGGAATTTAATGCTCATTTTTAGATGACTTACAAAAAACACTAGAAAAACTGAGCTGAGCTTCCAGAAATGACCCTCAAAACAAAGCAGAACTTGCTTATCAGGAGCTGCTGCTTTCTACCATGATCCGGAAGCCACGTATTAGCACCAAGATCACCACGCCTCTGCTGTAATGTTCATCAGCAAATAAAATACCACGTTTCTCAATACCCACAATATGAAACCAGACGGCAGGGCTCTGTGACAGTTGCTACAGAAAAATACTAAATGCTTCCACAACTATATTTGCCTCATGATGGTCACTTTTTCCTTCTATCTTGCATGGGCGCATCTGCTTGGAAGAAGCTGGGTCATTTCTAGAACTCAAGTGGAAGGGACTACAGTGAATATAGTATTTAGCTTTCTAGCCCCTATCATACAATAAGAATGATGCCAGGTCTCATCCTCAAAGAATCTTCAGCCTGGCAACTGGCATTTCTAAAAGCTGCCCAGGTGATTATTAAAAGTAAATTAAATGATCAGATTAATTAAGTTAATGTTTAAATGTTCAGCCAGAGTAAGAAGCCTTGCCTCCACAGATCCCAACTCGGCCCCATCTAGGCTACTCCTGGCCAGGAACTTAAGAATGAAATCTTCAGGGACACCTGGGTGGCTCAGTTGGTTAAGCAGCTGCCTTCGGCTCAGGTCATGATCCCAGCGTCCTGGGATCGAGTCCCACATCGGGCTCCTTGCTTGGCAGCGAGCCTGCTTCTCCCTCTGCCTCTGCCTGCCATTCTGTCTGCCTGTGCTTGCTCTCTCTCCCTCTCTCTCTGACAAATAAATAAATTTAAAAAAAAAAAAAAGAATGAAATCTTCACACGGGGCATCTGGATGGCTCAGTGGGTTAAGCCTCTGCCTTTGGCTCAGGTCATGATCTCAGAGTCCTGGAATCGAGCCCCGCATCTGGCTCTCTGCTCTGCAGGGAGCCTGGTTCATCCCTCTCTCTGCCTGCTTCTCTGCCTACTTGTGATCTCTCTCTCTGTGTCAAATAAATAAATTTAAAAATCTTTTTTTTATTTTTTTTTAATTTAAAAATCTTTAAAAAAAAGAAAAAAGGAATGGAATCTTCACAAAGAATCCTATGGTCTGTGGGATCAAGACAATCAGGAGAAATTTTTTTTAGTGAATAATGCCCAATATGCATCATACTTGGCTTCTATGGGGAAAATTAAGGCATGTGCACTGATTAGAAGATTTGGCCAATTTAATAAAACAGACTGGTTAGATTTCATTATACCAATCTCTAGGAAGTCCAAATAGCTCATCCAAACATTCTTTACATCCATTACAAAACAATTGTAGGACACAATGCGCATCACTTGCCATGTTAGTGTTATGAGGAATACAAAATAGACAATGATGTCTGTCTTGGGAGCTCTGTAAGCCTTTGCAAGTGACACAATTAACAGAGAGAAAAATTACAATTAAGTTATTGCAGTTAAGAAGTTAAAGGTGTTTAGGGTGCTCAGATAGAAGTGGCAGTAAACTGTGGCCAAGGGGTCAAACAGAGTGTAAAGTTTTACAGGCGAGATAAACACACTACCAAGCGAGGCAGGCACAAGGCAAGATTTATTAAAGGTGCCCTTGGGCAAGGTTCCACGACTCCAGAGAGGAGAGTTGGGGAAGTTGCACCAGGAGGGGGTCAAGTGGGTCTTTTATTTTTTTAAAGATTTTATTTATTTATTTATTTGACAGAGAGATCACAAGCAGGCAG
Source organism: Lutra lutra (assembly GCF_902655055.1). Taxonomy (NCBI): domain Eukaryota; kingdom Metazoa; phylum Chordata; class Mammalia; order Carnivora; family Mustelidae; genus Lutra; species Lutra lutra. Next base: position 41,642,347 of record NC_062286.1, on the reverse strand, counting down.
AGAAGCAGGCAGAGAGAGAGGAGGAAGCAGGCTCCCTGCTGAGCAGAGAGCCCGATGCGGGGCTCGATCCCAAGACTCTGAGATCATGACCCCAGCCGAAGGCAGCGGCTTAACGCACTGCGCCACCTAGGCGCCCCCAAGTGGGTCTTTTATCTGGGTTAAGACATGGAATAGGTTCACAGCCATATAAGGTATGGTATTCAGGGATTGGAGGGTTGGGGGAGTCCTGGTGTTCCGGTTTCTTGCATAGGTATCAGGTTACTTGTGGAGATGTGACCTAGGCACACATCCTTATGGTAGGAGAGTCAAGGGTTAGGAAGTGGGGGGACGGGGGGGGGGGTGCTGGAAGATGGCGGCCCGGTGGTCATTTCTATGGTTTCTCCTGCATTCCCAGAGCCGCCAACCCAACACAGAGTCCAATCTTATTTATGTAAATATAGTTATATTAGAACATAGCCACACCTATTTATTTATATATTGTCTACAGCTTATATGGGTGCTATAACAGCAACACAGACCATATGACCTACAGAGCCTAAACTCTTTACTGTCTGGCCCTTTCGGGAAAACTTTATTGACCCCTGTTCTTGTTCAATGACCCTGTTGAGTGGGCCTCCATCTATGCATGCCCTACCTCTATTTCCCATTGGAAGGTTTGAGGTAGGAGTGAGGTGGCCCCTGATCCAAGAGTATCTCTCACCCACAGGTGTGGGTAGCTAATCAAATATTCTCTCTTGAGAACTGGAACTGAGAGACACAGACTGTAGTCAAATAGTGAGGATCAGGTCCAGCACCACTGCAAGCCAAAGTAAGTAAGTCAATGAGGGATGGATGGATGGATGGGTAAAGCTGAAGATCTACAGGAGAAGAAATGTCATGAGTAAACAGAAGAAGCAGAAGAATAAAACGCTTGGGTTTTCTGAAGAGTTATTTGAGATGTTGAATGGGAGATACTTTTTAAATCTACCAAAATAGTTATGGGCCAAAGTACACATCAAGCACTTGGTACTAGCTCCTAGGCTTGAATTAAATCTGGCTCCAGGAAGCAAGTCTTGAGTTCGTGGAGAGATGAAGAAAGGCAGAGTGAGCAGGGCAGATTGCTGTTTATCCTTCCTCTCCTCTGAGAAAGCCATTTCAGTGATGCCTCAGTTATCTCAAAGTGATCAGTCATTAGGAATCAAAGACAGAATGACCATGGGCTAATAAACCAATGCTTCCCCAACTGTGATTCCCAGACCAACAGCGTCATCACCTGGAAAGTGGATCTTTCTCTCCTGAATACCCTCACACCCCAAATAATCAAATTTCAAGCCACCTTGGCCCCACTGCAGACCCATAAATCCTGCCTGTCTCACCGGCAGCCAAAAAAGCAGAGGGAATCAAATGAGATACTCTGGGTCCCAAAGCCTTATTTCCCTTCTGAAGTTTTCCAGGCCACATGGACTCTTGAGGATTACTCATGTGTAAGAAAAGAAGTGGATTATACTCTGGGAGCAAGGCTTCTCTGCTTGTCTGTCACAAAAAAAAAACAACTTAGACTGGTTCCAAGGGCTTGTCATTGCTACAGTCAAGACTCTAGGAACCCCTCTTCAGCCAATGCCCTAGCTGCGTTTCCTCCTCCACGCCACTGGTTCCTAGCCCTCACTGCACAAAAGAATCCCATGGCTGCTTTTTTCTCCCCAAGCTTTATGGAGGTTAAATTGACAAGCAAAACTGGATATATGCAAAGTAGACAATGTAATAGTTTGATATGTGTATACATCACGGGATAATCACCAGATCAAGTTAATCCACACGTCCAACACCTTACCCGGTTACCTCTGTGCTTGAGACCTACTCTCAGCAAATTTCAAGTATACAATACACTATTGTTAACTGCAGTCCCCAAGTGACACATTAGATCCCCAGAACTTACTTATAACAGAGTTAGTTCCCTTTGACCAACACCTCATCATGTCCCCCACCTCCCAGCACCAGCAGCCACCATTCTACTGTTTCTGTGAGTTCGACTTTGTTCTTAGTTTCCACAAATAAGAGAGACTATGCGGCGTTTGTCTTTCTGTCTCACCTGGAAGCTTTTAAAACACGTCCGTGGAGGATTCACCGCCAAGATCCTGCTGTAAGTGTTCTGGTGTGGGGCCCAGACGTCCGTGCTCTTTCAAATCTTCCCCAGCAGTTTTGAAAATCACTGCTCTGGTGTTTCAGACGCTCTTTAGGGCTGCCAGTAAAGGGAACATGGGGTGCCTGGGTGACTCAGTTGGTTAACCATCGGCCTTCAGCTCGGGTCATGATTCTAGAGTAGTGGGATCCAGTCCCAGGTCAAGCTCCCTGCTCAGCGGGGGGTCTGCTTCTCCCTCTGACCCTACCCCCCCCCATGCTTTGTCTCTCTCTCTCTCTCTAATAAAAATCTTTTTAAATAAATAAATAAATAAATAAATAAAGGGAACTTGATTTCTTGCCTCTTACTTCTAAAGCTAACACCGACAGGGACGAGGAAGCAGAAAGCAGGAACAAAGTGGTTCAAAGACTCTCTCTCCCGCTCAGCTACTCAGAAAACAACGCAAGGACAGCAAGGTCAAGGTCGGCTCCGGTACCTCAGAGCAAACTGTCGCAAAATCACTGCCGGATTCTGCACCGCACCAGGGAGGGCAGAAGAGGGTTTTTCCTAATTGTTATTGTGTTTTTAAGCACTCATCTATGTGCCTGACACAAATAATAAAAAAACGTACAGTCCTCTAAGAACAGGGATGTGCAGTGAAAGAGATAATAATGTCAAGACAAACAAAAGAAGCAAATAAAAACGAAGCCGTAAAGCAACATGATTTTTCACTCCGTGCCATGGAAACGTCTGCCCACTTATTCATTAAATAGTCAGTGTGTCCACACTGTGTGCCAGGCAGCGTCTAAGACGGCGAACGTGGGTGAACACAAGTTAGCTCTACTTCCGCCCTCGAGTTTGCGGGGAGACAGGTGGGGCAGAGAGTCGCACACAAATTACTGTAAGCTGAGGATGTGTGATGATCTCAAGGGTGGAAGCCTGCAGGTGCTCCTTAGAGAATGAATGAGGTTCAAGGAGGGGCCCCAGGGGATAGACCTGTAGATCGGCTGGGAAGGACCTCCTCAGGCTGGTTATGTTTATGTGGGCCAAGGGGCACAGAGAGAATAAGATGTGAGGTGTCCTGGAGGTGGCAAAGAGGGTGACCACATACACAAACCAAAGGAAGGGGAGTGTCGCTGCTGGGAGTGAGGTGCAGGGCAGGGGAGGGAGGGGGTGTAGGGAAAGCTAGAGGAGTCTGGGAAATACTCCAGTGGGGTCTTTTCAACTGTGGCTTGAAATACATGTTGATCAAAACAGGTTTCCTAAAAATCAAAGAAGCATTCTAAGGAGAACCTCCCAGGACAGGTCTGAGTTTTGTGAGGCCTAAAGCTTTTGAAGCTATAAGGAAGAGAATACAAGAAGGGGAATGGAAAAATGCCGGGCCCCGAGCATAGCTGTGGAAGGGCAGGGGCGGAGAAGAGGCTGGAGGCTTAAGTCTGATTCGCTCCTTGGGACGTCTGCCTGCAACCTCCATTCCAGTCCTCTGCCTCCACTGCCTGGAGTCGGGATAGCCTCTCATGGAGCTCACTAATTAAAACTTGCATATCCCCCACCCCCTTTAATCACACCAATTCCCATGTAGGCCAGAATCCCAAAGAAAACGATAATGTGGGCAGTCAAGATTCATTCAATCATTTAACAAATATATATGTATTTGTTAGGTCACACCCATAGCGTATCACTTTTTGTTGAAAATTATAGAGTAATTAATAGGTTATGAGGATGACCCAAGGAAACATATGTATTTCACATCTACTTTGTACCTAATACCACACTGGACTCCAGGTGTGAATTAGATACACTTGGTCTTATGGACTGAGCAATTTTCAAGTAAGAGATCTACATGTCCCTTTGTAAGTCTAGGCTAATGTCCTCATTGGTCATGGTTAATGACCTCCCAGAAAGTATAAAGTCCTATAAAAGTTGGACAATCTCCCAAAGTCTTCTCAAGAGACTGCCTTATGAGAGCAATGGGTGGGAGTGATCACCAGCTTTCGGCTGCTCATGCATCTTTGCAGGTTCCGTATATAACTGCTCCCCTGTATATGATGGGTGTACCAAGCAATGAGGAAAGAGGGAACAGAATTCCTGCACCTGAGTTGGTGGTGTTTGTCTTTTCCACCAGAGAAGTCTGAGAGCGGGATGTCGCTGTGGTGGTGAAGGCTGAATGCCTGTGGGCTTCCCTGAGATAACTCAGGGAATAATGAACTTCCAGAGAAGAGAGGAAATGCTAGGTCAGCCCTTATTTTCAAAACAAAACAAAACAAAACAAAACAATGTTTTTAGAGGGAGACACGTCTTCAACAATTATTATTTTCTACTTTGCAAAAATAGCATGGTGGCTATCTCAAGTTCAGGCTGAAATTTCAACAGATGGACTGTAGAATGTTCCTGCAGTGGTGGTGGGGCATACCTGAGGTGAAGAAATTGGAACATGCAGAATCCGCTGTTTTCTCCCTAGCCTCCCTTCCCAGAGTACCAGTCTCTCAAATGACGTCTGTCCAATGACCTCCAAATGATGCCCCTATCTGAACGATACTCCATAGTTTCAGGCAGAGTCATCCGAATCATTGTCCAAATGGGCTGAACCACACATTCAACACACCCCAAATTCCTTTTGCTTCTTTCCAGTGTGAATTAACTTTATGGTGCACAATTACCTGGTACAAGGTAAAAGCCTTTAATAAAATATCTGGTGTGGTCTGTTCCTTACATTACTGACAGGTTTTGGTATATGACTCTAGGTGACCGGGGGCTCTGTACCCTTACGTGTCACCTCCTATCTATTAGAGACAACAGAAATATAAGGTAATTTGGACTATATTAGGGGCATAAAGAATCTAGGAAACCACACCTTAGAGACATCATCAAAATGAAGAATGCAAAAGGAAGCAATTTTGCTGGGTTTTGGTTTTTTATTTCTGAACTTAGTGCATAAAACAATCCCACTGAGACCAACAGAGTAGGGGCTAAAAAGTACCTTTTTTTTTTTCTTGAATATTTATTGAACACCAAGTAGGTGTAGGGCATGACTCCATGAGACACATGGAGACATAAAATGCTGGTTCTGCCCTCCCTCCAGAAATATACAGTCTGCTTGGGAGGCATAAGATAGATAGAGAAAAGACAAATAACAGACCCAGCTGAACATCATGAGAAGCACAGACAATTTGGGCTACAGAAAGTCAAATACCATGCAGAATCCCTAAGAGCTTTGGGGCAAATGGGAGATTAAAGAACTCTGAAGGAAAAGGAGTGGAAAGCACTGAGGTTAAAATAAAGGACAGATGTAGACTTGTAAGAAGATGGATTTGGGGCAGGAAGGGTGGTCCGAGTGAATGAAAGAACATACACGGTTTATGTCAGTGGTCAGTGATCTGTGGGTCACTGGCCAAATCCGGGACTGCCGTGTTTTTGTAAGGGCTGCAAGCAAAGAAAGGGTTTTACATTTTTGGATGGTTGAAAAACCATCAAAGAAATCTTTCATGACACATGAAAATTCTATGAAATTCAAATTTCAGAGCCGACAGATACAGTGATTGGAAGACAGCCATGCTCGTTCATGCAGTATTGTTTCTGACTTCCTCACGGCAACAGCGGAGTTGGGGAGTCACAACAGAGACTGTTGCTGGCAAAGCCTAAAATATTTACTATGTGGTTCATTACAGGAAAAAAAAAAAACTGCCTCCTCCTGGCTTAGCTGAGGAGGAATCACTCAAACAGATCTAGGAACAGGGGAATGGTTGGAGTCCACGTTGTGATGGGTCTTACCAGGCTATGGATTTCAACTCCATTGTCTTAACGAAAGATTCATTGAAGGTTGTTGAACAAAACAAAGAAGGGGAGGCGTGAAGATAAAGACAGTAAAGAGATCTGCGGCAGGGAACAATCATGAGCACTTAGTTGAAGTGTGATGAAGACCCAAACTGGTTGCTTTATTAGTCTCCTGAGGACAGTTCACGTGTTCTCCCTGTTCTTCAAGGCTCCAACAGTTCTCTGCCTCCCCTTTACTTTCAGCTGATGACCTTGTCTGCATTCCATCGAGAGTTTTCTAAAAAGAAGAGACAACTACCACTTCCGGCATCCTCCCACATGGCACCCAATAAACCCTGAATTTTGTCTCCCTTCTGCTAAAAGAATGTGCCTAATCCCATCCCTGGAGATCCTTCCTAGAGCTTGGAATAAAGTGCGAATTCAGACTTGCACACCAGGCACTGGCTTCTCTGTGTCCCAGTCCCGCCGCGCTGAACAAGCGTGAATGATGGAACATGAACACAAACAACTTTGGGAGGTGTCATGGATCGAATGGTGCCCTGCTCCCCCGAAAAGATGTCTGTGTCCTAATTCTAGGGATCTGTGAATACTCCTGGTTTGGAAAAAGGGTCTTTGCTTAGGTGATTAAGTGAAGGCTGAATAAAGAGATGAAGAGATTATCCTGGATTATCCAGGGGAGTCCTAACTGCCAAGGAAATCCAACAAACCCCAACAGCCTTCTCAAGCTGATGAATGTCCCCCAGAGCCTCTGGAGGGTTTGCGGACCTGCTGACATCTTGATTTTGGACTCCAGCCTCCAGAACTGTGAGAGAATAAATTCCTCTTGTATTCCTGCCCAGTTTATGGTCATTTTTTGTGGCAGTCCTGGGAAACTAACAGGGCTACTTATTTCTCTTACCCGTAATGACTTACTGATTCCCACACAGAAGATTCAAAATCCTAATACAAATTTAAATCGCCAACTGCTTCAGAATTTAGTATTTCCAATTCCAAGTAATAATCAATAATGTCCATTCAGAGGTCAAGCTTCTCACCACTTTGACTGTCACTATCCCCACTCCCACTCCCCGCCTCAGCCCAGCCGCCAGCGGGGCCCAGGGCCTGCCTCAGTCAGGAAGTCAGGTGGCAGGGACAGGGCACAGTTGGCTTCTTTCCTCCCCCCTCACCATCTTCCACACTTGGCAGCTGCTGTTTCTTACACTTCCAGGGGCAGAGTAGGACAGCAGGAAAGTTCTAACTTGACCAACACTATCATAAACTGGCTTTGCTCTGTCCAGTCATGGGTGGTGTTTATAGATGATTCTTACTCCCTTCAGGTTCTTACCTCCTCATGCCCACCCCATCACCAGAAACCCGTCACCAGCATCTCTCACACTCTTCTCTGGATCACAGCTAGCAATCACCAAAGACCAACCAGATCACACTGAGGATCTCAGTACTCCCCCGGTGTCAAAATTAAAGCTCTTGCATATCGAGATGTCGTTAATTCAGCAGCCGAGAATGCTCTCCTTCCCGTACCAGAATACTAATGAGCAAAAACGGTATTAAAAGATAGAACTCCTTTACTGGAATAAGAGCCATCAGCACAGACCTTCACATCGTCAGCTCAATTTTCCCATGGACCACAGTGTACCTTACCAAGCTTTTGCTATTGAGCAATTTCGAATCTCGATTCTAGATCTGACAGAGCTAACACCAGACACCAAGGCCCACAGAGCTTTGATGGAATTCTTGATAAAGTGAAATTGATGAGGAATCACGGTTCCCTTTCTGGAGGCTTATCTGAAAGCTGCCAAGTCCACCTGGAATCATCCATCCCCACTGGCTGTGGTCAGCTCATTAGCAAGACGAGTCTAGCTCTGTGACACTGAAGCCAAAAACAAGGTCTTCACTCCTGCCCGATTCTCCAGTTTTACTCCATCCGAGGGCCATAGACCACTCTCGGACCGTGCCCCCTGCCAGGCTGAGCCTATCCCACTTGTAGAATATATAAAACTCAAGGAAGGAGGGCCACCACCACCACTGTATTCACACTGTTTGAATACCTATTTCTGTGTGTGCAGATTCCTTGAAAATGCTGTCTATTCTAAGCACCTCCAATCACCTCCAACCACTTTGTGATGACCAGCTCTGATGCCCTCCTCACACCCCTTGAGTGAGGCACAGGCCTGGGATTCTGGAAGACAACCCATTCCAAATTCCAAATTTTGCTTTTTGCCACCAACTTGGTTGTGATTTTAGGCCTAAAATCATGCATCAGCTCTCCCACCTGCAAAATGAGGTTAGGTCAATCTTTCTTCAGATCTTTTCTGTTACAGCAGCTCTGTGTCATCTGGGAGACAAGGGACAATAACAAACTGTCTGGAACCCCCATGAAGGGAATTCTTCCTGGGCCAGGGTCACCTGCCTTGGAGCCTCAGATACAAGTCCTGTCCTGCCTGCTACACTCTGGGCAAACTGTGCCATGCCAGGTGATTTCCAGAGAACCAGAGAGCAGCCTGGGACCAAGGAGTTCACAGCTGCACCGTTGCCTCCCGTTGCTGGGAAACCACAGAGCAGGAGTCCTAGGCTCTCTGCAAACACTGCATTGGCCCAGCCTCCTGTCCTCTCCCCTCCCGGGTCCCAGGCTCTTCACCTCCCAGGCCCCAGGGTGCTCATCTGCCCCTACAGCCTCCCTTCCTTGAACATCCTAAAGCTTACTTCATGTGTCTCACGGGACACTCACCAAACCTCATACCATGCTCTACCCACCAAAAATGCCCCTTTATCTTTCCACACCCTAGAGAGCACACAAACAACTATTTTTTTTTTCCCCTGGGGAATACTACTTAGGGTAAAATGCAAAATTCCACTAAAGGTTTCCCAAGGGGGTGTCAGTTGTTGTCCCAAATGTGCCCATGCTGATCTGCCACCATACCTGATGCCAATTTTCCCCCAAAATGGACTTGCAGCTGCCCTGGCTGGGATATTATCCACTTGTGAAGCCAGGGTGGGTAAAATCATGATTCTCCATGGACCTCTCCATATCCCTTCTCCACCCTTCTCTGCTCTGCTCAGCTCTGCTCTGTGGCCGCAGTAGGCTGCCCTATGCATGGCATCATCAGGGCTTGCCCACCCCTGCCTTTCAGTTGGGTCAATCTAGTCCTCATACTGGCAGGAGACAAGAGGACAGGAGGGGTGTGAGATCAGGGCATTCATTCCCCTCATTTCTACCATGTCCAGTCTTGAACTTGGGTTGCGGTTTGGGGTCCCCTCCTCAAGGCCATAACACCTACCCAGGCACTCTCACAGAGCTACTGGTCTCACCTTGGGAAAACAGCTTCCTCTCACTGCTAATCAGGCATAAAGGTGGTAATGGCTTCTCACTCTTTCTGATCCCAGGGCACTTTACTTTTGAATGTGCCATCTGTCAGCCACCTCCCAGGGACCACCCAGGGGGCAGAGTGCTAAAAAGCACAGGGATACCCAAGCCAAAATCCACTGAAGGGAGCCAAAGTTCAAATACATGAGAGAACAAGTTCTAATGCCCAGTCCAGGAGCAAACCAGGAATCAAGGTAGAAGATGCAGGGCCAAAAGGTCAGGACCCAGAGAAGACAGGACCAAATGAACCGGCCTGGTCAGAAACAAGCAAAGGGGCCACCAAGGGGCTTGCCGATGGCCATCATGCTCAACTTTGCAGGCAGGAGTTTAAGAGTTGCTTGCGTAGCATTGACTGGTTTCAAGGAGGAAGGGCACAATGAACTCTGTAATTTTCATGTAAAGTTCCTTCTCCAAAAGCTTAACATTAAAATACAAATGCAAAAAATAAAAAATAAATACACACACACACACACACAAATGCCTTAGGGAAGAGTTTAAGCCCAAGGTTCTAATATGGTGACCACAGTATGTGAGGGTATGTATTTCTGGGCAGAGGCCACAGCATTCATTGAATTCAACAAGGGATCTAGGGTCAGAAATGGTCATCATTTCCAATTAACCTTATCATCCATTTACCACTCAGCTTTTCCTTGGAAAAAAAAGTCCCAACTGCTTTCTGTTATATCAGTGTTAATTTCCCATCACTTTCCAAATTCTCCACATGGCCCTGCCTCCCTACTGCCCTACTCCCCAGCCCAGGCCTTGCAATTCAAATATGTAATATCTAGGGGCGCCTGGGTGGCTCAGTGGGTTAAAGCCTCTGCCTTCGGCTCAGGTCATGATCCCAGGGTCCTGGGATCGAGCCTCGCATCGGGCTCTCTGCTCAGCAGAGAGCCTGCTTCCCCTCTCTCTCTCTGCCTGCCTCTCTGTCTACTTGTGATCTCTGTCAAATAATAAATAAAAATCTTAAAAAAAAAAATGTAACATCTACGACGAATGCCACTTTGAAAACAGAGGCAAAGCCTGGTAAACCCTCATAGCTCCACAGAAAATGTTTTCTGTTCCTCTCAAAAGTACAGTCCAGGATGATAAAGCCCTCCTGGGTGCCCCCTTATATGTCAGAGTTGGCATTTGCTATCCACGGGTTCCAAAGGACATTTGGAACCTTCACATCGTCAGCTCAATTTTCCCTTGAAAATTCTCATAAAGACGTGTGACATGAAGGACTGCACTCATGGGATGATCACGGAGTTCCCACTCCCCGACAAGTCTTGGGAGTCTGAACTCTGCACAGCAGGCTTTAGCATCAGAAAGGACCTACAGTTATGGCCGTGTCCTCTAGAAGGCACACTGTACTATTTGTGCCATTGGTACGTTCGAGCTCCGTCTGTGTCTGACCTCGGATGGTGTGGAAATGCTCAGAGATGGGGTGGTCCAGACCTTCTCTTCTGTTTCCCTAGATGCTCGTCATCATTCTTGTAGCTTATGTGATTCCTGCACAAAGACAAGCCAGGGTGCCCAGAACTCGAATGGACCGTGGCTTACCTGACCTTGTCACCTGGAGGAAATGTCAAATTCAACACTTCATCTCAAGTTTCCTCCTTTTCTATCAAGCCAGGGCCTCAGATGTCTCGCTGCTCAAGCTGGAAACCAACTGGATGTCTCATCTCTCATCCTTCCCTCCCCCCGTAAGTCCAATGACTCACGGGTATTGTCCAGTTCACTCCTTACAGATCTCTCAGACCCAAGCACAGCCATCCTCATCTCTCTCTTTCTCTCCTGCCACCATTCTGGCCCAAGAAACCCCCAGCCCTCAGCGGCATTAATGCAATAAACTGCTGATTGCTCTCCTGCATCCACATGGGATCCAGAAAGCTTTCTCAAAAATGCAGATGCTGCTACTTCAAACTCTTCAAGAGCTTTCACTGTTCTTGGAATACAGTGCAAAAGTCATGACTTGGGGGTGCCTGGGTGGCTCAGTCAGTTAAGCATCTACGTTCAGCTCAGGTCATGATCCCAGGGTCCTGGGACCAAGCCCCACATCGGGGGAAGCCTGTTTCTCCTTCTCCCATTCCCCCTGCTTGTACACTCTCTCTCTCTGTCAAGTAAATACATAAAATCTTTAAAAAAAAAAAAAATTATTGGGCGCCTGGGTGGCTCAGTGGGTTAAGCCGCTGCCTTCGGCTCAGGTCATGATCTCAGGGTCCTGGGATCGAGGCCCGCATCAGGCTCTCTGCTCAGCAGGGAGCCTGCTTCCCTCTCTCTCTCTCTCTCTGCCTGCCTCTCCGTCTACTTGTGATCTCTCTCTGTCAAATAAATAAATAAAATCTTTAAAAAAAAAATTATTAACTTGGCCTTCAAGATCTCTTCTCATTTTAATTCTCTAGCTTCGTCGATGGCACATTTCTTCACCCTGGTCCATTCCAGAAAATAGAGGGAAAAGGAACATATTGTGGCATATCCAGGCAAGAAGTAGAGGGCAGCAGTAAGTGGGAATGAACCATGGACCCATGCACTGGCCCAGTGAACATCACAGAAATTATGCTGAATGAAAGAGGCCAACATAAAAGATGGTGCACTAAAGATTCCCTTCATATAAATGTCTAGGACAGACACAAATAATATAAGAATACAATACACCTATCGGGTAGGCTAGAATGGAACCTTCTGGGAGGTTGGAAACGTTCTGTGTCATGAGAAGGATGTGGTTATACAGTTCCATCCATTTGTCAGATGTCTTTGGTTAAGATTTATCTGTTTCAGCATAAGTACATCTTGCCTCCACAAAACATCTGTAACAATAGCACTGGGGGCATTGCAGGAAGGCATGACTGGGGGTACAGCTCATAGAACAATAGCAGGATAAGAGCAGAATGCTGATAATTTCCAAAGCTGGGTGATGGGTAGAAGGGGCTCCTTATTTTATCATAATTGTTTTATAAATGCTTCAAAGTTTCTGTAACAATAGTTTTTAAAAACGGAATGGCAGAGTGCCTGGATGGCTCAGTTAGGCGTCTGACTGCTGATTTTGGCTCAGGTCACAATCTCAGGGTCTTGAGATTGAGCCCTGCGTGGGCTCCATGTTGGGCATGGAGCCTGCTTAAGATTCTCCCTCTCCCTCTCCCGGCTCTTTCAAAAAAAAAAAAAAAAAAATGCACTCGGGTCATGAGTGGGACTTTCATTCCTGGCTTGGTAATAATGAAGTCAGAGAAAACAGAACCAAGTATCTCTCCTGCTGCTGTTTGAGCTGCTGGGACCAGAGGTGGTGGCAGTGGCCGGAAGGGAAAGATGGTCAGGAGGAAGTGGTTTCACAAGGCCCTGGGAGGGATGGAGAGAGGTGTGGGATGGGGAGGATGGGGCTGGGAGAGAGAAGAAAGGGTTAAGAGGGCACTGAGCTTGCTGGTGTAGGCAACAGGAACAGAGCTGTGAGGCAAGAGGTGTTGTCTTGGGGTAGACGTTCAGGGGACAGGACGGGGCTGAGCCAGGCCCAGAGCTGCCTGGAATCAGGAGTGGACACTCAAAAGCATCTCTTCCAGTAGGGTCACCTGCCCCTCACCTGAATTGTGTTCCTATCACAAAGCCTCAGTTAGACAAAAGAAGGCAATATTTACCTCGTAGGGACCTTGGGGTGGGGGTGCCAACCAAGAGGACAGGAAGTGCCTTCCTCCCTGGCCATGGGTGTCAGCCTGGGCTGCCCTCACTCAGGACAGCAGGAGGCAAGTTCAGTTTAGGAGCAATGCCAAGCCCCAGGCGAGCCCTCCACATGTAGAGCAGCCTCACATATCCCATGAGGTACCCTGTGGGATGGGGCTTATCATCCCCACTTTCAAGATGAGTGAACAGCTATGAGCAGGAACGGAGGACCATCAGACCCAAAGCATATCACCATGTGTCCCTTGGTCCAGGCAGAATCCCTTTGTGCCCTCAGCAGCCTGTGTGTGGTCATGGGAGTTCCAAAAGCACCCCTGCCCCCCAAATTCTCCTCCAGCCCCTCCCAGGGGTCACTGCTCCTGGAGACGCAGCAATCCTTTACCTCCTCAAAGTGAGCTCTTCCCCTCTTGCTGCCCTGCCTGGGCACTCGGCCTGCTGCATGACTGGTAACTTCCCAGCCTCCAGGTCCCAACTCATAGCCTCTCCCCGGGAAGGCCTCCCCCAGACAGTCTCTCTTCAGGGCCTTCTCCCTAATCCTATGTTTGTTTCCTTCAGGGTAGTTACACAATTTGAGAATACCCACTGGAATTGCTTCTTGTTAACAAGCTCCCTTCTAAACTGAAATAGGATGCCTAACCATTTTCCCCGAGTTTTTTGCAGCAGATGTCTTAAATCTCAAGCAAAGAATAGCAGGCTCTGGAGGGGGAAGGGGACAGCCCTCTGCAGAACCACAGAAAAACACAGCACTACTCCAAACCTTCCATGTCTCAGCTGAAACACAGGTGAGCTTCTGCCTGGAGTCCAGCTGGGGCTGCTGCTACCGGCGGCATGGACAACAATGAAGCTGCTCATTACGTGCTCTAATCCTCAAAACTGCCCTTCGGGGGTGCCTGGGTGGCTCAGTGGGTTAAGCCTCTGCCTTCGGCTCAGGTCATGATCTCAGGGTCCTGGGATCAAGTCCCGCATCAGGCTCTCTGCGTGTCGGGGAGCCTGCTTCCTCCTCTCTCTCTCTGCCTGCCTCTCTGCCTACTTGTGATCTCTCTCTGTCAAATAAATAAATAAAATCTTAAAAAAAAAAAAAAACTGCCCCGCAATACAGTGCCGTTAGCCAGACCCATGAGGAAACGAGGATTCCAAAGAGAACTAAAGTCACTCTACGTCTGAGATAAGGAGACCACTGCCACACTGACATTTTTACAGCTTCGTTCTCTCTAAAGTTTGTTACGCTGTTCTCTACAGAGCCCATTAAACTCCACACAGCTCCCCCCACACACCTCCATTTCTCCCACCCTCCCTCTTCCCCGCCTCATCGGAACACTGAAAAGCTGCAAAGGCATATTCAAATCAAATGGTAGGTTTATTGGCTGTCTGTTACACAATGAGGTGGAAACATCTCAATTTAGGACGTTCTGAACCTTATTTTGGCTTCCTGCTACTGACAGACCAGCGACAGGCACACGGGCTGACAATGGGGGACAACAGAAGCAAACCGCTGCTGCTTCCCATTTCCATAATGATTCATTCCACAGGGTTAGGGAACTTCTTGTTTCCTTTTTCATAGCATCTTCCTCTTTTCAAACTCCTTCAGAAAGAGAAAGGCAGAGAAGAGAGAGGATAAAAAGATTTAAGATTCAAATTATATTCCCGGTCAAAGTGATTCTGAAACCTCTTATCTTTAGGATCCTTTGAACAACCAAAAATTACAGAAGTGAAATGTACCAGGCTGAGAGGGTGCTTGAACACAACAGAACAGCTTTCACATTGGGCTGTGTCAGCTGGAATTTCACGAACCTAGATGTACAGCCTCTACTTTATGTCTCCCAAACACAAAGGTCGAGAGGCTGTGAACTATACTATACTATATATATATTATTATTAAGAACTGACAAACTTGACTACTTATGCAAACCCTAAAAGGCCACACATGAACCACACTGGACTTTTTAATAAGGCAATGGAAACAGCTTTGCTTAGTTTATCCAAGAAAGAGACTAAACGCCAATTCAGTTAAGATTTGAACAGAATGTCAAGTACCTTCGAAACATCTGAAAAGGAAACAATACTGAAAATCACATCTCTCTAGATTGAAATTAGAATACGACCGATATGTAGTTGCCTGCTGCCACTTACTGGAGCAAAATGGTAATGCATGTGTCCAAAGTGAAGGAAAGAATTTGCTTCACCCTTTTCCTGCCCCCACCCCGCCCCACACACTCACTAACCACCCAGAACTATGGCACATAGTGTCTTATTTCAAAAGACAGGATCAGGCAAAGATTCAATAAAACAAGAAGCGAGGCAAGGGCAAAAAAGATGGAGCCAAAACACGGTTCCCTCCTGGGGATACAATTTGTGCCTGTTCTCAACATGCTTATAATGTCTGGTTTTTGCTTTGCTTTTTTGTCAAAGCTATAACCGTCATAAAAATAAAAAGAAAGAGAGCCTTAAATGATCACTTAGAGACAGGCTAAAACTCATTGCAAAGAGATTACAGAGGATACCTAGTCATTCAGAACATTTTAAACTATTATGTTCTATTAAAAAAGGAAAAGCAAAGCTTACGGTTAAGAAGTTGCTCCTCCATCCTGCAAACAATGGCATCCCAACACAGCCAGGGCCAGAAGCTATAGGCTGGAAACCCCCACCTTCCTCTTTTGATATCCCTTCCCTGCTCCCCATCAACACCCCCATCAACGCCCTCATCATCCAGGTTTCATTTCTTGTCACTCAGCCCCTCTCCCTAGAAACAGAAACCTATGAGATCAGGGTAGCTACTATCCCAAAGGCCCTCAATGAAAAAAATGAAATGCAAGGCAATGCCCCGCACTCCCCCCCAGATGGAATTCATGGCACTTATGACCTCTGAAATACGGTCCTGTAGATCATATTTTGCCCCTCACAAAAGAGCAAATTCCAAAATCGAAAGAAGTTAAGTTCTTTAAAATCAGAACGTTATTCCTGGTCATGCCCAATTAGGGCCCTGGGACATGAATGGAGCTGCTAGAGACTGTTAAGCTGTACACCAGAAAGAAAGAGACAGTAAGGCCCAGAAGAAAGGACCACGGTTTCTGGGCATCCAGTGTGGCCCATGCTACAATGCCTGTTACTTCAGAGCGCTCAGGCCACGGTTAGAGCTCACCTTGTAGATGGTGGTTCCCAGCTGCGCAGGAGACATGCTGACCACAACGCCCGCGCTCTGGAGCGCAGAGATCTTCTCTTTGGCTCCACCTTTTCCTCCAGCAATAATCGCCCCTGCATGACCCATTCTCCTGCCAGGAGGAGCAGTTAAACCAGCGATGAAGGACACCACAGGCTTGGCCTTGGGACCCTGGAAAGTGATATTTTAAACATTCTGATGAAGAAGTTGCCCAAAACTGGACTTCAAATTCAGGGCCCACCACTCATCCTCACTGAGAAAATCCATACACACATGAAGCTGTAATTGAAACCACTGCATTCACCTTTGAGATAACTTAACTTTTCATATGAACTTGGGAAAACAATCCTGAGCAAAGTTTTTGTCTAGATATTAAACGTCAACTTCACTGGCTACAAGCTATTTTACCAACATATATGTGATTCTTCTATTTGAAAAAAAAAAAAAAGCACACTTTAAAACATGTTATGTAATTTGTGATAATAATAACTTAAGACACTAGATTAGGTTGTTTTATTTCAACCTGAATTTATGTCTTAATTCATTATTAGTTTACCCATAATAAATTTGCTAGAAGGAAAAAGATGAGGTGGTAAGGTATACTGGAAAAGATGCAGGACTAGAAGTCACCAGATTCAATTTGCTGTTGACTAAAGCTGGTTGACCTTGGACAAGACACATCAGCTCTGTAAACCTCTGATTCCTCATCTATGAAATGAAATAGCTAAACCAGAATGATGGCCAAGGGTTCCCTTCTCCTCTGAAGTTCTATGAAGTCTAAGGAAGATCAGGACTAGTTTTATTTAATAAAAATCCATTCTAATATGCAAACTCTATGTAGATAAAGAGCACTATGCTAGATTCTGAGGCTAAAAATTAAAAGCCACATGGGAAATATAAGGATTCCTGTGCTCTAGACTTAACATACAGTTAAAGAAATAATATATTGGGGTGCCTGGGTGGCTCAGTGGGTTAGGCCTCTGCCTTCAGCTTGGGTCATGATCTCAGGGTCCTGGGATCGAGCCCTGCATTGGGCTCTCTCCTCAGCGGGGAGCCTGCTTCTAACCCCCTCTCTCTGCCTGCCTCTCTGCCTACTTGTGATCTCTCTCTCTCTCTCCCTCTCTCTGTCAAATAAATAAATAAAATATTTTTTTAAAAATAATATATTACTGATTAATTAAGAGATTACCAAAAAATTTTTTGAATCTGTGGCTAAATTTCACAGTGAGGGAAAATATCATGTTCATCATAGGAGTCCAGAGGCAGCAAGGTAGCCAGAGAGGCCTGTACAAAGCATAACTGAACACAAGCAGAACCTGAGTGCCTTCATTAGGTACCATCACCCTCCCCTCAGCCAGCAATTCTCAAATCATTTGGTCTTAGAACCCCTTACCCTCACAAAAACAATTGAGAATCCCAAAGAACTATTTTTTATGTAGATCATATCTGGTATTTCCTGTATTCGAAATGAAAACTAAGTGGGACACCTGGGTGCCTCAGTGGGTTAAAGCCTCTGACTTCGGCTTGGGTCATGGTCTCGGGGTCCTGGGATTGAGCCCCATGTCAGGCTCTCTGCTCCGCGGGGAGCCTGCTTTCTCCTCTCTCTCTCTCTCTGCCTGCTTCTCTGCCTCTGTGATCTGTCTCTCTGTTAAATAAATAAAATTTAAAAAAAATTTTTTTTAAATAAAAAATAAAAAATAAAAATAAAACTATTTTTAAAAACATTCTAGTAAGAAGTATGGCACTATTTTACATTTTTCTAATTCTTGAATGTCAAATTTAACAAAAGGCAAATTGGATTCTGATATCTGCTTTTTGCATTCAATCTATATACAATATGTTATTTTGGCTGAACCAAGAGAAAATCTGGACTCAAACACATACATGGTTTGAAAAGGGGAAGAATTTTAATAGCCTATGGATATTCTTCTTTGATACTACACAAACCTCTTCAAGTTGTAATTTCTTAGCGTTAGTTGCAATGTTGGAATCTGAAACCATAGCAATGTACCTTCTGTCCTTTGCTATTTTAAAATCCATTGAATGTATCTTTTACCTATAATGATTTTCTAATATTCATTAGTCAGATGAATAATACAGGTTTACTGAGTTAGGCACATCTTCTAAATGCTGATACATTTCATTATTCAATATCAACAAATCATAGTCATCATTATCAGGTTCAAAGTCTTTTGAACTGTAGTAGGAGGAAGTGATCAAGTTCAGGGGCAGAAACAATTTTCTGATTTATGAATATTCACTTGATAGCTCAAATTTTATCAGTCAATAAATACTGTAAATAGTTTTCCTTGCTATGGCAGGTTCACTCTGTACATTTTTGAGAAAAGGTCTGCCAAATACCCCAGTCTGAACAACTAGTTTGCTTGCCAATTTTCCTGAGAGTAAATGGTGTTCCACGAAAAAAACAGCTAGTTCACAGCTCAATTGGGAAGGTGCTTTACCTCCTACTTCATCACAAAATACGGACTCATGGGTTAGGATTTAATAAAATTAACACTTTTTACTGCTTCATCAAGGACATTCTTAAAGAAAAGTGGTTTGGTTTTGTTTTTCTAACTCTATGTGCCAGTGAATGATTAGAACAGTTGCTTCCACTGCCCAGCTCTGTGGTATGGTGCCAGCATGCCAGGTTCTGCGTAGGCTGACACTGCTTACTCCAGCCTCATCGCCCACCATTTCTCCCTGCTCTTTGTCTTCCAGTAATTCCAGGCTGCTCCGCCTCTGCTCCTCTGCAGAGAATGTTCTCCCCACTCCTTGGACACCTGGCCAATTTCTACTTAACTTTGAGACCTGGATCAAGCCTCCTCTTCCCCCATAAGCCTTTCTGACTCTTCCTCCCACCGTCTCCACAAACACCCTTGTGGAAACCATCTTCTGTTCAGGGATGTCAAAGCTGTGCCTTTGACAAGGTTCTACTATTACACTAAGTACAGCGGCTGTGACTCATTTCCCACGTGTTCCCCTCCCAAACTATGAATTCCCTGAACACAGGAACTATGTTCTCACTTATTTCCATATGCCCAGCACCGACAGTGGTACAGAATTCAAAAGAGAAGACTCTACAAGTCACTTATTCATTCACTCGTGGGCTCTGGAGAGTTATGAACATCCCGTATTTAAATGGCACTAATTTCTACTTGATCCCTTTGTCTCCATACTCACAGAAAAAGAATACTGTACTAGAAGGAAATAAGATTTCAATGAACCTAGAATGTCAGACAAGTTTATATTCTGTCCTATGAACAAAGAAGAGTCACTTGAAATTTCTTAAGGAGAGAAAAATAAAATTAAAAAGACTATGAAGAAGTATGATCTGAAAACAGGATACAGAAATGATGAGAAACAGACCAGTTAGGATGATGTCAGTATAGTCCAAGCAGAGGCCCAGGGCTGGTGACCCTTTTCCTGAATCCCTGCATTCTGATTCCAGAATCCTGAATTCTGATTCCTGAGCCCTCCGTGATGCAATGGAGACATGAGTCAGACCTGGGATGGATCCCACCCTTAGTTCATTTGCTGTATACCTACCACTTGCAAGTCATTAACCTCTCTGTGCCAGCTGCCTTATTCATAAAAGGACAAAACACCTTACCCAAAGGGTCAAGATTAAACAACACCACTTTTACAAATAAGTATTGTCATAATGATGATAATAATAAAAACAGCAGTGGTGGCAGCAGATAACACTACTAAGTATTCACTCTGTGCCAGGGACTGTAACTAAGTGTTTTATGTCACCTGTTCAACCTAGAATCTTGTACACCGTAGGCCCTTAATAAAAATTCGCCCCAAATCAAAACCACAGTGAAATACTACTTCACAGCAGTCAGAATGGCTAAAATGAACAAGTCAGGAAATGACAGATGTTGGCAAGGATGCCGAGAAAGGGGAACCCTCCTACACTGTTGGTGGGAATGCAAGCTGGTGCAGCCACTCTGGAAGACAGTATGGAGGCTCCTCAAAAAGCTGAAAGTAGAGCTAACCTATGACCCAGCAATCGCACTATTGAGTATTTACCCTAAAGATACAAATATAGTGATCTGAAGGGGCACGTGCACCCGAATGTTTATAGCAGCAATGTCCACAATAGTCAAACTATGGAAAGAACCTAGATGTCCATTAATAGATGAATGGATAAAGAAGATGTGGTACATATATACAGTGAAATACTATGCAGCCATCAAAAGAAACAAAATCTTGCCATTTGCAACCACATGGATGAAACTAGAGGGTATTATGCTGAGTGACATAAGTCAATCAGAAAAAGTTAATTATCATATGATCGCTCTGATATGAGGAATCTAAGAGGCAGGTCGGGAGCGTCGGGGGTAGGGAGGGAAAAAATGAAACAAGATGGGATTGGGAGGGAGACAAACCATAAGAGACTCTTAATTTAAGGCAACAAACTGAGGGTTGTGGCAGGGGGAGGGTTACGGTAGCTGGGTTATGGACACTGGGGAGGGTATGTGGTACAATGAGTGCTATGAAATGTAAGCCTGATGATTCACAGACCTGTACCTCTGGGGCAAATAATGTATTATATGTTAATAAAAAAATAAAATTTGTCCCACAGGAACTAACCAGGAATAGGAAAACATATGCCAAATGAAATAAAATAAAAATGCTTAGCTTTCTCCACTAAATTCTAAGCTACTCAAGGGATCCAGAGTTGAGCCTAAATACATTTTAAAATTTACCTGAATATAGCATAATGTCACATTAACCCAAATCTTTCCTAAAAAGAAGTCAATTTTTACTTGAATTTCAAACTTTATAGCTTCTTTGAATTTAAGAGACTCTAGTAACACTTTACCCCAAACTCCTGACAATCTACTTTTTTCTTTCTGTATCCACCACTTACTGGTGTCTAATGTGTAAAGGGAATGGGTTGGGCACCAAGGTACAACAGTCCCTGTCGCCCCAGATAGAGGCTAGAATGGGATATTAAGCATACCTCACAGAGGGAATGAGCAAAGGCAAGTGAGAATGAAAACAACTGGAAGGTCAGGTGGGACATGGATGTGAAGAAGAGAGCCAGAGAGGTGTCTAGGCACTAGAATGCCATGCTAAATCCACACTTTATCCTATGTGTGGTGGGAAACTGTCACGGTTTAAAACCAGGAGGTAAGAGGCGCCCATGACTGAATTTCAGAAGGGCAGACAATCTGGGTGGCCGGAGCAGGATGGCCTCAGAGAGAAGGAAGGGGTGGTGGCGGGAGTTGAGATTTTCAGGAAGAAACTACTGACATGGTCCAGGGGAGAAGACGGTAGTTCGAACCAGAGCAGAGGGATGAATTACAGACACGCTCTGAGTCTCAACATACTACTGAGGATAGAGCTTGGTAAACAGGTGGAAACAGGAGAGAGAGAAGTAAAAGATGCTTCTGAGGTGTCTGCCTTGGAAACTACATGAAGTATGATGTTTATATACAAGAACCATTCACACTAAAGGAACCAGCCACGGAAAGTACACCCAGGGAAAAATTAAGATGAGAACAAACAGGAGAAAGACGAAGAGGACAGAGAGGAGGAAGAAGGAGCGGAGGCGGCCGGTAGCCTCTGCGATAGCCACGGCAGGAGAGTGAGATTCAACAGCAGCATGGCCCTGACAAGCTCACCAAGTGCCAACTGTGTGTGAAGAGCTACATTTTTCCGAACCCAAACCCAAACTCACTGAATTATGTTGCTTCAAAAATTCTGCAGCATTTTCTTCTGCATTACCACCAATTTCACCAATTAATATGATGCCTTCTGTGGCTGGATCATTCAGGAAGATTTCAAGGCAGTCAATAAAATCTGTGCCATTAAAAGGATCACCTCCAATGCCTGAAAAAGTCAAAGAATACCAACATCAGCTGAAAATTTAAGGATGAATCTTACAAATTAGGCCAGGAAATGTTGTTTCAACTCATTTCTTACTTTGTCTACCGCTCTCACCAATGTTTTAAAATGCATCATCACTCTTGCATTTAATATTTTAAAAAAATCACAAAGTGCTATGTTTATTTCTGTTCCTGATTATTACATGAATGCTAAATCGTAGCTGATTTCGGATATTCACAAAGACAACCTTCTTTTTGTTTTTGCTCTTTCATCAAGCTTCCTTCCTCCCATGAAATTAACCCCAAACAACTCTTTTAAAATGGGCATTTTAAGAAAAAGTGTGTTTATGTTGCAAGCAAGGAAGATTGTCTCTTCTCTAATTAAACATTTTACAAATGTCTTTGCACAAAGTAACTATAAGATGTGGCGCATTGCAGAGAAACTACACGCAACTTTTAAGACACAAGTCCCAATGAGAGACAGAGTTGAAGGTACACTGACCCCTCTTCCCTTAGATCCAGGGTGAGTGAGACCACAAACACACACATTTAAGGCAGGATTGATCTCCTACTTCTCAATGCACCTCTGAAGAACGAAGCTGAGGAAGAGAAGCAGCATTTATTGAGTGCCAACTGTATGTCAAGTACATGCCCCAGCACATTTAGACCTGCCACTTCCTAATTCTTCCAGCCTCTCTGTGAAATAAGCATTAGTATCAGCAATTTACAAATTAAAGACAGAAGCTGGAGAATATGAATTTTGCAATTCTGTTCCAAACCTTTTCTTATTCTCCATCACACTAAGTTACTCTGTGGCTAAGATTATACCTTGTACATAGAGAAGCTCAATTACTATTTCCAATATTGATTTTATGGGGCTGAATCCTAATAAAAAGAGTCTAGGGCTCTATTTTATAATTTACTATATGAGAAGCTATTTTTAAAAGTCTTTTTACAGTTACTCTAAAAATTTGAAGATATATTTATAAAAATGAGAAATCTGCCTCACTTCTAGCAACTTTTAAAAGTGGTAGGCAATATAATGTAGCAAAAAGAGAAGTTCTGGGGATCTCAACTGTAGATTTTTCTCACGACTAAAGCTGTAACAGTACAACTTTTCAGCTCACAGGTGCCTCAGGGTTGCCTTAAGAATGAGATAACAAATGGCAAAGAATTCAGTAACTAGGAAGCACTGAATGATAGCTTATAGTAACAATGATAATTATAGTAATCAAAGCCCTAACATGAAGAAATATTTCTTCATTATAAGCGAAGGAAGTGATGTTTTCAGGCACCAAGGCTCTTCAGGGCACGTGTCCCACGATGCTTGTTCCACAACATGCAAGTCAAGCCTTAGACCATGAATCTTAAAAATATAGGATGGTGCCTCACACTGAGGCTAAGTAAATTTAAGATCTTAACATCTTTTTTATTAAAATGGTTATCAAAACCTCCTGCAAATAACCAAAACAATAATTATTACTGTACTTATTCAATGAAGTTACTGCATTATAATAACATGATTCTATCAAAAATCTCTTACCAACACACAAAGACTGCCCCAATCCAACTTGTGTCGTTTGGTGAACCGCTTCATAAGTCAGGGTGCCAGATCTGGACACAATACCTTAAAGGAAGAGAATTTTAAAATATCAGATTGTGTCCCTATCATAGTCTCTCATGTTACAGATACAAGTACATAAAAGAATCCATTCCACAATTTGTCATCCAAATCAACAAGTGTAAAATCAGTGCATAAATACCTAGCTTCTCACTATGAATTCGAGTGTACGTAACCAGACTGTCTGCACCAACTAATCAAACTGAAAGACATGTGTGTATCTTGGCACTGCTAGTACCCTATGGAACGCTGTTCAATTGCCCTCTTAGAACAACGCTGCTTCTCCCCACTCCTGTGTTCACAGTACTGAACACAGATCCTACACAGAAGGAGCTCAATACTTACCTGAACGGCTCAAAGCTGAAAACCCTTCAATGGAATACAACCTTCCTCTTAAGCAAAACCTAATTCCAATAGTTTTAAGGCCATTCAATCACTGGACCCTAATTCATGACAAATGACAATCACTACCACCATCCCCCATCTGTCTCATTCATCAGTTCTGCCTTATTGTCTAAGCTTTCTCTCCATCTACACACTATCTCCTTACTACAGTCCTTCCTTTGTAGGACGTTTCACAACTGAGAAGGTTGGGTAGGTAAATACCTACCTACCTCTGTATTCAATACATTTAGCTTTGTTTAAACAAAGTGTAGTTAGTAATTTCTTAGTTGTACATCTTGTGTATGATTGTCTAGTCTCCTTTCCACTCTTCCTACTTGACTCTTGTGGTACGATTATGGTCTAGGTATCCACTCAACATCCTAGATTATTGGGAAAAACAACTATTTTATTTATTCTAGTCTGGTGATGGATCAATGTAATAACCAGTGAATACCAGGATGTTATCATTCTTCTAAGGGGCTTTAATCTGATTATATAAATGATATGTAAATTACATAAATGCAAACTGCATACACTGAAGGTAACGAAAATCATGTTTTTAGGGTAGTTTACTCCTGTCATTCTTAAAGTATATATAGTAAAAAAGGCTAGCACTTAAAAATACCTATTCACAAGGATACTTCTGCTTCTGAAAAGTAGAATTACTTTCCTCTATTCTTCCTGTTAAGTACAACTAAAAACCCTGGGCATTATATGTAAAATAAATACAAGAAATCACTAAGAGATGAAAGGAGGCAAAGTGGCTAGGGACCTCCAGACTCGAGGAATGAAACACTGGTGAGTTCCCGGGGTTTCCTTTTGCTTCATGCATCCCAGATACAGAGCGAAAGAAGCCAGCATCCCACAAACAGAAGGGTACAGGAAAAAAGTTTACCCCCAAAGCCTGCTCACTAGCAAAAGAACCAAGGACAACCTAGCAAAACAGAAAACTTTTTTTTTTTTTTTTTAAGATTTTATTTATTTATTGGAGACAGAGAAAGAGCACAAGTAGGTAGAGCAGCAGGAAGAGAGGGAAAAGTAGATTCCCCACTGAGCAGGGAGTTTGATGTGGGGCTCAATCCCAGGACCCTGGGATCATGACCTAAGCTGAAGGCAGACGCTAAAGGTTAAGACGCTTAACCAACTGAGCCACCCAGGCACCCCAAAACAGAAAACTTTTGAGACAATAACCACTCTGTACTAACTTAACACTACAGAAAATAACTGTGCCTCCACCCTCACTCACATGGGCAAAGGCCAAAGGGATTCCGAGACCTCCAGACTTAGGAGGCTACACTGAGGCACCCCTACATGCCAGCCAGGTTGGTGAGAGAGAAGGTCAAGTAGGCAGTCAGGACTTTCTTTTTTTAAAACTATTTTTTTTTAAATATTTTATTTATGTATCTGACAGAGAGAGATCACAAGTAGGCAGAGAGGCAGGCAGAGAGAGAGGGGGAAGCAGACTCCCTGCTGAGCAGAGAGCCCAATGCAGGGCTCGACCCCAGGACCCTGAGATCATGACCTGAGCCGAAGGCAGAGGCTTAACCCTCTGAGCCACCCAGGCGCCCCAGGACTTTCATCTATGCCAGCCGATAATGAGCTCCTCTTCACCACCACGATGTTAATTTGGTTATTTCCTTGAGGAACTAAACAAGAATTTTCGCTAGACATTTTGAGAAAGTTTGTGATATCCTACAGGGCAAAGTCACTGAAAGACCAGATTATAGAAAGACGAACAATAAAAATATTCAAAGCATGTATATATACTTAAAAGGACTTACATCCAGAATTTTACAGAAGCCCTCGCTACAATCAACAATAAAAAGACAACCCAATAAAAAATGTGCAAAAAACTTGAACTGATAATTCACAAAAGAAGCTATATAAATAGCCTATAAGCACATGAGACAGTGCTCTACATCACTAGTTGCCAGGAAAAGTCAAATGAAAACCATGAGACACCATTTCACTCCTAGCAGAATGGCTAAAAATAAAGACTGAGAATACTAAATGTCTGCGAAGATATGGACTGGAACTTTCATATACTGATGGTGGAAATGTAAAATGAATAGCCACTTCACAGAACTACTGGGCAATTTCTTTCTTTCTTTCTTTCATTTATTTATTTATTTGACAGAGATCACAAGTAGGCAGAGAGGCAGGCAGAGAGGAGGAAGCAGGCCCCCTGCTGAGCAGAGAGCCCGATGTGGGGCTCGATCCCAGGACCCTGGGATCATGACCTGAGCCAAAGGCAGAGGTTTTAACCCACTGAGCCACCCAGGTGCCCCAACTGGGCGATTTCTTAAAAAGTTACACATGCTTCAAACCTAGGACTTAGTGATTCCATTCTTAAGAATTTTACCCAAGGGAAACGAACAGGTGTCCACTGAAAGACCTCTACACAATTGTCACCTTAGCCTTATTCATAATGATTCAAACCTGGAAACAACCCAAATGCTCATCAACAGGAGAATGAACAAACTGGCAGAATCACACAACAGAGTATTACTTAGCAGTAAAATGAAATAAACTACAAATACATGCGAACACATGGAAGAAACCACAACATGCTGAGCAGGAAAACAATCTTCAAAAACTCCAAAAAAGGGGCGCCTGGGTGGCTCAGTGGGTTAAAGCCTCTGCTTTCGGCTCGGGTCATGATCCCAGGGTCCTGGGATCGAGCCCCGCATCAGGCTCTCTGCTCGGCAGGGAGCCTGCTTCCTCCTCTCTCTCTCTGCCTGCCTCTCTGCCTACTTGTGATCTCTGTCTGTCAAATGAAATGAATAAAATCTTTAAAAAAAAAAAACAAAACTCCAAAAAATATCTTCATTGACTCTGCAGAATTATTATGGATTCTTAATCTCATCCAACGCAGGATACAGAACTGATTCACTACAGACCTCCCTGGTAAATTCCAGTACGGTTAATTAAAATAAATTACATTTGCACTGTCACAAATTCTCTTGGTGAATTTTGAGCTTAGGGGAAATAATTTTTTTTTTAAATCTATAAGAAACATACCAATTCTTCCTTTCTTGTGAATATGGCCAGGCATGATGCCGATTTTGCATTCTCCAGGCTGAAGGAAAGGAAATCAGTGTTTCAGAAAAATGAAGAAAAAAACCAAAAAACCACAACAACCAGTAACTAACCGGTCATACACACAAACACAGTTGGCCCGACTGAAAGCTAGTTAGCCTTCTGAAAGCCTAAGTCCAGCCTATTTTGGTTTGTGACACTTACATTGATGATTCCAGGGCAGTTAGGCCCAATCAGCCTCGTCTTTCCCTGGCGCAACAGTCGGTGCTTGAC
The DNA here is from genome assembly GCF_902655055.1 of Lutra lutra. Taxonomy (NCBI): domain Eukaryota; kingdom Metazoa; phylum Chordata; class Mammalia; order Carnivora; family Mustelidae; genus Lutra; species Lutra lutra. The sequence continues at coordinate 41,615,146 of NC_062286.1, read as the reverse complement.
CCGCACCATGTCCTGCTGTGGGATACCTTCGGTAATGCACACGACCAAGGGTACTTCCGCTTCGACGGCTTCATTGATGGCAGCAGCAGCGAAAGGAGGAGGAACATATATGACAGAAGCTGTCGCTCCTGTCTTTTCTTTCGCCTGAAACATTAACCATGAAGCCCTTTATTATGGGTTAAGTTGTAAATACTGTAAAAATGCATTCAATACCATGATTTTAATAACGTCTGGGCATCAGGAAAGGGCACCACCAGGAGACATTGGACGTCTTCACTCTTCCCATTAGCAAGTTCACTGCACTGTCAGAAAAGAGCAGAACCAAGCAGAGCCTCAGGGCCTCCTCTCTGCCCCCCACCCTGTGGACTGCCAGTCTGAATTGAAAGGTTCTGTGACACCCCATTCCCTCAGGCGATGGCATTTCAGGAAACCTGGAAGCAGGGCTGATGTGCGTTTGTGTCCTCTCATTCCTGTGGCCATGTTTATTTTTGTTGCCCTACAAGACACCATATCACCTGTTCAGTACCGAAGACCCTATACCTCCCCAGGAGCAAAGGGATGAGTAAGCTGCCGAGCCTCAGAACTCAGCTCTCACACAACTCCTCAAAACATATCATACTTGATAATATTATCAAGAGACGTCAAAAATGATGTGGTTTTTATGCTCACAACTTTTACTCTAAATGCATGTTAATTAAAAATGAACTAAAGTACAAATGCATAAGTGGCCACAGAATGAGAATGTGGGCCAAATAAGCATTAGTGTCTACTCTACATCACCCCCCAACAAATGCAAAGCACTTAAGACCACCGGTTTGACCATGGTTCTCTCCGTGGTCTCCACATACCCTCCACATGTATCAATACAATGTCTCCTTCTCCCCACCTCTATGTGTGGTCTCGTCTCCTCTAATGTAACGGAAGCTCCTTGAAGACAGATACTGTCAGTGATCTCTGACTCTCCAAGAGAGACAGTACCTGTTCTCTGAGAGACCCTGAAAGACGGCTCAAGACAGGTCTTGTTAAGGCCTCACCACAACCCTGTATGCTTAGTATCCCCATCTACAAATCAAGATGCTGTGGCCAAAAGACGGTAAATAACTTACACGAGATCCCATAGCTAGGAAATGAGTGGCAGAGCCAAGATTCAGATCTAAGTATCTCTGATTCCAAAATGTCTGTTCTTTTCAGTGACAGCAGGCTGCCTCCCTATAAATGTTAAAATATAACTTAATCAAGATAGAAATCAAAACCTTTAGGAAGGCTGTGTCATGGGATTTTACAGTGGAAGAAATACTAAGCTATGGAGCATACAGGTACAACTAGAAGGGGCAGAAGTAAAAGACAGTGACTTTCAGAAGCATCCCTGAACGACTCCCCATCCCCAGAGACCAAGGAGCTTTCTCTCTAACAGCTCTGTTAAAAAGGGGGATCTTGACACTGACAGAAGAACAGAGTCACATCATCAAGAAATGATGCCAGAGGTTAAAAATAATATCTAAACTCTATTCAACGTGGTAACAGAGAAGAGGGTACAAAAAATAAAATAAAATAAAACGTAGGTTAGAAGCAAAAGGAGTCAGATCATAGGCATGTAGGTATTTTTTTTGGAAAATATATCCTGCAGTCTTCCACCTCTTAAGGCTACAAATACTGCCAGAAGCTAACTACGACAACGGGGTCTGTGCTAACAAGCGATACTGGATTCAGAAAAGCTTTCTGAATCATTCAGAAAGCTTTTCGTAAGTGCTAAACAGGTGAGAAATATAGTATCTGTCAGAGAACTTACAAAATACTGCCAATGTCATATCCATTTGAGTCATGATGAATAATAAATGAGTTGCTCAGCAACAAAAACTTTCTTTAAAAGAAAGCAAAAAAGGCTCATGAAAAAGTCAAATCTACGTAGAGGAATTATGAAAACAGCTCTTTTCTGTATTCTGAGGTCATGAAGGCAGTCACAGGAAAACTTACGGGGTGTGAGGAAACACCCAAAAGTTAAAGCAAAAAGACTTTAAATGATTCTTTTACAGAACATACAATTTTAATTTTTTTTTACTCTTTAAAATACAGTACACTTAGAACCTACATACACACATATAGTACACTCTCTTTTCAAGTTTAAAGTAAAATGAAAATTCCACATTTGTTGGTTTTTTTCCCACATTTTAGGATCAAGAATACAAATTAACTTCAATCCAAAGTTAGTATTCTAAAAAAGGTATTGAGTCTATAAATTTGTATTTTAAAAAAAAGTGATACTTTAAAACATGCCTTAAAACGATGTTTAAGAAGAGGGGGCGGGATACCTCTTTTATCATCAATACATCAGTCCCAAGTACTAAGTTTATTTCCTAGATTCTTTTTTATTACATAGGCAAGACTTTGTACCACAGTTTCTTTTATAATATGATTATTTTTCTATATATTCATGCAAGTGTAGAAAGAGAATGAAGGAATACACACGGAGCTTAGACAAGCTCTCTAGAAAGGCAAAATCTGAGACATGGAAAGCTCCATAAAATTTAACTTTACATATATTTATATCATCTAAGAATTTACAATAAGCACATTATTAATTTTGTAACACAATTAAATTTTGTTCAAAATTCTTTAAAAAAGTGGGGCGCCTGGGTGGCTCAGTGGGTTAAAGCCTCTGCCTTCGGCTCAGGTCATGATCCCAGGGTCCTGGGATCGAGTCCCACATCGGGCTCTCTGCTCAGCAGGGAGCCTGCTTCCTTCTCTCTCTCTGCCTGCCTCTCTGCCTACTTGGATTTAAAAAAAAAACAAAAACAAAAACTTTAAAAAGCACTAAGAGATCAGCAGTTTGGGGAAGAGACTAGGGCTCTGTGACTTGTCTGACTTCACAGCTCAGTTTTTTTCAGGCAGAATCACCATCCTACTTACACTGAGCCGTGCTATCTGCCACTTCACAGCTATGAACTACGGGCAGGACCCTTAACCTCTCTGAGTTTACAGTACCCTTGTCTTTAAAATGGGGAGAGGGATAACACCTGCACCTCAGGGGGTCATGGGAAGGCCTCAATGAGCAATGTCTACAAAACACCTGGCACAGGGCCTGGCACACAGTCTGTTCTCAGTCAGTGTTAGAGGCTGGATGCTGACATGTGCACTGCTAACATCCTGGAAATAGAAAGAGTAAGGAAAGGAGAAGAAGCCAAATGGAAGCCAAGCTACAGCACTTCTCTTCACAGCGGAACTATGCCCAACAAAAAGACACAGTGAGGGGAAGGCATCCTGAGTCTGCGTGTCTAAAGTAAACCCAGAGGTTTTTACTGGGATTCAAATTTCTTTATGTTACTGGGTTTTAAAATCGCAAGTGACTCTCCCAGAAGGGACACAATTAAAATCTCTATTCAAAGTATGCTTGCTCTGGGGCACCTGGGTGGCTCAGTTATTAAGCGGCTGCCTTCAGCTTAGGTCATGATCCTGGAGACCTGGGATGAGTACAGAATCAGGCTGCCTGCTCAGCAGGAAGCCTGCTTCTCCCCCTTCCACTTCCCCTGCTTATGTTCCCTCTCTCCCAGCCTCTCTCTCTCTCTGTCACATAAATAAATAAAATCTTAAAAAGAAAAAAATTAACCACAACAACAAAGTATGCTTGCTCTTCTCCTGCTTTTCTTTGCTTAGCAAACTCAGTACCATTAATTACCTCCTTCACAGTATTAAAGACTGGTAAGCCCAGATGTGTCTGGCCTCCTTTCCCTGGAGTGGTTCCTCCGACCAACTGGGTGCCATAATCCAATGCCTGCTGGCTATGAAAGGTGCCCTATGGGGAAAAAACACAAGGCTCATGAGAAAAGACAGGCTGGGAAGCCAGAAGGCAATATTCAGCAACCTGGAAGAGAAAAACAAATAGGTTAACTATTTCACAGAATGTGATAGATGCATATATCCAGCATTCTCAACAACCTGCTAAACCCAGCTTTGAACCTTGAAACAACACAATCCTCTGCAAAGCCAAAATAGGAGTTTTTTTTTTTTTTTTTTTTTTTTTTTTTTTTTTTTTTTTAAAGGAGGATCTTTTGGGGCACCTAGGTGGCTCAGTGGGTTAAGCCTCTGCCTTCGGCTCAGGTCATGATCTCAGGGTCCTAGGATCAAGCACCGCATCGGGCTCTCTGCTCAGGAGGGGGCCTGCCTCCCCTCTGCCTGCCTCTCTGCCTCCTTGTGATCTCTCTCTTACTCTGTTAAATAAATAAATAAAATCTTTAAAAAAAAATAAAAAATAAAGGAGGATCTTTTTCATTCCATCTTCAAATATGGCTGATGGTCAGGAACACCCATGTGTTTACTTAAAAATCCTTCCTTTTCACTGTTCCTCTGTCAAGTCCTGATGTCCTCACATCCGCAGCTTAAAATCCATTGGCAGTCATTATAAATCCACAACAACCTTGGCTCTCTCTCACTTCAACTTTCACATCTGGCAAAACCACAATCTTGTTTAAATCCAGTCCCCTACGTACTCTAAGTAAGACTGTGCATGTGCAGCCAAGCAGAAGCTGGAGAGAAAACAGAACAGGATAACTGGTCTCACTTTTTTTTTTTTTTAAGATTTTATTTATTTATTTGACAGACAGAGATCACAGAGAAGCAGGCAGAGAGAGAGGAGGAAGCAGGCTCCCCGCTGAGCAGAGGGCCCGATGTGGGGCTCGATCCCAGGACCCCGGGACCATGACCCGAGCCGAAGGGAGAGGCCTTAACCCACTGAGCCATCCAGGCGCCCCAACTGGTCTCACTTTAAATCAATGATCACTAACCTTAGGTGAGCTTTTAATGCTGCCCAGCCGATAGCCTGTAGTTTGCTATCCACCGCTCTCCCTCCTCAACCTCGGCTCTACAGACATTTGGTCACACGGATTGTTATGGGAGCTTGTCCTGCGCTGTGTATGAGGTTTAGCAGCATCCCTGGCCCCTACTCAGTAGATCCCAGTACGATGCCTTCCTCTCCACCCCTACCAGCTGTTGTGAAACCCAAAATATCTCCACAAACTGGAAGATTATTTTTCACTAGGCTTCAAGGGCTCTACCTCCCCTGGTTTTCCTCTTCTCTTTTTCTCTCCTCAGACTTCTCTTTTTCATATAAATTTGTACCCTTGGTGATCTCATCCCCTATCAGGGCAGTAAACACCATTCATACGGCGACCCTTCACACACACACACACACACACACACACACACACACACACACGTACCCAGCCTGGACCTTTGCCTTGAGCTCTAAACCCACACTGTCGACTGACTATGTCACATCTCCACTTGGAGAACTAGCAGGCATCTCAAACTTGATGTGCCGAAAACCAAATTCCTAATCATTCCTCCCCACACTCCACCCCATCTTGGTTAATGACAATTCCACTCTTAACAGATGTTCAGAAAAAAACCCTGAAGCTATCCTTGATTCTCTATCTCACATCAGGCACACTATTGCATTACCTTCAAAATATAACTGACAATGTCTCAATCCCTTCTACTGCTACCATGCTGGTCTAAGTCATCATCAACTCTTGAAAGAATACTGCCCCTGGCTCCCTTTCATCTATTCTCAACACAGCAGCCAGAGTAATGCTGTTAAGACATAAGCAAGATCGTATCATTCCTCTGATCATAACTGTCCAGGGGCTTTCCACTTCTTTCACAGTAAAAGCCAAACTCCTTATACTGACTCCTAAGTCAATATTCAGCCTACATCCTCACATCAAAACTCCTTAACTACTTGGCCTCATTTACTGTTCTCCCACTGCTCATTTCACTCCAGTCACCCTGGTCTTATGACTTCCACACACAACAGGCACAGTCTTGCCTCCGGGCCTTGCTATCTCTTTTGCCTTGAATGCACTTCCCTTCATATCCACTGCTTTACTCCCACATTTCCCTTAGATCTTGACTGAGGTCAGGGTTCCCCTGACCACCTAACATAAAATTCCCCCTTCCCCATCCTGATCACACCTCTGCACACAGTCACACATCTCTACCTCTGGTTTATTTTTTCCACAGCATTTATACTTTCTAATATACCACATAATTTCGTGGTATGCTCTGTTGGTTGATTTTGTTGGTATGTTTCTTTCCCTCCCACCACTAAAATGTAAATTACACAAAGGAAGTGATTCTGTCTACCTTGTACACTGAGAGGTGGTACCTAACCCAACACATGACATATAGTAGACATTCAATAAGCAATTGTTGAAACTGAATGGCTACGTGGTCATTCTATAGGGACCTCAAAATGCAAACCCAACTACTCAAGTTCTATTGAAGGCCTAATAGTTGGGGCTAAGAGGGACTTCAGAAATTTCCTGATTCAACTTCTCCGTTTTTCAAAACAGGAAACTTAGCCTCAAGCATGTTAACTAACTTGTCTAAAGTTAATGATGGAGTTTTGAAAAGAACCACAAGCCAATGCTCTCTCTTTAAGTGGTGCTATTCAAAGTGTAATCTGTAGACCCCTGCTGATCTGCAATGAGATAAACACAAAAAGAAAAAGAATAAAAAATTACAAAAAACAAGGGAAAGAATAAAAAATGAAAAAATAAGAAGAGAAAAATTAAATTAATTAAAACAAAATAAAACAGAATGTTTGCAAACTTTTATAGCAATATGATATTGCTGCAACTTTTACTGTATTTTGCAAAAAATATTGATCTGCATTAGATTGGAAATGAAAAGCAAACAGACAACTGAACTGGTCTTTCACTCCAGACAGTTTGAGAAGCACTGCCCTAGATCACTACTTTGTTAGATAAATTCAAATGGACCAACTTTTTAGTCCTAATATAACGGTGAACGAGGTAAACAAGGACATTTCCTGTTAGTAAGCTTATTTTCCTTTGTTTTCCTATCATCACCAGTTACCAACAAAGATACTTTCAGCAGCTCAAACCATCTTAAAGCCAATACAAGAAATTCCACCCACTGGAAGCCTGCATTATTGAAATCTACTCCAAAATACAAATATTCCTCATTCATATGGGGAACAATGTATACACTGAATAAAAGAACTAACAAGACAAAATGTAGATTTCTTATGAAGATAAACCCTAAATTTCAGACCTTACTGTTATCTCTATACTAATACAATCTTAACTCACAAATCTGAGACAAGTAAAACTCCCAATTAATTAAATTTAAAAACAGTGAATGAGAAACAATGTACTTGCAAGTAACTGAAAGACACTGAAACCAACCTTGGATTTCAGTATTTAGGCAAACCACCACTTAATTCAGGAAGCAGAAACAGTTCCAAATATTGCTTACACCATGGGCAGTGGCTCTTTTTTTTTTTTTAAAGATTTATTTATTTATTTGACGGAGCGAGAGAGATCACAAGTAGGCAGAGAGGCAGGCAGAGAGAGGGGGGAAGCAGGCTCCCTGCTGAGCAGAGAGCCCAATGCGGGGCGGATCCCAGGACCCTGAGACCATGACCTGAACCGAAGGCAGAGGCTTAACCCACTGAGCCACCCAGGCGCCCTGAAAATTCTTTTAATTACAGAAAAATCATTAACTTTTAAATCACGCAAAAAAAATCATGAACTGTTTTTATTTTGCCATGTCTTCTTTTTTTTTTTTTTAAAGATTTTATTTATTTATTTGACAGAGAGAGATCACAAGTAGACGGAGAGGCAGGCAGAGAGAGAGAGAGAGGGAAGCAGGCTTCCTGCTGAGCAGAGAGCCCGATGGGGAACTCGATCCCAGGACCCTGAGATCATGACCTGAGCCGAAGGCAGCAGCTTAACCCACTGAGCCACCCAGGCACTCCTGTCTTCTTTTAATAATGATAGGGATACTCTGAGTTAAGGCTCATGGCTATCTTCTAATTGATTTGGTAGTATTCCTTTGTTTTAAAAAAAAAATCCACATCTACTTTGGTGGAACTACAAATCTGTACAAATGTTTTAAAGGGTAACTTAGTGATAGCTATTAAAGTTCTAAATACACAGAACCTTGAGATTCAATTTTTCTTTTATGAATCTATTTTATAGATTCTATATAAATGTAGCATATACATTATGGAGTAAAATGACAGGAAGGAGGGAAAGGACACTCTTATGTTGCATGTTATTGTGGAATCACATTGCAAATATATTTAGAACTTAGCAAATTCTATGATGTAAGCAGAGATAGGGAGAGACAATGAATATAAATGAATGAGAACAAATTAAAATACTTCAGGCAATTTTGCTTGCTAGTCCCCTCAAAGACCATTTGGCCAGAGAAGGTATAACATGAGACAAGTCAGCGTGCTGCTGCTTCTGTCTGTCTCTGTTCCCATGCACCTGTCTGGGCTGGAGCATTTCCCCACACCATCCTGTGTTTAACAGGACACAAGCCATTTACTTTACCTAGTTTGTTTGTTTTTTTTTAAGATTTTATTTATTTATTTGTCATAGAGAGAGAAGCAAGAGTGAGCACAGGCAGACAGAGTGGCAGGCAGAGGGAGAAGCAGGCTCGCTGCCAAGCAAGGAGCCCGATGTGGGACTCGATCCCAGGACGCTGGGATCATGACCTGAGCCGAAGGCAGCTGCTTAACCAACTGAGCCACCCAGGCGTCCCTGCTTTACCTAGTTTTTAATTAAACAAATGGTAATGTACTCCAGAGCTGGAGGAAAACCAGTGGTGTTAAACTTGCTGAAAGAGAGTATCTGAGTTTCCAACATAATGTGCTTGTAGGAAGGGATTTTCAAGATAAGTTTAAACACAGTTTTCATCTTACAGGCTGACTATCACACCAAACCCCCTCCTAAGATATAACTCCATCGCTGTACTGTATACTTTTCTGCAACAATCATATAACTTTTGTGATTCTTAAAAAAAAAACAGAAAATAGTTTAATGTTTCTGTATCTGTAATATGCATCTTTATAAAACATCTTGACACATACCTGCTTACCAGTGAAACCCTGGCAAATAACTTTCGTATTTTTATCAATATAGAGATGTTTCCGGGAAGCTACATAGGAACAATGCCGAATTCCATTCTGTTGCACTGAAAAGTAAAGAAAATATGACACATTATAATTTCTTCAAACAAATTTTGGACCATGAACTGAACTTAGTGACAAAAAAAAACCCTCTCATACAGAGGCTACCTTGTGGTCATGGCAACTTCAGATTAGACACGAAGACTACAGAAAGAGAGAAACAAACAAACAAACAAACAAACAAACAAAAAACACCTTTCTATGTTCCAGAACACCCTCTTTACCAAGAACAATTTTGCAGCTTGTTCTAAATGTATAAAGAAAAGCTTAAGTTTATAACTATCATTCATCAGAAGGAAAATTGGGGCTCAAAGACAAATGACTCAAATTTAATCCAGGGATGGCAAACTAGGTATCACTTGTAGTAACTATGTTTGCTAAAGAGCCACACCCTTTGCCCATTTTACGCAACATTTTTTTTTTTAAAGTTTATTTATCTTCTTAGTAATCTCTACACCCAATGTGGGACTCAAACTCGCTACCCCAAGATCAAGAGCTACATGCTCTTCTAACTAAGCCCACCAGGCACCCTTTACCCAACCTGTTTAAGCTCAACATCTGTATATAATACGTAAGCTAAGAGGTACACTTTGTTGGGAGAACTTGTAGGAACTATTCTGCAACTCATTCCCCAAAACAATATTAAATGTTAACATTAAGTATTAAGATTAAACCTTAAGTCAAAGATAAAGCTTGTCTAATATATAATCCAAAGTTACTTAATTTGATATCTTCTGATGTAAGACACCAGACCTTACATAAAAATGAGATAGGGAGGGGACGCCTGGGTGGCTCAGTTGGTTGGACGACTGCCTTGGGCTCAGGTCATGATCCCGGGGTCCTGGGATCGAGTCCCACATCGGGCTCCCAGCTCCATGAGGAGTCTGCTTCTCCCTCTGACCTTCTCCTCGCTCATGTTCTCTCTCACTGTCTCTCTCTCAAATAAATAAATAAAATCTTTAAAAAAAAAAATGAGATAGGGAAAATAAAATAAATAGATGAGGGGAAAAACATGTAATAAACATCTAACTTATCTTCAGCAACTTACCTCAACAAAAACTGAGAAATCTATGTATTCATACCAGCTCACAGTATTTCAACAGTCAGTAGAAAGTAGGGCATAGATGAATTAAAATTGTGGGCTACTTTCTGACTACTTTTAAACCTTCATTTCAGCTCCAACTTGCTGTCTGTGTGGCCCATCCCTGACCCTTTCAAAGTGTCAGGCCTTCCTCCTACCACTGAGGTAGCTCCAGAAAAGAACGTCTCATCAAGTATTTGTCCGGGGTCCATTCGAGCTTTCTATCTTGAATCGCTGCCTCATGCCCTCCTAAATCCTCAGAACTTAGGTTCCATAATTGATTGTATCTGGCCCTCCAAGCATCTCTTGAGTTGTCTTCAACTCCCATGTTAATGTCAGCTTCTAACTCTGAATTTTGGAATGTCCTGTACCTCTAGGAAAGAGACAGGCCATGATTGTGCCCTTACCAAGGGGAAGAGGAGTGTTCTGTGTGCATACGGATCTGCTAGGTAACAGACAGCTGCCTTCTCAGACTAGATTATGCTGAACAGGGAGCCATGAGAAGGCACTGAGGGTCAAGTCCTGCCACAGTAGGCACAGCTAAGCACCTGAACCCTGGCACAGCAAACACTACAAAGGGAATTTATGGCGTTAGGGCCCACCCCAGCCAGTGCTGTCAATTAAGGCTCATTCTTGCCTTTGGCTCCCACTTCTCCCAGCTAGAGACCCACAATCACTATACTTGTGGAAGTATTTCTGCCGCTATTCCTGGCAGAATCTGTTCTACCAGTCCTTCCTATTCCTGGAATCTTCAACACATGGTCCATCTATCAGAAGTTTTTGGACAGGATAGCAGATTTGATTATAAGATCCAATTTTAAGATATCTGGAGCCCACACTTGCTAAAAGGAAACCCTTGCTTTTTGAAGGTAAAGTTGGGCCTCCACAAGTATTCTTATACTCAGTCTTAAGAAAGGATCAATCAGTTCACCTCTCCTTCCACAGAGGCAGGGGTGGCCTGGTCACCCTGAGAAAAAGCAGGTCTGCCCACATCCATAAAGCATGACTCAATAGCAGAACTAAGTTCACTCTCTTCTCCTACTCCTACTCCAGACCTACTGTATCAACCCTGTGGAGCTCAGGGCTTCACAACCCAAGATGTCTAGTGCCCATAAAAACTGCATCAGGAAGTGTGATGACTAGCAATTCACCTTCCAGTTTCCTAGCCCTTTGGTACTGCTCAGACTGTGCAGTGACCCTGACATTCTAAACCTTTGGGAAGCCGACTAGGGAGACTTGCCATGTGTGTGCGCATGTGCATGTGATCTCCCATCTAATACCCTCTCATTACTTTGGGCCAAACCCAAAATCTATATTCAAACATAAGAAATTCCTGATCATATTTAGGCCTGACAAGAGATCTATATGCGGCCAGACCAGGTATCACCGGTACTGAAATGAGAGGTTGCTAGAATAGTCAAGCACATATTCCAGTTTCTGGAGTTGTCATCAGTCATTTATTCAATCAGCCATCGGGGAACACCTATGCCAAACCACAAAGCCAAGTATCAAGGATAAAATGTTGAATAAGAGAGTCTCAGCCCTCAAGGAACTCACAATCTACCTGAACTGATATAAAACAGGCCATAAGTGCACAGTATGAAAAGTACTGTGGTAGGAATAAGCCTTGGACATTTGGGGCATATATACTCTGGGACACCTGGGTGGCTCAGTCAGTGTAGCATCTGCCTTCGGCTCAGGTCATGATCTCAGGGTCCTGGAATCAAGCCCCTCATCGGGTTCCCTGCCCAGTGGAGTGTTTGCTTCTCCATCCCCCTCTTTCTTTGTCCCTCCCCCACTCCTGTGCATTCTCTCTCTCTTCTAATAAATAAATAAAATCTTTAAGAAAAAAAAGTCCTCTGAAACCCAAAGGAAAACCTGAGGCGCCCCCAGCAAGCCATGATGGTCCTCTATAATCACCACAAATGCTCTTTTAATCCCAGAAACTCGCCCCACACCTGATGAACGTGCCTTAGCCCTGAATCTTTTTTTTTTAAATGGCACTTTGTGGGTTTTGTTTTGTTCTTTTTTTTTTTTTTAAGAATTTATTTATTTATTTGACAGAGAGAGATCATAAGTAAGCAGAGAGGCAGACAGAGAGAGAGAGGAGGAAGCAGGCTCCCCACTGAGCAGAGAGCCTGATGCAGGACTAGATTCCAGGACCCTGAGATCATGACCTGAGCCGAAGGCAGAGGCTTAACCCACTGAGCCACCCAGGAGCCCCAGCCCTGAATCTTAAACCAAGCGCACTCTCCCAGCTACCACGACTGTGAGGAAGGAAGACCTAACCCCCACAGACTGGCTGTAGTACACTGTAATTCTCCTCACCTTAATTTCTGCGCCTCTACAGCTCTGAGATAGAAATAATGCAAAATATGCTCACATTCCAAGTCGAAGCCACCAAATTCTAAGTTACCTGCATCATTCTCCTCATTCTTCCCTACTTTATAATATCCAAAATCCAGAATCACAGGTTGCAGGCTCCCCATGAAAGCAACCTGTCCTCAACCTCACCCCTGCACCTCTTCACCTTCCCTCCCACAATCCCCCCCACCCCGTTCTCTCTCTTTTTTTTTTTTAAGATTTTATTTATTTATTTGACAAACAGAGATCAGAAGTAGGCAGAGGCAGGCAGAGAGAGGGGCGGGGGAGGGAGGCAGGCTCCCTGCTGAGCAGAAAGCCTGATGCGGGGCTCGAGCTCAGTACAAACTCCATACTAACATTTTTTTTAAAAAACAAATAAAATCCAGAAGCACTTATGTAACACAACTGGACTATTTCACAATAGGAGAGTTAAGGCAGTAAAAGACCAGGAAGAGTCTTATATAACAGACAAAGAAATAACTTGGGCAACAGGAAGCACCACCAAGGTAGAGCCCAAAGCCTTACAGAAAAACAGAATAAAGGTCATGAACAAGAAACAAAACTAAACACAGACAAATGATAAATCAACAGGTGATGTGATCTCTAACTTAACTATTGTTAAGAAAATGAGCATTTTAAATTAAATATTAGGGCAGCGGGAAGGCCTGAGGCTGGACACCAGGAAGAATTTCCCAGTGATGAAGGCTGTAGCTGCCACACCTTGGGTCACCTCCAGGGAATGTGGTGGTGTCACCTTCTCTTCAAGTTCTTAGAAATCAAGGCCTAACCCTGGGACTGTATCCGGGAGCGTCTGAGAACTGCTCTGAAGAATCAGACAGGCCTGGGCCTGAGTTTTTACTCTGCTCCTCACCAACCACTGACCTGAGACAGATCTTTTGATCTCCCTTAACCTCAGTTTTCCCATCTATAAATGGAGTAGCTGCCCATAACAGCACCACTATTCTGTGATTGGTATGAGATGATGATTGGGTAAACTGGGTAGCAAAGTAGCTGGTATGCTCCCAATATTGGATGCACATCCTACATGAACACAAAGGTAAACTGTTTCCTAAAAAGAGAGAACATATGATCATATTTTAAAATAAGTCCAACACTGGGGCACCTGGGTGGTTCAGTCAGTTAAGCATCCAACTCTTGATTTCCGTTCAATCAAATCTCAGGGTTGTGAGATGGAGTCCCATGTCCGGCTCTGCGCTGAGCATGGAGCCTGCTTAAAATTCCTTCTCCTTTTCCCTTTGCTCCTCCCCTCCTTCTCTCTCTCACCCTCTCCCTCTAAAAAAAAAAAAAAAAAAAAAAAATCCTATGATTTATTCTATATATCTCCTCATGCATATCCTATGTTTATCAATAACTATATTAATCCATGTCTACATGTAGTGTATACAGACATACTTGTAAATTTTTACCATAACAAACATTTTTAAAGGAGCAGCCTCACTGTAAAAAAAAAATGGGGATAATAATACTATGTACCTCATAGGCAATAGGAGAATTAAATGGGTTTATAATATAAAAAGCACATAGAACAATGCCTAGGGTACGGGGAGTGCTATTTCATTATTAGCTCTCTATTATCATTATGATTACCAATTCAGAATGAAAAGACCATACTGCTTCGAGGTGTTCTTTGTGCCAAGCTATCTGCCTGGTACTAGGAATTCAGGAGCAAATGAGATGGACTCAGGTCCTACCCACATGAAGCATCGTACCCTGTAAGACAGCTAAACAGTAAACAAAGAAACACAAAACTACAGAAGTTGCAAACTGTAACAAAGGCTATGAGAGAAACAGGCTGAGTAATGTGAGAGACATGTGCCTTCAAGAAGGGTGATAAATTTGTATCCGTTAGCCACATGCTGAGTCCTCTTCCCCAAAGAGAGCAACCACAGCATTTAGAAGACGGCTGTGGGATGCTGGGAGGTCGGGCCAGAGAGCACATGCGCAGATGTGACTCAAACCATAGCCTTGTATGATCAGGACCATGCTCCCAACCAATAATCTGAATCTCTGTTCATGAAAATACTCCTCTTCCAAAGTCACCTCGCAAACTGTGTCCTTGTGTCCATGCATGCACGCATCAATAAATGGTTACTCATTAATTACATATATTATATATACATAATATATATAGGCCATTGCGGTTCTTACCTATAGAACCTTATAGCAGAGTAACTCAGCAGCCACTTACTCCCAAACCCCAGACAATTCACTGTTCAAATGCAAAATTATATATTCATTTAATATTTACTTACAAATTAAGCTAAGTTGGCCAAAAGTGCCATATTTCATCAAATCTAAAATACCACTTAAGTACTAATAAATACTAGCAAGAAAGAAAAAATGCTGCCAATTTACTGTAGAAACCATCAATTATAAGAAATATCCAATTTTAGGGGCGCCTGGGTGGATCAGTGGGTTAAAGCCTCTGCCTTTGGCTCAGGTCATGATCCCAGGGTCCTGGGATCAAGCCCCACGTCGGGCTCTCTGCTTAGCAAGGAGCCTGCTTCCTCCTCTCTCTCCCTGTCTGCCTCTCTGCCTACTTATAATCTCTGTCTGTCAAATAAATAAATAAACAAATAAATCTTAAAAAAAAAAAAAGAAATACCCAATTTTAAAAATGTTACAAAGAAAAAAAATGGGTCAATAGCAACATTCCTGTCCTCCTGTAAAATGAAATTGTTCTCCTATGCTTACAAAAATTATTTTGAACACCCCCAATTATGTTTCTACAGAAGAATGAGTTTGAGGTGAGAAAGTCAAATTGCTTTCTCATGGTTCCACTGGAACATTCAGATCAAGACTATTTTGTATTTCTGAAACAGAGATTTGGCCCTTAGATGCAACAGCAACAGACAGTAGTACCAGAAACATCACCGTTGAGGGTCCCTTTTGCCCAACTACACTTCTAAATGCCTGATTTCAAAAGTGGCCTACACAGCTTGACAAACACATGGAAAAGGCAGGTGGTAACTTTGAGCAGGGTAGTCACCTCAACAAAACAAGGTGGCCAAAAAGGAAAAAAAGAACTAAAAAGAAAAAGAAAGACCAGAACTTCAGAAAAAGAGACTCACAGTATCACACAGCACATACTAGTAGAAAGGACACTGCAGAGTCAGAAGACCAGAGCTCTAATACCCATTCTGATATTGGCCAGGAAACTTTCTGGGTTTATTTCCTCATTTGCCAAACAGATATGAGACCTGCAGATGAGACCAGCTGGATTGCAAGGTTCACTTTCTGACATTAAAACACCATAACTTGGGGCGCCTGGGTGGCTCAGTTGGTTCAGCAACTGCCTTCGGCTCAGGTCATGATCCCGGACTTCCAGGATAGAGTCCCGCATCGGGCTCCCAGCTCCTTGGGGAGTCTGCTTCTCCCTCTGACCTTCTCCTCTCTCATGCTCTCTCTCACTCATTCTCCCTCAAATAAATAAATAAAATCTATAAAAAAAAAAAAAAAACAAAACCATAACTTGGAGGCTCAAAAATACTGGCTCTTATTTCCCACTTACAAGACCTAATTTAAAGGAATTCCTGGCTTATGTTTATTATTTTTTTTTTTTAGGTTTTAGTTTTTTATCCCCTGTCCCCAGCTTATGTTTGAAATGAGCTTGCCTAGCTTTATATTTCTTGAAAAGCTTTACTATCTCAACTTTTTAAGTGTGCTTATAAAATCCTTAAACTTTCTCATGGAAGAAATCTTCCTTATTTTTCATTTTATTTTCTCTCCCTACTTCAACTGGACTCTCCCTTTTTTCATAACCTATAATACTGGCTTGGTTTGGTTTTCAGAAACTATAAAACTGGTTTCGTAAACTATAAAACCAAGCCAAATTTTGGCTCCAAAATTTCTAAACATTCCAACAGGGCTCTGTAAGACATCTACAGATGTTTGAGCTTTGTTCTTGTTTTTCGTTTTCCCTAACTCAAATCAATATTACAACACTTGTGACCTTTAGCACAAATATACCATCAACTGAAACTTAAGAAAACAGAGGAAACAAAATTTGCTAGCCATCTTCAGGTCTATTACTAATCTTAGAGCCTAAATAATTTGTGACCACCCTTTAAAAAAGTTTATAAGGTGATATTGTTGTGGCTGTTTTTCTAGTGGGAGTGGAAATGGGCTTAAACATGTGGCATGAGAAACAGAAGATTTCGAGGATTTAGAGGTTTTTCTGCATTAAACACTAGAGTCTTGCATAAATACAGGAGATAACTTGGTTCAGATCTCAGACCTCTCCAACCCTTAATAACAGATTAATCACATGACTAGGATACACTCCAGCAACAGAAAGCTAAACTAGATGATCCTTTAAGGTCTCGTGGTCCTGACAGTCTAGGAAAAAAGAACTTCCAGCTCTGTGAGAAAAGGACCGCTAAGGGCAGATTAAAGATCCTGATTCTTTAGACACTTTGCTAGACTCTCCTCCTACTAAGACAGCAGATCTATCTGAGGCTAGGATTCTTCAGAAAATCTGATAAGCTGGACCCCAGGTGAGAATGACCTGGCTGTAACTAATCCCTTTTCCCCTTCTGCCTAGGACACCTTCAACAGTCCTTTAATTATACAATTAAGAATCTTGAGAAAACTTTCCCAAATAAACCCAATTTTTCCTACTTGCCAAAGTTATCTAGCCAGAGGTCTGTCCTCATGTTGTCGAGTTAAGTAAGTGCAACTACTGAGTGCATACTTATCCTGGCACACTTTTGGAATGTGATCTTCTCAAGAAATGAATTAAATCTGTCCAATATTGAGTACAAACAGAATTAGGAGTAAAGTGTAAGAAAGGAAGAAAGAAAACTAACTTTAGTTGAGTGTGTATTACATCCCATGTGCCTTATGTAAATTGTTTCAACTATTCTGTACAGTGAACCCAGATTATCCTGTACTGCACCCTTTCTAAGATGTGCATTTTTTCACTTTTTAACATCTCTTAAATCTGGAAGCATCTCACAACTAATGGCTGGTCACGATTAAGAAAAGTCCCAGGGTTATTACACAGACTGTAAGGGGTTAGCCAGACTTCAAATGTGATTTGGTTTGATTCCAAAGTCTCTTTCTATACAGCTTACCTAACACAGAGACTTTGAACATAGCAAGAATTTTTAACAGTCAGCGTTATTCAAAAACTAGCAACTTTGGGTATTAAGTTTTCAGGGAGTGAGGGGTTCACACCGCCTGGTGGAGACACTGCAAACAGTTGGTTAAAGTCCCAGCCAACCCTAAACTTCTAGGAGTATTCTGGGGTATGCTCACTCTGGGGTGCAGAACCCACCTTTCTGCTTAGTCTACAATTTGCAGGGAAAAACAAAAACAGAAACTAAGGGACAGCCTCACCCTCTTCTCCCAATGTGCTACTAAGACATTCCTCCTCCTACCCCTCAATCCAGACACTCACTCTCCCAGCTGAGTTAATCCTGGACCACCTCACCTCTCACTCCCAAACAGGGACAGTCTAGACGCCGCCCCCATCCGGCCATTCATCATCGCGGGGGGCAGAGCATGCCCCCAAGTCTACAGGGCTCCCACACCCGAATCTTGGCTCGGCCACGCCACTTAACCCAGCTGCCCAGGTCATGTTCCACCCTACAAATCCAGCAAAGCCACTTCCACCCCAGGTGGTCCCCGGCTTGGGGCCGCACTCTCGCGCCTCCCAGGCCCCCACCGAGGTCCGGCCCCAGAGGGCCCAGCCGCGGCCTGGACCAGGATGTTGGGCCCGGCGAGGCCAGGAACTCGCGGAGGCCTGGAAGAGAGAGTCTCGGCTGGACTCACGGAGGAAGGAGCGCGACAGAAGGCGGGCGGCAGCCAGGCCGCTGCTGCCAGAGGCCATGGTCGCGGTGACAGCGACAGCAGCAGGAGCTGCGGTCATCCACCAATGACACTCCCAAGCCCCCGAGGACCTGGCAGGGGCCGAGGCTCCAAGAGGAAATGGGTGGCCATAGCAGTCGCCTGAATGAATTTCCCGCCACAGAGACCTCTTCGCCGAACATTAGAGATCGCACGTGGAGGGGGAAAAAGGTATCTGAACGACGAAGTGGACGATAACTCGGCCGTTCCCCGGAAATGTGGCTATGATCTAACATTAATTACAACGGCAGCTTAGGGAAAACCCCACGCGAGGCCCGTCAGCGCTTAAGCATTATGGGAAATGTAGGTTGGTGGCTTCCACCTGGTTGTAGTTTAAGTGGAGGCTTGCGGGAGGCGGAGCGAGCCGCAAGCGGGTACTCCTGCCGCGGGGATGGGGTGGCAAGAGGAATTAGGAAGTCGCGGCGAGATGGGAAGAGCAGTGCAGAACTCTCCGTGTTTCTAAACCAATCTGCTCTTCCATTTAGCTCGGCTGGCTTGTGGAGAGGCTAATACTGCTTACCGGCCCCCTCTGTGAGGACCTGGAAGAACTATACCGACGGTAACAGTGCGTTCATGCTATTATCCCGGCGAAGGTAAGAAATGATGAGAAAGACCAAAAGCAACCTTACTGACACTTAATTTCTTGGAATACGGATCTTTTGGTTAAACAAGCTATGATACAGCTTTTAAGTAGCACTAAATGAATGAGTGACTTTTTCCTGGGATCTTGGAGGACTGATGTTACAGATCAAATATGACTGCTCCCTGTTTAAACCAATGGTCACTGCTGTAAGAGCTTTAGAAGGAGCCTCAGAGTCCCAGAGTCAAAGGGTAAACACGAGGAAAAGTAATCCATCTCCCTGCCTCCAACCATGTTCCTGAGATTCCTCATCATTTTCATCAGTGGAATTACGATTCTAATTGACTGAATTAGTAATTATAATTTACACTGAGCTGTTTGATGTATGAATGGGATTACCCAATGGAGATTGCCCAATATTTCTTCTATGACCCAGATATTGTCAGCGCCGGCTTGGACTTGACTACTCACAAATCCCTCCTTCATCTAATGTATTGTGTCCTTGCAATCATTTATTTAAATACTATCAGTGGCTTCCACATGGGCCCAGTATGAAGACTCATTTTCAATAGCAAAGTTCTTCCTGAGCCTTCACATGATAAGTCATATTTTCAGTTTTAGTTAATTGGTAAAATGTGTGATGACAAAAAATGTAATTTCTGGTATGATTTTAACACATTTTTATTTCCACAAGAACAGGGATTTTAGCTTGTTTGGTACACTGATGTATCCCCACCTGGCACAAAAAGAGAACTCCTTTGTTGAGCATTATTTGTTGAATTGATAGATAAGAAATAGCATATACATCTGTTTATTGAATCCACACACGATGTTTGATGGGCCTAAGGGTATTTCGATTACTCACAATAACTATACTTCCACCGTAATTCTGTAGCTCGTTGGTGGGAGACAATTGCAGTAGATGCTAATTGTACTACTCATTTTTATATGCAGATTGATTTTGAAGTCAAACAGATCTGGATTCAAATTCCAATTCTGATGTCGGCCTATGGGACCTATGGGTCTCAGGTTTTCTCACTGAGATGGGCATGAAAATCCCTATATCATAATAGTGTTGTGAATAGTTAATGCATTAATATGTAAAATTCTTTGTATCTTATAAATGTTCAGTAAAATGGTAGTTATTAAAGATAAGAACTTTCTTTACGTGGCAGGATGTTATTTTGAAGTTTTTAGTGATATGAGTAACCAGATGTGAACTAGGACATTTCCATTTGTAACAAAACTTTGGCTAAGGCCCCAAAGCTGAGGGCAACAGGCCATTAGAACTCTACATTGTAAGGTGGGCAGCCTAGGAGCTAGCCCCCTCCAGATTTTAATAAGAGCAGGTCAAACCTGTCTTTGAATTCTCACACTCATACTCTAACAGCTCAAATAAGCAAATGACTGGAATTCATTGAACGAGGGAATGCTGAGTCATGAGTTGTCCCCGAATGGTCCCCTCTCCCCTCACTCCCAGAAAAGTTGGTGGCAGAGGCTCCTGACAAAAAGGACTGGCATTGAATCTGGGCTAAATCCCCGCAGAAGCCCAGAAATCCATGAGCCTACCTCAGTGTCCCAGACAGATATAGTCAGAGTGCTCAGGAAAACCTGAGTTTGGATTTCAGACCTACACGTAAAGACTAATGCCTGTCTCCTGCCTGGAGAACTCAAGGCAGGAGGCTGGCTGAAGCAACCCTTGTCTGTAGGAAGGGCATTGTTTGGTATGGCAAGATGTGTAATAATCCCATGGGTAAAATTGATTCCAAAGAAAGAAAGCTGAGCTTCCCTCTAAGGATCCTCTGCTGCGGCAAGGGACTATAGCATAAAAGACCATGAAAGATCCCCCAGGGACAGGAGGGAGACAATGGTGGGGTAGGGTTTATAAGAGATCAGCCAAAGAGCACATACCTCATCAGGATACTATGCAGATGGAATTTCCTACACAGGGTGGGGAAGTGAGGAGCCACTGAAATACCCACAAAGAGCCAGCATTTCAGAGTGTAAGGACCAAAGGGAACCTCCAATTGCACCGATTTAAGAGATTTTATCCAAAGCTTACCCGTCCACTGCTGGAGCCAAGAGCAAGGGAAGTGAAGATGAGGAAGAGTAAAAGGAGAAAACAGACCTTGACTCCTTCCCAGCTGCAGGTTGTGGAGCCATGCCAGTCTTCAGAACGTGTAAGGAGCTTTGAAATAGGTATAAGATTTAGATTTTGAATTGGACTGAGCAAGGACTTAGAAATATTAATTTTTAAAGTGGGCTATTTTTCCAATGAATAAAAAATCAAAAGTTACAAAAAATTTATATAATAAAAAGTCTTCCTTCTACCTGTGTCCCCACCATCCAGTTCTCCATGGGTGAAATCCATATTACCCAATTTCTTGTGTAACTTCCAGATCTATTTTGCACATATGCACGCATATATCCATCCTCTCACTCCCCCACTTCACCCTTCTATGTTGCTACTAATGTGTGAGGAAAAGAGGACAATTGGGACTCAAGAACAAGGCTGGTGGGGGAGTCAGGAGACCAGCAGTCAGCACAGTTAGTGTCTATGCTTACTACCCCAGGGCAGTGTCTTTTTCTGCTTAACTTAACCTGAAGTGGTCTCCGCTCTTTGCAACCAAGAATCTTGACAGATCTGAGCTAAGGAAAGAGGTCTGTCTACTGGAACAAAGTCTCCCCTTTGCATTGTTTTTAAGGAAATAAATCAGCTATAGTCACTGATGTTTATAATCCAATCAGACCAGAAAGAGAATCTGACCAAGACTCTGGTAGATTCTCTACCTGATAAACAAAATACGTTTGTGTTTTTTTTTTTAATATATATGTACAAGAGGAGTTATAGTTCTGTATTTTACCTTCATTTTATTCTGAGCCCCCATTCTGCCAGGATTTCAAATCCATCTCCTTTCACCAGAGTTTTACCTAAATTTGGATTTCTGCTGGGGTAAGGTGAATGAAGTAGAAGAAGCATGTGATCCTCCATCTACACAGGTAGCTCCTAATATGTGCATCCTTCTATCTTGTTCTCCGCTACTGCTATATCACGCCTTCCCCCTACTTGCAGCATTCCTTTTGGTCTGGCTCTATCAGCCGTCTATGGGCTCTTCTCAGATACATGAGAACCACTCAGCCCCTCTTGTTCCATGTGGAACCACAGCAAATATCCGTGCTTGCCTGGACACACTATTTAGCAGAATTTTATAACCAGTCGGCTTGCTTTCTCTCTCTGCCTCTCCATCTATCTCTTTCTCTCTTTGTTGGGGGCAGCAAGTTCCTGAGTTATGGACCAAGTTATCTCCCCACCCCCCAAATTCATATTTTGAAGTCCTAACCCCCAATTTGACTATATTTAGAGTAAGGAAGTAATTAGGATTAAATCAAGTAAGTTACACCAATATTATTAGTGTTCTTCTAAAAAGAAATTCCAAAGAGTTCTTTCTCCCCACCATGTGAGGACATAGTGAGAAAGCAGCCATCTGCAAGCCAGCAGAACTCTTACCAGCAAACAAATTAGCCAGCACCTTGATCTTGGACTTTCAGAACTCAGAACCCTGAGAAAGAAATTTCTGTTGTTTAAACCACCCAGTCTATAATATTTCTTTATAGCAACTTGGACACACTAATACATCTTGCTTCACATAACCATTTTGGGATTCTCTCTTCACCTTCAAGCGGGGAGGCAAGGGGGAATCAACACCTAAGCTCTCCTGCTCCTTGCCTCTTTCATAGCCTGGGATCCTTTTCTGGTCTTGGAAACATTAATTCACACTTTTTGGCCTAAATCTAAGTTGTTTCTGTCATTCTCAGGGGGTGTTAGGTACACATTCCTTTCCTGGGGCAATGGACTGAGAAGGCCAAAAAGAAATTGGTGAGGGGAAGGATTAGAAATACCAGGGAGAAAAGGGTCAATGAATAGAAGGAGATACTGGAAGGAAAAGCATTAATATCACACATTACCTTCCTGCTACAAGGTGGATATGCGAAAGCTTTGTGTGTATTCACCTAGGCAGTCTGACTCTGCCGTGTGGAAACGAATAAAAGGAACCTTTTCTAGGGCCTTAGCTCAGGGTGCTGTGATAAAGTACCACAGACCGGGTAGTTTATAAACAACAGAAATTTATTTCTCATAGTTCTGGAGGCTGGACGTCCAAGATCAATCAGGGTGCCTGCATGGTCAGGTTCTGGTGAGGACCTTCTTCTGGGCTGTCCTCTTCAGAGCCTCACCAGGCAGAAGGGGGGCAAGACAGTGCTCTGAGGCCCCTTTTATAAGGACCCTGATCCCAGTCATAGGGTTCCACCCTCATGACCTAATTATCTCCCAAAAGCCCCACCTCCTCATACCTTCACATTGGGGAGCAGGTCTCAACATAGAAATGGAGGTCTTGGCCTAGTTCTGCCAACATCTTTCTGGGGAAAAACAAAACTTCCAGCCACCTTCCAAAAGGAGAAAAGCTGCTTCATCCTTGGTGATACAGGCACACTTCCAGAGAAACATATTGTAGCCAAGAGACGCTGAAGAGCCAGGCTGAGCTCTCAGGCATCACTATAGGTATGACTAATCCCTTCATAAAACAAATGCAGTGAATGGGAGCTTGTATCCTTGGCCTTACTTATGGAAGATGGTACAACACAAATCAGAAACATTTGACCTCAGACAGAGCTTCAGCTCTTGGAGGACTACAAAAAATCAGTGAGAAAGACGGGATTATTTTCATCTCAAGTGCAACTTCAAAGAGAGGCAGAATCACACAGTGCACTTCTAAGAACGAACCAGCTAACTAGCACCACCAGCTGATTTGAGCAAAGGCTCTTTCCCTTATACAGGGTGGGCACTGCCACCTCTGCTGTCTTGGGGACAAAGAACTTTCTGAATTGCACTTGCAGGGCCCTTCTGAAAGCTTCTTACACTTTTTTGAATGACTGTTCCTCTCAGCACCTGCAAAGGGGAGGTTTCATCTGCATTGGATCGTTTCAGGAGTGTCAAGAGCTTTGACCTCCCCTTTAGAGGAAGTGGTTTCCAAATATAATTTCTTTTCCCCATACTTGAGCCCTGTTGCAGAGCCTGAACACCCTGTGCAAGAGTATCCTGGGGTCCAACTCCTGCAGAAGGGAAGAGAGCAAGGTTGGCAAGATTGGTCGAGCTTTGTGCAGGTTCAATGACATCTTGGCCAGTGACCTTCAAAATTGCCCTGAATTGGACAAGATGGTTCTATACTCCTGCATGGATTGTCACCAAGGTGTGAACAGCCCTGGGAAGGGTATGATCATAGGGTAGGTTGAGGCACCCACCTGTGTTCAGGAAATTCCTGAAAGGTTTGTGGGGAGCTGGAGGCAGCTGAAGACTACCAACAGCACTCCCTGTTGGGAGGGCAGTGTGTCTTTCACTAAAGGGGCATCTGGATGGTGCATCACAGTGTCTACCAGATGCCCCTTCCCAGGAGAAAGTCTGATAAGCAAGCAAGGGTCAGTCCTCAGCAAAACCATGAAGAAAACAGCTTGGTTTGAGTGTCCCTCTTTTCCCCTTCTTTCCAAGGCTGACTCCTCTCCTTTTTCCTAGAGAGCCAGTGCTCTCCCAATACCCAGTGCTGGGTCCAGCCATTCTCTCACCACCTCTAAGAACTTGCACAAACAGTGCCCTGTTTCTCAGGGTCATGCTGTCTCCTAGGGATGAAATACACTAGGACTTTGGCCTAGTTTGATAGTCCCTCCCAAAATTACATGTTTGTTGTACATTTTAACAGAGACTGCCAGTGTCTTCACATGAATGAGTGATTCGCATTGAGAATTTCTGGAATTATAGTCAGGAAAGCTCTTTTTCCACCACCCTCTGATCCTTCTAGAATAACTTCCCTTCTTCAAGTACATCTTCTGGAAGCTCTCTGTGTGTGTATTGTTTAATTTTTTTTTTTTTTTTTTTTTTTTTTTTTGGTAGCAAATGAAAATCCAAGATACCAGGAGAGAACAAGATTCCCTGAGACTCTGGTATGTAGCTGAAGATGTTGTGACGTGTGTCCCACTCTGCAGCCTGGTAAAGGGACGAGGAATCCCAGGAATTGGTACTAAAAGGAAAGAAGACTGAGGCCTATGGAAAGGAAAGGAAAGGAGAGGATTCTTGGGAAGCTTTTTGTTGCCTGAAAAAGGACTCTAAGGTGGGAGAGAGTGACCCATGCTCCCGGAAGACAAAGCACTCCACAAAAAAAAAACAACAGCTACCAAGTTAGACAGGTCTGGCTCAAGCTTCAACACTCATCTCTGGTCAACATTTAAATCAACCTGGGGCTTTGAAGGTTACCTTTTTCACTGGGGCTTCATAGGTTTTTGCAGTGAGTAAGAGTGTTGGGCTTTGGGGCACCTGGTAGCTCAGTGGGTTAAAGCCTCTGCCTTCCGCTCAGGTCATGATCCCAGGGTCCTGAGATCCAGCCCCACATTGGGCTCTCTGCTCAGCGGGGAGCCTGCTTCGTCTTCTCTCTGCCTGCCTCTCTGCCTACTTTTGATCTCTGTCTGTCAAATAAATAAATAAAATCTTAAAAAAAAAAAAAGTATTAGGCTTTCAAGTCTGATATCCTGACGGAAGTTTAAAGGATCTACATGGACCCACAAGGACGCACACCTTCCAATCCACTCTAGAACATTGTCTAACATGCCCTCCAAATTATTACTTCATTCTCTAGAAAGATGAACCTTTATTTAACTTCTTTCACGGTTAAAGCAAAAACAATATACTTGTTCGTTATAAATTTTGCAGATAATTTCTACTTTGGGATTTATTCTTTTCAGTATCTTCCAAGTGTTCTCCAAGGTTAACATTTTTATAACCAGAAAAAAAAAATGAGTTTTGGTTTTTTATGGATGAAATGTGATTAGGACAGACTATGTGAAGCTCTCCGTTAACTTTAAGATTTTTGTCTGGTAGAGATATAGTTTCTATCTGGCAGAAAACTCAACCCTCAGAGTTGTTTACTTATGTCCACCTAGTTCTGGTGAAGGGGAACAGCTCACAAACATGGAACAGAATATACATGGACTTCACCATCCCCGTCCAGAGCTCAGATCTCTGCCGTGGCACACACACCAGTATCAGCCTGGAATTACCACCTCATTGCTCTCTGAATCTCAGATTCCTCACTTATTTTTAATGAAGTTCAAGGAGCGACTCGTATGCTCTGCTTCACTCCCCATATGCAGAAAACAGCAAGGATATCTGATATTCTGTTCCTCTTGATGCTTGTGACAGTCTGAAGGAGCAGGAAATGACCCAGCTGGCTGTTTCTGACAGAACTAGGTGACAGCTGTCCAGGCTGCTGCAGTCCATGTTTTCAACACTGACTGCTAAGCCTCCTTCTCCTATCAAGCAGTGTCCCAGTGATGCTGGAGTACTGGTTTAAAACTAGCCCACCTTGCAGATCCACCATCCTCTGCTTCTGGTCACCCGCAATTCCCAGTTGTCCCTCCTCTACACCTTCCTCTTAAGACAGGTCACATCCTGTTGATGTAGAGAAAGATGACTTACTTAGAGTTCAAAGTCAACGGCTGAGATCCTTGGTGCAAAATGGCTTATTAAAGCACAGAGACAGGACCCATGGGTAGAAAGAGCTGCACTTGGGTTGTGCAGGGTGGCTGATATATACAATGGGGTTGGGGGAGGCACTTTCATTTGCTAAAGAGCACCTACAATGGCCTTGCCATCGTCTAGGTTGTTTTCCCCCTGTAGCAAGGCATTAACATTAAGACAGTGGGGAGATTCCTGGAAGATGTCACAGGAGTCCCACTGAGGAGTGGGGGTTACAGGGTGTCAGCTTCTGCTTTGTCTTCAGCCAGCCTTCTGTTAGCTAGCTCATTAACCCCCTGAACAATTTTGACTGAAATCTTTAAGGCTGTTGAAGGTGGAAGGTCTCATCTTCTGTAATGTCTTCCTGCTGAAATAGGGCTTAGAGATGTCCCTACCTATGGGTCAATACTGGGGTTACAAAAGGTTGAGGCAGCTGAATCCGACGCTGTCAACGTCTGAACCTCCTTGAGCAGAAAGGATCATCCATTAGCTGGAAGTTAGGTCAGTGAAGGAGTCTTAGCACTAGGGAGACAATGGAAATAACAGAGTAAGGTTAATATTGTAACTGAGAAAAGATAAGTCTGAATAAGAGAGAGCTCTGATAGTTGATCTTTGATAATTTTCCTCCAGTCCAGGAGTTTAGAACAATCCCTGAAGGGAAAATATCATTTAAAGCGCCATTTTGAGTATTCATGTCAGTCAGAAACCCAGAAGTATTTTGTGGTAACCTGACTGTATGCACAGCATCCTGTTTTTATGCTAGCCCAAGTTTCACCTTGTGAAACAATTAAAACATTTAATGCCATTCTATTATGTAGAACCATTTCACACATTTGTGTTACTTCATTATTTAGTGGAGAGATGCTCTGAGTGTCATTTAGGGCTTTGACCATGTAATTAAGAGTTTCTATGTGTCAAACAACATTCTCCAGTTTCAAAGAGGTAACAGAGATGGATGCTAGGTGATTACACCAATGTAACACAAACTGTGCCCACCAATCTTTTAAATTTGGAAGGTTAGCTGGGTTGGTAATGGTTTTAATAAAGTGCCTGTGCATCCAGGCAAAACCCAGAGTACAGTGGCCTGTCCAGGCTGGGGGAAGCCATGGCCTCAAGTTAGAGTGCCATAGCCATTAGGTCCCAGCCAGGAGCCAGCCATATAATACTGGGGCTCTTTGAAGTGTAGTCAGGATTTCAAGGGCTACTCAGTTTTGGAGGGCCGTTCTTTGAACATGCAATAATTTTAGGCCCATATTTGATTGGGGAGTTGTGGCTTGGTAATAGTCCCATAGTTGGAGTCAGTATAAATATTTAAGGCTCTTGCCAATTGCAAAGCACAGCTGGGCATTATTAACTCTACTCTTGGGGCAGACATATTTGCCAACAGGGCTTTGGCCTCAGTCTATTAGACCATAACATACCCAGCTTTTCTTACCCGTTTCCATGAAACTACTGCCACTAGTCTTAATTAAGGAGGAATCACTGGCAAATGGGGGAAGACTTGTCAAGAGATAAGAGCATCCCCAAGTCACCATCCAGTCCAATCACCAGGAAAGTGGGGTCATCCATTCTATTATCTCCACAAGCCCATAGTTAACCCTTTGGAGTGGGGTATGCTCTGGCTTTAAGGGAAGGATTTTTGTCATTCCAGCCACACAGAATTGGTCAAGGTGCTAGTGGAGTTATACAATTTTTGGGGAATCAATCCCATTTCGAGTTATTCAAATAATCATATGCCCATGGGGTGCTGTTATTATCCCCACAGAATGTAAAGCACAAAGATGGTCTATGAGCTATCGTGGCAATTTCTCTGAAGTTTACCTCAAGTTGTCTAGCTTTAGGTAAACAATAAACATTTAAAGACAATCAGAACTAGAATTTAACATCCACAAAGTGTGTTATTGAAACAATTTTTTTCTCACTAACCCTTCGTTTCCAGAGATAGCCAAATCAAGACTAATTTGTTTGCCAAACAAGCACAATTTTAACAAACTTGGCATAATTATTTACATAAGCTTAGCAAAATAGTGATTGATCATATAGATCTTTTAGAATCTGCTTTACTGGAACTTTTTATAAGGAATCTCTAGGTTGAACTTTTAGTAGCCTCTCCAGGCCAGAAGCCAAGCAGGTACTTGCCTGCAATCCCTGTAGAGTTGGGCAGATTTCTCTTTACTGAGATTCCCAAAGCATCTTAAGTTTCCTGCACCTGCCAGGAAGTGACATTCTTTACTCAGCTGGTGAGACTGCTGGGAACTCTGTAGGCCAGGTATCAGGCCAACAGTTCCAAGGGGCTTTATGGCTTCAGGTTTCATAAAGTCAACCTTAGTTCCTTAAAGCTGATTGGTCATATCTGAGTCTATGCATGTCTCTGAAGTATGATATTCCTGTCAAAGCCTTGATAAAATAACCAATGTTTCCAATGGTGTCCTGTTATAAGGAGAATAGATTCTTATTGAACTTATGCAAATGGCTATGACTGCCACGGAAGCACACTTACTGAGATCTTTTGAATTTCAGAGAGTTCAGGTAGAGAGAAAGGTTGAATGCTTTGATCTGTTTACAAATGAGTATTTTCACATTTCTGTAAGTCACAGATCTTAAAGGTTCCTTAGCCTAGAGGAGCAAACATTAGAGAACCAGCAATGTTTTAAACGAGAGTCACAAAAAACTCAATTTTTTCCAATTCAGTTAGTCCTGTGTTACTGTTTCTTGTTTAGTTTGAATGCAGTTTTAGTTCTGGAAATTCTAAGCCATTTCAGTTTTATTAAAAAGGTAATTTAAAGAAGCTGTATTTGCCTTGAATCCTTTTTTATGAAACTCCTTGAAGATGAATCTCATTTTACAAGAGAATTCAAACAATTATAAATGACAAAAAGATCAGAATGGACTTAGTTAAAGATCTGATGACATTAGAGTTTACAGTATAGCTGGCAAGGAAATGTGATTATTTCTGTGATGCCTAACACTTCAATAATCAAAATATGAAGTGATGACCTTACACTGAAACTTTAGGATTTGCCATTTTTAGGATAGTTATAGCACTTACCCCAAGTTAACCTCCTAAGGCTTATTTATCCTTTGTTTAACAGTACTTACAGAGTAACTTAGCAAAGCAAATAAAAAGGCCTAATAAGTTAGAGAGACTTCATTTACAATTCCAATCTTGGGAAAGTTTGAAACCTTTAAGTTATATA
This sequence comes from Lutra lutra, assembly GCF_902655055.1. Classification (NCBI taxonomy): domain Eukaryota; kingdom Metazoa; phylum Chordata; class Mammalia; order Carnivora; family Mustelidae; genus Lutra; species Lutra lutra. Next base: position 41,585,497 of record NC_062286.1, on the reverse strand, counting down.
GTACATGCCTGAATAGGATTACAGACAATTACAAAACATTTTTATTTAATCAAAGTGACAGTAAGAGATTTGAAAGGCAAATATGTAGGGCTCTATAGTTGTTAGCAAAACTTAGCTCCTTTAATATTAAGAAGTTTTAATCAAGTAATGGAAGACATGATAAAAAACAAAACGTAGAAACTGGTTTTCTGGGCAGACAAAAGAGAAAAAAACAAACAACTTGGTTTCCCATTTTCTTTCTTTTTTTTTTTAAAGACTTTATTTATTTATTTGACAGACAGAGATCACAAGTAGGCAGAGAGGCAGGCAGAGAGAGAGAGAGGAGGAAGCAGGCTCCCTGCAGAGCAGAGAGCCCAATGCGGGGCTCTATCCCAGGACACTGGGTTCATGACCTGAGCCAAAGGCAGAGGCTTTAACCCACTGAGCCACCCAGGCGCCCCAGTTTCCCATTTTCTTATCCAGAGCAGATGAATAATTCAGGAAAACTTGTCTTTTGAACAGAGAGAATTTCAATTTTATACCAGTGTGCCTTTAAAACCCATTCATTTCAATCTTAGTCCATTATGATCACACCTAAAATTATTTTCCAAATATTTCCCTTCACAAACGTTGTACAATTTTCTTTTGCATTCAGATTTTTGTCCCATGCCAAACAACCATCTTATTTAGGACAAAATTACCTTCTTTTCCAAACAACCATCTTATTTAGGACAAAATTACTTTCTTTTACTTTCAAAAATGCATTCCCATTCCTTTTATCTTTCTTAGATACCTCCTACTTTTCTACATAGAGTTGCTTCCCTTATTTCCATCAGCCTCAATTATATTTAGTAGAATTTTGCATTCTTTAGAAACCTTAGTCTCCAGTGAAGATTAAGTAGTGACCCTTTGTGAACTGCTACACCAAAACTTTTAGACAGCAGATTTGCATATCAGTTGAGCAAAACATGTTTAACCAACAGACTCAAATATCCTTAGTTCTTTGCAATAAATCAAAAGCACTTATCTACATTCAGTACTCAGTGCTTTAGCACTTTACCCTATTTGGAAAAGACCTAGATGTCCAATGAATTTAATCCCATTTCTTATCCAATAAGAACTGTAAAGTTTCAGGTTACCAAAGATTCTGAAAGCTATTTTAACAATTACCTACAAAAACTGATGAGACAATCATTTTAGTCAACTTTTTACTAACAAATTGCAACAGAGATAACATGAGCTTATTTGACCTTCCGTAAACCTCGACAGAATAAAATTTCCACATTTAGTGCTGGTAACTTTAAGGACATGTCTATTTTAATTAAACCAACAAACTTAACTTCGTTTAAATATTGAATGATGTTCTACCTGGATCCTCCCCGTTTTACCTGAGACACTGGTGGGGAAATCTGGAGTGGGCGGTTTTGGTGATGGTGTGGGGAAGAGGGGGAGCATGGTGCCTGTGGCACCGAGGATGGTACAGAAGCCGGTTAGGCAGGACTCCCCCAAGGTGGTGCAGAAATGGGAGAAGGGAAAGGGGACTCAAAGAGGCCACGTGCTGCCAGAAGGCAGAGAAAGATTTCCCAGTTCTAGAGCTCATCAGCTCCAACAGAAGAGCAGATGCCATGTTTTCCTGCCAACAAGGTAGGATAGACAATCCATATTGGGCCAGAGAAGACAGGGCATTTCCCCCAAACAAAGGAGTTTTGGCAGCTGCTTGGGAATATTCTTTAAGGTCCCTATCCCAAGGTAGACTAACCGCAGTTGGCTCCAGTTACAGCCATTAGCCCAGGAAACGAGAGAGGGAGAAGCCCCCACATCTCTTAGGGGGAACAGTGAAGAGAGAAAGAGAGACAGAGTCCCCTTTGCTAGGAATGGCCTATATTTCCTCCCACAACCTGGGTTTGGTTAGAGGCTTATTTAGGTAATTATCATCCAATGTCAGGAGAGAGTTTACTAGCCAAATATGTTCTCCAAGAGGCCATTGGGGTGCTGGTGTAGAGCAACAACGGCCTAGGTACAAGCAATGAAGGTACCCCAGGTCCATTTGCCCGGTTTCCTGCAGAAGAGATCTAACTGATAGATCCCACTGAGGTCTTGTGGTGTTACAGGAGATCAGTACTTTCCTAAATATTGCAATCTGAATTGTTTCTGGTGGGTTACAAGGCATCCCAAAGGAGAATCCTTGGGGACTGAAAAAACTCCCATGAGGGTGCTAGAGGGGGTCCGTTACCAAAGAAAATCCCCTCCTAACTCCTAAGTGGCATCCCACATGCAGGATATGTCAGAGGTTCCTGGTGTCAAAGCGATCCAAGGCATCCCTTAACAAAATCTCTATGATCACTGGCGCTGTTGAAGGCCCCTGTAAGATGGAGGGCACCCTCCCCCAGCTTTCCCATCGCATTCTAGACTACAATGGGTGCTGGCGAATGGACCAAAATACCTTGCCTTAAAGAACCTGCCATTTTAAACCCATGGAGAACACTAGAAAAGTTTTACAAGGGGGAATTAACCAATTTTGTAATCTAAATAGTATAGGACATTGACAGAAAACATTGACAGAAATCCATCATGATTCTAAGAGACATCCCAACACATGTGGGCCTTATAGACAACTTCCCTAGAAAACAGTTCCCGGTTGGGTTTTAATTCCATCGGGTACTGGTTTCAGCTGGCTCCCAATGGAGGTCCTGAGGCTGGAAGTGGCTAGATGGGAGATATGAAGGGAATCATATTAGATCAGTCAGGAGAAAACCTCACACAGGAGTCTTAAGATCGGCAGCCATGCTAGTCACTTAGGTGGCTGTCCCATGCCCAAGATAAGATGATTTTATGTATGAGAGGCATCAAGTTTCTGAGTCTTACTACCATCCTGGTCAGGGGAGTAACTTCTAGCCAAAAGTCAGACTTTCCCCTCCCCATGGAGTAGCCATGGGCTAGAGATTGCAGCCTGATCAACTGGTATGCAAGTGTTCCAATAAGACCGTGCTCCTTGAACAGCCCCTGAAATGAGAGTAAAGGAAAAGGAGAGAAAGCACTCACCAATTTTGCACCGAAACTGGGTTCAGATACAAAGACTCAAAGCCCCACGTTAAGGTGCCAAATGATATGGGAAAGACGACATGAAGGTTCGAAGCCAACAGCCAAGAACGAAATTTTATTTTATTTTATTTTTAAAAATTATTATTTTTTTTAATTTAATTTTTTTTAAAGATTTTATTTATTTATTTGACAGACAGAGATCACAAGTAGGCAGAGAGGCAGGCAGAGAGAGAGAGAGGAGGAAGCAGGCTCCCTGCAGAGCAGAGAGCCCAATGCGGGGCTCTATCCCAGGACACTGGGTTCATGACCTGAGCCAAAGGCAGCGGCCTAACCCACTGAGCCACCCAGGCGCCCCTAAAATTATTTTTATTAACATCTAATGTACTATTTGCCCCAGGGGTACAGGTCTGTGAATCATCAGGCTTACACATTTCACAGCATTCATCATAGCACATACCCTCCCCAGTGTCCATAACCCAACCGCCCTATCCCTACTCCCTCCATCCCCCAGCAACCCTCAGTTTGTTTTGTGAGATTAAGAGTCCAAGAAAGAGTTCTTGAGATGTCATTGGTGCAAAAACGGTGGCTTAATTAAAGCAAAGCATGGGGACAGAAACCATGGGCAGAGGTAGGGGCACCAGGGCTGTGAGGGGTGGCTGATTATGTACTATGGGGTTGGAGGAGGTAAGGAAAAAGGGAGGTTTTAAAAGAACTTTCATTTGCTAAAGAAGAACTCTAATGGCCTTACCATTGTCAAGGTGGTTTTTCCCCTGTAGCAAGGCATTAACAGTAAGACCGTGGAGAGATTCCTGGAAGATGTCACAGGTGTCCCACCCAGGAGTGAGGATTGCAGGGTGTCAGCTTCTGCTTTGTCCTCAGCCAGCCTCTGTTCCCTCCTTGCTGTGATCCCAGGGAGATCCACCCTACCCACCTAAGGGAAGCTGTTTTCAAAAATTCCCAGGTGATTTCTTGCATCTGCCTTTCACATGACAAAGGTGGCAATTTCTCTAGATAAAGAAGAGGTGAATAGTGCCCCTCCCCCATACACACACGCACACACACACACACACACACACACACACCTCCATATATTTAATCTCTGGGAAGTACCCCTCTTGTACAGCTTCCACAAACCATATGTTTTTTATATAAAATATAGATAACACCTACCTCCCAGGGTTATTATAAGGAATAGAAGAAACAGTATGTACAAAAAGCACATGGCGCCCTTCCTGACACATACGAGCTCCCTGGTAGTGTTAGTTGACCTTCCTTCTGACCCAGTTACTTGTTTTATGGTGGTATTGGAGCTGATATTTAAGTAATGCCTCTGGATAAAATAGATGACCAAAAGTTTTGGATCGTCCTGAAAGTGACATAAAACCGGACAGGTGCTTAATGTTATCAAGCTATTGAATATGATCCACTCATTTTTAAAAAAAGATGGGGTGCCTGGCTGACTCAGTTGGGAGAGATGTAACTCTTGATCTCAGGGTTGTAGGTTTTGAGCCCCACGTTGGGCATAGAGATTACTTAAAAATAAAATCTTTAAAAAAAATAAATAAGAGAGAGTGCAATCTGTTGCCTCCTGAGGAAGCTGACGTGGGTTGTCTTCCTGGAGCCTGAAGCCACCTGGGGAATCTGTCCAGCCCCCCCCTCCCGTTGTCTTCACTCATGACAGGAAGCAACAACCCCAGAGTCACAGCCCCCCTTTTTTTTTTTTCCAACAGCTAGTGTATGGATGCAGCTCCTGGGGCAGACCTGAGTGTCACTTCTCAGGGTCTGGCAGATGTGGCTGAATGGCACTCAAGGTTTTGCAGTCAATTTGTTCTCATTGTCAGAGGCAATCACAGTGTTCCAAAAGCACAGCTTCTGGCTTCCGTGTAGAGGCCTGGGAGGACTTCCGTACCACCCTCCACCGCTGTTTCCCTGAAACAAGCATTCAGCCCCCAGGAGGAAGCAGTTAAGAATGCAGGTGTCAGGGGCGCCTGGATGGCTCAGTGGGTTAAAGCCTCTGCCTTCAGCTCGGGTCATGGTCCCAGGGTTCTGGAATCGAGCCCCATATGGGGCTCTCTGCTCCGCGGGGAGCCTGCTTCCTCCTCTCTCTCTGCCTGCCTCTCTGCCTACTTGTGATTTCTATCTGTCAAATAAATAAATAAAATCTTAAAAAAAAAAAAAAAGAACGCAGGTGTCAGACTGGAAGAGGGGGTGGGGGGCAGAGAACACAAAGCAGTGAGGGCAACAGGTTTTATCTAACTCTGGGTTCTTCTCACATTCCCTTTGATTCTGAAAATTAATCATAACTGGGGAAGCAAAACTTCTGTCATCAAAAACAATATGTGAAGGAGAGTGAAGAGAAGTGACATGCCCTAAGTCATAGATTTAGAATGGAACAAATCAAGGAGTATCACCCACATCTCTTCACCTTGTCCTCTCTGAGTCAGAGCAACCGCTGCAGCCAACAGGAACCACAGGGGCGTTGGCTCAGGGATGCTTCTTCAAGATTGGAGCTATCAGAATCTCACACGTGAGGCATCTCAGGAATTTATATTTTTATAAAGCTCCCTCGATGATCCTCATGTAGCTTGGGGCATATGGGAGCTCCCTGCTTTAGACCAGTAGTTCTTAGGAGTTCATACTTAAAATCTTGTTTATACTCTTTATGCCACACACATCAGGAAGGCCAGCAGGTACTGAGGACAACAGAATGTTGCAAAGAGAAACAGTGTTTCAAAGTATTTACTAATTGGGAAACAATTAGAAATTTGCTCATGTTGGGTTGTTCTCTTTCTCTCTCTCTCTGCTGCCCTCCCCCCGACTCCCATATACAGTCATCTGGCATGATCATGAGAGGACTAGAAAGAGGACAGCAAAGTCTCTGGGGTTTTGTTTTTATTAGCTTTTATTTTGAAAGAATTACAGATTACAGGAAGTGGGATGATAGTTCAGGAAGGGCAGGATGCCATGTTACTACGGAATGGTGGTGAAAGTTGTGGCTTCCCACTTGGCCAATTCTGACACCATCCAGGAAGGGAGAGGGAAGGGTGCCTCACTATTGCTGGGTGGGGATGGAAGCTCAGCATCCCACAAGGCTTTTCGGGGAGGGGGAGCTTTCATCATTACTGAGGAGGAATGAAAGGGCCAGCTCCCCACCAGGTCTTCTTTGAGAGGGCATGGGGGACCTTGAGCAAGGATGGAAGTTTAGGTCACCCCCTTGGTCTTTGTTGACAGGGGTAGGGATGGGCCCTGTTTTTTCTCCATGCTGTTTGGCTGGGGTAGAGTACTGTCTTTGTTCAGAAAACTATAGAAGAAGACTATAGACTGGGTAGCTTATAAACAAGAGAAATATATTTCTCACATTCTGGAGGCTGGGAAGTCCAAGATCAAGGGGCTGACAGATTCACTGAAGAGCACCTTGTTCATAGACAGATGTGTCTCCATGTTCAAAAATCTTCAGTCACCTTGGGGCACCTGGGTGGCTCAGTGGGTTAAGCCTCTGCCTTCGGCTCAGGTCATGATCTCAGGAGCCTGGGATCGAGCCCCACATCGGGCTCTCTGCTCAGCGGGGAGCCTGCTTCCCCTTCTCTCTCTGCCTGCTTCTCTGCCTACTTCTGATCTCTCTCTGTCAAATAAATAAGATCTTTTAAAAAAAAAAATCTTCAGTCACCATAGGATAAATGTTTATGAGATACTAAGTGCTAAAAAGGAAGTTAAAAGCATGATTTTACACAATATCAACCTGGTGAGATAAAAGAAAATATTTTATCTTAACTGCTGGCACTTCCCCCAAAACTCTCTTTTCTGCCTCATTTCCCATTACAGACATTAGTTTATCCCACATACATCTTTACACTACTCAATCTCTTAAGCATATCCTAACATTTTCACAATTCTGTGACTTGTACCTTTGATTTAATATAAAGTAAAAGGACCCTGATATCTTGAGAGGTCATCAGTAGGGAGTAAGCCTCAAATGATAGCAAAATAAATGTGAAATTTGAGGAAAATGTAAGAAGCCATTGAAGTCTCCCCCTTAATGTGGGAAAGATGTTAGGATTTGAAGCCAATGGCCAAGAAAGAATTCTTGAGATGCTATTGGTGCAAAAGGGTGGTTTTGTTAAAGCACGGGGACAGCATCCAGGGGCAGCACTGGGATTAGGAGAGGTAGCCCATTATATACTTTCGAGCTGGGAGGAGGTTAGGGACAGCACAAGACTCCCAGGTATTTTGGTAACAAGGTTTCCAGGACCCTGAGGGGGCTAGCTATTGTTAGGAAACTGTCATTTATTACTGTTTAGTAAGCCCTCAGTCAGGAGACCTTTCCGATGTATATCGGTGGGTTATATGCTTGGAGGATAATTGCCAGCATGTAACTTGGGGGGTAAAGATGAAGGAAGTTTCCAAAGAATTTTTATACGTTAAAGTAGATTTACAAGATCCTGGGTTGGGGAGGCTAAGATGGCCTTTTGCCCTCGGCAAAGTATTAACATCCAGTCTGTAAAGGAATGTCACTCTGCCTGTTTCAAGGATTTGTCAATGGGCTGTAGGCAGTGAGGAAATTTAATAGTTTTTCTTCTGCCTTTGTTTCCCACATTACCCTGACACCCCATAGTCAATGCCTAAGGCTACCCCTTTCCAGCTATCCCCACCCCTCGGTCACTTCCTACACCTTAAGCAGCCTGCTGTCTATTGTAACCCACTGCCACTGAGTGCCATTGGCGGGAGGGTAGGAGGGGAAGACCACACTGTAATTGCCCAAGACCTTAATCTGCCTCACCACTTTGAGCTGGAAAAAGTCAGGAATGGGCCTCCAAAGGGAGGTGCCTATAGTTTGATAACTAGCTGAATTATCTTGTCTGCTGGTTAATAGCTAACCGGGTTGCCTCCTTTATTGCCCTGCAGACTTGGCTATCTTCCAGGTTTGCGTGGCTGTTTGCCTTTCCCATGGCAGGAAGGGAGTTTTCTTTCACTGCCAATTCAATACGAGAACAAAACATTGAGCAGACAAAGGGCAAAGATCCTGAAGGAAACCTGTTCCACTAAACTATCTGGATTCAGTGTCTGAGAAGGAATTTAATGATTAGAACCAATTATCACTTGTTCGCTCAACAAATATTTATTCTGGATCGCCTCCGGGTCTGGACCAAGGCAGGGTGCTGAGTTCAACGGTGAGCAAGGAGGCTTTCTGGAAAGGCTCCAGCGGGAAGAGCCAGAGGAGCCAACACAGCCCGACTGCAGGTGGGACCTTTACCGTAGCTTCCCACGGGTTTTCATTTCACTTTTTTTTACTCATTCACTCCGGACAGCAGTAGCAGATACGGCCTGTGGGTTAGGAGACCTGGGATTTGGGTCCTGGTACGGATGAAGACTCTTAAAGGGTTAGCTTTCTGTATGCATGAAACTTCCCCATCTGTCAAATGGTAACGTGCATTTCTGCCTCGCCTATATTGTTCAGCACTATTTTGAGGGATCAAATGTGGACAATAATAGAAGATGCTGAGTAAATGGATATTATCACATTAGCTAAATCTCTCCATTCAGGCACCCCAGTTGTATGTGGCCCTGCCTATGCTGTATAATGAATGAATGAGAAAACCCAGCTCATCCCTGACAGCTTGAGAAACAGCCGTGTTATTCACGCCTCCCAGCCACATGGAGTCTGGTTCATATTGTATCCCTGGGTGACAAAAAGCAATTCTTGCAGAGCCAATGAGCCATTGCCTCTGATCTTTGGATGGTGCAGACAGAACCCAAATTTATTTCCTGCATTGAAGCCATAGACAACGCCGGAAAGATTTGTTGCTAATTCCCAAGCACTTGCAGACACTCAACAAATGATGCTAATGATACTGGCTATGAATTAGGGGCCTGAAGTCTGCCCTTGATGAAATCCTGCCAGACTTTCACAAACGGGATTTGGGTCCGTTGAAAACAGCAGCCAGGGAGCAAAGTACAGCCACCTTTCCCAGGTCAGCAAGGAGAGCTGAGGTCAGCCTGATGCTGAGCTCTTTGGACCTGGCACCAAGTCCCTATTGATGATGAAAACTGCAGAGAAGAAAGTACATCTCTGGGGACAAACATTCTATTCTAGGACATCATGACCCTCTGGGATATTTATATGGGTCAAACTTGTCTTTTTAAAGGGGTTCTGTTTCTTGTTTTCTTCGTTAACTGATACCCTCTAAAGACCCCAGCCCACTTTCATACTCAGTTTGGAGAAAAGACATGAAAAGAAAATTGTCCCAAGAAAATAATTCACATGATTATCATTAGTTATTTAAATATTACTTGAATTCTTAGTCTGTCTTCTCCCACTAGTAAGAGGACAGGAGCTACATTTTATATTTACATTTCTTCCGGGTATCCGCCTTCCTACATCTCCCCCTCCTCCCAAACCCCCACTCCTACCTCTGTGGTATGTACACAACAAGCAGTCAATAAAAGTTTGTATTTTTAAAAAATATATTATTTATTTATTTGGGAGAGAGAGATCGAGCACGAGTCAGGTGAGGGGCAGAGGGAGAGGGACTAGCAGACTCCCCCTGATCAGGGAGCCCAACATGGGGCTCAATCCCAGGACCCTGGGATCATGACCTGAGCTGAAGGCAGATGCCCAACTGACCGAACCACCCAGGCACTCCAATAAAGGCTTGTTAATAACTGAATGTCCTATTCTTCCAGATAAAAACATGAATGTTTATAATAGCCAAGAAAGTGGAGACAACCCACATGTCTATCAACTGATGAATAGACAAATAAAATGTGGTATATCCATACAATGGAATATTATTCAGCAATAAAAAGAAGTGAAGTACATGCTGCATCATGGGTGAGCCTTGAAAACACCATGCAAAGTGAAATAAGCCAGTCCCTAAAGACTGCATGCTGTATATGATCCCTTTTATATGAGATGTCCAGAATAGGCCTATCTATTGAGACAGAACTAGATGGGTAGATGCCTATAGCTGGAGGGAATGGGTCGAATAGGGGATGAGTAGTAAAGGACATAGGGTTTCTTTTTGAGGTGTTTGTAAAGGTTCTAGGATGGACTGGTAATTGTCACACAATTCCGTGAATGTACTAAGAACCATTGAATTATTCACTGTAAGGGACTGATTATACATCAATAAATGTGTTACTTTAAAAGAAGAACAATGCAGACATCTTTACAAAGATGGGCACAGAAACACAAGAACTGGTCTAGATGCCCAAAGGTAGGAATACCAGGCAGGTATACTCGTTACCTGTGGTGGCAGGAACACATTATCTCCAACTTAGTGGCCAAAAAACAACACAAGTTTATTCTCTGACTGTTCTGGAGGTCAGCAGTCTAAAATCAGGGTGTTGGCAGCACTGTATCCCCCACAGAGCCTTGGAGAGAGAACCCTTTTCTTTTCTGGCTTCCACAGGTCCTTGACTTGTGACCCTTTCTCTCATCTTCCAAGTGTACCATATCCTACCTCCACCTTCTTATCACTTCTTTTTCCAACTCTGGCCCTCCTGCCTCTCTTATAAGGACTCCTGTGATGGGCCCACCCCGATGATCCAGGATGCTTCTTCCCCTGGCAAGATCCTTAACCACATCTGTGAAGGATGCTTAGACTTGTAAAAAGTCACCAAACTGCTTCCCGAAGTGACTCCCTTTTTGGATTCCCACCAGCCATGTGAGGGCATTGCGGTTCCAGCCATGTTTTCAGTGTTTTACTCGGCTCACTTGGGTTTCTGTGGCAGGCGCACTTTCCCACGTGGCATCTTTCTACCTTTTCTTTGCTGTCAGTAGAACTCTCTGGGGGTTGTGGGGGGAGGCAGGGTAGGTCTAGCCCAAGGTAATGGATCATGATCGTTCCAAGTCACTGATGACAATCCTGTTCCCTACCCACTCAGCCTCCATTTAAGCGAGATGTAATCTTTGGCCCTAGTTCTGGCCAATGAAATGTAAGGAGAGGTATTATCTAATAAAGAACCCTCTGGGAAAGCTTTTGCTTTCCTACTGTAAGGAGACCTATATATATATATATATATATATATATATATATGTATATCTATGTAGATATAGGTATAGATATAGATGAATATAGGTATGTCTATCTATATTTATATCTATATCTATCTATCCTTTGACTTTACTTCCTTATTTCTGTCTTAAAAGTGGACATGATGGCTGGGACTACAGCAACCCTATTTCCGTCATAACGAAAAGGCCAAGAGAATCATAGAAACACCTACTATCCATGACCCCACCCCAATCACCCTGTTTAATTAAGCAACTGTTGATGTGGTTTTCTGTTACCTGCTATTAAACACAATCCTAACGGATATAGCCTCTTCCCTTCACTAATATGTGGAAGGCAAACACTGTCAATGCACAGCATTTTCTTTCACCTTCATCTTTGTTTTGTGGCTCACATAATCTGTCTTTCAGACAAATTGCTCTAAAGTTTATTTTCTGGAGGATCCTGTTGGGAGAGATAATGAAAAGTAAGTGTATTCTGGGTCCGTCACATTCAATGAAATTTCATGTATTTTTACCTTCATGAGTTGTGCAATCCTTATGTTAAACAGGGAAACTCAAGTTGACTTGGAAACTCTCTGGATATAGAGTACAGATTAAAAAAGTAAACCTATAGAAAAGGCAATACCATTCATGAGGCCCACCAGTTGATTGCAAGTGACGAAAATCTATTCAAACTTATGCTTTTTAAAAAAGTGTTGGAGTTTATTGACTCATACAACCAAACTTTGGAAAACACAAAAGTAATCTTAGAGATAACGGATCTTGGCATGAAAAGCCACTGGGACTCCAGACTTAGAGTCCATTTTCCATCTCTATGTGGTCAACTTTGGCCCTCCCTTTCCAGAAGGGAATATGGCCTCCAGGAGCTCTAGGCTCAGCACCACAGCTAGAGAGGAAGAGAGGATTCTCTCACTCAGATCCAGTCTTTGCAATCCAAGAGAAAGACTCTGATCATCCCAACTTAACTCATATGCTTACCTCTCAAGTTGATTTTCCTATTTGAATGTTTTCCTTTCTGTCTGTTGTGTGAGAGATCTTCCATGATTTGTCTAGTAATCCTTAGTTGTCTGCTTAAAGGGAGGGTCTAAAAACATGACTGAAACTTTCACACACCCAGGTGGAATTTATTCACTATGAACTTCACCTCAAAGTTGACTTGATTGGACCACTTAGTGGAAGAAGCTCCCCTCTCCATATATTCAGGTCTTTCCCCTTGGGCTGGTCAGATTCTTCAGAGATGATTCTCCTGGTTTCCTGCCTGGAAGTGTCTAACTGCCAGTGTTTTGAAACTAGGGTAACTAACTCATCCTGGTTTGTTCAGGACTGTCCTGGCTTTAAAACTGAAAGTCCCAAAATACATTATATGTTTATAAACAACAACAACTGAAAGTCCCTGGGGCGCCTGGGTGGGCTCAGTGGGTTAAGCCTCTGCCTTTGGCTCAGATCATGGTCTCAGGGTCCTGGGATCGAGCCCCATGTTGGGCTCTGCTCAGTGGAGAGCTTGCTTCCCCCCTCTCTCTTTGCCTGCCTCTCTGCCTATTTGTGAGCTCTCTCTGTCAAATAAATAAAATCTTTAAAAAAAAAAACAAAACCCAAAACTGAAAGTCCCTATTCTGGGAACATCTGCAGTGCCAGGAAAATTGAGATGGTTGCACAGGCTACGCCATTATTCTGGGAGTTGAGTAGTGAAAGAGGGTTGGGTGATCTCATCATCTTGCATGTACACATTCAGGTAATCCACTATTTTCATTATGGTACCACACCCCCATAGGCACCTAGTGCCCCTTAGTCTAGAGACCTTCTGTTTGACCCACTCCAGAGAATAAATTTCCAGTCTTCTTCTGGGATTGGGGAAGGTAGAACAGACCTAAAGAACTGACCACTCTCTGAAAAGACTGTCAACCAGTCTCCTTATTCAAGTCCCTATTTCCGGAAACATCTGGTACCACCAATTCCAGAGTCCTCTGGGCTTCCATAATGTGTGTCGAGTTGGATATTATCTTTCCCCACCATTGTTTAGAATCTACCCTTTTTGTGTTTGTTTAATCACTTATCATTCATATTCTACTTTCCAGAGTCCAATTTTTTTTTTAAGATTTTAGTTTTCTTTAGATGAAAGACACAGCAAGAGAGGGCACACAAGCAGGGGAAGTGGGAGAGAGAGAAGCAGGTTCCCGTGGAGCAGGGAGCCAGATGTAGGGCTTGAACCCAGGACCCTAGGTTCATGACCTGAGCTGAAGACAGATGTTAACGACTGAGCCACCCAGGTGCCCCTCCAGAGTCTAGATTTTTATAGCTATTTTCCCATCTCCCATTCTCCTAATTTCTCTGAGTTTAAAAGTTGAAAAAATCCTTTTAGTAGGGCTTTAAGAGGGAATGAAAACAATTAGGTATAGTCAAAATGCCACATTTGCCTTCCAGTCTACAAAAATAATTTTTTTAAACACCTTTTATCCAAATATCTCAGTGCCTTGGGGAATGTAGGTCTCAGAGCTCCCTGCTGTTATCACACTGCCAGTCACTATCTTCTACCATTTGAAAGTACAACTCACAGACTCTTTCTGATAATAGCTTACTGATTTCCATCCTGTCTTAACACAATAATAAAAAAAAAAAGATACAGATTATAAAATCTCAATAGAGGCAAAAGTTGACAGCACTGAGAAGTTCCCTGAAGACTTATCCTACTCAATGCTTACAGCACAAAAACAGCCATAGAAAATATGTAAATAAATGTGTGGCTATGGGCCAATAGCACTTTATTTTTAAAAACAGGCAGCCATCTGGATTTTACCCATCAGACAGTGTTTGCTAACCTCTCTTCTACACTCTCAAGATTCTGGTCCCAATTCCAGTGTGTATGGATTTGTGGGGAGGAATCCCACACCAACACAGAATTCTGGGACATCCATGGGTGTCCCATGATTCATTGCAATTCTGACACTATTTACTTGTCAATGTGACAGATCCCACAGGTTAAGGACTCAGTCCCATAAGACAGCTCAATCCCCACCTGGGCTCTAGCCACAGGCCCACGTTATCACTGTGCCCTTGATGGACCAGCTATACCCTGGAGGTACCAATTGATAGGTCCCCCCAAAATGGGTCGGTGATCAAAGGAGCAAGACTGATACAAAGCGAAGTTCAAGCAAATCTTTATTTCGCACCAAGCATCGAGAATCAAACCAACTGGTCGGAGCCGTCTCTTACAAAGAGGTGACCCCTCCCAGCCTCACAGACTAACTTTTACAGGGCAAAGGCCATGTGGTTGAGCCTGGCCACACACAGGTGGCCAATGAGATTGCAACACAGAGAAAACTGCACAGTCACGCTAGGTCACACACAGGTGGCCAATTGAATTTCAATTTACCCTAGTAGATTTTTTTTTTCTTGTTTTTTTTTTTTTTTTTTTTTTTTTTTTTTACCTAGTAGATATTTGAATTAGCCTATCACCTTGGTCAGAATTGGCGCCCAAAAGGCGGGGCCCACTCTCCTTGGTAGCTAGGGAGACAGTATGCACGCCCTACTGATTGGATGTCTCCACCTGGCCTGACCCGCCCTTGTATCTGGGCTTTGCTACCTGGGACTTGTTTCCCAGACTTGCTTTTAAGTAAGTTCCTCTGGGAGGGGCAAGGTCAATCTAAGTTTACTGCATAAACAATAAAATGGCTCCCTCTGGCTAAGTAGGCCCTTACACAATGACCCCTTCCTGCAGTTCAATTAGATTGCTAAAGCAGCTCACATAACTCAGAGAAACATTTTACTTATTAGACTACTAGTTTATTATAAAAGGATGCACCTCAGGAATAACCAGATGGAAGAGATGCCCAGGGCAAGGAAGGGAGAAAGCATGCAGAGCTTCCTTGTTCTCTCTCTAAGCATGCCACCCTCTCCAAATCTCCAAGTGTTTGCTATCCAGGGAGCTCTCTAAACCCTGTCCTTTCAGGTTTTGAAGGTTTTACTACATAGGAGTGATTGAATAAATTATTGGCCATTGGCAATTGATTCAACCTCCAGCCCCTCCCACCTTCCCCAGGTGTTGGGGGGGAGGGGGAGTTGGTTAGGGTGGGGAGGGTAAGGGGGTGGGGGGAGGTGAGACTTAAAAGTTCCAATCCTCCAATCACATGACTGGTTCTCCTGGCAACCAGACCCCAACTGGGCACATTTGAAATGTCACTCATGGGGCACCTGAGTGGTTCAGTGGGTTAAACCTCTGCCTTTGGCTCAGGTCATGATCTCAGGGTCCTGGGATCAAGCCCCACATCGGGCTCTGCTCAGCGGGGAGCCTGCTTTCCCCCTCTCTCTCTGCCTGCCTCTCTGCCTAGTTGTGATGTCTCGCTCTGTCAAGTAAATAAATAAAATCTTAAAAAAAAAAGTCACTCATTAACCTAACAAAAGACACCTTTAGCGGTCTCATCACTTAGGAAATTGTAAAGGTTTGAGGAGCTCTGTGACAGAGTGGATGAAGACCAATTATCTATCTGTCTATTAAATATATATATTTCTTATTATAAAACACTTATATATAAATATATATAAATATATAAATTCTTATTATAAATCACAATATCACAACTACAGAGAGACAATATACATATACAGATTTTATACTATATGGACTGCATGCCATATGCCTTTTTTAACAAAATGGGATAACACTATGCATAATATTCTGAAACTCATATTTTTACTTAATATGATATTTTGAGTACATTTCCCCATGTCATACATATAGCTTTGTTTCATTGTTTTAGTGGCTACACCAATTTAATGTGTACCATAGTTTCAGTATTAAATTTAAATGTGGCTTTAATACAAATCTGTGTGCCATTGATCAAATATTTTTAAGATCAAATATTTTTAAGGTAGATTTCTGAAAGAGAAATCATCTCCAAAGGGTATGCATAACTTTAAAAAAATCAAGAAAGTCTGCAAAGATTTTGTTCAAAATATTGTGCCAGTCTGAACTCTCTGATAAGAACATTGGCCAGGCCCAGGTGATTTAAATTCCTGGAGTTAGCATTGTAGAGTTAAGGTGTGGGGCCCCTGACTGACTCAGTCTGTGGAATGTGCTGACTTTTGAACTTCGGGATGTGAGTTCAAGCCTCACGTTGGATGTTGGGTGTAGAGATTGAAAAAACAAAACAAAACAAAAACACCAAAAAAAAAACTTAAAAAAAACTTTAAAAGAAGTTAAAAACAACAACAACAACAAAAAACTTAAAAAAAAGTTAATGTCATCGTTATAAATGCCAGAAGATCTACTATGCAAGTGAGACAAATGGTCCAAGAAGAAGTTGACATGGGATAGCCTTGGTAGACACAACAGCTTCAGGCCCAAAGATGGATAAAGGGGTAGATTAGTGAGCCCAGGCTGCTGTAACAAAATACCATAATCTTATTGAGCAGTAGACATTGATTTTTCACAGTTCTAGAACTGAGATCAGAGGCAGCAGGAGGGGTTTGGTATGTCCCCCACATTCCCGCCCCCCACAGTCCCCCCACAGCCACACTGAGAGCTGTCTCTGCTGAAGGATGTGATCCTAGGGGAAGTGGGAGCACAGGCCCCAACCCCCTCAGCCTTGGACTCCCATGGTGGTCTCTCTGAGCTCAGGACACTGTCAACAGTCACATGTGAATGACCTGAGGCTCTGGGACCAACGGCATTGATTTGTTTGCTGAATATAGCTTCTCTATCATTCACCATTTAACCAAGATCCTGACTAATGTCTGATTTCCAGGAAGAAAAAGGAGGCATTAATAGAATTTCTAGATAGAGGAATGTCATTTTCCTGCTATGCTCATTGTGTCACACCACATCTAGAAACTCACCGGCAGTTCTGAGAGCCATTTTTTGGGTAGAATTACTAGGTAATTCTATTACCTGTAAACATATCCTACATAGACTAAGGAGACTGGAAGATTGGGAGGGAGGGATTCAAAGAAGGAAGATTGAAGCAAGAACATTTCTGCCTTCAAGTATTTGAAGAGATCATAGGAGCAGTTTGCAGAACAGGCAAGAAGGTAGATTTTGTCATCTACTTAGAAAAGAATTTTTGGACAATTAGAACTTTCCAACCATGGCATAGAAGTCGTACATTTCCGGTAACTGGAACTGATAAAAAGTGACAAGCCTGCCTTTCTGACACCATTACTGCCTTGTGTATCCAGTGGGGCTACCGGACACCCATTCTGTTCTCTCTAACAGCACTACTCAGATTTACTATGCAACGAACCATTGGACGAATTATTAAAACGCAGGCCGATTCTGGAGGTCTGGGGCAGGACCTGAGATTCTGCATATCTAACAAGCTCCCAGGTGATGCCACCAAGGCTGCAGGTTTGCGGATCACACTTTGAAATCGCAAGGCTATTTCAAGCTATTCAAGGCAATTTCAAGCAATGGCTGAGGCTCCCAGACTTAGTGTACATTGAAATCACCTGGGGAAGGGGCACTAAGGGAAAAAAGGTAATGATGCCTGGGTCTCTCACTCAGAGAGTTCAGTTAGCATGAGTGTGGCCTGGGCATCAGCCGTTTTCAAAGCTCTCCCAGTGGTCCTAATACACAGCTATGTTTAAGGACCACTGCTCTTGGCCTTTCAAAAGCATTCAACACTGGCTCAGAGATTATTTCCGTAAAGATCTTTAATTGAAATGTGATCTGGGGTTAGCGAGGTCTTCTTACTCGTGCATAGTTAACCCAGGTTCAACATTTTGGAGGAAGGCTGTGTAGTAATTATTAGTTCTCATAATTTGTGGAACATTAGATCACAGAATGCCTCAAGTCCCTTCTAGATCTAAGATAAACGACTGCGCTGATTCATAATCTCTGGTTGGAAACCTCCTTTGGCAGTACATTCATTTGACCACAAGATGGTGATAAAGTAACAAAATATGATACAACAAACCTCCAAGAAACTGGGCTGCTCGTGACCTAGGCTTGCAAAGCATATAGTTTCCAGCTCAGACAGACCACTGGTCACAGTCTCCTTTGAGAATCTGACAGCTATCGACAAACATACACCCACCCAATGTGAATACAGGTTTGAGCAATTCACAGACCTTGAAGTTAAACTTCAATCAAGGCTAAAGATGAGTTACTCCCTCCCATCCCATCTCCCCATATAAATTATATGGAGCCTCTAGCACTCCCACCTCCATCCATCTCAGCAGCTGACCTACCTCCTGCTTCAGAGAGAAAGAGAAGAAATCGAACCCAAACAGGCCAATTTACCTAACGCACTCCCCCCACCCACGTTCCTTCCATCTGCATGGAATAGGGTGCCTTGTCTTTTTGCCGAAAGCTAAAGCCTCCAGGAGTGTTCCTGATCCCCTTGCCCTGGCCTCCAGGTAGGTTCATGCCCCTGCACGCCCCCCCACCCCCGCCAAGTGCTTATATTTTCTTGTGCAAATTTTAAAAATACAAAATAAATAAAATAAAATAAAAATACAAACGGAGTATGTGTTTTTTATTTTTAAATATACAGAAAAGCAAAGGGCATAACAGAAAATACCCTGTGAATCTCATAAACATTTATGTCTAGATTCTGGATAGTTGCTGATATACATTCTGTGCTTATAGAAATATGATCATGTTATGCAAACTGTTTAAGACCTATTTAATTTAATGTAATTGAACATCTTTTAATCTTCATACATTTTCACTGGCAGATATGATTCTTAACCAAACACATTCATTTGATTCATCTATAGGGATTTTTAAGCATTTGGATGCCAATTACTAAGATTCTTATAAACCAGGTCTGGTGTGAAGCCTGGAAATCTGTATATCTAGAAAGCCTTACTTGTGCTTTTGAAGTGTAACACTAGCATATAATTTGTAATTCAATTTTATTGACTTATAATTTACATACAATAAAATGCACATATTCTAAGATTTACAGTTCTGTGAGTTTTGACAAGCTTATACACCCCTGCAACCTCCCAAATAACCAAGATATAAAACATTTCCATCACTCCAAAAAATTTCTTTGTCCCCCTTGCCAATCCTATACCCCAGTCCTAGCTCCAGGCAACAACTGATCTATTTCCTGTCACCATAAATTAATCTTTCCTGGAGATTCAAGTAATTGTAAGACAATAGGTACTCTTTTGTGTCTGGCTTATTTTGCTCAGTATAATGTTTTTCAAACTCAATGAGTTTTGACTGCATCAGTTTGTTCCTTTCTATTGCTGGGTAGTATTCCAAGGTATGGACATATCAAAATTTGCCTATCTACTCAGCTGCTGGTAGACATTTGGATTGTTTTCTAGGCTTTGGCTATTACAGATAAAGTTGCTAGGAACATTCACATACAAGTCTTTCATTTCTCTTGGGAAATACTTGGGAATTGATGCCTGGGTCATGTGGAGACTGTAGTCCCATTTATTTGGCAATTTATTGGCTGTATGCCCTTGGGAGAGTAACTTTACCTCTCTGAAACTTAGTTGTAAATGGGATTATCAACCCAGAATTTTAAGCCCAGGATTCTCTATCACAGGCTATTAGGGAATATTTGGAACAATAAAAGCAAGATGGCAAGCTGGCTTTTTATAAGCTCCGAAAATTAAGACAGTAAGATGTTTTTATGAGTGTCTACTATAACTATAATTTAGCAATAAAAGCATTATTGAATAACTAGAAGTCTATTATTAGGTTACAAATAAACAAGGAGGGATCGGTTAGGGATGATAAGGCTATCTGGGGAAACTAGTAGAATGTGGCATTAGAATTGTGCTCACAGACCCAATGATGAATCCTTGGAAAGCCACATGGCCCCTGGCTTTCAAACTCTCCCCACCTCCCTATAATAAAGCCTATTTCTTTCTAGGCCTGCTGTTTCTCACTGTGAACTCCAGGCTGTGTTTGCTGTGTGCAGCAATGTTCCTCT
Organism: Lutra lutra; assembly: GCF_902655055.1. NCBI lineage: Eukaryota > Metazoa > Chordata > Mammalia > Carnivora > Mustelidae > Lutra > Lutra lutra. The sequence goes on along the minus strand of NC_062286.1, from coordinate 41,565,571 downwards.
ATACCGGGTAGATGTTTGTATCTGAACTTGGACAGGACCACCAATCAGGTCCTCAAATGAATAAAACAACTTGTCCAGATCCTCTATGCTGCATTCTGCACTCCCCAAAGGTCACTCAGAGACCAGATACTATAGCTGGGATATTTCCCCCACCTCTCCTGAATCAGTGGACTGGCACACTATCAGGCTCCTTCTCCTTGCTTCTTTGGCATCATCACTGGTCATCATCTGGTCTTAGACTTTCAACCTAACCTTTTCGGAGCTACCTGGCCCCTAACTTCCTGCTTATTAAGAGAATATTAAAAAAAAAAAAAAAAGACTTGTTACTGTGTATAAAGCACTACCATGTGTCGGTCTCCTTTTACATGTGTTTGATCTAAAAATTCTGAAAGACAGATAGACTGATATAAGAAGTCTGCTCAAATTCAAAACTTCAGAGAAACTGGTTTTCTACTGGGTGGTTTTATAAGGTTGTGGAAAACATCCTGACTTTTTAATTTTTTTAAAGATTTTATTTATTTATTTGACAGAGATCACAAGTGGGCAGAGAGGCAGGCAGAGAGACAGAGAGAGAAGAAGCAAGCTCCCTATTGAGCAGAGAGCCTGATGCGGTCCCCAGAACACAGATCATGACCTGAGGCTTAACCCACTGAGCCACCCAGGTGCCCCCAACATCCTGACTTTAAGGCCAAAGGCATTCTACTCCTTGAGAGAGTCAGTGAGCAGTGGTTTGAAAGCAGGGGAGATATACAAGAGTGCTCTGCCCAGATCCAGGATTCCATCACAGCACCGGCCCTGCTACCCTTGCTCTACTTTTATTTCTTCAAACCACCATAGTCCTCAGTGATGCAGCTTCCTTTCTACTTCTGTTTTCATTTCATTGTTGTTGTTTTATCCTCGAGGGTTCCCTTATTTCTGTAATCTCTGCAGTACAGTTAAAATACTGTGCCTTGGAATTGATCCAATTATATGAGTGTTTTGCTTTAGGAATTTTTCAGAATATTGTCCACCATAGAGCCAGTAGAAGAATTCCCTGACTCAATATTCTTGCTCCAGAATCTTCCAGAAATTTAACTATTTAAGTTGATAGATCTGAATTTGTATCTCACCTCGGCCACTTACTGCCTCTGGAGTGATTTGGGTAAGTCACCTAATGTTTTTAAACATCAATTTCCCTATTAACGGAATAGGTACAATAATACCTCTAAAATAATATAAAGTTGTTGCAATGATTAGTATAATGGTGATAAGTACTTCACAAAGCACCCAGAATATAAATCTTAAACTGAATGCTCAATAAATTTTAACCATTTTTACTGTTAAAGATGTGACCTTTTGTAACCTAGTTCTTGTAAATCTTTCATAGCCTAGTTCTTCAGCTATGAAATGAAAATTTCAGGTTTGTTGGAATTGAGAGAACAAATGCAAAGTACCTAACATAGTACCTGGCACATAGAGAGCATCCAGTAAATTGTAATGACTATTATTTATAGTAACTATGAAAAAAGTTAACAGGGTATACATTAAATTCTTGTCTGCACTAATTTAATAAATATTAAGTTGATAACAAAGATATCTCGCCACATTAAAAAATAACCTTGGAAAGTTTTGATAAGTAGCTTCTAATATAGCAATATCCTTACTAAATTCTGTGTGTCAATGTCTTCCAGCTCTCACTTTCCTTGGCTCTTAGAATGTTCTCAGCTGCATAAGGTAACATTAGAATACAATCACCTTCATCAATTAAAAAAAAAAAAATTCTGGGACTGAGAAGCAATGGCCTTCATATCGACTACATAAATGTTGAAGGGAAACGATTAGAATATTCATTGCAGTGGCGCCTGGGTGGCTCAGTGGGTTAAAGCCTCTGCCTTCGGCTCAGGTCATGATCCCAGGGTCCTGGGATCTAAGCCCCCGCATCAGGCTCTCTGCTCAGCAGGGAACCTGCTTCCCTTCCTCTTTCTCTGCCTGCCTTTCTGCCTACTTGTGATCTCTGTCTTTCAAATAAATAGATAAAATCTTAAAAAAAATAAAATAAATTCTATTCTTCCTTTTAAAAAAATATTCATTGCACATCTGAAATGAAAATCATTTTATAAATGTGTCTAACGCTGCATATTCTAATTTTATGTTTTGATGTATTGGGTTGGCTTTAAATTTTTTTTGATTACTAGTTTATATAAATTATTATATTTTATTGGCTCCGATTGGCTTTGTGTGTAACTTTTATCTCTTGTGAATTACTATTTGAGGTGTTTTTGATTTGTTTCTAAACTGAAGTTACTCCCTTGCTGTTTCCAGTATCTGATTAGGGATTAGGAGATCTGTATTCTAAGTTTTGTCTCTGCCATGACTAGCTGTCTCACCTGGAGTAAATCACTTGCTCTCTCTGGGTCTCAGTCCTTATTAATCAAATGGGGGAGCTGGATTAAGTGATCTGCAATCTCCATCTCAGTTCTATTGATACGTGATTCCCTACCCCGTATCTAGCATGTAAAGTACTTACCTGGATATGCTAAGATTGAGAAAATGCAGGTTGTATGAGATAAGCACTTCAGACAGGGTTGGGATTCAAAGCAAGAAACAAATATCAAGGTAAAAAAAAAAAGTGGGGGGCGGGGCAAAAAGCACAAAAGAAGACGTAAATTCCAGCTGTGATCATGCATTTTGGACGGGAGGCTGAAAACCAGGACTCTTCCATTTGGTGTAACATTTCCTCCAGGCAGATGAAAGTGCTGCTGCCCCTATCACCAACTGGGATAAGACATCTTCAGAAAGCAACCCGGATCGGGCTTCGGTGGGGTCACCCCCACAAAGCATTAGCGGCAATCTTTCAGGGACTTAATTAGGTGGCCCTAAACGACAGAACAAGATCCAGAGTCTGCGTTGGTAGGTAGAGCGCGGGACTAAATAACATGGGCTCCTGCTGTGCCTGACACTAGGTTACTTTCCAGGTGGAAAAGAACATTCCTTGAAAGGTCACGGCGGAGTTTGAGGGGAAGAACAGCCCACATTCCTTGCCTCGTAGACGCTCCGGGAAGGAGGCCGGTGGGTGGGACAGAGATGCTGGATGGTCGCTCTCCTGCTCCTTTCGAAAGCGGAACTCGAACTGTCTTCACAAGGCACCTCCCTCTCCGGAGATTCTTGATGCTTCTAACTTAGGAAAAGTTAGATTAAAGGAACCGTGAGGTCAGTCTCGTGCCTCATAAAAAGAAACAGAAAGACTCCCGCAAAAATGAAGGGAGCAAACAGCACTGCCCACCTCCTTTGACTGTCCTGCCAGCAGCCCAAGCAGTGTTCAATTGCCTGCGCAGAGGTGCGACCACGCAGGTGGAGTGGGTGTTCTCCACCAACCAGCGGCGTAAGAATGTTTCGGAGGCATTGATTGGCTCAATTGGCAGGCGAGCTCAGGGCCTCAGAGCTGCGGTTGGCTGAGGCGTTGCCGTGGCGACAGGTCGCGCTCAGGCGCATTGCACGTCGGTAGTGGCCTGGTGGCTGCTAGGCAACAGCAAACATTCCGGACGGCCACAGTCAACTTTCTACCAACAGCCCTTGCTTTGCTGTCTCTGGAGACCCTCGGCAGCCGCGGCTGTCGCTACAGCCACCTCGGCTGACTTGGTGAGTGCTGAGGAATAGAGCTGTGGGGCTAGACTCCGACTTCCAGGCTGGGAAGTCTGCTTGGCTTTCGGAGCGCATAGGATAAGGCTCAGAGAGGCAGAGAAAGTCAGCGGAAAAGCATTCAGTGGCCCTTTACTACCTACCTATCCTTTTAGAGGGCTGGAAAGTGAGGAATATATTTTCAGGAGACTTGTCCAAGATCTGCTCGATATGGTAGTCAGTGGCCGTAAGTGGCGAGTCTGAGTTGAGTCTGCTCTAAATGTGAAGTCGAAGATGTAGTACCGAACAATGAAATAAAACATTAATAAGTTCTATATTAATTACATGTTGTAATGAGAATATTTTGGATACGTTAAATAAAGCACATTATTAAAAATTTATTTCACCTTTTCCTTTTTTTTTTTTTTTAAATATGGCTACTTGGAAAATTAAAGTTGCATAGGAGAGTCTGATGAGCCAACACAGATCTAGACTAAAACCTCGGCCTGCTGACACCTGTTTCAAGGCCGTATGTGCTATGGTAGTGTTTTTTTTTTTATTTTTAAGATTTTATTTATTTATTTGACAGAGATCACAAGTAGGCAGAGAGGCAGGCAGAGAGAGAGGAGGAAGCAGGCTCCCTGCGGAGCAGAGAGCCCCACTCAGGGCTCAATCCCAGGACCCTGGGATCATGACCTGAGCGGAAGGCAGGGGCTTAACCCACTGAGCCACCCAGGCGTCCCTATGGTACTGTTTTGAAGGGAAGTATCTCCACCTGTCTGGTAGGGTGGGAGTGGGAGTGGTGGTGAGGATGCAAGATTACTACTAGGCTCCTAGTTCTAGTGTTATGAATCAGAATGTGCATTTTAACAATTTTCTCATGCATATGAAAGCTCCAGGAGCAGTGTTTTAAGATTTAGTCTTCAACTCCTATTTTTCCCTTTGGTTGTTTCTTGTTTGGGTTTTGGGTTTGGGTTTTTGGTTTTAGAGTACCTAGGCTCAGGTTGCCTGCATTAAAATTACCTGCATTTGAACAAGCTCCCCTGAAGATATTTTGCATGCACAGCATGAAAAGCATCTCAATACTAATTGCAATTCTTTTCTTCTTTTGAAATCTAGACCAGTATGGCCCCTAATCAGTGGCATCTGCAGCATCTAAGAACTTGTTAGAAATGCAAATTCCTTCTTCTCTCCATCTCCCCATGTCCTCCGTGTTATTTCTTATGCTCCACAAATAAGCGAAACCATGTGATAATTGACTCTCTGTGCTTGACTAATTTCACTCAGCATAATCTCCTCCAGTCCTGTTCATATTGATACAAAGGTTGGGTATTCAGGGGGGGATGAACCATCGGACTCTGAAAAATAATCTAAGGGTTTTGGAGGGGCAAGGGGGGTGGGAGGTTGGGTGAGCCTGGTGGTGGGTATTATGGAGGGCACGTATTGCATGGAGCACTGGGTGTGGTGCATAAACAATGAATTCTGGAACACTGAAGAGAAATTAAAAAAAAAAAAAAAAAGAAATGCAAATTCCTGGATCCCACCCCAGCTACTTGAAGACCAGCCATTTTCATTTCTCTGATTCAAGTCCTTAGTTTGGAAGAAATGGGTAACTTTGTGGGTTTTCTTTAGGGGTGAGCAAATTCAGCATTCCCTAGTTCTTAAGTCAAATCCATGAGTCCCACTTCCAAAGTTCTTTTGCTCTACCTTTAATTTTTCTTTTGCAGACGCTCTCTTTCCAGGAGTGAGAATGGCTGTTCACACTTCAGAGGAGGATGTCAAACTAAAAAATATTGAAGAGCAGGTGGAAAACCCTACCCTTGCAAGACTGAACAGTATAGCAGCAAAGGGAAGATTGAGTTTTATAGTACCCACCGAAAATGAATTTGACACACAATTCCTGACATTTAAGCACAATACAAAAGCTCAAGAAAAAACAAGAAAACGACAGCAGCCTATAAAACTAGAGCCTCTGGTAAGTTCAAAAACCAGCATTTTAGCCACTTTTGGCTACACAGGAGGTTGAAAAATTCCTATAGAAGATGGTCATTTCCAGACTCTTAATTAACAAAGGAGGAATGAAAACCCAAAAGTTAAGCCTTGTTTTTGAAGCTGTAAACACTGTAAACATTTATTAAAAAAAAAAACAAACAAACTAGCTGTAGGCACTATTCAAGATGGGAGATACAGTGGTGAACAAAGTTTTCTAGCAGATAAATTCTCTCTAGAATTATGTACAGTACAGATAATTGTATAAGTTGTAAGGCTCTTTGAGATATTAGGAAGAGTAATATATATGTTATATACATATACCCATTTATTACTTCTAAAGTAATAAATGCTGAGTATCCTGAAAGTTTTTGTGCATGTCTGGAAATACTTAATTTTAAGAATCCGTTTGTGCCCTTGGATAATTCTAAATCCATGGAAAGGAGCAGTGAATATGCATGAAGTGAGAAGTGAAGGTTATCACTTGCACCCTGGGATATTACTTACTGTTGTTAGTGTTTGCGCTTTAGGTTGTTTATATGTTTATTCAAGTGTGTGTGTGTGTGTGTGTGTGTGTGTGTGTCTGTATAGACATATATAACTTTAAAATAAGATTATGCAGGGTTGTGGGGTTATGGACGCTGGGGAAGGTATGTGCTATGGTGAGTGCTGTGAAGTGTGTAAACTTGGCGATTCACAGAGCTGTACCCCTGGGGCTAATAATACATTATATGTTAATAAAAAATAAAAAATTAGAAATAAGATTATGCAATATGTACTGATTTTCAAAGTGAAATAAACATACAGAAGTTTTTCTAATGCATGCATAATGAGCTATCTTTTCTAACAGTGACACCGTATTGTTGCATGGGTGTGCCATACTGTATATCCATTAACTGGTGCCCTCCTTTTTTTTGTTGTTTTGTTTTGTTTTGTTTTTAAAGATTTTATTTATTCATGAGGGAGGGAGGCAGAGGGAGAAGCAAGCCCCCGACTGAGCAGGGAGCCTGATGTGGGACTCAATCCCAGGACCCTGAGATCATGACCTGAGCTGAAGGCAGACTCCTAACCAACCAAGCCACCCATGCACCCTCAAAAATAAGTTGATAGCATGTATAAAGAACCTAAAAAAGAATTTCTTCTTATTCATCACTTTTTTTTTTTTTAGATTTTATTTATTTATTTGAAAGAGAGAGAGAACATGAACTGAGGGAAAAGGGATTCCAACATGGGGCTCCAATCCCAGGACCTTGAGGTCACTTCACTACACGAGCCAACGGCAGACACCTAACTGACTGAGCCACCCAGGCGCCCCCTCTTTCATCGCTTTTAAAAAAATTCCACTTGTAGGTATCTATACTAGAGGAAAAATGTAACATTTAGGCTAAAGGATTATATAATTGAAAGAACTTAACATGTAACAGAAAAACATTATTAAATAATTAGGTTATATCTATACAATGAAATATTTATAAGTCATATTCTCAGAAGTTACTATGGACAATTTTCATTTTTTTTTTTAATTTAATTTTTTTTTAAACATATATTTTTATCCCCAGGGGCACAGGTCTGCGAATCGCCAGGTTTACACACTTCACAGCACTCACCATAGCACATACTCTCCCCAATGTCCATAACCCCACCCCCCCTCTCCCAACCCTAACTGGTGCCCTCTTGATGGGAGTCCAGCTTATTTGCTATTTGTTTTGTTATTGTTTTTGTTTTGTGATTACAGATAATGCTGCATCTAATGGCCTTGCTTTTGTACATATAAAGATAGATTCCTAGAAATGTCATTGTATAGTTCTTGGACTTCTGAAGTACATTTTTCATTTTGAAAAATATTGCTCAGTTGCAATCGAGGTTTAACCAGGTTACCTTTCTACCTACAGTGTAGAAGAGGGCCCATTTGCCCACATATTTGCCAAACCTGACGCTCAGTTCTTTATTTTTGCTAGATTGATAGGTTAAAATGGCATCACATTGTTGTAATTTGCATCTTATTAGCGAAGTGTATTTTCACTCACTCATTGGCACATTACTATTTTGTGGATTCTGTTCATAACCTTTGCCCACTTTAACATTAGATTATTGGGCACCTGGCTGGCTCAGTGGGTGGAGCCTGCCACTCTTGATCTTGGGGGTGAGAGTTCAGGCCCAGTTTGGGTGAAGAGAGTGCTTAAAAAGAAAATATTTTAAAAAGATCAGATTGTGGGCACCTGGGTGGCTCAGTGGGTTAAACCTCTGCCTTCAGCTCAGGTCATGATCTCAGGGTCCTGGGATTGAGTCCCGAATTGGGCTCTCTGTTTAGCAGGGAGCCTGCTTCCCTCTCTCTCTCTCTGACTGCCTCTGCCTACTTGTGATCTCTCTCCCTCTCTGTCAAATAAATAAATAAAATATTTTTAAAAATCAGATTGTTTACCTTTTCCCCTATCAGTTTATGAGTTTTGAAAAAAAATATGTATTATGAATATTAATCCTTACTCCATTGTTTCTCAAACTTCAGTATTCATTCCTTTTGAAGGAAAACATTCTTGAGCATCCATAATTCTGATCTGTTATTTTTATTTTTAGGTTACCTTATGGCACTGACCTCTGTTGTCTCTTCTAGGGAGTTCATTCTGTGTGCCTGCATTACATGTGTGGGGCATCAGGGTCTACCTATTGTTTTTCTCCCATGGACTTAGTATGAAACCTTTCACATTTATTTCTTTGTAACATATTTACCTTCACTTGGCAAAAGTGTGCCATTAACCCTTTATGATTAAAGTTCTTCTATTTGTCTTCAGTGCAGTTAATTTGTGTATATTGAATATTTATTATATACCCACTATGCGCCAGGCTTTGGGCCATGCTCTGGGAATATGGCAATGAACAAAGCAGACAAGATTCCTATTAACATGCTAGTAACCCTAAATAAATAGATTGAATAATGTCATGTAATGATAGGTGTTATTAAGAAAATAATACAGGGAATGTGGTGGAAACAAATGGCAAGACTACATAAGTTTGTTTGACTACAAAGTTCTCCTTAAGATGTCATCTGAACAAGTCCCTGACTATAGCCCATATCACCTGCCACACATGTGAATGGACGAGCCATCGGCTGATTCCAGTCCCCAGCCTTTGCGCTGTCTTAGCTGATGCTCTGAAGAGCAGAGGCAAGCTGTCCCCAGTGAGTTCTGCCTAAACTGTAGATTTTTGAGCAATATAAATGGAGGCGTTTTTTAAGTTATTAAGTTTGGGGCTGTTTGTTAGGTACTAATAATAGATGATTAGAGCAATATAACTAATTCATAAATATGGCAATTCATACAGTACTAAAAATAATAAGGAATAAAGTGAAAATGAGCTGAATTTCCATCATGCAGAGAGAAAGTAGCTTTGTTTTCAAGTGATGGATTTCATGTGTACTGGTATCTGTAGTTTGGTTTGTATAGAGTTAATACTGTGGTATGTTCTTTTTATGATTGCTACCCTTTCTCTCTTTTCCTCCCCTTCATTTTCCTCTTCTCCTCTCCCTACCCCTTCCCTCTCATTCCTACTTTCTCTCCCTTCCTCCCTCCCACTCCCTTTCCCTTTTCTGTTCTTCTTCCACATTTTCCCCTAACAATTCTCCCATCTCTGAGCCCCTTGTCTATGGTATTTAAGGTTAACAACAATCTAGTGTATATCACTTCTTGCTTTTCCCCATGTTCAGTTTTATACAAATGGATAAACACACACAAAATACATATTTAGACGTCTGGACATTTGTTGTCCTAAAACATATTATAAATATAAATATAGTACTCTACATTTGCTCTTTACACCTACATATACATTCTTCCAGGTCAGATGATATTTCTTTTTTTAGAGAGAGTGCGAGCGTGTGGCGGGGAGTAGGTGGTGGGGTTGGTACGGGTGTGGAGAGAGAGAGTCCCAAGCAGACTCCATACCCAACCTGGAATCTGATACCAGGCTCAATATCATGACCCTGAGATCATGACCTGAGCCAAAATCAGGAGTCAGAGGCTTAACCGACTGAGCCACCCAGAGGCCCTTCAGATGATATTTCTGTAACATTCTTTTTAATGGTTGCCTATCCCATTAAAGTATCGCATTGCATTAATAGTCCATAATTTATTAATTCATTCTCTTTTGGCAAGTTTGTTCTGCAAATATTTACAGTGGTTCAGCAAAATCATTGTATTATCCATTCCAACTGGTGCTTAGATTCTTTTGGGATAGAGTTCCATGATTGGTTTTGTGGAGTTGAAGAGCAAAAAGTATATCTATGTAATTTGATTTGATTCAAACACATTTTACTTGGGGACCAGTTTCCCAAACCAGTGCTTATGTGCAGCCTAAATTAAATTTTACTTTTACCCTTTCCTAGGTTTTCCTGCACCATCTTCTAGCGTTTTTTTTTTTTTTTTTTTTTTTTTTTTGCCTAATTGGGAAGGCTGAAACTGCACCCTCACATGGGCTGCTGCTAATCATCTCTCCATGTGATTTGTGTTAATGGGTCCTATTCTTATCTGAATTGCAGCGTTCTGTTTGTATTGGACTTTTGTTTTCTCCCCATTGACCACCATTTTATACTCATTCTGTTGACAGCATTTCCCCACATTTTCTCCCATTTTACTCTTCTTTATTTTTATGCTTTACATTTAAAGCTTTCATTCAGGGGTGCCTGGGTGGCTCAGTGGGTTAAGCCGCTGCCTTCGGCTCAGGTCATGATCCCAGGTCCTGGGTTCAAGCCCCACATCGGGCTTTCTGCTCAGCAGGGAGCCTGCTTCCTCCTCTCTCTCTGCCTGCCTCTCTGCCTACTTGTGATTTCTCTCTGTCAAATAAATAAATAAATAAATCTTTAAAAAAAAATAAAGCTTTCATTCATGTGAACTTTTAAATTTGATGTGAGGAAAGGGACTAATTTCATTTTCTTCGTAATGTTTTGTAAGCACCACGTTTCTCCTACTAAATTAAAACATCACCTTTATCATGTATAAAATTCTTTTATCTGGTGAGACCTACTTACAGATTCTTGATTCTTTTCTCTACCGATCTAACCACATTGTTTTGGTCACAGTGGTTTTTTAACATTATTTTGATAAGTAGAAGGCAACTGCTTCCTCACTATTCCTATTTTGTGTATATTCTCTGTTTTAGATAGTTATCCTTCCACATAAACTTTAAAATTTGTCCTTCTTAGATAAGTAATTCATTTCAAAATGTACAGAAGTTGCACAGTTAAAGTCTGTTTTCTTCCACTGTCCCTCATCCATCCAGGTTCCTTCTCTAGAGGCAACCAGTCGAATGAAAAGCATGTGTTATGTATGCTTTCAGAGATGTATTATGCTGTATAACCCTAAAACTAGCATGCTAAACAAACTTTCCTGCCCCTTGCTTTCTTCATTTAATACATAGCTTGGAGATCATTTCATTTCAGTTCAAAAAGTTTTTGTTTTAAATATTTTATTTATTTATTTTGACAGGCAGAGATCACAAGTAGGCAGAGAGGCAGATAGAAAGGAGGAAGCAGGCTCCCTGCTGAGATCAGGATCCTCAGATGACTACCTGAGCTGAAAGCAGAGACTTTGACCCACCTGAGCCACCCAGGCGCCCCCAAAAAGTTTTTTAATACCAATTTTCTTTATAGATCATAATATCCTATCACAGATGAATATGCCATAATTTATTTAGCAAGCCCCAAATTTATAGATTAGGTTTTTAAAATATATTTTTATGACAACAGCATTACAGTGAATAATCTTGGAATCTGTCATCTCATACATGTGATCTTCTATCTGTAGGGAGACTTCCTAGAGATGGGATTGCCAATTCAAAACATATGTACATTTGTAATTTTGGTTAGTAAATGTTGCTTCAGTAGTAGAAGAAAAATGCTATCTCAGATTAGTTTTAATTTAAATTTCTTTTTTGAATAAGGTTGAACATCTCTCCATATGTTTAGGAGTTATTGTTTTTCTGTCTGTGAAATATATGAATCTTCATGTCTTATTTTCTAATTGGGTCATTGGTATTTTTCTTATTGATTTGCATGAATACTTCATATATTAGGAAATAAGACCTTACCTGTGGTAAGCATGATAAAAATTTCAAGTTTTCCTAATTTTTATGTAATTAATTAATTTATGTCTTCTGAGTATTGTGTAATACATAGGTGCTCCATTTAGCAAGACTTTAGAGATAAAATTATCTGGTGATGTCATAGATACTTCTCTTTGAAAATTACTTCAGGATTTTTTTTTTAATTTTTGTTATTTTACATTTAGATCTTTGATCTATTCAGAATTTTTTTCAGTGTAATGAATGAGAGGATCTAACTTTTCTTAACAACTACCCAGTTATTTCATTATTATTTACTGAATAATATCATTTTCCTAAAATTATCACCTTTATTATAGACTCAGTTCCCTTTAATATTTTGGGATCCATTACTGGACTTTCTATTCTGATTCATTGGTCTGTTTTCCTATCCATGTGTCCAGAATACATAGCTTTAATTATTGTAGTTTTAAAACATTTTAATTTCTGGCAGAGCTGGTGTTCATTGATGACTCTTCTCCCCACCCAGAACTTTTGTGGCTATTCTTTTTAATTGATTTTTATGTATTAAATTTAGGGTCAGATTGTCTAATATCTAAGACATCCTATCAGGATCATATTAAGTTTATAGGTTAACTTAAAATTGACTTTTATTATAATTAATTTTCCAAGTAAAGAACAAAATAGAATTTTATTTGTTTGCTTTTTCTTCCATGACCATGAGTGTTGCTTACTTACTTATTAAATTTATAAACAGGTTTTTTATCTGGATGCAAATTTTGTGCTAGTTTTTTGTTTTCTCAAGTGTTTTAGGTAAACAAAATCATCTGAGAGAATAAACAATAATCTAATTTTTTTGTATTTTTGCCAGTTTATTTGAAAAATTCAATTTCTCCCAGAATTTTACTGTAAGAAGTTTCAAATATACAGAAAAGTTGAAATAATAGTAAAATGAATACTTATGTACCATCTACCTAGATTAAAAAATTGTTAATATTTTGCTATATTTGCTTTCTTTCTCTTTATATATACATATACGCTTGTTGCTTTGTTATTTAAAAGTGAATTGTAAGGGAATTCTTGAAGCTGAAATGAAAGGGCACTATAATTAATAACAGGAAAACATGAAAATATAAATCTCACTGCTAAAGGTGAATATATAGTAAAATTCAGAATAATCTAATATAAATGTGGTGGATTTGTCACTTATTTATAAAGCTAGTTGAAGGAAAGACAAAAGTTGTAAAAATACAGATGCAATACTTTGTTGTAATACACAAGATAAAAATACATGAACTGTGTTATTAAATGTTGATGGGGATTCCCTTTTCTCCACATTCTCACAAACACTTGTTTCTTATCTTTTTGTTAATAGCCATTCTGACAGGTATAAGGTGGTGTCTCATTGTGGCTTTGATTTGCATTTCTCTGATGATTAGTGATGTTGAGCATCTTTTCATATACTTGCTGGCCATCTGTATGTCTTCTTTGGAAAAAGTGTCTATAGAGATCCTCTGCCCATTTAAAAAATTGGATTATTTTGTTTTTGCTATTGAGTTGTATGAGTTCTCTATATATTTTGTGTCGTAACCCCCATTCACTATATTATTTGCAAATGCTTTCTTCCACTTGGTAGATTGCCTTTTCATTTTGTTGATGGTTTCACCCGCTCTGCAGAAGCTTTTCTCCCCCTTCTTACCTTATGATTCTGGTCTGTGTTTCTTTTCTACACTTTTATATAGCTGAGATCCTCCTGCCTCCATTTATGTAGTTTTTTTTGTCCATTCTTCAGTGAATGGCTCAAGAGAGATTTTTAGCCAAAACCAAATGTAATTTAAACAGCTGCTTCCTATGCTTACTCCATTTTTTTCTCACTCCAGTTGTAAGAGATTAGCTATCATGCTAAAATCATAATGCTTAGAAATGTAAAGCCATTATGGTGAATTCCTTGCACTAGTGTATCATGTTGAATGCTGGATTTTAATTGCCTTAATCTGAAATTTGATCAGCCTAATATAATGCCACAATTTCTTTTATCTATTTATGCCACAATTTCTTTTAGATCTTCAATCATTGTGACTATGGAAATTGATTAATGACTTTTGGGTAGAGTGTGAGGATTGTGCAGTCCTTCTCACAATAACTGTTGTAGTGAATGGTGGGGGCTTGTAATGCCCAATTATTGCACATGTGATTTCATGCTTCTGAGCCTTTTCTGTCAGAACCTTACTCCTAGAAGTACTCATTGGTCATTAAGGGACAGAATTGATAGAAACCAAATAGAAAAGTCTTAGTGTAGTGATAGGCTGTGGCCAGACCATGATGATAACTACCACAATGTTTGTGACTTCGATAGGAATTTAGTCCAGGGAGATCAGTTTCCAACAGGAGTAGAGTCCAAAGAATAAGACAAGCTCATGTTAATATTAAAAAGATTGGGACGCCTGGGTGGCTCAGTTGGTTGGGCGGCTGCCTTCGGCTCAGGTCATGATCCCAGTGTCCTGGGATCGAGTCCCACATCGGGCTCCTTGCTCAGCAGGGAGCCTGCTTCTCCCTCTGCCTCTGCCTGTGCTCACTCTCTCTGACAAATAAATAAAATCTTAAAAAAAAAAAGATTAACATGTCTCTTTATTCCCAAAAGCCAGTGCTAAAAGCGTACCAAGATCGTAAGAGGCCAGAATACATATATGAGCAGAACCGACTTCAGTTAGTCACTTCTGGAATCACAAAATCTCCAAGAAGCAGTGAAGAAAGAGGTTCTGCCAAAGTATCTATTCAGTATCCTGAACACCAAGATCCTGCAGCAAAGAAAATAAAGGTATACTATTAAAGTACTTAATTGAGCCTTTCACTTTAATTTTAGTTTCCTATAACATTGCTAACATTTTTATAACCCATAAGAATAGTTGCAAAAATTTTCTCTATCAGGTTGCACAATGTGTTTGGGGAATACCATACTTCTCAGTTCTTCTTCCAGGAAAATTTAGACAGTAGAGGAAAATCATAAAGGAAAACTTGCACCATCTGTTCAGTGTCCTCTGATCTTGTCTTGCATATTAAAGAAGACATAATAGTGTTTTGAATTTTATTTTACCTTTTGTGAAATTTTCATCATTATTATCCAGAATGACAATTTTTGAAGACCTTGGTGAAGGCAATAAAACAGAAACTAAACCAGCTAGGAAGACAGCTTCTGTGATTGGCGAGCTGTAGAGTGGCACGCTGCCTTGAAAGGAATAAGTGAGTAGTAGCTTGGGAGAAATCACCAGAGCAGAGCTCTCTGTAAATAGCTGCGGATAATTAAACAGAGGAATAGAAGCAGAAGAAAATGTGGACACACTCATGGTAAAAATGCCAACAGAGCTGAGAATTCTCCGAGCTTTTTGAGAGGATCCTTTGAGACCCGTTGAACATTTCAGTGCTAGCGTCTTTCAGGCTGTGGGCTAGAGTAGCGGAGAGGAACAGATGAAGACAGGTTCCACCCTCGAAGATTGCAGAATCTCTGTAAGCGCTCAGACTCAGTGAGGTGCAGTCAGAGGTCTCATTGGTCATTGGAAGTACAAACTGTGACTGAACTGAATAGGAAGGAATGCTTGCCCCTGGTGGTGAAGGGAAGGGTCAGTGGAGGAAATGCCTCTCTAGGGAATGGCACTAGGCTTGGAGGAATGAATGGAAAGTTAATAAGGCAGATCAGGTGGGAGAACGGTGGGTTTGAGAAGTTGAGTGGAAGGAGACTCACTGTGGGTGTGGGTGAGATCACCCTCAAAGAATATTACATGATCAATTGTATGAAATTATAAAGCCTCAATTTTGTTTCTCTAAAATAGGAAAGGAGAGCAAGCTATCTTAAGTAAGGCCAAGAAAGTTCTGATTGCCCATAAATTAGTTTATTTGATGTAAAGTCAGCATCATGATCTTCAATTTAAAGGAGAGGAATGAAATTATGTACATTTGGGATGAAGGGAGAGGGCTAAAAGGGAATGTTATATTGTGTGTTATACCTGGTTGTAGTTGTAATTAAGTGAAGAATTCAGTAAGAGTTAGGGGTTATAGGGAAACGTAGAAGAAATGGATATTCTATATAAAAAGAAAAGGGTATTTATTCTGAAAAGAGGGTCATTTGGGGGGGATATTGATTTCTCAGAATGAGTTTAGAATGGGAATATATCAGTGAGGACTCCTGGGAGATAAAAGAAGGCAGCTGAGGTTTTGCTTCTGGTAAATAAGGAAGAATGACTTAACAAATTGGACTGGACATCAAGCATAGAGAACACTACAGGTGTTCTATACTTTATAAATAAATGCTTCGTGGGGTTCCTGGGTGGCTCAGTCGGTTAAGGGTCTGCCTTTGGCTCAGGTCATGATCTCAGGGTCCTGGGATTGAGCCCTGTGTTAGGCTTCCTGCTTAGTGGGGAGTCTGCTTCTCCCTCTCCCTCTGCCCCTCCCTCAACTCGTGTGCCTGCTCGAGTGTGCACACTCTTTCTTTCAAATAAATAAATAAAATCTTTAAATACACACACACACATACATACATACATACATACTTTTTTCACTCTTTTTCTACCGCCTCCACAAAATCTGAACTTGTATGGCTGCTTAAATTGAATTATATCTTTGCACTGAGTTACATAACTGGAAATAAGAACTCAGATGAAAATATATAGGCCTATTTTTTTTTAAGATTTTATTTATTTATTTGACAGAGAGAAATCACAAGTAGGCAGAGAGGCAGGCAGAGAGAGAGGAGGAAGCAGGCTCCCCGCTGAGAAGAAAGCCCGATGCGGGGCTCGAACCCAGGACCTGGGATCATGACCTGAGCCGAAGGCAGCGGCCTAACCCACTGAGCCACCCAGGTGCCCCGAAAATATATAGGCCTATTGAAGAAATCTTGTACTTAGAAGGCACTAAAACTTTTGAAGGATTTAATAAAGAAAATACATGCATTTTTTGTTAAAAATATTAATACTGTAGTCCCATAAAAATATTAAAGTTGACTTCAGCCCTTGTTGAAACATTGGGAGAAGGCAATGTGTATTTTCTCTGGTTTACGGGTATCTGGTTTGGCCTATTCTTTTATATAAGAAAACAGTGTTATTGCTGCTGTCCCTGGCCATTAAGTTGAAAAAACACATTGTATCTTTTGAGTTCAAAGATGTATTTTCTTCAGCTCTAAACTTCATAGGATTTTTATCTGAAACTCCTATTCATTGGGGTGTATTTAATGAGAGAGGGAGAAAGATGGGATCTGTGAATACAACCTTTCTGGGGATGTTTCATAGGGATTGTGCTTATCAGTCTCTCTTGGAATGGTAGCCCCGGGGCTCCTGGGTGGCTCAGTCAGTTAAGCATCTGCCATTGGTTTGGGTCATGATCCCAGGGTCCTAGGATCAAGTCCTCAGTGGGGAGCCTGCTTCTGCCACTCCCCCTGCTTGTGCACTCTTATTCTCTCTATCAAATAAATAAAATCTCCAAAAACAACAAAAAAAAAGACAGAAAGAAACAAATGGCAGCCTCTGTTAGTTATGCTCATAGGCAATAAAGTTATCATTTATATATTTACATCAGTTATTCAACAAAGCAGATCTGCCATGGTGTTTCTTTTGTCAGGATGCCAGTTGCCCCTCTACTGGTGGGACCAGGTAGTAACAGTTGAAGTTAGTGTCAAATTTCCTGAAATGTGGTTATCAACCTCCTCCATGGGAGGAGGGGGTATATATGATGCTGCCCCAGAGTTTGCTGGGGGAGGAACAAAGGATTGTGAATGGTACTGAGAGCAGACAGTGGAACGGGGGGGATTAGAGCAAAGTTCAAGTGTGTGACCATGGTGGGGACTTAGCTTTGGTGCTCCAGTGGTGGTCCACAGCATCCGCAGCAACTGGGAGCAGGTTAGAAATGTGGGATCTCAGGCTCCACCCCAGACTGATGACAGAATCTGCATTTTAACAGGACACCTAGGGAATTCACATGGACATTTTAATGTGAGAAGCACTGGTCTACAGAGCAGACAATCATGAGTTTGTAGCATGTAGTCTTCTGCAAGGCTATTATTATATAATGATCCCCAATACTCAAGGTAACCACCCCTTACATTCACTAAAAAGAATTTTATTATGAGCCATGATAATGGCTGTTTAAGATTTCACTCACTGAAAAGCATTAAGGTCTTCAGAACTAGGTGAGGAGGTTGAGGGGAGAGGCCATATTCAAGATGGATGCAAAGCAACTGAGCAGGATGAGTGCTGGGCTCCCGAGAACCCCAGAGAGCTGGTAGTGTTTTGATGTAACAAACACAGAATTGAAGGAGAGAAGGTGGCAATGGGAGCGATGCTGGGGGGTTGAGAAAGGGGATGGACACCTGGATAATTATAATAATTTGAATTTTTCTGTTCAAAAATGTTTGCCGTTGAACCCAAACATCTCAAACAGTATGGTAACTAGTGCTTGAGGTTAATACTTTGTCAATTTTTTATACTTTGTTTTTTGCAAAAATTCATATTTTTAAAAATTGGCTTTGTTTAGACCCAGCGGCCCTCTACTGAGATGTTCACTCCCTCTGCTAAACAGTCCCATGCCGGTATTGGAAGAATAGGTCTCTATGGGACTAGTTCCTCAGCGTACCCTAAGTATGTTTTCCATGACCGGGAAGAAGTCATTAAAGCCAACATTTGTAATCCCTTGCAAATCATTAAAATAATACGTGAAAATGAACATCTTGGATTTCTTTACATGATCCCTGCAGTGCCAACATCTTCCATTGATTATGATACATATAATCTCAGGTGAGTTCTCTTTTATAAAACAATGTATTAAACAGTAACAGTTTCAATTAAGATTTCAAATGTAGCCCAAATTGGCTGGGCATTAATGATAAATGTCAAATATAAATTTGGTTATCATCAGATGACAAATGAATCTTAATCACAACAGTGTTACTTATTTTTTCCATTTAGCTTTCCTTTCCTTGTAGACATTATTTTACAGAGTAGTGCACTGTTGTGCTTCTTCTATGTTTATATTATATAGTGTCATCTATTGTTAACCAGTATTCCAAAGATAATTTTGATATTTTGTGATTACTGAGAAAAGAAGATGGCAAGATACAAAAAGTAGGTACATGATTTGCTTTATATGTTATTTCAACTTTCCTTAGTAGAGATAAATATTTTTTTATAAATGAAAGGAGCTTGATAACTTAAGGTATTTATACA
Source organism: Lutra lutra (assembly GCF_902655055.1). NCBI lineage: Eukaryota > Metazoa > Chordata > Mammalia > Carnivora > Mustelidae > Lutra > Lutra lutra. The sequence goes on along the minus strand of NC_062286.1, from coordinate 41,546,726 downwards.
GATTAGTAACACACACTCACATATACACTTTATTATTATTAAATACATTTGTAGTTGAAATAATTAGAAGGATCATACAAATGTGAGTCTTAAAAAAGATTTTATTTATTAGAGAGAGAGAGAGATAGTAAGAGAGAGCACAAGGGGGAGGAGAGGGAGAAGCAGGCTCCCCAGTGAGCAGGGAGTGACACAGGGCTGGATCCCAGGACCCTGGGATCATGACCTGAGCCCAAATCAGACATTTAACTGACTGAGCCACCCAGGTGCCCCTATGAATTGCTTTAAAGTTCAGCACAACAGGTAGTAGAATTTAAAGATAATACTGGCTTTCCTCCATTGTTGTTTAGTTGGATTGATAACAGCTGTCAAGATAGCCTTTCCTGGGAAGGTGACAGTAGTTTAGCTTTACCACCAAATTCCCATTCTCTGCTACATGGGAGGATAAATAATTCTTAAGGATTCTCTTATTCTGGGGCGCCTGGGTGGCTCAGTGGGTTAAACCCTCTGCCTTCGACTCGGGTCATGATCTCGGGGTCCTGGGATCGAGCCCCACGTCGGACTCTCTGCTCAGCAGGGAGCCTGCTTCCCCCTCTCTCTCTGCCTGCCTCTCTGTCTACCTGTGATCTCTGTCTGTCAAATAAATAAATAAAATCTTTTAAAAAAATTAAAAAAAAAAAGAATTCTCTTATTCTCCCTTATGCAGCACTGTAGTTTTGACTGAGTCAGGTAACACCAAGGACAGCTCTCCTTCTGGAAAAAAGAGGGAGAGAAGAATAACATTTTAGTAAAATTTTTAGATGGTAGATTTACTATAAATCTCAAAGAGCTTAATTAGAGTGAGAAATAATTTGAAGAAAGAACAGAGATGCTTGTAAGAATCCAGTCATTCGGCAAAAATGTACCGATTACCCACTCTGTAGCATTAACTCTTCTAGGTACTAGAGATGTGTTATTGAACCATCTAGATGGAAATCGCTGTCCTCATGAAGCTTACATTTTAGCGGAAGGAGACAATAATAAACACATTATCTGAGTAAATTACAGAGAACGCTAGATGGTGATAAGTATTAGAGAAAAAAAGAGAGTAGAGTGAAGGAAATTGGGAGTTCTGGGGAAGAAGTTGTGAATTAACTGAGATGTCAGGGTGGGCCTCATTGACAAGCTGCCATTTGAGTAATTAATGGAAGGAGAAGGAGTGAATGATGTGCTGGTGGGCGGAAGTGAGCATTCCAGACAGCAGGAAAGTGAATACAAATATCCCAAGGCAGGAGCATACCTGGCATAGACAGGAAGAAAAGAGCAGGCTCATGTGACCACAGTAGAGTGAATGAGAGCTAGGGTACAGATCATGAAGGGGCTTTCCAGCCATGGTATGAACATTAGCTTTTACTCTGAGAAAAGTGGAGAACCATGGACAGACTTCAAGCAGAGAAGTGTTATGATCTGAGTTACATTTTTGAAAAGGACTGCTCTGATTGCAGTGTAGAGATTAGACTTGTGAGAAGCAAGGGCTGAAACAAGTAGACCAATTTGATGGCTATTCAGGTGAGAGATGAACCAGGTGGAGGTGATGAAAAGTGGAAAAAAGTTTGAAGGTCAAGCCAACAGGATGTTTTTATGGACTATATGCAAGGTGGACAACCAGAGAGGAGTTCAGGATGACTTTAATGATCTATTGACTGAGCAAGAATAGTGCTATTATCTGAGACATGGAAGGTTGGATGGGACAGATTTGTTGGGGGAAAAAAGTGAGTTTGGGTTTGGATCTACTAATTTCGGGATACTGAAGATAGACAAGGATTGAGGTGGTAGATGAAAGGAGAATAGGGGTTGAGTGAGGTTTTTTGTTTTGTTTTGTTTTGTTTTTAATGGAGAATTAACATACAATAGAATTTAAAGCCCTTTGAAGTAAAAAATCAAAAAAATCCCTTCAATAGTATTGTCATCCCCACAGCTGCCTTACTAGTTCTTTCTAGCTTTTGGAGAAGAGTTTATGGATCTTAAGTGGTGACTGATCAGCAAAAATGGTTTATTTGCTGATTTTTAATACTTCTTGATTAATATGTGAAATGTTTTCATAGCTTTCTCTTGTTTAAAAAAATTATAACCCAGATATTAAGAGATGCCATTTGTGATAATTCATTCCCCATTATGAGAGGAGTAAAATTTTGCCAAATGTAAAATGATTTTCATCTATTTACTAGCACAAGACAAAATATGAAAGATGAATATGCAAACTGTGCTTTTGTCCAATTCAGGAAATTAATGGTATTTCTAGACTAATGAGCACTTCTACTTGGGGAACTGAGTTGATATATTTTTTGTTGTTTTTTTTTTTAAGATTTTATTTATTTATTTGACAGAGATCACAACTAGGCAGAGAGGCAGGCAGAGAGAGAGAGGAGGAAGCAGGCTCCCCGCCGAGCAGAGAGCCCAACACAGGGCTCGATCCCAGGGCCTCAGGATCACGACCTGAGCTGAAAGCAGAGGCCTTAACCCATTGAGCCACCCAGGCACCCTCTGAGTTGATGTTTTATACTTCTTTGGACTGATAGTCATGATGCTTGATGGGAATATGCAAGGTCTCACCTAAGAAGACAGAGTTGGAATCATAGTTTATTATGTGTTAGGGTTGATGTTCATTTTTTCTCCCTGGCCTGAACTCCGGATATCAGAAATGTTATGAAAAGATAATCACTGAGTGGTACAAAATTGGAAGCAGCTAAATTGGAAGTTAAAAATAGGAAATACTGGGTCAATGAGATAAGGACATGTTAAACTAAACTCCTTTTAAAAGTAATGTGATAAGGGACACCTGGGTGGCTCAGGCAACTGAGGGGCTGCCTTCAGCTCAGGTCATGGTCCCAGGTCCTGGGATCAAGTACCATGTTGGGCTCCCTGCTCAGTGGGGAGTCTCCTTCTCCCCGCCCCCCCGCCAACCCTGGGCTCGTGTGCTCTCTCTCTCTCTCTCTCTCAAGTAACTAAGTGAAATCTTAAAAAAGAAAAAAAAGTAATTTGATAAAATATAATGCCTTTGCATATTTTTCAAGTATAGTGAAAAACATCAGATGTACAGTTTTATTATGTTTATCTCTACCATGATGCCTGAAGTAAGAAAATAGTTCCTTTTATCAAGTTTGTTCTAAAATATCACTGTAGTGCTATGTGTTAGGTGTAACAATTTTGTCAGGAATAAGCTTTAAGGAGATGTCTAAATATGCTGGAATATCAACCTGAGCGAGCACACAACTATATGCTGCAGGTTATTTTGCTCAGCAAGGGGGCGTACTGGTGACTCTGGGCAGCAATCCTGCGAGGAAAAAGGAAGCAAGGCAAAGGATCAGGAGCTAGGGCTCCTGGGTGACTCAGTTGGTTAAGCAACTGCCTTTGGCTCAGGTCATGATCCTGGAGTCTGGGGATCAAGTGCCATGTCAGGCTCCCTGCTCAGTGGGGAGTCTGCTTCTCCCTCTGACCGCCCCCAACCCCGCCCCGGCCATGGTCTCTCTCTCTCTCATTCTCTCTCTCTCAAATTAAACAAACACAAAAAGATCAGGAACTAGGGAGATCATGAAGAGCACAGAGAATAGAGAATGGAATTGATCAAGACAAAATAATCCTGGTTTTGTTAGACTTAGAGCTTGAACAAGAGTGACTGGAATTGAAGGGTAGCCATGAGGTATGGGGGGAGACAGTTGGCTAGAGAATTGTATGAGCACACTAAAGTGAATCCCCATATTTTGGGTATCATAAAAAATGATTTATTGGGGTTTGCTATGTTCTAGGCAAAGTATGTATATATGTAAATCATTAAGTCCTCACAAAATACTATAAGATGGATACAATTATTGCCTCTGTTTTACAAATGAGTTACAAAATGCGGGGCACCTGGGTGGCTCAGTGGGTTAAGCCGCTGCCTTCGGCTCGGGTCATGATTTCAGGGTCCTGGGATCGAGCCCCGCATCGGGCTCTCTGCTCAGCGGGGAGCCTGCTTCCTCCTCTCTCTCTACCTGCCTCTCTGCCTGCTTGTGATCTCTCTCTGTCAAATAAATAAATAAAATCTTAAAAAAAAAAACAAATGAGTTAAAAAATGATTAAGTTACTTGCCCTAGTGGTCCATCCATGTTGTTGCAAGTGGCAAGATCTCATTTTTTTTTATGGCTGAGAGAGGTATATATATATATATATATATATATATATATATATATATATATGGTGTGTGTGTCTGTGTGTATATGTGTCTGTGTGTATACATACACACAGACAGACACACACCACATCTTCTTTATCTTCTTTAATGGACACTCAGGATTGCTTTCATATCTTGGCTATTGTAAGTAATGCTGCAGTTAATATAAGGGCACATATATCTTTTTTGAATTATTGTTTTTGTTTTCTTCAGATAGATATCTAGTAGTGAATTTCCTGGATCATATGGTAGCTCTATTTTTAGTTTTTTGAGGAAACTTCCTGTTGTTTTCCTTAGTACTCATACCAGTTTACGTTCCTACCAACAGTGTAAGAGGATTCCCTTTTCTTCACATCCTTGCCAACACCTATTATTTCTTGTCTTTTTGATAAAAGCCATTCTGACAGGTGTCATATGATACCTCATTGTGATTTGGTTTGCGTTTCCCAGATGATTAGTGATGTTGACCATATTTTCATGTGCCTGTTGTCTTCTTTGGAAAAATAGCTATACAGATCCTCTGTCCATTTTCTAATTGGATTCTTTGACTTTTTGTTATTGAGTTATATGAGTTCCTTATCTATTTTGGATATATTTTTTAAAGGTTTTATTTATTTATTTGACAGAGATCACAAGTAGACAGAGAGGCAGGCAGAGAGAGAGAGAGAGAGGGAGGGAAGCAGGCTCCCTGCTGAGCAGAGAGCCCGATGCGGGACTTGATCCCAGGACCCTGAGATCATGACCTGAGTCGAAGGCAGCGGCTTAACCCACTGAGCCACCCAGGCACCCCTCTATTTTGGATATTAATCCTTTATCAGATATATGATTTGCAAATATCTCCTCCCTTTCAGTAGATTGCCTTTTCATTTTGATGATTTCCTTCACTATGCAGAAGATCTTCAATTTGATGTAGTCCCACTTGTTTATTTTAGCTTTTGTTGCCTGTGCTTTTGGTGTCAAATCCAAAAAATCATCACCAAGACCAGTCTCAAGGAGTTTACCACTTATGTTTTCTTCTAGGAGTTTTATGGTTTCAGGTTTTGTGTTCAAGTCTTTAATCCATGTTGATTCAGTTTTGTGTATGATGTTAGATGGTGATCCAGTTTCATTCTTTTGCATGTGACTGTCCAGTTTTCCCAGCACCATTTACTGAACACACTGTTCTTTCTGCACTGCATATTCTTGGCTCCTTTGTAATAAAATAATTTACCATATATACAGGGTTTATCTCTGGACTCCTTATTCTGTCCTCTTGTTCTATGTGTCTGCTTTTATGCCAATACTATACTGGTTTGATTAGTTTAGTTTTTGTAATATTGTTTGAAATCAGGGAGCATGATATCTCCATTTTGCTTTGTCTCAGATTGCTGGGGCTATCTGGATTCTCTTGTGGTTTCTTACAAATTTTAGGATTGTTTGTTCCAATTCTGTGAAAAATGCCTTTGGAATTTTAATAGGGATTGTACTGAGTCTGTACAATGCTTTGAGTAGTATGGACATTTTATAATATTAATTATTCTAATTCATAGACATATTTACATTTATTTATGTCTTCTCTGAGAGTTTATTGCTAAAGCTAGAAAATTATGGGAACTATAAGATAAACACAGTGGTTAAAAGGAAAAAGATTGTAAACTAGGCAACATAATTAGAACGATCTCAAACTTGGATTTGTGAATCACAGTAGTGTTTCTATCCTTTGCCTAAACACCTCTTTGTATGGAAATGTTATCAAATGAATCAGTAGTTCCAAGGAAGTTGTATCAACACCTTACCAAAAGATATTCACTGTACCCAGAAAAGGATTTGAACTTTTTGAGGCATATTGAAGAACAAAATATGAAACCAAATTTTGTTTTTAGATTAACATCTCATCAATAGACTTAAGCTAGGAATGCAAGAACACACAATTAGTATCTAATGTCAGAAAAACTCACTATTGCATAATTGCGATTTTAATAGCCTATATGAACATTTTCTTGGTTCTATTTGTTACCAGAATAGCAAAGGAAATCTATCAAAAATACTACTAGTAGGTGGGGTAACTGGGTGATGGACATTAGGGAAGGAAAGAAAAAGAAAAAAAGAGAAGAAAAGAAAAAAGAGTGAATTTTACTCTATGTAAATTGTACCCCAATAAACCTGACTTAAAAAAATATGACTACCAGATCAACATATCAGATAACAGAAATTAATTAACACTCCAGGACATTTTATTGCAGAAAAAGAGTTTTATTGAATACTGATGAACCTATAGTGAGTAGTAACTGCTAGATAACAGTACTATGTAGAATCACAGAAGTGAAATGTTTGGAAGAACTTTTTTGTTGGTGGGGGGATGCTGCTGGCAATGAAATAGTTAAGGCAAATGAGACATTATGGAAATGCTTCTTAAAAATATATATTACATCTAGAGTTTATTCTGACAATCCTACATTCAAGTAATAAATTATTTTATTTGCAAAGGAATGCCCATAGGTAAATGTTTCCTTGCAGTTATGAATTTCAAATTAAATATCAAAATTGTGACTACAATAAAGTCTAAGACATAACCAAAAAATATGAGCACAATACCATTTTTTGTTGTTTCAGATTTAAATGCATTGATGATCCAAAGGAAAACTTTTGTCACGAATTAGAAAGTATTTTGCAAACAATTTAACTGTGCAGGTTTAGTGGATAGCTCTTGGTTTCATAACTGGATTACTTAATTGACATTTGAGCACCTGAATGAACTTCATAAAAAATTAGGGATCTGCCTGAAAATGTGTCAACATGTACTGACAAAGATTAAGAATTCAAAACATCTTGGAATTCAGCTTTGGAAAAATGATATTTAAAATGCTTCTCTAGTGATTTGTAGTGTACAATCTGGTGTACAATTTAGGGATTTAAGCCTAAAGAAAAATTCAGTCAAATAGAGTAATCTGTGTTTCAGAGAAAGCTTCACCATTGTTTCTGAAATACTTGATATGGAAATGTTTGAATTTTAAGTCAACTTGCATTTCACAAGAAGTTTCAACAATGCACTATCAAAGGGGGAAAAGGGAAGGCTATTAGAATTAAAGAATGGTAGTACATTTGGTTCTCAATTTCAAGAGAATGAATTATCCAAATTCTAGTTAATATAAAAGGGAGTTTCCAACCATAAGAGACAAAGCAATAAATCATCTGCCATTTGTTGTCTACTGTTTCTGTAAACAAAGTTTCTCAGTAGTGGTGCCTGTCAAGAATTTGAGCAGACCACTCATCATGTCTAGATTAGAAATTCAGGGGGCTACTTCAAAAAAGTTTAGTCCCAGGTGTGGTTGCTTATCAGCTATGCTTTATTTGGAAGTTTTATCAAATTCCGTATTGAATATTTCCCTGAGTACCTTGTATGTTATTTTTCTTATTCTAATATAAGGAACTTATAATTAATGTCTTCACCAGTATGCCTTATAGAATGTTACCTTTGTATGGGTATGTTAGGACATGTAGCTTGAGAAGTGTTGTTCTAGGGGACTGTAGAGCAATTTCCTCTGCATGAGAATCTGAGCTTAGTTAACTATAAAGCTCTGTTTCACTGGTATCCCAATCAGAGTAGAATGTTTGTTATTTCTAGGCAACATTGCTTCTGATAAAAATGACCCCTGATTTATAAATTATATATGCATTGGGAGAGACTAAAAATGAATTCTAGGGGCACCTAGGTGGTTCAGTTGGCTGTGTGTCTGACTTGGTTTCCACTCAGGTCATGGTCTCAGGGTCTTGAAAAAGAGTCTCCCAGTCAGTGGGGAGTTGACTTGAGATCCTTCTTCTCCTTCTCCCTTTACTCGCCCCCTGCTCATGCATGCACTCTCTCTCTAAAAATAAATACATCTTAGAAAAGTAAATTCAAGGTGCCTGGATGGCTCAGTCAGTTAAGCATCTGACTCTTGGTTTCGGCTCAGGTCATGATCTTGGGGTCCTGATATTGAGTCCCACATTTGGTTCTGTGGTTGGTGGAAGTCTGCTTGAGATTCTCTCTTCCTCTGCCTCTCCCATGTTTGCTCTCTCTCTCTCTCTGTCTCTCAAATAACTCTTTTACTAGGCATGTCTCTTGCAGGAATCCTGAAATCTATGCTTATAGAGTTACTGTAAGAGATACTGGCTCCTGTGGGTAATGAAGCTTTGAAGCCAGGGTGGCTTCCATACCCACCCAGTGTGGAGCTCATGTCCTTGCATCTGAGTGGTCATCTAGGGAGAGGGTAGCTCCTGGGTGGCTCCTAGATTCCTGCAAGTAGCCCCGTGGAAAAGGAGAGTTCTGATGCTGCCCTGATGGTGAGAAGTAGTTCCTACCCTATGCCTTTCTAAGTAGAGCCATGCCATATAGAGCCCATGGAAATTTTATTAACCTGAGCATTTAGTTGAAGCTAAGAAGACCCACTGGTGGGGCAATATTTAAGTATTTCTTTTTTGTGCTCATGAAAAAGGAGCCACTGTTGGTGTCTGACAATTTCCTCCCTAGTAGATGTGGGCTTTTTTTCCATATCTGTAGAACCTCTCATCTTCCTATTATTTTATTTATATATGTCCATATTTTGCTATTTTTTAATTTTGGTAATTGAAATAGAACCTTGATCACACTGATAAGGAACTGTGGGTGCTTCTATACGGCCGTAGTGGTAACCAGACTTTTGCAATGTGATGGGTGAATACTGTACCACGATACTACAAATACCAACTCTTAGCATATCCCAAACTTTCCCGATTCTTCATATGTATTAATTCATTTAATACTCATGCCAACTCTAAAGGTAGCTAATATTAATGTATTCATTTTACAAATGATGAAACTGAGGCAGAGTTAAAGTAACTTGACCACGTTGAGACAGCTAGTAAACTGTGGTACTGGGATTCAAACCCATGTAGTCAGACTTTAGAACCCAGCCTCTCACACACTATGCCCAATGTACTCCTCTTCATAGTGACAACTGCTCCTGCCGTTTGAGTCACACATGCTATGCTAGGCTGTACTGTGCTTTCTGTACATCAGTGTTATTTCTTCCTCAAAAGAATCACATTAGAAGGGTATTCTCTGTTGTTGAAAGGTAAGGAAATTGAGGTACAAATGCATGAAGGACCATGGTATTTGATATTGTTTTATGATTTGTAAATAGAAATTCAAAATAATGTCTGCTACTCCCACCTTTCAATTCTGTGATTCTGTCCTCTTTTTGCAATGTTGATTTTAAAGCCATTAGAATTTAGAGGACACGTCAGAATGTATGGCAGAGCCCTCCCCAAATCCCAGGCATTTTTAGGGTCCATAGAAAGCCAAGAAAGAGGACACAATATTTCTTCTACCAGAGTGTTTCCCAATGTGTATTTCCAGGAACATTCTATATAAGTGGTAATAATAGGTAGATGGTTAAAAAAATTATTCTGTTATCATATGGAATTAAGAAACATTAAATTAAATCACTAGTTCTCAACCTGGGAGATTTTGCTCCCCACCCCCCACACCCCCAGGAGACATTTGGTGATGTCTGCAGAAATTTTTGTTTGTTGTAACTAGAGACGATGGTGCTACTGGTAGCAGGTGGGAAGAGGCAAGGGAGGCTGCTAACCAGCTCACAGTGCACAGGACGACTTCACACAGCAAAGAGTTACCTGGCCCAAAATATCAGTAGTGCTGGGATTGAGTTAAATAATGCTAATTATGCATTTCTGTCCTGTGGAGCCACCAAACTACTTCTTGAGGGACATATACAGTGATTAGGACTCTGTGAAACATAGTTATATGAGGACCATATAATCAGCTGCGTTCAGCTCAAGCCATATTACTTTCTAAGTGATCAAGTTGGTTCTCAGATGGTTCCTAAGCCTATTAAGTTGAAATTATTTTTTTAAGGAAGCTTTAAAATTTTCAAACTAAAACTATCCTGTCCTTTCAGGAAGATTACCTGGTTAGTGGCCTAGAACAGAAAACACAGATGCCAGCTTGGTACTTTCTCCAATGGCAGCACTGTGGTTTCTGTGCGAAGTCATAATTACAAAAAACTTTATTGTGAGTTATATATGTGCTATGTAATAACAGATCATTTTGAAGCCACGTTATCAGGAACCTTGCCAGGTTGCCTAACACAACAACAGTTTTCTTGGGCTAGTCCATGAAGAAATTTAAATTTGATGAGTCACATGGTACCTGGGTGGCTCAGTAGGTGAGGTGTCTGCCTTCAGCTTGGGTCGTGATCCTGGGGTCCTGGGATTGAGCCCTGAGTCGTGTTCCCTACTCAATGGGGAGCCTGCTTCTCCCTCTCCCTCTGCAACTTCCTGCTCTCTCTCTCTCTCTCTCTCTCTCTCTCTCTCTCTGTGTCAATAAATAAATAAATAAATCTGATGAGTCAAATTTCAGTCAGCACGTGGAAACATTAGAAGCCCCTCATATTTTCACTTTGGCTCATCAAAAATGCTCAGCTTCATATTGTCTCCTTACCCTTCTTTCAAACATACACATATACATGCCCTGGCACTATTCTGGAGCTATGAAAATTTTAGGTAATAATTTGATTTCATGCGAAAACTTGAAGAACCTAGAATAGTGGTTTTCAGCCTTGGTTACTAATGACAATCACCCTGGCCCTGCTCCAGGACATTATTTAATTGATTTGTGGTGGAGCTTGAGCAACAGTATTTCTTTAAAACTCACCAGATTATTCCAATATTCAACTCAGTATTGCACACCATGGACTTGGGGTTCTCAAGCAAGCCCTACAGGACTTGTTAAACCGCTGGAGTTTCTGATTCAGTAGGTGGGGAAGGTAGCCTGGGAAATTGCAATTCCCATGAGATGCTGATTCTGCTGTTCCAGGGACCCCACACTGAGAACCACTGGCCCTAGAGCACTCTCTTATTACAGAAATTTGGAAGTTTCTTCTTAGATATGCTTTAATTTTTTAGGGAAAAAGGATTTCCTTATCAGATATTTCATCATTTCTGGTTGATCAAATCAGAAGCCAAGTAAACTACTTCTCTTCTCTAGTTTAGATTAGAGCTAAGCCCCTACTGATTCATGATATTGAACATCAGCAAATAAATTGAGGTTTATAATTGTAGAACATAGGAAATTGGCTAATTTCTTTTCAGGAAGTTGCTTGCTTACCTTCACCCAATAAATATGCTGAAATTATAACAATTAAAACTATGTAATTATGAAAATAATAAGAGAATTTAGATTTGCTTAGGCCCATATGAACTTATCCAATACATCTCACTACCTTAAAGCAGGTAATTACTTTTTTGCTTGTAGAAATCAGAAACTTGAAAGAGATAGGAAGAGAAAACAAAGACATATGTATGCATTCAAACATGGCCTAAGGGGGATATGATGAATTAGCCTGATGAAAAAGGGCAATTTGTGAGACAAAGAAGGAACTAATATAAAACAAGAGGAGAATGCCAAAACACCTAGCAGAATAATTTGGATTTGATGATATAAGGAGGCTCGTTAAAGTTCTTGAGCCGGAGACAAACCATGTTTCTGCACCTTTAGTCTTGGTAGACTGGTTTAAAAATGAACCGGAACATTTTCAGTCACAGATAGAGCTCCTGTTTTAAATAACAACTCCCATTGAGATCTTATTGTTTTGGAAAATCAAGGAATTCTAGGAGAAGAAATTAACATTTTTTAGAACCCTAGTAGGTACAGTTTGAGATAAAACTGAAATGAGAACTAAGGACATTTTATGACCTACCACAGGGTCGTGTAATTCCCTTATTCCATATGATTCTCTCAAATAAGACATAGCTGCTTTTGAAGTTAATAGAAGCCTTGGAGTCCAAGTTTCATTTTAGATGGACAGATAAAGGTTCTAAAGCAAAATAAGTTGACCTGATTCTACACTGAACAGCAAGAATACACCCCAGATTTTTTTTTTCTAGTAAAATACAGTCTTATTCAAGGCAGTCATCTCATCCTGATTCGTTAACTAAGGATCTGCTTAGCTGATTGGATCATAAAGCTATCGGTTTATCAGCAAAGTAGGAGTTCTATAGCACAGCACTTGAACAAATGAAGTTCTCTTTTTATTTTTTTATTTTTATTTTTAAAAAATATTTATTGATTTGAGAGAGAGAGATCACAAGTAGGCAGAGAGGCAGGCAGAGTGAGAGAGGGAAGGGGGTTCCCCTCTGAGCAGAGAGCCTTATGGAGGGCTCCATCCAGGACCCTGAGATCATGACCTGAGCTGAAGGCAGAGGTTCTAACCCACTGAGCCACCCAGGTGCCCCTGAAGTTCTCTTTTTAAATCTTTAAGTAAATTTTTGTATTATTTCCTCAAAGAAAGGCTTTGATGAAAGAAAAATCCAAAGCAACTATCCAAGAAGCAGCTGAAGTTGAAGGCTGAATCCTGGATGCCAAACAGTGCTGAGTAGGCAGTTGTCAGCATAGGTGAAGTGCGGTGGATAAGCTTCCGGAATGGATGTGTGGTCGGAGGCCAAGTGTGTGGGGTGAAGAGCAGAGACCCAAGCAGCGTATTTGCAGAGTAACCCCCTCAGTAACAAACTGGAAAGTCTAAGAAGAGGATTACAGAGAACTGTGCATAGGCCCTCTTAATTTTTGCAAAGCTTTCCTTGACCCTGCTTGCCAGCAGAACTGGGCTTGAAGGAAGTGCCTGCCCATCTGTGAGAGAAGAATTTTATTAGAGTTATGAGAAACAAGATCAGTTTTTGGAAACTTTGGGAAGGAATGGATGGGAGGGATATGGCCCATCAATACACACCATTGTAAAGGAAGTTTAAGACAAAGAAGAATACATATGATTTTAAGTTAAATGGGCAGCAGGATCAAGAAAAAGCATTCTATAGAGGGACGCTTTCTACAAGTTAAAGAGAAGTTCTGCACATTTTTCGATGCAGGTGAAAAAGTAGCCAAAAGCCAGGAGGGTTAGAAAAAAGTGGATGAGACCTCTCTCTTTGGAGGATACCATGAGATATACTCCGGGGCTGGGATGGGAGCACACAAATGTGATGATTTTCTTTTTTTAGTTTTTTTAATTTTTTATTTTTTTAATTACTTTTCAGTGTACTAGAATTCATTGTTTATGCACCACACCCAGTGCTCCATGCTATCTGTGCCCTCCACAATACCCACCACCAGGCTGGCCCAACTTCCCACCCCCTGCCCCTTCAAAACCCTCAGGTTGTTTTTCAGGGTCCATAGTCTCTCATGGTTCACCTCCCCTTCCAGTTTTCCTCATCTCCCTTCTCCTCTCCATCTCCCCATGTCCTCCGTGTTATTTCTTATGCTCCACAAATAAGCGAAACCCTATGATAATTGACTCTTTCTGCTTGACTTATTTCACTCAGCATAATCTCTTCCAGTCCCATCCATGTTGCCACAAAAGTTGGGTATTCATCCTTTCTGATGGAGGTGTAATACTTCATAGTGTATATGGACCACATCTTCCTTATCCATTCGTCCGTTGAAGGGCATCTTGGTTCTTTCCACAGTTTGGCTACTGTGGCCATTGCTCCTATGAACACTGGGGTACAGATGGTCCTTCTTTTCACTACATCTTTATCTTTGGGGTAAACACCCAGTAGTGCAATAGCAGGGTTATAGGGAAGCTCTATTTTTAATTTCTTAAGGAATCTCCACACTGTTTTCCAAAGTGGCTGCACCAACTTGTATTCCCACCAACAGTGTAAGAGGGGTCCCCTTTCTCCACATCCTCTCCAACACACGTTTTCTGTCTTCTTAATTTTGGACATCAAATGTGATAATTCTCAATTCAAGTGAAGAGAGAGCTCACCTTGTGACCACCTTGTTTTTGTTGGTTGTTTTCAAATAAAGTTTGGTGGTTCACAAATGTTACTGTGTATCAGAATCATCTGGGGTGCTTGTTTAACTAGAATCTCGAGTCTCATACTTAAAAAGATTCTGATTCTGTGTTGGACCCAGAAATCTAGATTCTTAATAAGCACCCCAGATGATTTTGATGCTGATGATCCAGTATTTGAAAAAGACTAGCATGTGTTCTTTTGTTCTATGCAGAGTAGAAATATGTAGTAGAGGAAGAGGTATAGGTGCTCAAGAGTAAGGATCTTAGATAGTAAACTGTAAATAAAAAAGATTTCAAAGTGGCACCGAGCACCAATAAGTTAGAATTCAACATCATGGACAACACCTGCCACCTTCTAGAAGGGTCTTTATTAGCAGATAGACCAATGCAAAGCAAATTTTCTAGACATGATTTATCTTTAGGTTGGTTTGATAACTGATATTAATGAAACATCTGAAGTCGACTATAGTTTCGGAGACAAGTTAAAATTTCACATTTTGTAGAGAATCACCCTAAGAATGTCCTAATTCTATCTTTAGCTATAGGCAAAGAAAAAAGAAAAAAAAATGATTTTCATTTACCTCACCTACAACATGTAATACCTGGCATTTTCCCAGACAGTTCTGATGTGATATGTTAATTAGAACACAAAGAGTCAGTGGAATTAGATTCATAAAAGCTGAGCAAGTTGATGTTTTTCTATAACAGCACTTAAATAACACCCCACGCCCTCCTTCTGTGCTCACATGAATAGGCCTTGGCTTGGGGTTTTGGTTTTTGCTTTTTTTCCATTCTGGTCCTGTATGCCCTAATTATAAAAATATTTTTTCTTATTCAGTATTATTAAACAAAAATAGATGTTAAAAACTAAAAGCAATTTATTCCAATGGTTTTTAATTTTTTGATTGACAGACCCAAAATATATGAGAATCTTGTCCCAATTTCTGAAAAAGTTATCATGCATATGTACATAAATTTGTATACACACAACAATTTCAGGGATTTCCCAGGTAACCCAAAGGCTATACTAAAGGGCCATGAACTCCAGGTTCAAAATGCAGAGCTAAGGATTAGGAGAGAACATAGACAAGGGACAGTTGATTTTCGCTGGAGTGTTCCTATCTAATCTTTGTTAGTACATATAATTTTTTAAAAGATTTTATTTATTTATTTGACAGAGAGGCAGTGAGAGAGGAAACACATGTAGGGGGAGTGGGAGAGGGATATGTAGGCTCCCCGCTGAACAGCGAGCCCTATGCAGGGCTCCATCCCAACCAAAACTCTGGGATCATGACCTGAGCCGAAGGCAGATGCTGAGTCACCCAGGTGCCCCAGTGCATATAATTTTTGCATAGTTTTAACATAAAAACAATTTGGGGTTTTGTTTTGCAGTCTATTAACTTAGTATTCTAAAGTATCAGAGAATCTTTATGAATTTTATTTTCCTAAATTTAAAAATATATTTTGGTAACTTACTATATCACAATATGTTTCACATTTGTATTACTAATATTTAAGTTGCACCCAGTATTTTAATGTTACAGCTAAAATTACAAAAAAAAAACTTTGTGCCTGTAGGCAATCCTTGTTTTAAGAAATTTTAGAGAATCAGCCCTTTCTATTCTTATTACTTCATTTCCTTCTCCTGTCTTTACTCCTGTCTTTATTTCTCTTGCTTTTCTTCCTTATTTGATCTGTTTCTGTTATGCAGGAGGTTGAGGAATGCCCTTAATGACAGTTGAAAGAGGAATATCTTGAAATAAACAATGTCTCGACAATAATTATTCTGTGATAAATTGGGCACTTTTTTTCTAAATCTGGGTCTTGATTCTAATTTTATCTAATTCATCTTTTCTTGCTTTGTTCTTTCTCATAGTTCTCTCAATACTGGGTAATGTAAAACTCCTATACCATTATTAGTGAATAGTTTCTAAAGAGCTAATAATAATAACTTATTTTCAGATAGCCTTCATATAGGGGTATTACACTTTAAAAAATCTGTAATTGACTTGTTTCTGTAAAATTATGTAATGGAGATTGTAAAGGATCTTGCCAAAGTTATGAAATCTTTAAGGTCTAAAATAAGTCCAACTATTTTTTTTTTAAAGCATCTTCCCCCTTCTTTTCCTGAGTATTCAATCTAAAAATAATTTGTTTGAATTTTTAAAAAGTTTTAAATAATATTTGTTTTTTCAGAAATGTTTTATCTCTTTAGAACACAAAAGTAATGCAATTGCTTAATTTTGTATTGAATACTTTTATTCACTTGTCTCTTTTTATTTGTTCATAGAGTTGTAAGTTATGAGAACATCAATAAACATGACTACTATACCATTAGCAAAAAAGCAGTAACGCATATTTATAATGAGGACATTGAATATATAGACATTGATCGATGGGAACAGGAGTATCTATATCACAGAGAACTCACTAAGATTCCCATATTTGCGCTTTTCCGGAAATGGAAGGCTTTTAACGTGTGGAAGAAGAATGTCCGTTCCAAGAAAATCAGTGGGTGTCGAAAATCTCTACAAAAAAATCTGTTCATCGTTAATAATGTACGTATTTATTAATCATACGTTTTAAAAAAGATTTTATTTATTTGACAGAGAGCTAGCACAGGTAAGAGCAGTAGGCAGAGGAAGAGGAAGGAGGAGGCTCTCCGCTGAGCAGGGAGACTGATGCGGGGCTTGATCCCAGGACTCTGGGATCATTACCTGAGCCGAAGGCAGCCACTTAACCAACTGAGCCACCCAGGTGCCCCTATTAATCATACTTTAAAAGAATTATGGAAAAACAAAGTGTGAATCTATTTCAGGTATTGGTATAGACTGTCCTTTCATCTTTTTAAGAGAATTCACAATTTTCTTTCTGTCTTGTCATTCTGTCTTTAATTCTGCTTGTCATGGCAGTCTAGCCTAGTTTTCGCATTTTAACCAGTATTGCAGAATGCCAAAGCGTAAGAGAGTTGCACAAGTCCCCTTCAGTTAGAAACAGCCCCAGAGGTTTGGATTTGTGGCCCCCTTTGCTGTTGATTAGGAAAAGAATGGGCTGGCAACCCTTATTACCTCCTTTCATTTTTGAGTGACTCTGGACTCTATGGTCCAAAATAATCTGGGGGTTGTTTTCATGGGCCAGTACCTCCCAATGTATCATATGCTTTCCTCTACCATGGACTCAGACAGAAGGGACAGTTCTGTTTTTTTGTTGTTTTTTTTTTTAATTTTTTTTATTTTTAAAGATTTTATTTATTTACTTGACAGAGAGATCGCAAGTAGGCAGAGAGGCAGGCAGAGAGAGAGGAAGGGAAGCAGGCTCCCTGCTGTGCAGAGAGCCCGACGCGGGGCTCGATCCCAGGACCCTGGGATCATGACCTGAGCTGAATGCAGAGGCTCAACCCACTGAGCCATCCAGGCGCCCCAAGAAGGGACAGTTTTAATATTTACTTGCAGGATGGTGTAATCATGGGAAAAGAACTGTTAAACAGTATGTGACTGTATTTTAAATCTCTACCCACTCACTGACTTTCAACTTGCATTACAAGTTTTCTCCTTGGCCCCTGGGAGTGAACTGGAATCACCATTACTGTCATGATCCTTAGCTGTCTATTTCTATGACACTGAGTCACCACCCTCTGGAATCAGAAGCCTCAAGTTGGCTTCTTACTGCTTATTTCTTCCACTTTCATATGTTACTCTGAAAGATCATTATCAAGATGTCAGTCACACAATAAAAGAACCTTAAAGGAATAAGACTAATATCTTATAACTAAGATATTAGTGCAAAACAAATGTATGAGAGATACTATCTCAATCATCCATCTCATCAAGGATTCTGGGTTGTAGAAAATATTCTAGTCCTTTTTGGTATCAAGTTCAACTTCTAGACCTCTAATTTCCTTAAGGATCCATCAATCATTTGAATCCATTTTACTACATTTCACTACCTTTTATCTTTCACCATGTCTTGGCCACTATACATGCTGTAAGTTTGTTACTAGGTATACAAAATAGTATTTTGTATTTGTCTTGTATTTGTCTCTGAGATTACCTCTATTGATCCTTAAGGCTTGTTCTCTTAGGTGCTGAGGTTGTCCCTCTCTCTGTCCACCATTTATACGAACAGTGCTTTGACCTTGATAATTTCTTCTCTTAAATGTAGCCCTAGCAGACTAGAAATTTCTCATCCATTTAAACTTAGATTGACCTAAATAACAGACCCATTGTGTTGGTTTAAATATCTATTAGATGCTATAATCACCTACACACTTACTATTACTCTTATATTTACTATTAATTAGGAGGGCTGATTGGCCTAGACTAGGTGTAAGGGAAAAAATGTGGATCCTTGAAATATTTCTTTTCATGATTTTTTTTTTTTAGTAACAAAACTTAATGACATCTGTGCCTATGTTTCCTTTAACAACTTTATTGAAATATAATTATTGTATTGTATGATTCTCCCATTTAAAGTATACCATTCAGTGGTTTTATTATAGTCATAGAGTTGATTAACCATTACCACAATTTTAGAACATTTCTGTCACTCCAAAAAGAAAGCCCGTTATTCAGTAGTGATCACTCTACATTTCTCCCCAACTCTTCCCAATCCCCTCCCCAGCTCTAGGCAGCCACTGATCTTTTTGTCTTTATTGGCTTATTCTGTACATCTCATATAAATGGAACAGTACAATATGTGGTTCTTTGTGGCTGGCTTTTTTCACTTAGGATAATGTGTTCAATGTTCATCTATGTTATGGCATAGCACTTTTTTTATGGCAAATAATATGTCATTGTAGGGACATACATATTTTATGTATCCACCCATCTATTATTGATGGATATTTGGATTGCTTCCACTTTTTGACTAATACTGCTATGAACATTTGTGTACAAGTTTTTGTCTGGATGTATATTTTCATTTCTCTTAGGTATATGCCTAAGAGTACAATTACTGAGTCACCAGTAACTGGATGTTTAACCTTTTGAGCACCTGCAAAGCAATTTTTCAAAGCTACTGCACAATTTTAAATTCCCACCAGCAGCAAATGAGGGCTTTGGTTTGTCTCTGTTTTCACCATTACATCTTTCTCATTATAGTCATTCCTGCTGCTTTTGAAGTGGTATCTCACTGTGGCTTTGACTTCTCTTTCCCTAATGGCTAATGATTGTGAACATCTTTTCATGTGCCTACTGACCATTTATATATCTTATCTGGAGAACTGTATATTTAGATACTTTACCCATTTCTTAATTGGGATATTTTTATTTTACTGTTGAATTGTAAGAGTTATTTATATAGTCTGGATCTAAGTCCCTTATCAGTTATATGACTTGCAAACATTTTATCCCATTTCGTGGGTTGTCTTTTCACTTTCTTGATGGTATCATTTGAAGCACAAGAGTTCTTAATTTTGATGATCTGCATTTTAAGTTTTGAAATTGGGAGTGTACATCTTCTGGGCTCCTTGAATTTCCACATGAATTTTAAGATAATCTTGTCAATTTCTGCAAAGAAGCACGTTGGGATCTTGATAAGGATTGCTTTAAATCTACAGATTGATTTAGAGAGTATTGCCATCTTAACAATATTAACTTCTTGTCTATGAACATAAAATGCCTTCCCATTTATTCAGGTCTTCAATTCTTTGAACAATGTTTTATAATTTTCAAAGTATGTTTTACACTTCATTTGTTAAATTTATTCCTAAATATTTTATGTTTTTGTTACTATTATAACTGGAATTGTTTTCTTAATTTTGTTTTGGATTTTTCATCTCATATATACATAAATATATAGTACATATATAGAATATGTAAATAGTATATTTATAAATATGTGCATGTTATATGTAGTAATACAATTGATTTTTGTATATGGAGCCTGTTTTCTGAAACCTTGCAGAATTTATTACTGATTCTGTTAGTATGAGGGTGTGTGTGTGTGTGTGTGTGTGTGTGTGTGTGTGTATTCCTTGGATACTCTATGAACAAGAATAAGTCATCTGCAAATAGATATGGTTTTACAACTCCTTTGCAGTCTGGATGACTTTAATTTTTTTGCCCACGTTCCCTGGCTAAAACCCTCTGATTAGAAGTGGCAAAAGCAGAAATCCTTGTCTTATTCCTGCTTTTAGAAGGAAAGCCTTCAGTCTTTCACTGTTAAGCATGATGCTATAAGGGAGTTTCTTTCTATTCCTCATTTGTTGAATGTTTCTATCATGAAGCCATGATGATTCTATCAAATGCTCTTCCTGCATCTATTGAGATTATCATGCAGTTTTTGCCCTTTATTATAATAATATGATTTGTTATAATAATAGATCTTTGGATATTAAACCAACTTTGTGTCCCTTGGATAAATCATATCTGGTCATGGTACATAATCCCTTTATTGTTTGATTTGGTTTCCTAGTATTATGTTGATGATAATTGCATGAATATTCATAGAGAAGACTGGTCTGTAGTTATTTTTTCTTTTCTTTTTTTTGTAGTTATTTTTTCTTGTGACGTGTTTGTCTGGTTTTATAGAATAAGTTGGAAAATATTCCTTCCGTTTTTTGAAAGAGTTTATGAAGATTCGGTATTAATTTTCCTTCAGTGTTTTATAGAATTCACATGTCTTCTAGTCCCTTACATTTCCAAGTTTCACTTTTCTTTAGACTTAAGTGTGTGGTTTTATTTATTTATTTATTTATTTATTTATTTATTTATTTATTTGTCGGAGAGAGAGAGAGAGAGCACAGGAAGACAGAATGGTAGGCAAAGGCAGAGGGAGAAGCAGGCTCCCCGTTGAGCAAGGAGCAGGATGGGGGACTCGATCCCAGGATGCTGGGATCATGACCCAAGCCAAAGGCAGCAGCTCAACCGACTGAGCCACCCAGGAGTCCCAAGTGTGTGTTTAATATTAATGTTTCAATATTATTTACTGTTGCACATGGTTTTAACCTGCTGGTTTCTAACAATGTGTAATTTTGGTGCATGTGATACTTTCAGGCAATTTTTTTTTAATCTTCACATTCTAAAACAGTCATTCATTTATTTTAATTTGAATGCTACTTTGTAATTAAAATCTTTCCATATTTTTTTTTAAAGATTTTATTTATTTGACAGACAGAGATCACAAGCAGGCAGAGAGGCAGGCAGAGAGAGAGGAAGGGAAACAGGCTCCCTGCTGAGCAGAGAACCTGATGCAGGGCTCGATCCCAGGACCCTGGGATCATGACCTGAGCTGAAGGCAGAGGCCTTAACCCACTGAACCACCCAGGCGCCCCAAAATCTTTCCATTTTTAAATTTTTAGTCAGCCATTGCTTTGCAAACAGACCACTCTTAATTTCATAGATCTATATAACTGTTCCTCTGTTTATGAAAGGATGTACTTTTTACTGTAGCCTTTTCTATTCTAGGTCAGAAATGTATATGAGAACTTGAGCCCAGATCCTCTGGCTGGGCCATGACCTATATAGTTCCAGTGGGCTCTCTTGAGAGTCAAATTACTCAGATCACCCAAATGTTCTGTTGACCAGGGTTAGGGCAAATAAAAGTTGTGGCGGTGTGGTAAAGGCAAGATTAGTAAATCCAAAGGATTCCTGCATTCCAACCAAAGACACTGTGCCTCCGCATCGCACTGATTTTTCTTAGATTTTTACATAAACACAGCTCTTCTACACTTATCTTCCAAAGGCTCTAGTCTCTAAGTTTCCCTGTGGGCTTTCTGACCCAGTAACCAATCCCCAGATTAATAATGATTTTCTACCTCTGAAAATATTAACACTCATTTCAGTGCAACTGGCAGAAACTCCGTTTCAGTGAGCTTCAGCAGCAACAACAACAAACAAAAGCTCATATAATGAGGAAGTTCAAGGAGTGAGCATCCCTTTATGCTTGGTTGAATTCAGAAGTTCAAATAATATCTTTTCATCTTTATTTTTTCCTCTTTCTCTTCATCTTTCAGTTCTGTATTTCTCTGTTTCTTTCTCACTTGGGCTCTTACATGAGTACCATCTGCTGCTCTAGTCATAGCTGGCTCTTTGAGAAGAGTACCTCTTGCTGGAGGTGCTAGAGAGAACGTGATTGGCTCAGCTTGGTCACATGTTCAATCCTGAACTAATCCTGGCACAGCCAGGCATACTCATAAGTCAGGCCTGGGTTTGTGCCTATTCCTCATTCCTCTGAGGGTAAAGGAAAACAAAGTCACATGGTAACGTGTTTCCCAAAAGAAAGAGGGATTCTATCCCCAAAAAGAATTGGAGGTAGGTCTGTAGGTCTGTCCAGGACAGACAAAAATGATAGCTTCTCAGTCTACATTCTGAAACCCAGCATCAAAGTGACAAAGTTCTTCTTCTTACACTCTTGCTAACAACTTAACATAATGTGTAATCCTTATTACCTGCGACAGGTGCTGTTGATTTAGGAGCCTGAGAATGAGCCTGAGATTCTATCTGAAATTTACTGATAGAAACAACAATGGGGGTGGGGTGGGGGGAACACCCACAGTCTCTCTTGTATTCACAATTGCTCTTACAACTGTCCTGGATGCAGACAGCCAGATGATATTTAAGTGGAACCAAAGTAATTTCTTAGATTACATATTTTTTCTTCCAGAAAATTTCCATTGTCAAACTCCTCTCACATTTTGACAGACCATCAATATTAATTTTGCTCTCCACCTGGATCCTTGCACTTTGTCCCTGTACTGAATAGAACTTTTACTTTGGTTCAAGGACTTTCTCCAGAGTACCCTGGACTTCCTTGTCTTCCCTGTCCAGTTTTGATTGCATTCTCCTCCCTACTCCTATACTCATGTTAATTTATGTAGTATCTTTTTTCAGTTCTTAGACTTAGTCCCTAAACTTTTGCTTCTTTTTTTATCATGCAAATTCTTCTATGAACTAAACCTTAAGGGACTATCTGACCTCCTAGATGTTTTTTCATGAAACTCTTCATGTAGGACCTACTAATTATAACTTCCTTTTATTTGCACTCGAATAAATAAAGCACTGTTTCATGTTGGTCTGAGTAACTATTATTTGTCCTGTTTGGGAAAGACATAAAAAAGAGTCTAATAACGTGGTGTATATAACATATAAATCAGAATCACATAAAAATAGTTAACTTTTTCAATGTGACTGCTACTCATTTGATTAGATTACAAGTGAGGGTGAATGATCAGGGAACATTGTTAGAACATGTGTCTTTTGGGGCACCTGGGTGCCTCAGTCATTAAGTGTCTGCCTTTGGCTCAGGTCATGATCCCAGGGTCCTGGGATCAAGTCCCACATCGGGCTCCCCGCTCAGCAGGAAGTCTGCTTCTCCCTCTCCCACTACCCCTGTGTGTGTCCCTCTCTCACTGTGTTTCTCTCTGTCAAATAAAAAATAAAAAAGACTTTGAAAAAAAAATGTGTCTTAGAAGCCAACAGCCTAGAGCTCTGACCCATGATGGTAGCATAGAGAAAGATTAAGTTAATATTATGTAACATAATTTTACAAATACTTCCACTCATTATTCTAGCACACAGATAAATAGGTTGTTTTTTTTTTTTATTTTAAGATTTATTTATTTATTTGAGAGAGAGAAAGAGGGAGTGGGGGGAAGGGGCAGAAGGGGAAAATTTCAAGCAGACACCCCAGTGAGTGTGGAGCCTTACTCAGAGCCCAATCCTAGGACCCAGAGATTATGACCTGAGTGGAAATCAAGAGCTGGGTGCTTAACCTACTAAACTACTCAGGTGCCCCATAAATAGGTTCTTAATGGTGACTGAATTTTCTTTTTCAGCAACTTGTCACCCCTGAAAATTTAAAGTTAAAAAATTTAACTTTAAAAAATTAATTCAAAGTGGTCTTTGTCCTATGTCATATCCTCTTAGGTCAGTAGATGGGCCCCTCCATTACCAGGATGACTGGACTTTGTAAAGTCCTTAAGATAACACAATGAATCTTATAGTAGCCATTCATCAAACATAGTGAAATTTAAGAGATTCCTCAGCCCTCCTTTACTTGCCCTCAATTTCATAGCTAAAAGACACATGTTCAAAAGGAAAGGTAAGAATTCAAACAAATTAAATCTGATAATTCAAAGAATGCTTTTATGGATAAAGAAGATGTGTGTGTAAGTGTATATATATGTGTATGTATGTGTATGTATGTATACATATATGTAAGTGTGTATATGCATATATGTATACATACATATACAATGGAATATTACTCAGCCATCAGAAAGGATGAATACTTACTGATTAGAGAAAGACAATTATATGGTTCACTCACATGTGGATTGTAAGAAATAGCACAGAGGATCATAGGGGAAGGAAGGGAAAATTAAGACGTAATCAGAGAGGGAGACAAACCATGGGAGACTCTTAACTATAGGAAATGAACTAAGTGTTTCTGGAGGAAAGAGGGGTTGGGGTAACTGCGTGATGGGCATTAAAAAGGGCATATGATGTGATGAGCCCTGGGTATTGTATACAACTGAGGAATTATTGAACTCTACATCTGAAACCAATGATACACTATTTGTTGGCTACTTGAATTTAAATTAAAGAAAAAAACAAAGAATGCGTTTAGAAAAATTTCAGAAGAGTTCCTGTTTAATGTATGTACTTTGGAGTTGTAGCTACAGTTAACACATAGAGCTATTTATTTTCCTTAATAACCATTCTTGCTTTCCAAGTATTTTTATTCTTTCAAAAGACAGGGCTTTTTTAAACTAAACAATGACAAATTTTTATTTTCATGCAGTATTTGCGACCAGCTCTTCTTAAGATAAATGAATTATGCTATCATTTAAGTTTTATGGGACTTTGTCATATTGAAAAATGTCATACCTACACCCTGCAAGAATTTAAAGTTGCACAAATCATACGGTTAGAAGAGGTAAGGAATTTTGTCTATAGCTTCAAGATTTTTTCCTATTGTTGCTGCTTTGCTATTACTAATTATACATATTCATCAATGTCTAGGTGATAGAGCACCTAGAAGAATTTCGAAATGAGGCAAAAAATGTGGTCAGGAAGGCTTGTCAAAATGCTCTTCATGCTGCGGGATTTATTCCTGATGACTGTCTGCATAAACCCGTTGATGGTATGAAGGGGAAACCACTTTGATAGATCAGAAGTCATGGCTTTCTGAAAAATTACCTTTTTCTACTTTTCTTAAGTTTAAATAGTGATCCTATCTTTTTTAGTTCTTCCAAATGTCTACTTGATACATTACAAATTCAGTATATATTGTAGAAGGGGAAAACATGGTGAATGCAGAATTTTCCTTGCATTACCAATTCTTATATATAATATTTTAAACTGGTTACAGAACCTTCATTTCATAAGCATTTTATAGAGGAATCAGGGCCTCTCGTTTAAAGGTATGTCCAACCTACCAATACAGACAATAGGTTTGTTAAAATTAAGCAACTGGGTGGATCTCAAGTTGGCCCCAGGTGACATGAACTGTAAAAGAATAACTAAAATTCAGGGGGAAAAGGAGTGTGGAGGTGTTCCTGGGAAAGAGGTAGCATGGTATACAGATCAAATCTGAGTAAGGGGAATGTTAATGAACTGTCTGCAGTCCTTTGTTGAGTTGAAATCCTTTGATATGTAAATTCTTTTGGAGAACTGAGCTGTTTTCTAGAGTTTGAAATATCTCATTAACTAAACATTTGTTTTTTAATTTATCTTTTTTTCCCATTTTAATGCCAATGTGGTTAACATACAGTGTTATATTAGTTTCAAGACATACAATGTAGTGATTCAATAATTCTATGCATTATTCAGTGCTCATTGTGATAAGTGTACTTTTAATCCCCTTCACATATTTCCCCCATTCATCGACTCATTTCTCCACATAACCATCTGTTTGTTCTCTATAGTTAAGAATGTTTTTTGGTCTTTTTTCCCCTTTGTTCATTTGTTTTGTATCTTAAATTCCACAATGAGTGAAATCATATTTGTCCTTCCCTGATTTATTTCGCTAAGCATCACCAGGGAAATGCAAATCAAAACCATAATGAGATTATCACCTCATACCTGTCAGAATAGTTAAAAAGCACAAGAACCAACAAGTGTAGGCGAGGATGTGGAGAAAAAGGATCCCTCGGACACTGTTGGTGGGAATGCAAACTGGGGCAGACACTGTGGCAAACAGTCTGGAGGTTCCTCAAAAAATTAAAAATAGAAATATCCTAAGATCCAGTAATTGCACTACCGGGTATTTACCCAAAGAATGTGAAAACACTAATTCAAAGGGATAGAGGCACCCCTATGTTTATTGCAGCATTATTTACAAAAGCCAAATTATGGCAGCAGCCCAAGTGTCCATCAATAGATAAACGAATGAAGAAGATGTGATATAGGTATAGACAATGGAATATTGTTCAGCCATAAAAAGAATTTTACTTATCTTTTAATCCATAGTGAAAGAAATGAAATTTTTACCCAAGAATTCTTGACATTGTATCTTCTGTTGTTCTTAGATTATTGTAAAGTGCAAGACAGTAGAGGTCTCATTGAGTTGCCTGCTTACGCGGACTCTGACAAAATGACATACACAGAGCAGGCCAGCAAAAGACATCACTGCCTGAGGCTAACGTGGTAAATGATTATTCTCCTTCTCAAGAAAAATTAGAGCATCCACCCTTCTCGATTTTCATTAAAAATTAAAGCCTTTATCAAAGGATTCACAAATAGTGATGAGAGATTTGGGGGAGCTGGTAACCTGAATGCAGGCCCAGAAGCTCACCCATCCAACTGCCACCCAGCAGAGTAGCCCCTGGGAGTCAGGCTGGTGGAGAGTGGAAGTCGTGCCCAAGGCCAAGTGCTCCTCTTTGGTCTCTGAAGCTCAGTTTGGAGCGTGGAGCAGGCTTCAAGGACAAGTCAGATCCATGGAGAGTTGTGGCCTCCTCCAGTGCACCTGGAGGACCCACTACATTGGTTTGGTCACTAAAGAACCACAGATCGCTGCATTGCCACACAAAATCCCACCCTCTCCCTAAGGTGAATTTTGCACCTGGGAGACCAGGGTGGAAAGTTTTCCCTCCAGAGCCTCAGCGGGATCTTGACATTGTTCCAGAGTTTGGATTTCACACCATTCTAAAGGCTCATCATTACAAATAACTTGCAAACAAAAACACCAAATGTTATCTGAAAAGTTTTGTGTGGCACTATAGAATACTGTTACTGTTACTCAGTGCCCACTAACTTAGTCTGACTTTGATGGCTGTATAGTTAATAAATCTTAACTGAGCACTGGTTTACATATGAAATAACATGATAATAATGGCTGTGTCACAACAGAGGTCAATGGAGCAATCCCTGAGGCCACCATCAGAGTACAGGTCACAGAGGCCCCTTGGCCTTCAGTTGAGTAGAATATAAACATTTATTCTAAATGCCTAATTTAAGGAAACATAAAATCTGCATCTCTGGGTTAGCAGTTGCTATTAAACAATGTTTATTCAGTAGCAAAGATTTCACACCTTTACCATTAGAATGTGAGTTATAGATGTTGTATATTTTCTGATTTCTTCTTTTTTTTTTTTTAAAGATTTTATTTATTTATTTGACAGAGAGATCACAAGTAGATGGAGAGGCAGGCAGAGAGAGAGAGAGAGAGAGAGGGAAGCAGGCTCCCTGCTGAGCAGAGAGCCCGATGCGGGACTCGATCCCAGGACCCTGAGATCATGACCTGAGCCAAAGGCAGCGGCTTAACCCACTGAGCCACCCAGGCGCCCTCTGATTTCTTCTTTAAAGCATCTTTAAAAAATCTTATGGCCCTTTTGGCTAGATGAGCTGGATATATTTTCCATACTAGATATATTGCTCACTAAATATCCTTTTGGATAGTTAGAACGCTGAACTAAATTGATGCTATATATTTGAATATATTTGTGTTTTAAAATGAAGAATGTCCAAGAATAACTCTTTTGGACAGTAAGTCTCTGCTATTATTACATAAATGGCAATTCAAAGAGAAATTAGATTTTAAATTTTGGATATTTGGTTTAGTGTCACTTTCAAAAATATTTTGTTTAGTGTCACTTCATGGTAGTGAATATAGAAAACTGAAGTTGTATTATTTTTTTCTTTTCAAGCTTTATCCGTCTCAATGACTATCTAATTGAGAACACAATGCACGTCCTAACAGTCAATTCTGTTAACTCTCTTTTGAATTATCTCACTGACAAGCTAAAACGAACACCTTCAGCAGATGTCATTGAGAAATGGATTACTGAAGAGAAGCCTGAAGTCACTGAGAAAAAGGTATATTCAGACAAAATTAAGAAAATTCATAGGTCAGCAATTTTTGAGGAGTGCTGACTACGTACTATAAATTATTCTATTTTCTGTGTACTTGAAAAGTACCAGAAATGCTTAGAAGATTTCACAGGACAATCAGAGCTTACCATGTGTACTCGAAATGGCAGAATTAAAATCAGCATATCATCAAGTATCTGATAATAAAGGAAGGCATCCACTGGGCTAGATGTTGCTGTCTTTCTCATAGGAATTTGTTAAAGGCTATTCATGTGTATACTAGACAAATATTTCTTAAGTTCCTACAATGTACCAATCCCTATGCTGGATGTTGGGTATATAATGATGAAAAGCATAGACAGGATTCTTGCCCCCAGAAAGCTTATGGTTTGGGAGTCATCATTTGCATGAACTGGCCAAGAGAAGCAGGGAAGGTGGTATAAATGAAAGATAAGCAAAAGTTTAGAGGTGAGAAAAAGCAAACTGGGGAAGCAAACTTTTGTGTTTTGGGTGAATAACCTCTTGGGAGGATGTTGAAAATGTTGAACTTAAGAGACACAGTAATTTGAGACATTTGAGAGGAAGTATTACAGATCTTTGCATTCTAGTATAGCTAAGAGGGAAATCATGTCATCTCATATCCACATTTCTCAATAAGCTTCCCTTAGCTCCATTCCAGGTGATAACTTCATGCCAGATATCTAAAAACATAGCAAAACATGTGTATCTGGTTTCATCAAGATTCCTACCTGCACCTGTCAACTGCCTCCCCAGAAGACCCACCTGTGAAGTTTTAAGGCTGCATGCACTTTGCCATACTTTCCCTTTTCTCCAAAAGTTGCATTTTAGTTGCATATTTCTTTTGATGACTTTCTCTCTTTCTCTAGTCTCAATTTGTCCTTCTTCTAAGTACTATTACATTTTTTATTTTTCTAATTATAAAAGTAATATACACTAAGTGAAGAAAATTGGAATATACAAAGAAAAGGATCCTCTGCTATCCAAAGATAACTATTTCCAAGTGAAAAAAGGTACCACATTTACTGCTTTAACACATGCTTTTTTCACTTAGCAATGTATTGTGAAAAATCTCCAAAGGCAATATGTATTTTTCCATAAATATTCTCACATTGAAATATAACTGTTGTGCACCTGCTAAATAATTTTTTATCATTGATCAATTTCTCATATTCCAAGTAAGCAAAGACATCTTTGTTTCTTATTATTCCAAATAAACAAAGAACATCCTTTTCTATACATTTTTCACACATCTCTGATTTTTTCCCCTTAGAGGAAATTCCTAGATATGGAATTCTTGGGTCAGAAATATGCTTTTGGTACTGATGCATTAATTTTCCAAAAAGTTTTGTGTCAATTTACAACCTTCCTAGCAATGTTTGAGCATGAACCACACATAGATATTATCATTCATTGTCATTGCAGTCCATCTGATTGTTGTAAAGTAGTATATCACTGCTTTTTATTGTCATATTCCTTTAATTCACTTCAGTGCAGGGATAAAAGCATAGGTCAGGTGGTCAGAAAAACTGGGGTTTGAGTGCCGGCCTGGAATTTAATAACCAGTGTGTCCTGAATGAAATGTCTTTCCTTCTCCAGATCCTAATTTTCTCATGGGGGTAATAATGATACCTTCATATGGTTGCTGTGGGAACATGAGTACTTGCACTGCTTGGCACATAGTAAATACTCAATAAATGTTGTTACTGAGTAAACTATCCTGAGTATGAGATCAAGGAAGAGATTGATTGATCCTTGTATATTCCTTTTAGGAAATGTCAGATTATGCCCTTTGCTCATTTTTCTATTTAAGTACATTTCTATTTTAATATATTTCTATTTATGTATCAATTGTTGTATTATTAGTATAAATTTCTGCATCAAATACATTTCTATATAAATATTATCAATCTCCTATATTCTACATACAGTAGTGATATATTTTTCCAGCTTGTTGTTTGCCTTTCCATTTTGTTGATCGTGTTTTCATAAGGAGGGAAGTTTTATACTATTGTGTAGTCTTTCAATGTTTGCCTTTATTTTTTAATTTCTATGGTAATATTTGTTGAAAGACAAGCCAACCTTATGAAATCAACTAATTGTATATGCTTCAGTTTACATGCTTCTTGTAATACAGACATCTTTTACCTTACACCTTGGTTCTTACATCTTTATAACACTGCAAATGGGCTCATTTCAGGGGGCCTCTGCAGCAGAAAAGCAGGAAGAAGACGAGTCTCTCATCCCCATGTTTCTCACAGAACTGATTTTGACAGTCCAGTCATTACTATTTGAACCTTCTTTGGAAGACTTCCTGGTATGTGTTCCTTCGTAGAGCATCCATCCTTCTATAACTACATTTTTGGGAAACGAAGCAACTGTTTTACTCTCAAGTAATGGGCAGGTTTGCTGCTGTCCCTCCTCTGAAATGATCAGAAGGAAAAGAAAATACTGTTCTGTGCACAGCATTGCATCTACATAAAAATCACCTAAAATTTTAGCACATTTTCTTTAACTTGAGACAGACTGGGAGTTTGGTCAGGTATACCATCAAGAGAACAAATGCTATACAAAATTTCGAATTGACTATAATAAGTACAATTTTAAAAATCTTTTAAGATTTCAAAATGTAGATTTAGCTGTATTTGTGAAAATTTTTAAATTATCTATTGCTGTGTAACAAATAACCACAAGTATGGCAGCTTAAAACAACAACCGTGTGCTATCTCACAGTGTCTGTGGGTCAGAGTCTGGACACTGCTTGTCTCAACTTCTGCTTCAGAGCTTCTCCAGGCTGTCATTTGGGTGTTGGGTGTGATGAGGTCTCCTTAAAGGCTTGACTAGAAAAAGATCTACTTCTAAGTTCCCTCAAGTTTTTGTATAGGTGTAAGTATAGGACTGAAGGTCCTGTTTCCTTGAGGGATGACAGCAGGGGACCACCCTTAAATGCTAGAAACCGCCTGTAGTTCCTTGCCATGTGGCCGACTCTATAAGCAGTTTACAACATGGATATTTGCTTCAAGACAAGTTAGAAAATCCCCTTTGGGAAGGGCCCAATCTCTCTTTTAAGGGTTTTCACTTGATTCATTCAGGTGTACTGTGGGTATACCTTTTTGATTAACTCAAAGTCAACTGATTTGGGGCCTTAATTATATCTGCAAAGTTTCTTTAACTTTCTATATAATGTAAGCTAATCGTGGGAGTGGCATCCCATCATATTCACAGGCCTTCCGTCCCTCCATACTCAAGAGAAAGGGATTATACAGGGCATGTACACCAGAGGGAGGGTACCTTGGGGGCCATCTTAGAATTCTGCCCTCTGATTTGTGTACGTGTATAGATTAGTAAACCAATCAGAGACTATGTTTCCGGGTATACTGTAGCACAAAAGCACTAGTAATCAGAATTTCTACATTCTCTTCTTGGCTTTACAGTTAATGGATTATTTACCACTGGAAACCACTTACTGCTCTAGGGTTTAATTCATGCATCTGTTAAGATGAGAAGGCAGATGAGTTTTAAGGTTGCTTCCAATTCAGTAGTCTACGATTCTGTAATTTATCAGATAGCTTATTTTAGGATATTTATAAGGACAAGTAGACTACTGAGTTCCCTCTGGTTGGGGCCTTACCTTAGAAGCTCCCATACTGAGGCAGTGGGCTCTTGAATGTTCCTTCTTAACCAGAAAACTCATATCCTTCACATGATTTATATGAACTCAGAATCAACACAGTATTTGTTATGGTTGAATGAGTTATTTATTTTAGCATTTCAAAAAATTCAAAATTATTCATAAACACAATCATATATGTTTATATTTATGTTTATTTTTTTCTAACAGGATGGTATTTCAGGTGCAATTAATCATTTCCAAAACACTGTGCTGTCAGTTCCTAACCTTGTACCTGATACATATTTTGATGCTTTTACCAGACCTTACATTAACAACAAACTTGAAGAAAAAACTTGTGGATCTGGGCCAAGCCTATCAGCAGTATTTGATGATGATAAGAATTTTCACATGATTATCTGTCAAATAAAGGTACATTTACTTTTACTAAAGCTATTTTATAATATTCTCAATCTTTAATATTCTCAATTGAGTAATAAAGTTTCTTCCTTTCTTATCTTTAAACTACATGACTGCTACTTACTTTCTAAATGACAAAGTGATTTCTTTTTTAAAGTCCTATTAAGTCAGAGCACTAACTACAGGATAAGATTTAGAAGAGCAAGTTATTGGAGACAGCAGCACTCCCTCACTCCCAGGAAGAAGATAAGTAGAAAGAAGAGGCATTATATTAAACTTGGGGCTATGTAGGGGAAATGAAGCAACTGGTGAAAACTCAAGGTCCTACAAGCCTAAAGAGAACCAAAAAGTCAAAGTACACCCAACTTTTTCCCTGCTGCCAAAAAATTAAATAATCTGCACATTGCTACACTGACAGAACAGAATACCCTTGAATTATAAAATCTCACAAATCACTTCAAGTCCATAAGCTGAGGAAATGAAGATGTATTAAATTCATGCAAAACTATGATAAGGAGAAAACAAGGAAGATTAAAAGACCTCATGAATACTCCTTCCTTTCCCTCCCAAAAAAACTTGAAACAAAAGCTACTGTACCAACTAGGGTAAATATCCTCAAACAAGCATTTGAATATGTGTGAAATCACATTGAATCAAAATTAAAAATAGAAATGGGAAATAAATTAATCTCAGAAATGAAAATGAAATTACATGGTGACCAAAGGAGAATAAACTCAAATGAAAATTTAATAATTACTATAGGCGAATGATAGGAAAAATGAGAATTAAAAAAGACAGCAAGGGTGCCTGGGTGGCTCAGTGGGTTGCCTCTGCCTTTGGCTCAGGTCATGATCTCAGGGTCCTGGGATCGAGCCCCACATCAGGTTCTCTGCTCTGCAGGGAGCCTGCTTACCCCTCTCTCTCTCTGCCTGCTGCTCTGCCTACTTGTGATCTCTCTCTGTTAAATAAATAAATAAATCTTAAAAAAAAAGAAAAAGAAAAAGAAAAATACAGAAAAACAACCAAGACAATGAAAATAAGCTAGAGATGGATAAGTATAAGGGACAGAGAGAAAATGATTGGACTAGAAGATGGTCAAAGAAGAAATAATGTACATTTAATTGGCATCTCTGAAGGAGAAAAACAAGACATAGGGTAGAACAAACATTTATAACTATAGTCTAAGAAAAGAAAACCTAAATCTATATATTGAAAGGGCCTACAGAATACCTTGGAAAATTGACCTACCTCCTCTTAAAACTGTTAGCTTTTAAAACAAGAAAAATTCTTCCAGGTCTCTAAGCGCAAGGATAAAATAACTCATAAAGTAAGAGAATTAGACCAGTATCAGACTTCTCAAAAACAATGTGTAAAGCAAGACAATAATGAAATGGCATTTCTTAATGAAACTCAAGGGAAGAAAGTATGAATCAAGAATTTTTATCTATTCAAGATAGGCTTTCAAGTATAAAGGCCATAGAAGGGTCTCCCTGGGACAAACTGACCATTAAAATAAATACTGAGTATATAAGTATATATAAGTATACTTATAAGTATATAAGTATATATAAGTATATACTGGGTATATAAGTATCATAAACTCTTGAATAAAATGAAAGCATATTAGTCCATACTGTGAATGAAGCAATGAATTGAATGAGAAGGGAAAGCTTTTCCTCACAGCGGAATGTCAACTAATAAATGTAGAAGGACAACATAAAGAAAAATCGCCACAATGTCTATCATAGAAACAGTCAAGAATCTCTGAAGCATACTAAAATGAGAGTGGAAAAGTGTAATGAGAAACAGGATTTTTGTCTCAAAGCATTTCTACATAAGATATTTATTGATTTCAGGGGGGATGTAGTAAGTTTGCAGTGATGAAGCCTGACAGACACCAGATTAACAAGTTAACATCACAGGTAATGGGACAAATTGACATTATGTGCCTTCCATCATGGTGCACTGAGAACATATATCATTTCTACGGTATTACTATCAAACACATATAACTGAATCTAAGCTTTGGAAGGTATAAAACGTATGTACACATATACACAAATAAGATACTCTTCATAAATCTAAGGTCATGAAAGACAGGGATTGAGGAATTGTTTAAGATTTTTAAAATTACAAGTATGCTTCCTTTTAATCATAAGGAACAGTTCTTCAAAAGTCAGATTTGAAGATGTGGCTGTGTGTGTGTGTGTGTGTGTGTGTGTGTGTGTGTGTGTTGTGTGTATATTTTAATTTCATAAGAGAATCCATTAACTGGATTGACCAAGGATGGTATCTTCCCTCACTTATATATCCCTTGGCCAAAGCATAGGGTTAGACTCAGAGAAGGCATTTGTGTTTGTTTCTTTAATTATATTGAATTGGATTCTGCTCAGAAAAAATATAATTTTACTTGTCTATTTACTTGTCTATTAGGAAACCATACGGGCAGCATTTGAATCTGCCCAATTATATGCAGCTACATTTGAAAAGTTCCAGATATTCTTCAAGGAAAATGAAAGTCTTGATCTACAGGGTCTTAAACTTCAAGAACCTGGTAAGTTTTCCATTTGTCCTAACTAATTATTTTTGAGAGAGATGTCAATTTTCATAGTACTCTAGGTTCCTGTTTATTGATATGTAATGACAGGATTGGTTACCCAAAAGAGTCGGACCAGCAAACGCCAAGAGTTCATTCATTTCTGGGTTCTTTTCTGTGGAATTACTCTCTACCACATCCTCATAGTTGGTGCGATTTTGATCTTCTTAACTTCCCTAAGATTAGTTTTGTGGCCTAGCATATGATTTATCCTGGAAAATGTGGCATGTGTACTTGAGAAGAATATATATTTTGCTGTTGGAAGGAATGTTCTATATGTGTCTGTTAAGTCCATTTGTTCTAAAGTGTGATTCAATTCTGTTTCTTGTTGATTTTCTGTCTGGATGATCTATCCATTTAGTATTAAAGGGGTATTAAAGTCCTTTACTATTGTATTCCTGGCTATTTCCCTCTTAAGATCTGTTAGTATTTGCTTAAAACATTTCAGTGCTCAGATATTGAGAGCATATATACTTATGATTGTTCTATCTTCTTGTTCTATTGACCCCTTTATCATTATATAATGATCTCCTTTGTCTCTCATTATGATTTTTGGCTTGAAGTCTATTTTATTTGACACAAGAATGGGTACATCCACTTCGTTTTGGCTATGACTTGTTTGGAGTATCACCTTCCACCTCTTCAGTTTGAGTCCCTGTTTCTTTTTGGAGCTGAAATGAGTCTTACGAAGGCAGCCTATAGTTTGGGTCTTGTGTTTTAATCCAGCCAGCTACTCTCTGCCTTTTGATGGGTAGATTCAGTCCATTTACATTTAGGATGATCATTGATAAATGAAGACTTACTACTGCCACTTTGTTTTTTATTTTCTGGTTGTTTTGTATCTCTCTCTCTCTTTGTGTTTCTGTTTACCTTCTTAGGTTGGTGGTTTTCTATGATGATTTGGTTAGTTTCTCCAACTTGTGTGTGACTGTCTTTGCTCTAGATTTTTGTTTTGTGGTTATTGTGAAGTTTGGATAAGATGTCTCATAGATAAGATAGTCCTTTTTCTGCTGATTGAAACTTATCTTCATTTGCCTATATAAGTTCTTTTATTTTCCTCCTCTCCTTTTATACACACACACACACACACACACACACACACACACATACACACACACATTTAAGATTATTTATTTATTTATTTGACAGAGAGAGATCACAAGTAGGCAGGGAGGCAGGCAGAGAGAGAGGAAGGGAAGCAGGCTCCCTGCTGGGCAGAGAGCCCAACGCGGGCCTTGATCCCAGGACTCTGGGACCATGACCTGAGCCGAAGGCAGAGGCTTAACCCACTGAGCCACCCAGGCACCCCTCCCCTTTTATATTTATGTTGCCACAAATTATTCCTTTATATGCTGTGAGTTTGTTACCAAATTATAGTAGCTATAGCTATTTTTAATGCTTTTCCCCCTTTAACCTTTATGCTATAATTGTTTAACACCCTATTCTAAAATAGACTTATAATTTTGTGATTCTATTTATAACCTTACTCGAAGCTTTGTGTATCATTCTTTTCATTTCAGGTTGACAAGCTCCTTTCAACATTTGTTATAAGAGAGGTCTAGTGGTGATAAACTCCCTTCACTTTTGTTTGTCTGAGAGTTTTTATTTCTCCTTTATATCTGAAGGATAACTTTGCTAGATAGAGTATTCTTGGCTGGCAATTTTTAATCTTTCAATATTTTGAATATATCATTCTGTTCTCTCCTAGCCTATAGAATTTCATAGTACTAACAGAGGTTGTTCTGTAGGTTAGTTTCTTTTTTTTCCTTGACTGCCTTTCAGATTCTTTCTTTATCATTGACTTTTGAAAGTTTCATAATAATGTGTCTTGGAGAGGGTCTTTTTGCATTGAGATAATAGGTTATCTATTAGCTTCATGGACTTGTATGCCTTGTTCTTTCCTCAGGTTTGGGAAGTTCATAGCTATTATTTCTTTAACCTCTCTACCTTTTTCTTCTCTTCTTCTGGTGAATGCATTATTCTTGTGTTGGCTCCCCAAATAGTCTAAGGGCACTCATAGGGTTTCTTCACTTTTTAAAAACCTTAGAATTTTAGAAGGAGTTCTATCTCCTTTTCCACCTGAATTATTTCTAGATCTACTCTATTTCCAATGCTTGGACCATTATTCTGAAGGATAATGATACCATGAAAAAAGACTATGTGTCCAAATAAGTTTGAAAAATACTAGGGGTGCCTGGGTGGTTCAGTGGGTTGAAGCCTCTGCCTTTGGCTCAGGTCGTGGTCCCAGGGTCCTGGGATTGAGCCCCGCATTGGGTTCTCTGCTCGGCGGGAGACGTGCTCCCCCCCCCCCCCCGCCTCTGCCTTCCTCTCTGCCTACTTATGGTCTCTGTCTGTCAAATAAATAAGTAAGTAAATAAATAAATAAATCTTAAAAAAAAAAAAAGAAAAGAAAAATACTAGATCAAGCAACATTATACAGGGTTTCATACCAGAGGACTTCTCAGATTACTTGATATCCTCATTTTGTCACATCTAAACCTTTTGAAGTGAGTAGGATTGTTCATTGTTGACCCTTTTGTGTATTACGAGGAAGCTTAAGCTCAGAAAGATTAAATGACTTAACCAAAGCCAAATATAGGTTAAAGACTTGAGCTTAGGTTTTCTAACACTGTGCATTCTTTATATTATGTCAAACTTACCCTTGTAGTCAGGAGATGAGATGAATAAAGACAAGAATCAACACTGTTTTCTTTTTGGGATGGTAGAGGAGTGTTACAGAAAGAGAATAGGGAGCAGTAAGGAAATCAATCTGTGGAGGAAGTACTCAGAAATAGTTAGCTAATTTTTTTATTTTTTTAATTAATTTATTTATTTATTAAAGATCTTATTTATTTATTTGACAGACAGAGATCACATGTAGGCAGAGAGGCAGGCAGAGAGAGAGAGAGAGAGAGAGGAGGAAGCAGGCTCTCCACTGAGCAGAGAGCCCGATGCGGGGCTCGATCCCAGGACCCTGAGATCATGACCTGAGCCGAAGGCAGAGGCTTTAACCCACTGAGCCACCCAGGTGCCCAAGTTAGCTAATTTTTTTAAGATTTACTTATTTATCTTAGGAGGGAGGGACAGAGGGAGAAGGACAGACAGAATCTCCAGCAGACTCCATGCTGAGCACAGAGCCGGATGTGGGGCTCAATCTCATGACCCTGAGATCTTGACCTGAGCTGAAATCAAGAGACAGACACTTAACCAACTGAGCCACCCAGGTACTCCAAAGTTAGCTAAATTTTTACAGGCCCAGAGGGTACAGGATTTTAAAGATAAGTAGAATAGTTGAGTATAACAGATATATTAGAAAGAGCTGTTTTTGACCAACAGTATGATACAAGTGTATTCAAAGGTAATCAGGTCTCCACTGGTTCCAGGTAGACTGGATAAGGGAGAAAATGAAAATAGAAAGATGATCAAAATGCAACTGTAACATATGGCACATGTACATCGAGAAAGACCTCAGCCATGATATGGGAGCAGGGTTGGCAGAGAAGTGTTGGGAAGAAAAATGGAGATAACTTCAGCTATGCTCAATCTCTTGTGTTCTACATTTTTTAAAAAAATTATTTATTTATTTATTTTTTATTTTCAGCATAACAGTATTCCTTGTTTTTGCGCCACACCCGGTGCTCCATGCAATCCGTGCCCTCTCCAATACCCACCACCTGGTTCCCCCAACTCCCACCCCCCGCCGCTTCAAACCCCTCAGATTGTTTTTCAGAGTCCATAGTCTCTCATGGTTCACCTCCCCTTCCAATTTTTGTTATTAAAATCTTCAAAATGCTTTATGTGAAGGTGTCACATAAACAGGAGATGTCACATAAATAGGAGAACCCTTCCATGAAACCCAACTTCAACCCAGCTCTCAAATCCAATCCATTTCAGACTAGATCCTTTAGTACAATTACAAATTCTTTTCTTTTTTTTTTTTTTGAGAGTTTATTTATTTATTCGACAGAGAGACAGATCACAAGTAGGCAGAGAGGCAGGCAGAGGGAGAATGGGAAGCAAGCTCCCTGCTGAGCAGAGACCCTGATACGGGCTCGATCCCAGGACTCTGAGATCATGAGCCGAAGGCAGAGGCTTAACCCACTGAGCCACCCACGTGCCCCAATTACAAATTATTTTCATCTGCCATCTATTAGTAGGAGCCAAAAAACACATTTTCATTATTGAATATTATTTTCTTTAGTACAAGAATAAAATACTAAGTGTTATGAACTAACGTTTTGAAGTTATTCAAGGTATTCTACATCAGGAAAAAAGCATTATAAATACATCTATAAATGCAATGATTTTTAATATATTTCATAATGATCCTTTAAAATTTAATATGACATATTGTATTCTTTATATGATAATTTTATGTAGATGTTGAGTTTTTTAGAGAACAACTGGAAAAATATCACAGACAGCACAAAGATGCAGTAGCTCTGAAACCTACCAGAAATGTAGGATTGCTGCTCATTGATATAAAGCTGCTAAAAGAGAAACTAATTCCATCACCTTTGAGATGCTTGGAGGTAACTATGAACTAGGAAAAATTTAATTATAGTCTCTATAATTATATTATGATTTTTCTACTACAAATAGACTATCTTCATTTTGTAGTATTGTAAATATTTTAAAATTAACATAACTTACTGGGTATCCTTAATTCCTAAGAAAAGTCCCAAACTCTTTCTGTCCCAAGCAGAGTCGATTTTCAGTTGAGGGAAGGAAGGGGACTTGCAGGCCCCAGACTAGTCTCTTATTCCCATTCTGTTTTCCCTTGTTGAAGCATTTCAAGGCTTCCTGCTGAAGAGACACCACTATCACAGCTCAGTGTTCTAGTGGGAATGCTAGTAGACTTATGATCCTGAGATCCAGTTAAGTTCATCATTTCCCGCTCTGAAACTCCCTAAAGATCTGATCATATTTTAGTGAGTGGTAGAGCTGAGGACATTTGTATGGATCCTGCAATAACTTTCATGTCTTCCTTTGGAGCCAGAGTATATGTGTAATGTTCTCGAATACCTTGAGCATACCTTGAGCAAGACAATGGTGTAAAGCAGGTGTTGGCAGGCTATAGCCCACAGGGCGAATCCAGTCTGTCACCTGTATTGTACATATTACCATGACAATTTGCTTTTGTATTGCCTATGGTTGCTTTCTCACTACAAGAGCAGAGATGAGTACTTGTGACACAGACTGTATGTCCTGCAAATCTAAAATATTCACGATCCTGCCCTTATGGAAAACCTCTGCTGACCCCAACTGTAGATGACAGGAGACAGAGCCAATACCTGCTGATTTAACATTTAATTAGGATTTATTTTAAATATTTAATAAAGTGAAAATACTTAAATAGTTATGATTCACATTTTCTTTTTCTTCCCTAGGTGCTAAATTATATGCTTCCCCGTCAAAGCAAGAAAAAAGTAGATGCCATTATCTCTGAGGCACAAGATGCAGAGTATAAACTTGAATTTGTTCCAACTACCACCATAGAGTATGTTAACAGCTTAGTATTTCTTGATGAAATTCAGGAAAGGGTGAGTTGATTTTCATATAACTGATTTTCATATAACTCAATATTCCAGACCTTGTGGTAGATGAGAAAGACAAATAAGAGAAGTTGAGGGACTGAAGGTCAATAAACAGTATTCGAAGTATCAGAAACGCTTTCAGACAGTGTAAGTGATTGCCCTACATTGCAGCAATAATGTGAGCTCACATTGATCAAACTCTTACTACTAGTCAGGAGTTATACTAAATTTTTTTATATATGTTACATTTTTAATCCTCGCAAAAACTAAGAAGTGTAGGTAATTTTTTCTCATTCCATAGATGAGGAAACAGGGACTAAAAAAAATAGTCGTGTTGCCCAAGATCACAAAGATTGTGTTCGAGCTAGAATTAAATTTTTGTCTCTGACTGCAAAGCCAATGCTGTTCGTCACAACTTATTGTAATTCTTATTTGTGATCAATGATCATAGAATTGTAATACAAGTCTTGACTCTTTTTTTTTTTAAGATTTTATTTATTTATTTGACAGAGAGAAATCACAAATAGGCAGAGAAGCAGGCAGAGAGAGAGAGGAGGAAGCAGGCTCCCCGCTGAGCAGAAAGCCCGATGCGGGGCTCGAACCCAGGACCTGGGATCATGACCTGAGCCGAAGGCAGCGGCTTAACCCACTGAGCCACCCAGGCGCCCCCAAGTCTTGACTCTTAACCCATATCTGCATAATAGTCAGGAACCTCACCGTTAGGAATGAAAGAAACTCAATTCAACTAGCTTCAATAGGGAGGGGGTATTGGGAGAGAACAGTCAACAGGGGGACTCTAATGACATGGGTGATGAGGTCAACATGTTCTCTTTCTCTCTCTCTCTCACACACACACACACACACACACACACTCTCTCTCTCTCTCTCTCCTTTTTCTCCCTTATTTCTTTCTTTCCAGAAACTTGGTTTCCTCCCCTCAGGGTGTTCCCTGTGGCAGGCAACCTAGCATTTAATTTCAGATGTCAGTTTTTTCATAAGCTTTCGTTCATACCAATTGGCATTTGAAATAGAGATAAATTTTTCTCTTAAATATCTGGAAATTAAAGATATGTTACAAATAAGAAACATAAGCTAGTAAAATAAATCATTAATCACTGGCTAGTCTGTTATATATTAACAGAATTAACAGTAAAGGCTATTTTATGTGCATATAAAAGCAATCATCTTTTTGACATTTTTAAATTTGTTTTTTTATTGAAATATAGCTAAAACATGATGTTACATTAGTTTCTGGTGCACGACCTAGCAATTCGCTAACTTAAATATAACAATTTTATTTCTTGTTTCAAAAAAAAGCAACCTCACAAAAGGGCAGATGATTGTGGTTTTCCCTCAGGTTTCCCTACATATTATCATAGGAGTCTAAAGATGCCAAGTATTTGTTAGTAGGTGTGGTCATTAAGGCTCTTTGGACAAATAACTAAAGCTCACTTGAACTAGCTTAGGCCAAATGGGGACCTTATTTATGGATTCAGTAGTATTCCAAAGAACCCCACCTCTTCAACAAAAAAGTAAGTAGCCTTAAGTATTTAGCAGAACCAGGAATGAGGAGCCTGTAGGAAACCCAGGTAGTTCCTTTTCTCCATCTGTTCTTTCTGCATCTCTCTGAAGATCTACTCTACTTCTCTCCCTCTGCAGACAGACTGCTTCTGCTGCTTCATTCCCCAGCAGCAAATATGGCCAGCAGCAGCTCTCAGATTATGTACTGCAAGTCCAGCCAGCCACCGAGAGAGATGCTCTCTCTCCCAATATTAATTCTAAATGTCTCATAAATGCATTCAGCCTCCCCACCCCCATGCTGTTGTATAAACTATGACAGGAAGGTAGGATCATGTTGCAGAGGGAGGACTGGTCTTACTCTAGTTCCAGAAGGAGATGTCAGGCAGAAAAGTCAGACAGCTTCCCATCTCCATGAGGTTATCTGTGCATTTCTGGGTGTTGTGTTGGGGAAGCAGTTTCCCTTAGGGAGATGTTCTCCACACATGAACACATGAACAACTTTTCTTTGGAACCTCATCCATTCACTCAGAAAATTTAGTGAACACCCACTTGCAGGGTACAAGGGTTATGACAATGAGTACACCTGCCTTCAAGGAGCTCCGAGTCCATAATGAAAACAGATAATTATTATATAATGTGTATAGGTACAAGGTGCTGTTGTAGGAATTGGGGGGTTGTGGTCATTTTTGGCTTTGATGATGGGGTTTGGGTCAGGTTGTGTGCACATGGCTGCTCCCTCTGTAGCCATGTGGCAGAGTGAAAGAGAGGAGGGTTCCCCCAAAACTGGAAAGTCCCTTCCCAGAAAATTAGGAAAGGCACTGTCTGCTGAAGTAGGACATCAAAGTGAAGATGTTTAGTAGTCTGTTGAAGATAGTAAAAGGATTTATTAAAGGAGAGTAGGGAACACGCAGCCAGAATCATGGACCGTGCACACCTCAGGGGCTGCCCGGGGACAATCCCTGCTCAGCACGCATGCCTAGAAGCTCAGATACTGTAACCGAGCACCCTCATGGTACATGTTGTCCCTAAAAACCAAATACTGGTATTGTTTGATGCTACTAGACACCAAAAGAGAGAGAGAAGAGAACAGAAAACTTTTTAAGAGTCCTACTAACTGTGCTCAGCTCTGAACAACTTACCTCCTGAACCTGATTACCTTTCTGTAGCAACAACTGTCTCTATCACCCAGCAGGCTTCAGCCAGGGGCAGCGTACCGTTAAGCACCCTCCTCTTGCACTGATTATGAACATGTGCTGTTCACAGTGCACAGCGACAGTCTCCTAATAGACACCACTGAAAGGGACTAACCGGACTTTGATATATTTAACCAGCAACCAATGTTTCTATTTAGATCGAAAGCCTTGAAGATGAAGGGAATGTCGTGATCCAGATGTACAAGCTCATTGAACAATATCAGGTCCCTACACCTCCAGAAGACTTCGCTGTTTTTGCTACCATGAAGCCGTCCATTGTTGCAGTTCGGAATGCCATCGATAAATCTGTGGGTGACCGAGAAACAATGATTAAGCAATTTTCTCACCATTTGGGTAGAGATCTTGAAGACCTAACCAACGAAGTGAATGAAGTAAAGCTACAAGCACAGGTAAGCTAAAGCAGGATTTTAAAAAAAAATCTGTATAAAATTGGACGATTATATTTTAATTAAACAGATTTAGGATTTAGGATTTAGGATCATAGTTCATTTTAATCTGACTAAAGTTCTATTTTTTGTGTTTTTTTTAATTTTTATTATTTATTTATTTATTTTTTAAAAGTAATTTTTTAATTTTTTAATAAACATATAATGTATTATTAGTCCCAGGGGTACAGGTCTGTGAATCACCAGGTTTACACACTTCACAGCACTCACCAT
Organism: Lutra lutra; assembly: GCF_902655055.1. NCBI lineage: Eukaryota > Metazoa > Chordata > Mammalia > Carnivora > Mustelidae > Lutra > Lutra lutra. The sequence continues at coordinate 41,502,907 of NC_062286.1, read as the reverse complement.
AGCGCATACCCTCCCCAATGTCCATAAGCCCACCACCCTCTCCCTACCTCCCTCCCCTTGGCAACCCTCAGTTTGTTTTGTGAGATTAAGAGTCTCCTATGGTTTGTCTCCCTCCCGATCCTATCTTGTTTCATTTATTCTTTTTGTACCTCCCAAATCCCCCACATTGCATCTCCACTTCCTCATATCAGGGAGATCATATGATAGTTGTCTTTCTCCAATTGATTAAGTTCTATTTTTGTGGTTTTCATTCTAATCAATTAACAGTGTCTTTGAGCTGCTATTTAAAACTGAACATGTTTCTGAACCTCTGAGTACTGAATAAATTCCAGACTATTGCAAGTAAAGCATATGTAATATTTTCTTTCTCCTGACTTGTATTTATTATTTTGAAATGAGTGCTTTTATAACTTTTTAACATATGTTGTAGCTATTGCCACAATTTAAAAATTTGCATAGGTACATATTAGGAAATTCCCATTTAGGAGGAAGCAGAGTATACATTGATAAATGGCAATGAAGAGTATTTGGTTAACTTGCAGCAATTTTACTATACAAAAGGTACAAGGGAAATCTTTAAAGAATTTAGCAGAGATAGCTGTGTGATTCTTAATAGAAGCATACATGAAAATATAGTTTTGTTATGATCTATTTTACTATTATTAACTAAATCTGATCACAGAAGTATAAAACCATATAAAGTCATAATCAATTCAAGAAAATTTCAATATCCATCAGCAGGGAATGAATAAAATGTGTTAGGGTACATTTGCTCAAAGGAATACAATGAAGACATTAAAGATTACAATATATGTTTATGCATATTGACATGGAAGCATACAAGTAGCTAGCATTTATTGTGCACTTACTATGTGTCAAGTACTGTTCTGAGGACCTTGTATTGTTTTTATTTCTATATTGAGATATTTTTGTATTTTTCACCAGAAAAAACTGTACATACTATAATAACTTTTCATGAATTACCTAAAAATGAACACACCCAAATATCCATTATTCATGTCAAAAACTACAATGTTACTGGTGCCTTTAGGATTCCCTCAAATCACTAGCCTTTTCTTCCTCCCCAAAGGAAGCCACTACCCTGAATTCTAATGCTATAAATCAGTTTGGCTTGTTTATGAACTTCAATTAAACAGAATCATAAGTATGCCCTTTATTTGATTTTGTTACATTCCTGAGATTCACCCATAATGCTGTGAGTGGAAGTGGTTTATCCAACTTTGTTGCAATACAGTATTTCATTGTATGACACAATTTAATTATTCTATGGCTGATGGATTTTGGGGTTGTTTACAGTTTTTAACAATGATAAATAATGCTTCTTGGAACATTCTTATATATGTTTGCATGTTTTAACTCATTTAATTCTCAGAACACCAATAAGGTTTTATTATTCATTTTTATAGAGAAGGAAACAAAGGGACAAGGAAGTAAAGTAACACAACATCACACAAATAATAGATGGAGGAACCAAGATTCAAGCTTAGGCAGTCTGCTTCCAGTGGTTGATAATCTGACTGCTGTTGGCTATATACATGTATGAGGATTGCTAGAGAGAGCAAAAGTGCCGGCAAGTGCTTCATGTAAAAAGCATGATGCACAAACACAAAAATGACAGTAGAGGTTCTCTCCAGCAAGTGCTTCCTCCATAGTGGGTTTGAAATGAATTTATTATCACACTTGAACAAAGAACTGCAACCTTAATATTTCTATAAATAATACCATCTTGTTGTCAAGACCTCTACTGCTGATGATGGAGGGAGTTGGAAAAAAAAACAAAACACCTCAGCGTGACAAGTGATGATAACACAATTTATTTCAGTTTGAAATGTCTATTTCATTCTAGCTTGATCTCTCTTTTTTTTAAGATTTTATTTATTTATTTGACAGACAGATCACAGGTAGGCAGAGAGGCAGGTAGAGAGAGAGGGGGAGGCAGGCTCCCTGCCGAGCAGAGTGGGATGCGGGGTTTGATCCCAGGACCCTGGGATCATGACCTGAGCCGAAGGCAGAGGCTTTAACCAACTGAGCCAGCCAGGTGCCCCAGCTTGATCCCTTTCTGATAGATTTTAATTCAATTCAGAATGCCTATTGGGCATTTCTTCATCTCTGCCACCATCATCTCCGTGACCTCTTGCCCCATAAGTGGAAATCTGCATTTCTTTCTGGTGGATGGAGGGAAAAGGCATCCAGTCCTCTTACTGTGCCCTAGACCATAGGACTTCTAGTGCATTGGCTGGGCTGGGCCTGGTTGTCCCAAGCAGCTGATAGCTGAGGGTCCTTCTTGATTCTTTGGGTACCATGTTGGGCCCTGCTACTGTAATCCATCATTTCTGCCATAGTCTACAGTCTCAAGTGATCTATGGCCTCCTCATCCTGACCTCAGACTCCCTCTAGTCCTCCAGTCCTTGCAGCAGTTCCCATTGCCAGAATCAAGACACATGAGAACTTCATGATCCACCAAGTGCCACACCAAACCACGAAGGCCCTTCTCCCTAGACACTTCCTTTAGCTTTTTCTAGAACATATTGCCATTTTGAATACAGTACCATGATGAATCAGAGATTATCCTCCCAAGCTATGGTCATAATAGTTCTCAGATTCTTCCAATTTCTCAGATTCTTCCAAACCTAGTCAGGTGTTCCTTCTTTGCTCCTGAACCTTTCCATTCCCATTCACTGGGTAGGGTTTCAACCTCAACAGGTCAGCCAGAAAAACTGATGTCTGACTACTTATTCTTTATCTCCTCTGTTCCACCTCTCAGAAATCAAAAGGGTTCCTATTTCTGTGAATGTACAATGGGAATTTCCCTTATATCATGTCCTCTTCCTTCTCTTCCCTCTTGCATGCTCCTCTCCTTACCTGAAGTCATGCTGGTTGAGGAAGTGTAGGGAATGAAAGTAGATGGGAGGAAATATGTTAGGTACTATTTGAAAACAATGTTATCCCCATGACACTTCTTTATTTATTTCTATACTTTTTTATAAGGTACATCTATTGTTTTAAAATGCAGAAAAGCAACCATTTTAACATTTTCTAGAAATCAGAATGAAAAGAGAATTTGAAAAATATTTTTAAAAACTGTTTATGAATTCATTCAATTTAATGGTCAACATCAAAAAGTAGGAATGACTAATCAATTATCTTAATTTTACAGGATCCACAGATTTTGGATATTACTGCTGACCAGGACAAAATAAAGCTCATGTTGAATGAGCTGCACGTAGTTCTAGATGATCTTCAAAAACGTGCGTTTCAGTATAAATCCTATCAGAAGAATTTTAAGGTAAGGACAGCTCTACACGTCTGTTTTTTAAAACAGATACATAGAAAAAAAAACATGCATAGAAATGGCACTGATGCACCACCACCCTCAACAATGTGACCCTAACCTTCAGTGTTTGGACACCTATGTGCTAGTCATTGTGCCAGAAGAGTCTGAAATACAAGTATGTTGTATTCTCTGCTTTTGAACTGTTTAAAGATTAGTACTCATGAGAGACAAAATGTCTTTCTTAATAAAAATTAATGATGAATTGTAGGTAAACCCTCAGACCAGGAACTGTATTTTCTATGTTAAAATATGTAGGTGGATTGTTTAACGTGGTCAGTTAAAACCCGTCCAGTCTTTCTTAAGTAATACTCAAGCTTCTTTTACATTTCTGTGTGTTATGATTCCATGAATATTGCCCTGGTTTGATGTGCTAATTTGGTGAAAGAAGAGAATTTGGCTAAGCCAGGGGATAGACGGATTCCAAAAAAAGGCAGGTTTCAAAGGCTAAACAATATGCCTCAAAAAAAAAAAAAAAGAAGAGAAATGACTAAGAGTTTTAAGTGCTCTGAATAGTTATTAAAGAGATCAAAAAGAAAAGAGAAAAGAAAAAAAGACATTCCTAGGGTCAAACCCAGGGAGCCACCAGCAATGAGAGGTTTTGTTAGATTCTCCAGCAGTCTTGGAGGAGTGGCTGGACCTCACATGGGAATGTACCTATTTATTCCTTTGCCCCAAATGGATGGCTAGAAAGTGATCTGCGGAGCTTTCCCCTCCAGATCCCAGGGCTTGGTGCAGGCAATCTGCAAAATAATGAGTGTGACTCTAGATGATGTCACTGGTGCAGTACTTGAGGTTTGTGCATTGGAGGACTGGGGTTCAAAGTTGTTCACAGACTGAGTTAACTGACCTACAAAACAGGATAGTGTGTAGTAGGAAGTAAGGTATTGAGGAAACACTGCTTGATAAAAAGTTATAACTAACAGGTGGACACTTCTTAGGTCAGAAAGGATAGCACTGCTTGAGCCAGAGCCTGAAAAAAAAAGTATGTCCCCTTCTTTCCATAATCTGTATCCATACTTGAATAACTCTTCTTTCATGATCACCTCAGGTGTACCCTTCCTTCTTCAGCTCTCAATCATTTAGGAGATAGGAATGAAGACCTAACTGCCCTAATTACTTCTTATTCTTGAGGAGGACAAGGTTAGATCCCTAATGTCAGAGTGATGCTGATCTCATAAAATGACTTTGGTAGTATTCACACCTCTTCAATTTTGGGGGGAAAAGCTTGAGAAAGATTGGCATTAATTCTTCTTTAAATGTTTGGTAGAATTCACCAGTAAAGCCATCTGTTCCTGGAGCCATCTACTTTTGGACTTCTCTGTGTTGGGAGGTTTTGATTATTGGTTCAATCTCTTTATTCATTATTGGTCTATTTAGATTTTCTATTTCTTCCTGATTCAGTCTTGGTAAGTTATACATTTCTAGGAATTTATCCATTTCTTTTAAGCAATATAATTTAATTGTTAGAGTATAACTATTATTCATAGTAGTCTCTTACAATCCTTTTTATTTCTATGGTGTAAAGTTTACTCTGATTTTATTTGTTTAAGTCTTCTCTCTTTTTTCTCTATCTGGCTAAATGTTTGTCTATTTTGTTCAACTTTTTTGGAAAACCAGTTCTTAATTTCATTGATCTTTTCTATTTTTCTGGTCTCTATTTAATTTATTTCCACTCTGATCTTTATTTCCTTCCTTCTGCTAATTTTAAGCTTAGTTTGTCCCTTTTCAAGTTCTTTAATGTGTAAAATGGTTTGACATCTTTCTACTTTTTTTCTACATATGTATTTATCACTATAAACATCCCTTTCAGAACTGCTTTTACAGCATCCCATAGGTTTTGGCATGATGGGGTTTCATTTGTTTCAAGTTTTTTTTTTTTTTTTAATTTCCCTTTGATTTCCCCTTTAACCCACTGGTTGTTCAGGAGTGGGCTGTTCAGTTTCTACATGCTTGTAAATTTATTAGCTCTCATCTTGAGAGATTTCTAGTTTCAAGCCATTCTGATTGAAAAAGATACTTGGTATATTTTTAATCTTAAATTTGCTAAGACTTGTTTTGTAGCCTATCATATGATCTATCCTAAGGAATGTCCTGTGTCACTTGGAAAGAATGTGTATTCAGCTGCTGTTGGATGGAATGTTCAAAGCCCTGGCTTATCACACAGCTCACAGTTCCTGTGCAAACAACCCCCCTGGGGGTGTGTTCACTTCTAAGACAAGGCAGTTTTAAAACGCTTCTATGAAAATAGCTTCTTCATATTTTCTTGCAGTCTTTCTCTCTACAGGGTTCATATGCAGCCCAGGGGGTTAGAAAGAGATAGAAACGAGGCTGTTCTTTCCACATTAAATCTCCTGCCCCCTCCACAAGCTACTGCACAGACATCTCCCTCTTCTGTCATCCAGTAATACATGTCCCAAAGGAAATGAGTACCTCTGAAAACTCATTTGTTTTCCTAAAAAAGGCCAGGCATGTATGATCCAACTTGAAGAAGAATGCCCATGGTACTCATCATATTTATGTCTTTACTGAACATTTAAGTTCTAAGGAAATATAAAGAGTTATATCTTACTGCTCAAGTGGATATTTGAATACACATAGGGTTTATGATTTATTTTTTTCAATTGTTTCTATCTCTGCTTTTACTTCCCTATTTAGGACCCACCCATATTCTGCTAAGCAGTCACTGTATCAAGAATTACTGATAGGAGGATAACATAACATCTTTATATCTGAAAACTAAATAGTGTGTTTTGGTTATTGTATTTTTAAAGGTAGAAGTATCAAAGTTTGAAGCTCTGGAAGAAGTTAGTGCTGAATTGAAGCTCAAACAATTGCTTTGGGATTCTTTATCTGAATGGGATAAACTCCAACAAAAATGGTTAAAGGTAAAATAAAACAAAACAAAATTTAAAAAACTCTCAATCCTGAAATAATTTTTTATTAATTAAACTTAATATCCTAATAATAAGAATTATTTTTAACAATCTGGAGTAGTCTTAGTTCAGTAAAATATGCAATGTCAAAGAGGTTACTGCCTATGTTCTCGTCTAGAATTCTGATGGATTCCTGTCTCACATTGAGGTCTTTCAAAAATTTTGAGTTTATCTTACTATATGGTGTAAGAGAATGGTCAAGTTTCATTCTTCTGTACATAGCTGTCCAATTTTCCCAGCACCATTTATTGAAGAGACTGTCTTTTTTCCACTGGATATTTTTTCCTGCCTTGTCCAAGATTATTTGACCATAGAGTTGAGGGCCCATATCTGGGCTCTCTATTCTGTTCCATTGGTCTTGAAACAATTTAACTACTGGAAAATCTGAGTAAAGTAAAAAATTTTACTTTTATCATATGCCTTAATTTTTTTCTCTTTCTAATTTTTAATAGTCCAAGTTTGACTGCCTGGATCCAGAATTCCTAAATAGTCAAGTTTCTAAATATGCCAAATTTGTGACTCAATTGGAAAAAGGCTTGCCACCCAACAGTGTAGTTCCCCAGCTAAAGCATAAGGTGGAAAAAATGAAAGAAAAGGTAAGTTCGGTAGAAATTATCTCAGAAACTCAAGGTCAGTCCGTTAGGACTTGATGCTAATGAGACTAAAGTCAGGAATTCTTCCCTGTTCAAATTACTCAGCTCTGTAGAGAGAAAAGAAAGAACAGGTAAATTCAGTTTTTTCAGAGGCAGATTGCATCCCTATCTTCAGCTAGCCAAAACATGCAATTGAATACCTTGGTTCAAGGAGCATTCAGAATAAGAGTTTCCCAAGTGGTAGGGAGCAAGTGAAGGAATGAGTTATAGGTATGCTAAGATACTGATCCACTCAGACCTCAGACAGCCAAATGAGGCTAGTGCAGCCGTGTCCATTTATATCACTGTACCTACTAAATATACCATTTTCCAGATGTGCTATGCCGTGACGACGGTTGGGAAGCCCAGCAGTGGGTGTGTGAGGCTGACCCCTTGAAACCTATCACTGCTGAACCAGTACTTGAAATGGGAATGAAAAGTATTATGATTTTATCCTTTTAAGCAGTTTTAGATTTTTTAAAAGATGAAATAAAGGAAGATGAAATAAAAGAAGACATGGGTAGGAAAAGTAAGCAAAACTTTAGGCACAACAAGAAGAACGTTTTTGGAGTTTCTCCCTCTTTAGTTTTACAATATCTAGTCAAAACACTTCCCCAAAGTTTCTTATGTCAGCCTCTTTCTTCTTTATTCGCCCTTCGTGTGGTTATAGCATATGATTGTAAACAAATTTATTTGTCGCAGTCTTTGTTCATCTTGTATTCCTTCAGAGTTCTGGCTGATTTTTAAAAAAATAATTGCATGTAGTAAAAGTCACTTTTTGTAGTATATGGTTCTCTGGGTTTTTACAAAGGGGTAGAGTCATATATAAACACACCAGTACCATATGGAATACTTCCATCACCCTCAAATTCCCATATACTGTTCTTCGTAGTCAGCCAACTCCAGGCAACAGCTGGCCTGTTTTCTATCTCTAAAGTTCTTCATTTTATATATGATATAAATAGGATTATACAATATGTAGCCCTTTTGGGTCTGGCAGTGTTAACCTAGAAAAATGCATTTAAAATACATCCAGGTACTTCTCTTCAGAATATATAACATACTCTTCTAACTCAAAAATAAGAAGAGAAGTAATCCTTTAAAATGGGCAAAGGATTTGAACAGATATGTCCCCAAAGAAGATATGTGAAAAGGCTGAATGTCATTAGGCTTCAGGGAAATGCAAATCAAAGCCACAATGATCTACCAGTCCACACCCACCGCAATGGCTATGCTCAAAAGGATAGATTATGTAATAAGTGTCAGTAAGGATCTGGAGCAATTGGAACCCTCATATGTTGCTGGTGGGATTATAAGTGATATAGCTTCTTTGGAAATCAGTTTGGCAGTTTCTCAAAAGGAATTCCACTCCTAGACATTTATATAAGAGAATTGAAAACATGTTTACACAAACACTTGTAATGTTCACAGCATCATTCATAATAGCCAAGAGTGGAAAAAACCCAAATGTCCATCAAGTAATGAATAAATCAACAAAATATATTATATCTATACAATGGAATATTATTCAGCAATAAAAAGGAATGAAGTTTTGATACATGCTACAGCATAGATGAAACTTGAAAATGTTATACTAGGTGAAAGAAGACAAACACCAAAAGACTACATAGCATATGGTGTCATAGATATGAAATGTCTAGAATAGAGAAATCAATAGGGAGAGAAAGGAAATTAGTCGTTACCAGGCACTGTGGAGGAGAAAAATTGGGTGATGAAAGCTAATGGGTATGGGGTTTCCTTTTGGGGTCATTAGTTAGTTATAGATAATTCACAGTGACAGTTCTAAAATTAGATAGTGGTGATAGTTGCACATCTCTGTGAATTGGAATATTTGGAAAAAAAGCTTCTTACAAAACAGATGAACATAGGGGAGGGGCAGAAAAAATAAGACAAAATCAGAGAGGGAGACAAACCATAAGGGACTCTTAACTATAGGGAACAAACTGAGACTTGCTGGAGGGGAGGAAGGAGGGGATGGGGTAGCTGGGTGATAGGCATTAAAGAGGGCACGTGATATAACGAGCACTGGGTGTTATATGCAACTGATGAATCACTAAACTCTACCTCTGAAAGTAATAATATACTATATGTTAATTGAGTTGAAATACAAAATTAAAAAAAATTCTTCCATGTTGTTAGGTGAATTAATAGTTTGTTGATTTTTATTGCTGAGTAATAATTCCATTATATAGATTATCATCGTTGGTTTTTCCATTCACCTGTTGAAAGAAATTATTAACAAGATGGTATCAACAGTCATGTGCAGTTTTTTGAGTGAACACGAGTTTTTAATTCACTCTGGTGGAGAACTAGGAGTGGAATTACTAGGTGGCATGGGAAGTGTATGTTTATAAGAAACTCGCCTGTTTTTCAAAGGACTGTAACATTTTGCCTTCCCATGGGCAATGTGTGAGAATTCTAGCTGTTCCTCATCTTCCCTAGCACTTGCTATTGGTTGGGAGGTTTTTGTGTGGTTTGGTTTGGTTTTCATTTTAGTCACTCCAGTAAATGTATAGAAGTATCTCCTGGCCGTCATATTTGCATTTTTCCAGTGACTAATCATGTGGAGTGTAATTTAAATGTCTTTTTTCCATTCTTTTAACTTCTTTGGTGAAATGTCTGTGTGGCTCTTTGCCCAATTTTTAATTGGGTTGCTTGTTTTGTTATTATTGCATTTTAAGAGTTCTTTTTTTTTTTAAGATTTTATTTATTTATTTGTTAGAAAGAGAGAGAAAGAGAGGGAGCGAGCATGAGCACAGGCAGACAGAGTGGTAGGCAGAGGCAGAGGGAGAAGCAGGCTCCCCACTGAGCAAGGAGCCCGATGTGGGACTCGATCCCAGGACGCTAGGATCACGACCTGAGCCGAAGGCAGCCGCTTAACCAACTGAGCCACCCAGGCGTCCCAAGAGTTCTTTTTGTAATCTGGATCCAACTCCTTTTTCAAATACGTAACCTGAAAATATTTTTTCCCAGTTAGTGGCTTGTCTCTTCAGCCCCTTACCAGGGACTCTCAGAGTGCAAGCGGTTTTAATTTGAATAATGTTCAATTTATATTCTTTGCTTTTATGGACTATCTTTATAGTATAGTATCTAAAAATGTTTTGCTAAACTTAAGGGTCACACAGATTTTCTCCTGTATTTTCCTTTAGAAGTTTTATAGTTTTACTTTTCTTACATTTTTTAGGATTTATTTGAGTTATTTTGCATAAAATATGAGATGTGTCAAGGTGTACAATTTTCACATATGGATGTCCACTCCATCCAACACCATTATTTGAAAAGATTACCCTTTCTCCATTGAACTGCCCTTGGACCTTTGCTATAAGTCAGCTGACTACCTTTTTTAATCTATTTCTGGACTCTATTCTATTTTGTTGTTCTGTGAGTCTACTCTTTCACCAATGCTATACTGTTTTGATAACTAGAGTAAGTCTTGAAATCAGGTAGGTGTAAGTCCTCCAGATTTGTTCTTCTTTTTCACGTTTTGTCCATTCGAATTCCTTTACCCTTCCATAGAAATCTTAGAATTAAGTTGTCAATATGTATAAAAAATTGCCAGGAAATTTTGAAAGATTGTGTTGAATGTATAGATCAATTTGAAGAGAACTGACATCTTAGCCAGAGGGAATTTTGTAGTGTCTTACCAGCATATCTCTTAATTTAGTTGTCTTCCTTTATTTTTTTCATTGAAGTTTGCTGTTTCAATATACAGATTCTGCATGTATTTTGTTAGTTTTATAATTAAATATTTTTTATTATCCTAAATAGTATTTTGGGGCCTTTAAAAAGATTTATTTATTTATTTATTTGTCAGAGAGAGAGAGAGCGAGCAAGCATGCAAGAAGCAGGCTCCCTGTAAGGAGCCCAATGTGGGACTCGATCCCAGGGCCCTGGGATCATGACCTGAGCTAAAGGCAGATGCTCAACCAATTGGACCACCCAGGCGTCCCAGTAATATTGTTTTTAATTCCAAATTCCAATTGTTCGTTGCTGCTATATAGCAGAATACTATTGAATACTTGACCTTTGTAAATTGATCTTATGTCCTGTGATCTTACTGAATTCATTTTTTAATTTTAGGGGCTTCCTTTTGTACATTAAAATGAGTTGGGAAGGGTTCCTTCCTCTTCTGTTTTCTGGAGGAAATAGTATAGAGTTATTATTTCTTCTTTAAGTGTTTAGTAGAATTCACTAGTGAAGCCATTTCAGTTTGAAGTTTACTTTTTTGGAAGGCTTTTAACTAAAAATTGAATTTCTTTAATATTTCTTTAATTTCTTTAATACATATTGAATTATTCAGGTTATCTCTTTCTTCTTGAAGGGGTTTTATAGTATATTTTTTAAGGTAATTGTCCATTTTATCCAAATTGTTGAATTTATAGACATAGAGTTGATCATATTTCTTTATTATCTTTTAAAAGTATGTGGGATCTGGGGCACCTGGGCGGCTTAGTCAGTTAAATGTCCAGTTCTTGGTTTTGGCCCAGGTCATGATCTCATGAGTTGTGGGATCAGGCCCTGTTTCAGACTCTGGGCTCAGCAAGGAGTCTGCTTGAAGATTCTCTTCCTCTGCTGCTCCCCCAACTCACTCACTCTCACTCTTTTTCTCTGTCTCTCTAAAATAAATAAATCTTAAAAAAAAATGTGGGATCAGAAGTGAGTCCCCTTTTTCACTGTTGATGTTGGTAATTTGTATCTTTCTGTATAGATTTATCTGTTCTCTGTCTAGTAATCCAACTACCCATTCAATTGTTTATTTATGTCAATATGAACTCATGGATATTTACTTTATAATTTGGATTATAATGCAATACTACATTATTTATTGTTTGCTTAAATCTTTACAACTTTGGCTATTGAGAGCTCTCTCAGTTGACTTCTGTGTCCCTTTTATGTACCTCATCATTTTGTTTTTTTTTTTTATTTTACCTTTATATATACTATATGCACAATATATTATAATATTATAACATTATATATTATATATAATACTATATAATATAATATAACATAATATATTATTGCAATAATATATTGCTACTATTTTTATTTTATACAATCAACTTTCAGGACAATCAAAATAGGAAACAAAATGAAATTTATTTTGCCTTTATTCTATTTCTAGTCTTCATTTCTTTGTGTGGATCTAAGACTCTGACTCATAGCTTGAAGAAGTTCCTTTAATATTTCTTATTGAGTAGGTATGCTAAAAATGAGTTCCCTAAGTTTCAGTTTTGAGAAATTCTTTATCCTTTATTTTGAATGATAATTTAAATGATAATATGAACTTATCATTCTCAGTCAACAGGTTTTGTTTTTTCTTTCAGCAATTTAAAAGTATCCTTTCATCACTTTCTTGCTTGCATGGTTTCTAACAAGAAATCTGCTATAGTTCTTCTCCCTGTTCTTCTCTAGATAATAGTATTTTTTGGTTGGGCTGCCTTCAAGATTATTCCTTTTTCTTCATTTTGGTCAGTTTATAATGTGGTATGCCCAGGTGTGTGTTGTTGTTGTTGTTGTTTACAGTTTGTATTTATCCCATTTCGTGTTCTCTGATTTTCTTGGATCTGTGGTTTGGTATCTGTCTTTAATTTTGGGGAAAAAATGCAGCCATTTATGTTATTCTTTGAGATTTCTGTTGCGTATTTTAGACCATTTGATATTGTCCTATAGCTCTTGGGCGCTATGTGGTTTTGGGTTTTGGTGTTTTACTGTTTTGGGTTTTTAAGCTCTATTTTCTCTCATGTGTCAGTATGGGGAATTTCTCCTCACTTATCTTCCCGTTCACAGATTCCTTGCCTGTTTCAAGCCCATCAAAGACATTCTTTATCTCTCTTGTTACCGTTTCCCATCCTAATGTTTATTTAATTCTTAATTATAGCTTCAACCTTTTTTTAAAGATTTTATTTATTTGTCAGAGAGAGAGAGAGAAAGAGCACAAGGAGGGGGAGCAGCAGGCAGAGGCAGAAGCAGGCTCCCCACTGAACAAGGAGCCATATGCAAGACTTGATTCCAGGACCCTGGGATCATGACTTGTGCCAAAGGCAGACGCTTAACTAACTGAGCCACCCAGGTGTGCCAGCTTACATTTTCCTATTATCATTTCCCATCTGGTATTGTATGTTGCCTACCTTTTCCATTAGAGCCATTACCATGTTAATTATAATTATTTTGCATTCTCTATTAATTTCAACATTGTGTGTCATATCTGAGTCTGGTGGGGTTTTTTGTTTGTTTGTTTGTTTCTTAAGTGTATGTTTATCTTAGCCTTTTATATAGTTCTGACATTTTTATTGAAAGCCAGGCATCTTATGTAGTACCCTAGATACTGAAGTAAATAATTCTTATGCCTGGAAGTGAGCGTGCCTTTCCTCCTACTTGCCTTTTTGTGTGGCATGTTATGTTAAATCTAGTAAGGAATTGGGCTAGATTTGAGGTTTGATGTTGCTATGGTTACCCTCAGTATACTACAAATTGTTCTTTTGATACCTTATGTTTATGGTTTGGGCTCATTTGCCAAAGATTATTTTTTCAATTTTTGTTTCTCTCTGACCTTGGGTCCTCCCTATCTATTGTCCCCAGAGAGAATCTGTCTCTAGCAGCTAATCAGTCTGTATTCCAGTTATTTTTATTCAATATTTGTTAGTCTGGTGGGAGAGGTTAGGAGGGGCATTCCATTTGTGTTCTGATTAAGCCTCTATCTGTGTCTCTTGTTCTCAGACTGTTGACCTTCACTGGTGTTCCTGCCCCTCCTCCAGCTGTAGTAATCAGCCCAGAGAGTATTTCTTTCCCTCCCCCATGAATAGAGCTTTTATTTTTCCAATTTTGTTTCTCCCGAGATATACAGAAATCTATAGTGGGTTATCACAATGCCTTAAAATGGCAGTGTTTGTTGCTCATTTTCCTGACATTAAGTCATTTGTTTTATATGAAAACTAGGAGAAATGGGTTGATTAGAGTTACAATAGTGGCTGCTGTGTTCCTCTCCCCAGCCAGCACCATAAGGTAGACTTTCTTAGGATTCTCCCCAGTCTTCCCTGTGAACACCTTTGTGTTTATAGACTTCACATTCTTATGCTACCCTACTCTCACTCTTTAGCAATTTATTTTTTTCCATTTTTAGCAACTTATTTTTTAAATTTAGCTGAATCTTCTTGCTAGCTTAAGTGACAACCCAAGGCATCTGTCCTAGGTAAGCAAATTCTCAGGTCCTGTTTTTTTGTTTTTGTTTTTGTTTTTGTTTTTTTTTTGCTGTGGAGAAATCTACAGATAACAGTCTCTTCCCAAATTTTGAGTTAGTTGTTTGCCCTCCAACCTCTAATTTTTGATGGGATCATTAGAAGTAATTAATTTTCAGTTTGTCCAGAATTTTCCTTTTTTAAGAGCACAAGTGGTATTCTTTCCAGTTCTCCACATTCCTGAATTGAAGTCAGAAGCCTTGGGCTATGTTTTTAAGGTAGGGGAGGTGGATAGGGGGATGGGGTAATTGGGTAATGAGCATTAAGGAGGGCATTTGACATAATGAGCACTGGGTAGTATAGGCAACTGACAAATCATTCTACCACTGAAACTAATAACACACTATATGTTAATGAATGAAAGAAAGGAAGGAAGAAAGAGGAAATAAACTCATATATCTATAGTAAAAAAAAAAAAAAGATAAAAAGCATGGTGCCTTTGAGACTGTTTGCTTTCCAGCTTCCAGTTATCATTGACTTGAGGAACCCAACTTTGAAGTCAAGACATTGGGCAGCTATTGAACAAACAGTTGATGCCTCCCTAGTGGACCTTGAAATTCCATTAACCTTGGAGAAGCTCTCTGAGTTGCGTGTTTTTGATTTTGCCCAAGAAATCCAGGACATTTCTGGACAGGCTTCTGGAGAAGCTGCCTTAGAAACAATTCTTAAAAAGGTAAATCTGGAAAATATGTTCTGAAGATCAAGGACTGTATAGATTTTCATATTTAGCATGAAGATCACCAACTTTGGATTCCTCTATATGGGTTTTTCATCATTGCACCTCTCAATTTCTCATCAGTCGTCCTTCTGTTGTTTCCTTACATTTATTATCATTATTATTGTCAGCAACACTTTCATCAGTATCCTCTTTCCACTTAGTTTATAGTCCACTTTGATGACAACAAAGTTTGATATTTACAGGCTTATATGAAAAACCACATTCCAAGGAAGATCTTTTATACCAAAATATATCATCTTTCAAACTACCAGAAAAAAGTAATAGTGTGAAATGCTACAAGACAATGAAGAGACTTCCCTACTTAAGCTACTTACCTCCTTACCCTAAAAATACACACATACCCACAAATCACCTGAGTAAAAAGAAATAGTTTCCTTACATTTAAGGCATAAAGTGGTAAGGGATGGACATTAACATATCACACATTATTTATATGTATTTAAATGTTCATCAATAAAATTTAGCATATCAGTATCGTTTAACCAGGAAGAAGATTTCAAGAATTTTAAAGGCAGTAAAGAGGAAAATGGGATGATTATGGAGTTTTCACTTATTTTATTCTACTTGCATTTATTGAATACCTAAACAAATTAATTTTGGAATCCTAAGAATTGAATTATTTCTAAGGTGGAGGATTCTTGGAAAACAACCGAATTCATCGTTCTCCCTCATCGTGACTCCAAAGATGTGTTTATCCTGGGTGGCACAGATGACATACAGGTAGGGTAACTGGGTTATGGAAAACTCATGGTAAAGATTGGTCAGACCTACTCCTGAATCTTCTATGGGAGATTATGATGAAGGAATGAAATATGAGAGTTACTAAGAAAAAATCTAATTGGAAAGGCAAAATATGAATATGAATAATTGACAGATATGCTTGTACATGAAGTATTAGCAAAGCAATAAAAGTGGCATACATATGAATTATAATTGTATACTTAACAGTTGAAAAGTTTAGAAAAGCAAGAGATAATTATAAGCTGAAGTGATCACAGCATCCTTCCTAGACCAGCCAAGACATGCTGGACCTTAAAGAATAAATGGTATATGACAGACATAGATGAGAATGAAGGGCATTTCAAACCATTTAAATGAGGCAAAGAAACATGAACAAGCATTTCAGGTTTATACTGCATGAAGAAACTAAGTTCACCTGAATTTTTCTGAGATAGGAGTAGATGGCCATACTCTCTGAAAAATGAAAGAAAATAAATCTAATCCATGGGTTTGGAATATTCTTAAATGATTTAAAATTCAAACACATATTTGTTTAGCAAAAGGATCTGTATCTTACGGCAAATTTAAAAAGCAAAGCCTTGACCCATTTGGGTGTACCCATATGAGAACTAATGATGAAATGGCTTTGCCAGGTGTAGGTTGGAAGAGCAAGACCAGATGTTACTGTTGGCAGTAGATGAGAGAGCAAACCTAAGATGAAAGTCAGGTAGAAGCAGGCCAAGTGATGCTGGGTGATGGGACATCTGCTCTCAAGAAATTTATAAATAGGGCAATTAAAATCCTTTAGATTAACAGACACATTTTTTAGAATTCACATGTTCTGTAAAGATTGCTGTAGTGTAAAGGGGAAAAGTAGGGGAAGGAGGTAGAGGGAAAACTGTTTATAGTCATTCTAACCTTGATATGAATGAGTTCAGTTTCCCTATTCCTCAAGATAATTGAGATAAAGCAATGTTTCACTGGATAGAGAAGATACCTAATTTTGCAAGTTTTGAGTACTTTGAGAAATAAAGGCTTAGATGACCAAATGGTATAAAGAAGGTACCAGGTACCTTAAAGTACGGGGAGAGTGGAGAAGAGTATTGAACCAAACAACAACAACAAAAAATGTGCCATTAATAATTACAGAAATAGGCAAGATTTGGCAATCAGAAGTCTCTCAGTGACATTTGAGAGAACGTGAGAGTGGGTTGTGAGGCACTGAAGTGGATAAGGAAGGGAAGCAGATGGGTAGGAAACAGTAGGCTGGACAAGGCTATTTATTCAAAAAATTGGACTTTGAGTGGACTCTTGGGATTAAACATCTGTAATTAACTTTGAGAGCACAAACTCATGATGCTGCATGTTTTTTTCTTCTTTATTTAAAGGTTCTTCTTGATGACAGCACCATCAACATTGCAACCATTGCCTCATCACGTTATGTTGGCCCATTGAAAACTCGAGTGGATGACTGGCAGAAACAACTTGCCTTATTTAATCAAACACTGGTGAGTGAAGGCAGTTTCAGTTCATGCACTCAGAGAATTGGAGAGCCACGGTACTTTAGAAATCATTTCTTTAATCATTTAAATATGATATAGTTTAGAAATAAGACTTAATTGTTGACATTTTATTATATTCAGAATGTAAGGAAAATGCAAATATACTAAGTTCTTCTTTATATGATTATGCCATATCATATTAATTATTATTGCCATGAAACAAAATATCACAAACTTGGTGGTATGAAACAGTCTATATTTACTTTCCCACAGTTTCTGTGGGTCAGGGATTCAGGTATGGCTTAACTGAATCTCCTACTTAGGGTCTCACAAAGGTTCAGTCAAGATGTGGGCCATGACTTGGTTCTCATCAGAGGTTCAACTCAAGGAGGATCCCTTTCCAAGCTCACTCACATTGTTGGCAGAAACCATTTCCTCACATCTCTGGGATTAAGGGCTTCAATTTCTTGCTGGCTCTCAGGTGGAGGTCATCCTCAGCTCCTCTATGTTGCCCACATTTTTTGTTTACTTATAAATCTATAGTTTTATTGAGACAAAAGTGACAATGTGGTATGAAATTTACATTTAAACCAAGTTTTCATAAAAAAACTAACACCTGTCTGAAAAGATTTTATAATGGAGTTCTAGATGCTGGTCTAGATGATATGAACTACTGATGGGTATCATGATTCAAGATAGCATTTTTGGTATTTGTCAATTCCTAAGATTAAAAAAATTCTTTTTGTTTTAAGGTGATCACTGCCCTAGTATGAAAGCTTAACCTTTTTCTGAGACCGGGACTTTTGAAATCATTCAACTCTTGAAATGATTCAATGAACTTGTGTTGTCACTAATTGAATCCTGCCACAAATTGTTTCAGAATTCAAAATTCAAAAAACAGAGAAGCTCTAAGAATTTTTCACCTTAAGAATATACACCCTTGTCTTCAGCTCTTCTCATTCTCCCTACACCACCCTCTTTCCCTCCCTAAGTACCTCAGCCAGTTGATATATTAAACTTTGTAATTGGAAAAGAAAGGTGCATACACTCCAGTGAAAGACGGTCTCCTCAACCGGTTTCCATCCCAAAATGGCAGGCAGCTTTGGTACCTTATTAAGTGGCTTAAACCTTTGCTGACAACAGCTTTAAGCTCAGGCAGGGAACACCCGGGCTTCTAAGTTTCAGGTATTCACAGCTTTTAGACAACCTCTCACAGTACCACAACAACCTCGTATTTACTGGAAAAACACACACTGTTGCTTTAAGTCTCCTTGGTACCCTTCCTTGTGATACCCCTTTCCTTTTTATTTTATTCTACTTCGGATTACCCCACAGTAGAACAAAAAATCCATTTATACTGACCTTACTTTGTTCCCATCCAATCTCTTTCTTAGACTGCAGATTTTTAGCTTGACCTAATTATGCTTAGATTTCTAAATATTCTTTTTTAAATTTTTAAGATTTTATTCATATATTTGACAGTGACAGAGGTAGCGAGAGCAGGAACACAAGTAGGGGGAGTGGGAGAGGGAGAAGCAGGATTCCCGCTGAGCAGGGAACCCGATGCAGGGCTTGATTCCAGGACCCTGGGATCATGACCCGAACCAAAGGCAGACGCTTAACCCACTGAGCCACCCAGGTGCCCCACGTTTCTAAATATTCTAATATGAAAAGTTATCTGTACAATAATAAAGGCACTAAGTGGGAAAAGATCTTTTGTTCCAACTTTGTTTCATGGAGATCATTTTTAGGAATCTACCCTCTTTGATGAACCCTTTATAATCTGACCCCTGTCCAGCCTCCTCTACTGGGCTAACCCCTATGAAGGGAGGGACTATAGAGCAAAGTAATGTTTTCATAGGGGGCCCTTAAAAAAAGTTCCAAATGGTGGGGACTATCCAAAGAATTAACTGGAAAGTAAGAGACTTGAGATAAACCAGGGAGCGCTTGTGACACTAGGGCTCAGGCATAACCCCAAATCCGGAGTGAGAAGTGAGAAACTCTCACAGATGTTGGGCCGACACATGCACTGGCAGGAGGCATAGAGACCGTGAGAACTAGGTCCCGACACTGCATTTCTGGGGTGAAACATTTGATGATGCCCACATTTTCCTCCTAGGAAGAGTGGCTAAACTGCCAGAGAAACTGGCTCTACCTAGAAAGTATTTTTAATGCTCCCGATATTCAGAGGCAGCTGCCTGCTGAGGCGAAGATGTTCCTGCAAGTGGATAAGTCGTGGAAAGAAATCATGAGGAAGGTGAACCGGCTGCCTAACGCTCTTCGAGCAGCGACTCAACCAGGTATAAAACAAAATTTTAAAAAACAAATAAAGAGACTTTACAACCATCTATAAGATTCTGGCAATATGGGGGTACACTCAGTCCTTGTTGATTCTCGTCAGCATTGATGACCACGAACAGTTGTAGTGCATTCAACACTCTTGCTGAAAAATGTGAACTGAGCACTGTTGTTGCTGTTGTTGTTAACTATTATCGCTGTTATTATTACTCGTCAGCTTAGTTCATAATTTTGGCACCCAAGAATCTGATTATTTCTGCTCCTCTTATAATCTGGGGATTCTGCCACAGAGTATCAGTGAGGCCTGTGTGTCACAATTTGACAACAAGATATATATTCACATTCAGTTGACCCACTCTGCTAAAGCTCTCAGACTTAGAACCATAAAAATGTCCCCATCTGATTTTTCATTAATTCATGAAAAACATTTGTGATGGAGGGCTCTTTTGACACAGTTGAGTGGCATTTGATCAGAAAGCAGCAGGAAAGAGGGAGTGAGACACGTGCAAATCTGAGAGAGGGTGTGAAAGGCAGAGAGAAGAACAAAGTTGAAGCCCCAGAGTGAGAACACACTTAGCGTGCGCAATGGTCTGTGCTTGGGTTTGGCTTTGGTTCTTGCACCAAAAAAGTGGGGTGCGCCAGCTAAAAATTGTTGCAGGTTGAATACTTGCTCGTCTGTGGTAATTATTAAAATTAATATTAGATAATGTTACTAAAAGTAACAGTTAACATTGTTAGCCAACCTCCCACAATTTATGTTTTTTCGACCATTTCTTATCAAATAAAGGCAAAGCTTTAAAGAATGTTAATGTCATATTTTACTTCCACTTAAAATGGTATTTTCTATTTATTTTTAATACAATTTTACCATTACCTTTTCCCGCCCAATAAACAGGACTTCTGGAGACTTTTCAAAATAATAATGCATTACTTGACCAAATTCAAAAGTGTCTAGAGGCATATTTAGAATCAAAAAGAGTCATCTTTCCAAGGTAAGTTTATAAAGCAACCTATGATATTTTTAGTAGTGAAAACTACCCATTAATTTAAAAGGATATACTTAAAAAGAAACCATAACCTCAAAACATCAGGGAACCAGAACAAGAATCAAGAAAGATATGATAGTAGGCCGATCAGTCCAGCTGGTATCTTGATTGGGGAGTGTAAGGCTCAAGAATAGAGGTCAAGTATTTGGTGGAGGACTAAGTGGGTGAGTACCCAAGGTGCCGGAGGGATTCTTGGTCTCAGCATTGTTTCATTGTTGGGTGCACGTGTGTGTTTCTGCCTGTGTGTATCCGTAGATGTGCATGTGAAAAGTCAGAGGACATTTTTGCCTGAGCAGGTTTCTTTGGATTAATCAGTGACCTAAGAGTGTCACTGGAGAAGTTGTCTAAGAGATCTTTTCACAAAGGTCCAAATGAAATTTTTTATTCATCTCTTTATTCCAAAAACATACCAAATGTGCTAAGTGCTGAAGATACAAAGAAGAAAAGGCTGGATTCCCGCCCTAATGGGGCTCATGGTTAACAGGTGAATAATCATGTAAATAAACCATTATAATATAGTTTTTTTAACACCAGGATAAACTACGTGATGATAGCCAAAGCTCCCAGCTTCAATCATTAGGGCATACTGTACTATAAGACAGGGCAAAATGGTTCATCTTCCCTGGTATTTTCCTGTTAGTTGTTAAGGAAATGGCCATTAAGGTCTGTCCTTGGACAAGCACTGTGGCAACCAGGGGTAGGTACTTATCTGGGTTACTTGGTTGGGAGGGATTGTTGCTGGGGACCAGGACTTGGTATGAGTGTGCACGAGAAATCCAAGATCCAGAAGATTTAGTTGAGTCTTAACAGAAGTGGTCAGGCTTTAAGAATACACACAAATCTTACTAAAATCTTACTAAAACATCAATTCAGGCAACATGGAGAAAGATGAAAGACTTTGAGGTTTGGAATATGCCTTTTGTCTGTTTCACTCTTAAATCAGTGGTTCCCAGCTTGAGTCTCCCAAAGCCAGAGAAAATCTGTACACTACTTTTGATACTTAAAGAAAGCTAGAAACAAATTCACCTGTGATAATATTGACCACCGAAAAGCATCTGCTTTTATTTGTTCTTTCGCTTAGAACTGCGTGAACTAGTTCTGCTATATGTGTTCCATCAGGAGGCTCTATGTGGTGTTGATTTACCCTGTAGGCTTTCATGAAGACATACTGTGAGCTGCAGACCAAGGTAGCTCCTGGTAGCAAGATGAAGACAGTACTGTTCCTGCTCTCACACTGCTCATGGTCCAGTCTTTATAGTTGTCTGTTTCATTAGTTGAAAGAGAGGCGTGGGCACAAATTAATTACTACTGAATGGTAAAGAAGCAGGACTGAGTCCAACCAAAAGCATCTTTATTTCTAACTAATAACAGCCTTTGCATTCCCATCCAGGGGCCCTGGACAAAGTTTTAAGCAGACTTCACAAATTTTCTGGTCATTCTCAAATAATAATATAAACAAACAAAAACCTCTTGTCACCTCAACCCAATAAATGATCTCTAATAATCAAACTCTGAACTCCTTTCAAAGTGAAAACTTCCCCCCTTCTCTGCCCAAGCCTGTTGCAGGTCTAAAGACTTTAGTGATAATGAGGATATGTGGGGACCAACCCCCCCCCCTCCCTATGAGGTTTCTGAGGTCTCCAGGTTTGGGGCAAGGAGAAGAGAGGCAAGGCAGCAGAGCAGCCTGACCTACCTGGCCCCCTCTCTTCCACTTGGGGCCTGCCGTGGGCTCTTTTCCATCCGTTCCCTTCTAAACCAAGGGGTTTCTCATAGGCAGCTTCCTCCACTTTAGAGGTGAACTGTCTTCTCTGACCAGGCCCTTATCCCTCTCCCTCATCCGTGGGCATCCAGGTATGCCCCCTCTCCAGTTCTCTTCCTGTGGTGTCTTCGTGCCTCCAAATGGCCCTGGTGGGCAAGATCTAATAAGATGCCACGCAGGATCACGCGAGTATGGCCCACATGTGGATATTCACAGAACCAAATAAAGCTCCTATAACCACCTGTCCATCTACCCAACACATTAGGTATTAAAAGTAGGGACGTGTGGGGTGCCTGGGTGGCTCAGTGGGTTAAAGCCTCTGCCTTTGGCTCAGGTCATGATCCCAGGGTACTGGGATCGAGCCCCACATTGGGCTCTTTGCTCAGCAGGAAGCCTGCTTCCTCCTTTCTCTCTGCCTGCCTCTCTGCCTACTTGTGATCTCTATCTGTCAAATAAATAAATAAAATCTTTAAAAAAAATAAGTAGGGACATGTAAGGTAAGGCTAAGTTCTAGGGAAAACAAATACTATATCTTTACTCTAGAACAAACCAGGGTCATAGGAAGAGCTGGCATTTTTTATAATTTTTTGAAAAGTATCTATCTTTTATGTGTCAGGCACCAATTCTAGATGTCTGAGATGCAGCCACTCTAGTCTCCATAATGGCTGTAGAGACACCTGGTCTCCCAGGAAACCCAGGACCAGAAGGTTGGAAGTTTAGGAAATCAGTGACTGGGAAAGAGATAGGGCTAAAGGATTTATCTTTCATGTCGACACTTTCAAGTTATATTTTAAGTATTTTCTTTAATCCAGATTTTACTTCTTGTCAAATGATGAGCTTCTGGAGATTCTGGCCCAGACACGAAATCCCCAAGCTGTGCAGCCACACTTAAGGAAATGCTTTGACTCCATTTCAAAGCTTGAATTTGCTGTCATGCCTCTTACTGAAGGAAAAATTCCTGGTGTGGAAGGAGAGTCAGAAAAGATTTACACTAATGATATTTTAGCAATGCTGTCACCAGAAGGAGAACGGGTAAGGTGCTTTTTGTTTATGATTCTTTATAGGGAAAGCTTTGTTGCCATTCCAGGGTAGAGGGTAGAAGTGTACTTCTTGTCACTCTAAGTGTTCATCACGGGCTACTGCATCGTACTCTGCGGCCTCAGCAGTTTCAAAGATAACGAAGATGAGATGTTTGCCCGCAAAGGGGTCTAGTGGAGCTACAGTCAAACAAACAATTGAAAAGTACCACAGTAAGTGCGGTAACAGAGGTGTGTGCTTTGTTCTTGGGAACAGAGTGGAGGTAACTGGAGCCCAGCCTTATTTAGCTCTC
The DNA here is from genome assembly GCF_902655055.1 of Lutra lutra. Lineage (NCBI taxonomy): Eukaryota > Metazoa > Chordata > Mammalia > Carnivora > Mustelidae > Lutra > Lutra lutra. The sequence continues at coordinate 41,479,334 of NC_062286.1, read as the reverse complement.
CACAAGAGGCAGAAGAGTGAGCTGGTTAAGAGCACTGGGTCTACTGCTGGCCACCTGGAACCAGGTCCCATCCCATCCCATCTATAAAATGAGGAATAGTAACAGGGCCTGATTAATGAGATGCTGAGGATTTTCAAATAGTATTTGAAATATTGTGTGTGTGTGTGTGTGTGTGTGTGTGTGTGTGTGTAAAACATATAATTCTATGTAGATTACTCAGAACTGTACCCAGCAGGTGCTATGAAAGTGTTAGTTGTCATTGTTGGCAGTGGTGTATCCAGGACACTGCACAATGTCTGGTGTGCAGTAAACACCGAGGGAGTGAATGTATTAGCAAACTGCGGAGAACCACAGGACTTCACAGAGAGAAATCTCTCTCTCCCGCTCTCTCTCTCTACCCCCTCACCTACCTACCTATCTCTCTCTCTCTCTCTCTCTCTCACACACACACACACACACACACACACACACACACACACACACACACAGAAGCAGCCAAAGAACATGGAGCAGAGACATGGGAGGGAGAGCATTCCTTACAGAGGAAATGTGTGGGGAAATGCTGAGGATTTCAGTCCAGTTAGAGCAGGAAATGTATCCACAAGAGTGGCAGGAACCTATAAACATTTTACTTGTCCTAAATTGACTCTCTTGCAAAAGAATTTGCTCATCACTAATACGGAAGAAGAGAAAGGGGAGGACCACAGCTAGGACCCAGGGAAAACATGGAAGTTAAAGGGAAAGTGAAAGATCTAAGAGACCCAGACAAGCAAGGCAGTCAGGTCACTGGAAGTCTAAGAAATAAGTATGTGTAGGACTGAAAAATATCATTTGGACTTGACAACTGAAAGAACATCGGTAACCTTAATGACCTTACCAGGTTTAGAGGAAGAGTTGGGGCCAAAAATCAAATGGCAGTAAGTAGGAAAAGAAAGTAAGGGAATTCATGTAGTCAGTATAGTCGCATATACTCCTTTTTTCAGGGATTTGGCTCCAAAGGGAAGCATTTAAAAAAAAAAAAAAAAGAGTAGAGATGTAGAGTGGGATATCAATAGAAGGTTCTAGTATTTGTGGTTAAGCTTCAGTGTGTCAGGGGTCTGTTATAGAAGTACAGAAGATGTACGGCTGGAAAGTGCCACACTGAACATGTTGTTATTGCTCTGACTCTTCTCTAGGTTAGCTTGGGAAAAGGCCTGAAAGCCCGGGGCAACGTGGAGGAATGGCTTGGTAAAGTGGAGGAAGCCATGTTTACGTCTCTGCGTCGCCTGTGCAAATCTGCCATGGCTGACTATCAGGGGAAACCAAGGACAGCCTGGGTGATTGCTGGCCACCCTTCTCAAGTAACACACTCCTTAAATTTCCACCTCTGAGTGCATTTCTGGTGAGATGCATCACACACTTAAGAACAGTGTTTCCATGCAGGTGATCCTGACCATTTCTCAAATCATGTGGTGCCGTGATTTGACTGAGTGTCTGGGAAGAAAAGGTGTTAATCACATAGAGGCCCTGGAGGAGTTTGAGAAAGTAAACTTCGAGGTGAGATGTTTAACAGGATGGCATTGAACATAATGCTGTGCAGGATGCTCTCAGTACATTTTTTTGATGTGGCTGATGCAAGTCGCGTATTTCAGAAATTTTAATACTCTGACCTGACTTACAAAGCTTTGGGGTTCTTATGAAAACCATTTATGTTCAGGTTTTCTTAGGAACACTACTTTGATATTTGTATGATATTTGTAAGGATACTTATAAAAATAGGAGGAAAAGACCATTTACAAAGGAAAATCTCAGGATTATAATGGTTTGCAACATTTAAGGAGACTTTGTATTTAGTAGGTCTTGGATATCTCTCACAGAAGATTATTCAATCCAGGAAAACCCCAGGATTCCTATTCTTAGGCTCAAGATGTGCTTTTCTACTATTCTAGAAAATCCTCAGACAGCTAACAATAAAACAATAAATAACTGAATCTAGTACCATTCTACAAGAATTTTTAAGCTATAGTTCAGGAATGCCATTTTACAACTATGCCTAATCTTTAACTCAAAATTTAATTCTACTTGCAAGTAAGTTTGCATTTTTTAAAAATTACCTTTGAAACAGAAAAGGGGAGAAACAAGTTTCTTGAGATGAAAGAACCTATCTCTTGAGGACCTCATAGGATTTCATGTCATAGGGGCACCTGGTGGCTTAGTTGGTTAAGTGGCTGCCTTTGGCTCAGGTCATGATCTTAGGGTACTGGGACTGAGCACTGCACTGGGCTCCCTGTTCAGTAGGGAGCCTACTTATCCCTCTCCCCCAGCCCTCAACTGTGGCTCACTCTCTCTCAAATAAATAAATTTTTAAAAAAATTTTAAAAGAAAAAGATTGAACTGTTTAGGTGAAAATTGGGAGCACAATCTGCCCAAAAATGCTCTCATTGAATCAATTATTGGCTGATTTAAAATGTTCAGGTTTTCTGATTATCAGAGGAAAAACTACCCCTGAAAATGAGGAGTACTTCCTTAATCATATTTAATTTTTAGGGAGGACAATCTCCTCTAGAAACATTGTCTTGGCAAATGTCTACTCCAAATTTAATAGCAAAAAATAGAAAAAAAACGGTAAAAAAAATTATATATGTAAGCTGATTATTGAAAATTGATTATGACAGTTTTTCTTTTGATTTGCAGAGATTAAATGCCCTGGCGGTGATAGTTCGAGGTAGTCTTCCAAAATTGCACAGAAACATCATAACTGCCTTAATTACAATTGATGTACATGCAAGAGACATAGTCACGGAACTTGTTCAAGCCAAGGTAACTTTTATTTAAGCAAAATCATGTATTTCTTCCTGAAATTAGTGCATTTAATATACCTATCATTGTTATCACATAGGTAGAGGAGATTGATTCCTTCGACTGGCAGAGACAACTGCGCTATTATTGGGATGTAGATCTGGATAATTGCGTGGCTAGGATGGCACTCTCTCAGTACACGTATGGCTACGAGTATTTGGGTGCATGCCCAAGATTAGTTATTACTCCTCTCACGGTAAGTTAGTGATGACAGGTTAATCGTGACACATGCTCTCTTAAAATAGTCTTGGAAAGGGGCACCTGGATGACTCAGTTGGTTAAGCATCTGCCTTCAGCTTAAATCATGATTCCCAGGGGCCTGGCATTGAGCCCCAAGTCGGGGGAGTCCCTGCTCAGCAGGGGAGTCTGCTTCTCCCTATCTCTCAGCCCCTGCTCGTTCTCTCTCTCTCTCTCTAATGAATAAGTAAAGTCTTTAAAAACAAATAGTCTTGAAAAGTTCCATCCAAAAAAAAACAAAAAAACTTCCCTCCAACCTTAATTCTTCAAAGGATCTGCCATGAGTACATCTTTGTGAAGCAGAGATGTGCGTCATTGATCATGTGCCTGAATCTTTGAGTAAATCTCAAGTGCTGTAAACTCTTTCATAGAAAATAATGACCCTCTCCCATAGAAAGGAAGGGATCTATAAATTGAGTCAGTTCCCTTCAACAATGACAGTTTCTGTGTTTCTTCAGGATCGCTGCTACCTTTGCCTCATGGGGGCTTTGCAGCTCGACCTGGGAGGCGCGCCGGCTGGTCCCGCTGGCACTGGGAAAACAGAGACGACCAAAGACCTAGCTAAAGCTCTTGCCATCCAGTGTGTGGTCTTCAACTGCTCCGATGGTTTGGACTACAAGGTACAGGTCCAGCATCTGAACACTACCGTGAAGTGCCTTATGGGCTTACTCACTTGCAACCTGGCCTGACAAGGGGTGATGGCAAGCAAGGGGGGAAACGAATAGGACAAGGGATGGTCAGAGTGGGATAAAGAGAACATGGAACAGGAGTCAACCCAAGGTGAGTTGAATGGTCCAGGTAGGAATCAAGGCCATTGAGGGATCTACTAAATGGTGGCAAAATTAAAAATCTTTTCATGTCACTAAGTAGAAAAAAGTGAAATGAGATACAAGATATAATAGCAGGGACATCTAAGAACAAGGAATAAGTTTACAGGAAGAGAGGAGCAACTCAGAGAGATGTCTATTGAAAATGAAATATGTAGGAGGTGAGAATTCACGGTAAGATTTTTTAGTACAGTAGTTCTCAAAGTTTTTGGTCACAGGACCCCTATGCCTTATTCCCCTTTCAGGTTTTCTCAACACAAAGTAACATATGAAACACTTTATGAAGTCCCCCAATTAGGAAATCTGTTTAGCTTTATTTAATTCAGCAAATCTATTTAAATAATAAATATATATTTATTATCTAAAATATATTTGACCATGGGTGCCTTTTGGCCACTAACACACAGAGCTGATAGTCTCATTTTTCTGAAAGTTACATGAATGCTTATATAATGTCTACATTTAGAATACAATCATTTAAATTGTCCAGGTAAGCTGTAATTCATTCATTTTTACAGAGTAAATCATACTTATTGTTCAGAAGCATCTTGGCAAGTCAGTGTTTCATAGGACATGTTCTTTAAAAACCCTGCTCCTTTTTTCAAAATTTAGGGGGAAAAAAAAGGTTACTGGGGATGTCTTTTTATTAATAAACAAAAAACTGTGGGAGTGCAACACAGGCAGGAAATAGTTTGTTTGTTTAAGATTTTTATTAATTTATTTGACAGAGAGAGAGAGAAAGAGATCACAAGTAGGCAGAGAGGCAGGCAGAGAGAGAGGGGGGAAGCAGGCTCCCCGCTGAGCAGAGAGCCTGATGCAGGGCTCAATCCCGCGACCCTGAGATCATGACCTGAGCCAAAGGCAGAGGCTCAACCCACTGAGCCACCCAGGCACCCGGCTGGAAGTAGTTTTACAGGAGCAGAACAAAAGAGGAATGAGAGACTAGAAAATCTTGGGAGGGTATAATCAGGAAAGGTGACCCCTCTCCCTTCAGAGCAGGTGGCAGAGGAAAGAGTTTGGGAAACTGCTGTCAGCAATCTAGGGGAGAATTCATGCTCCCTAACACCTCACCTTTGTGCTCCCACTACTATTAAGTGACCTCATTATCTCAGCAGAGAGATGTCAAGTTTTATGATAGTGATTTTTTGGGGGGGCCATAATAATTTTGGTTGTTTTCAATCTTTTCAACTCAAAATTTGAATTTATACCTCCGAATCCATCTTTTAATGATTAGATAGTCATCACTTAGGCTCAGTCATTCCTGGGAGCTGTGCATTCCCCAAGGCTCGAGTGTGTGCTGTGTGACACTTAAAGCTACAGGATGCATATACATGATTCATTTATCTTCGACTCTAGAGTAGGAGTCAGCAAACTTTATAGAAAAGGCCAAGTGGTAAATATTTTAAGCTTGCAACTTGTCATTCTTTCTGCTGTTGTGGCATGAAAGCAGCCACGTACTGTATGTAAATGTAATATATCATGAAAGAACATGGCTGTGTTTCACTAAAATTTCGTCCACACAACAGGTGTCAGGCCAGAGATAGCTGAGGTCTGTAGTTTGATGATCCCTAAAGTACCAATTATATTCAACGGTAAGAAATTTAAATATTTATTCTTATTTATACTCTACCTTGTTCATAAGGATCTATTACACTAGCCCTTTAAGATTAAAGAAATATTGGGGCGCCTGGGTGACATAGTTTGTTAGGTGTCGGACTCATGTTTTCAGCTCAGGTCATGATCTCAGATCATGATCTCAGGGTCGTGAGACTAAGCCCCATATCAGGCCCTGCACTTAGCCCGAAGTCTGCTTGGGATTCTCTCCCTCCTGCTTTCTCTCTAAAATAAATAAATGCAATCTTAAAAAATAATTAAATTGAATTAAAGAAATATCTACATGTGGAAAAATTCGAACTGTATAGAAAGATCCAAAGTTAAAAATAACAGATTCACATCACCCAGTTCTACTCTCCAGAGATCAGGTTTCTGATTGTATTTGTTTGTTCATTTTTACTTCTAGTGACTGCTATTATCTATAAGAATTTGTGTCTATTACAGTATCTGTATTATCTGCCAACTTATGAAATCACGATTTTATTAGATATAACCTTCCAACTTTTTGTTCCAACTTCACTTTCTTTCATTAGTTTATATAATTTTGTCTTACCATGTCAAGGTTTATGAAGTTGCACTATTCTAAAACTATAATCATGCCTTCTTTGCTTTGTCTGAAGGTTGAATATAAAAATGTAAACCCATTATATAGTACTTACAATATCAAGGATGATTCATAATGGAATTTAATGGAATAATCAAGCTCATAGAGAAGAATTAATGCATACTTCATGAGCACTGCCATTCACAGGAACACATTCCAAGACAGATACCGTATAATTTCACTCATCTGTGGGATTTAAGAAACAAAACAAATGAGCAAAGGGTGGGGGGAAGAGAGGCAAACCAAGAAACGGACTCTTAACTATAGAGAATCAACTGATGGTTACCAGAGGGGACATGGGTAGGGTGATGGGTGAAATAGGTGATGGGGATGAAAGAGGGCACTTGTGATGAGGACAGTGTGATGGATGGGATTGTTGAATCACTAAGTTGTACACCTGACACTAATACTACACTGTCTGTTAACTAACTGGAATTTAAATAACAACTTAAAAAAAAAAAAAAAGGAGGGGCGCCTGGGTGGCTCAGTGGGTTAAGCCGCTGCCTTCGGCTCAGGTCATGATCTCAGGGTCCTGGGATCAAGCCCCGCATCGGGCTCTCTGCTCAGCAGGGAGCCTGCTTCCTCCTCTCTCTCTGCCTTCCTCTCTGCCTGCTTGTGATCTCTCTCTGTCAAATAAATAAATAAAATCTTTAAAAAAAAAAAGGAGCACATTCCAAGCATCAGGATTAACAGGTCGTTTTTTAATTTATTTTCAGCTTTCTTCTTCTAAAGCAGTGTTTTTCCAGCTTTACTGTGCTTGTGCATCACATGAAGATCTCATAGTGCACATTCTGATTCTGGAGGTCTAGGGGAAGATCTGAAATTTTGCATTTCTCACATCCCCTGGGTGATGTCAGCTCTCACCGGTTCTCTTCGAAAAGCCAAATTCTAGAGCAGTGTTTCTCAAAAGTCTTAACTCTGGACCACCGGCATTATCATCACATGGCAACTTGTGAGAAATGCAAATTATCAGGCCCCACAGCAGACCTACAAAGGAAGAAAGTCTGGACCTCTTATAAAAGGCACTAACTTCTAACATAGCCCAGCATTCACATAAAACTAAGCATAAACCTAACGTAAACATAAAACACAAAGTTGAACGGCAGTATTTCGATTTCAGATGATGGGGCGCTTCTTCAGTGGTCTGGCACAGTCAGGGGCCTGGTGCTGCTTTGATGAATTTAATCGAATTGACATAGAAGTTTTGTCGGTCATTGCACAGCAACTTATTACCATTAGGAATGCCAAGGCTGCAAAGGTAAGGTATGAGGCAATTGTCCATGGAAGTAGCATTTCTTAGGTCTGTAAATAGCTGACAGCATGTTGCATTTTAGGAAGAACAATGCTAACTTTAACATGTCTACCCATGTTTCCAGTATAATTGGTGAGGACTACAGCAATAAGACATAGCTGATTGAATTAATTCCTCATCCAAGTAACACAGAAACAACTATATGTCAGATGCTTTGTGGGGACCTGGAGATACAGAGATGGTGACACTCAGTCTCTCCCCTCAGGAACTCTGTTCTTCCCACCCCCAACACACACCTCCCTGCATGCATGTGCACACGCATCCGCTCACACCCTGTCCCTGTCCGCTCGACCTCCAGTTTTCCTCTTCACCCTTCTTGTTCTTGCCTTTGACATTTACTTCTCTGTTAGGTTTCTCCCCTGCACCTCTTATGGACTCCACTGCCTTCATCACGGCCCCAGGCTCAGCCTAATGCAGGCAGAAAAATAAAAGAGGAGTCTTGCATAATCCCAGGCTCTCAGCCTATACAAACCACAACAGGCTTGCCAGTTGTTTAGTATTTAAATACTTGTTGCCCTGAGTCCCTAGAAGGTCCCTCACCACTACCTTGTCCCCTTCCTAAAGAGCACCGGTTCTTTGCTAGATCCAGCCATGAGGGTTCATCCTGGTGTAGCAGGGGGGTGCTCTGGACCCAGCTGTAGCTCTAGGGTTGGAGGCCATTCTCACTGGAAGGTGCCCTGATAAAGAGTTGCTAAATGTTTTGATTTTCACCTCTGCAAAAAAGCAAATAATAGAAAAAGTAAAAAGAAAGCAGAAATTGGACTTCAATGAGTCACTAAATTGTACAAGGCATTGTACTTTTCATTTATTTCATTTTCACACCACACCTACATTAAGTAGAAGGCATTTTCCCAAGATTATAGATGAAAGGGATTCAAAGAAATTAAAAATATTTCTGGGGACACCACAAACCAAGATAACTAAATCTATGTGACCCTAAAGTCTGAGCTCCTTCAACTACACACTCTCCTGCCTCCCACATCCTCAGAGGAGGCCTGTTTTAAATGCAGGGACCTCCAGATACAGCATAACTCATAAGTTACTATTACCTTGCTGAGCATTTAGCTGAGAGCAGAGCATGGGGAGTAAGAGAGAAGGACTAACACGAATGGAGGCAGGACAGAAGCACTGCCAACTGTAGGGCACTAATGTGAGAAAACAGGAAGGGAGGAAGACATCTGAGATGGGTGGAGTGGAATTGATCCCCTGGAATAGATGAAGAATAGCACAGCAGCTATTTAATGGCCTCAGGCCTGGTCTCCATTGTACTGCCCAGCGTTTTCTCCTCCTGGCTACGACACATCTCCTAGTCTTCCCTGTATTCTTTGTGTTTGCTAATAATGCCTTCCTCCCATGGCCCAGTTAGAAACCTGGCATTCATCTTGGATTCCCATCCCCCCCCCATTACCATCAACCCGAGAATCTAAGCCATCATCAAGTCCATTTAATTTTATCTGCTAGATGCCTCTCATCACTGATGGTAACTCCATAAATCTGGATCTTGTCACTTGTTCAATAATAATTCCCTACTTGTTCCCCCTCTATAGTTTGTCCAGCCTCCCCACTGCTACCTTTGATCCTATCACTCTTCCCAGCATTGTTCTCTGTTTCCCCCAACCACAGGACAAAAGTCTAAATTCCTTAGCCCAGCAGGTAAGACTCTTCTTGATGCTCAGGCCTCGGCCTAGCTACACTTTCCTCTTGGAACTTCACCCTTTAGTAAAGTGAGTATCTGGTCATTTCCTGACCATGCGTGGCTCCCTTTGACCAGATGGCTCCCCCTGCTTGTCCACAACAAATGCCCTTCTTCATTCTTCAGGCCAAGCCGGCTTTCCCGCTCCTCCTACACTTGATCTTAGCCAAAAGGGCAAGAAGCGATTCCCTGCTCCTCCTGTGGGCTTTGCACACACCTCCAGTGGGGCATCTATTGTAGTGCTCAGCCCCAGGTTCCATATCTGCCACACTATAGGCCTGGGAGCTTCTTGGGGGCCCCCCCATGTGAGTCTTCCTCAGCTCCTCACCTCCACACCTAACCCTGTACCTCATCTGCAGCAGATGCTTGGCAGTGTTTGCCCTTGAATGAGAGTGGAGGCGGGGTGCCCGCCCCAACAGTGGGGCCTCTCACACTCAAGGACTCTGATCCCCTTAGAATTTCCTGGGGAGAAAGTAGGGGTGGAGAAGGTTTCAGGGCCATTGCATCTAACTTGAATTGAGGAGTCTCAGCAAAAGAGGTTGAGGCCTAAAATATTATAGGACTGGGCCAGAAAGGGACAATTTGGGCAAAGCAGGGTCAGAGAAGCAAAAAGTAGGAACTACTGAGCCCAGCAGAGATTGGGGGTGGGTAGTACGGAATCAGGAGAGAAACGTTCTGGGTTGTCCAACAGCAGGATTCACTGGGCTGGTAGTCTTTGCTTGAATGTTCCATATACACGTTTTATACTCAAGCTGTGCTTATGTGAAAGAATTTCCAAATATCTAGAGAAGTGTTAACTTGTATTTTCTCCTTCTTTCAAACAGCTGTCTAGATTCATGTTTGAAGGGCGGGAAATCAAGTTGGTCATGACTTGTGCAGCCTTTATCACAATGAATCCTGGATACGCGGGCAGAACCGAATTGCCAGATAACTTGAAAGCCCTGTTTAGACCCTTTGCAATGATGGTTCCAAATTATGCTTTGATTGCAGAGGTGAGCTTCACATTATAAAGCAGAAAAAATTTAAGCATGTTTTACTTACTATTTGATTCTATTGAAGGAGGAAGTTTCCTTTATGACTACACCCTGGCAAAAGTTATACATTACTCTTCAGCGTGGATGTGACTGTTATCACACAGAATGCTTTGGTGTTTTGCGCGTGTGTGTGTAACTGCTACATCCCCAGTGCCCAGAATGGTATCTGGAATATAGTAGGCCCCTAAATCTGAAATAAATCGACGAATTTAATTGTCTACCTCATTTCATATCCCGATTCTGAGGCCAGCTGCAGTGATTTGAGTAGGTAGTGGATTGAGGAAAGGTTCCACACTCACCTCCAAGGTCATCACCCAATTTATTTAACCAAGAATGCAGAAATTTGTCAGAAGCCAAGTAGCCTCTTAGGGCAGAGGAAGGCTGCAAATCTGTGTAGCTTCCCTTGATACTCAGGAGGCCTAAAGGGAGCACCCAGCTGTCACTGATTCTGTCCACAAGGTGGTGTTCGTGTCTGATCGGAGAAACTCAAGTCTTGCCTTTGTACACAGGCCTTACAACACCATCCAGCCTCTGTGATATGAACATTTTCAAACAGGGGGCTCTACTGTTCTTGAACCCAATGTCACTAAGGCCACATCTTTTTCTATAGAAAGGAAACAGAATCACTGCTCAAGCATCCCTGTGTAATATCCCACCTTTCACCTTGTTGTAATACAGAAGACCCTTTTCCTTTCAATCTTCAAATTTCTTTGTTAAATAATGTAACAACTCGGAGAGGTATAATGCCTAACATAGATTTTGCATACATTGGTATTCTTATATATCGCTGTCAATACAATATAAGAAGCATTGCATTGTACTTTCCCCTTCCAGGTAATTCTATATTCGGAAGGATTTGAATCCAGTAAAATATTAGCAAGAAAAATGACACAGATGTATAAGCTTTGCAGTGAACAGCTCTCTCAGCAGGATCACTACGACTTTGGCATGAGAGCGGTGAAGTCTGTACTGGTCATGGCCGGGTAAGAAGCCAAAGGGGTCAAGAGTGAAATTCTAAATCATCTAAGTAAAGCAAATGGCTAATTCACCACAGCTCTTGAAGCAAGATAGAAGGTGACTCGAAAATGTGAGCTGCCACTGCCATCATTTTACCTTGACACTCCCACGCCGCAGCCAAATGGGGCCACTCTCCTCCTGGGTAGTCCCAGTTGGCCCTAGACTTAACCGGAGTCTCTCAACCAGGCTTTAGCTAGCTTTCATTTCCCCTGAACTCACTGCATACGTTGAGGGTTGCTTTTTGTTTTTTGTTTTTAATTTTATTTTTTCAGTGTTCCAAGATTCATTGTGTATGCACCACACCCAGTGCTCCATGCAATAGTGCCCTCCTTAATACCCACCACCAGGCTCACCCATTCCCTCACCCCCGCCCCTCTAAAACTCTCAGTTTGTCTCTCAGAGTCCACAGTCTCTCATTGTCTCCCCCTCCAATTTCCCCCAATTCACTTTTCCTTTCCTTCTCCTAATGGCCTCCATGTTATTCCTTATGCTCCACAGGTAAGTGAAACCATATGATAATTGATTTTCTCTGCTTGACTTATTTCACTTGAGTTTTAGCTACAAAAGCCTTTACCACCGTGAGATAGGATGACTAGACTTAAAAGGCACCGTTTGTTATGCACATACAGTAAGTTAAGTCATACCGTCACCTGAGAAAGCCTGAAGCCTTGAGAGAAACTTCAGTTTCCTCCTTGTGCCCTCAGTCCAGGCTTCTGTCCTAGGCTCCGCCTCTGCCTTTCCGGTATGGTCCAACCCTAGCCGCTTTGTAGTTTCTAGTAAACCAGCTTTCTAGTTTTCTTCTTTTTAAGCCCCAACTTCTCCCTTTATAACCTCTTGAAACCTCTACTTCTGAGGGATTCTTCATCCAGAGTCTCGGAGGGAATCTACCTTCTCTCTAGTCCTTCTTTTTAGGCCATAACTTACTAGCTTGGGCTCCACACATCCAGGGCCCCTTCTCCAGGCCCCTAGGCTCCACACAAATCTCCCTGCCCTACTCTGTTCTTTCTTTCAACCTCCCAGATACAGCACTTTACCCTTTTATAAGATTGCCATGTAAAGACCAGGGACACTGAGGGGTCCAGATATACTTGCACTTCAGTAACACAACCACAGGCCAGCGGGCAGGACAGACACAGGAACAGTCATCTAGGACACAGTGCATGGGGACAGCCATAACAGGGTCAAGCCCAGGGTTTGCTGATGAGAGCCACAGAGGAGCTTTCTGGAGGAGAGAGTAACCGGGCTGGGTTTTGAAGAAGAATTAAGAGGTGTCAAAAGAGCAAAGCAGGACTTTCTGGGCTGAGAGAAAAGAAAGTCACAGCGATGTGAATCATTATGGTTTATTTGGGAAGCTGTAAATTCAGGTTGAATAAAGTCTGGATTGATGCAGGGAGGTTGAAAAAATACCTTTGTCATTCTCAAAGCCTGTAGCCAGTGCCTGATCTGTCCTGTGATCTGATGGAGACGGACAGTGGGCATGTAAGGAAAAATGATTCTCTCCTTTAGCAGGAATCCACAGGGGGTGCCTTCCACAGCTTTTTGCAAGTAGACTCCCTAACCTATAGGTTTGGAAAATCACGCTCAGAAGTACTGGGTTCTTGCAACATCATCTGATCATCCCTTTAAATTTAGGTCTTTAAAAAGGGAGAATCCAGACCTAAGTGAAGACGTGGTATTGATAAGAGCTTTACGAGACTCCAACTTGCCAAAATTCCTAACAGACGATGCTGTTCTGTTCAGGTAAGTTTCTAGATGTTACAGAATAAGGCATAGCGGCTGGGTGGAAGTAAAGGATAGTCTTCTCTTCAGTTATGTCTGTCTCTAACAAGAAAATAACATCCTCATCTTTTCTGGAGATACTTATTACAGTTTTAAAAATACTAGTTTAACAAACTGAGGGTTGCTGGGGGTTGGGGAGTAGGGAGAGGGTGGCTGGGTAATGGACATTGGGGAGGGTATGTGCAATGGCCAGTGCTGTGAAATGTTTAAGCCTGACGATTCACAGACCTGTATCCCTGGGGGAAATAATACATTATATATTAATAAAAATAATTTAAAATACCACCACTACCAACAGTATAATTACCTAAAACAGAAAAAAAAATACTAGTTTAAAATAAAGATCCTAAAGCTTAAGCACCAATCATTTCTTTTTTTCACAATATTGGTCATTAGGCTGTGTGTTATACGAATTAGCATTTGGTTACAAGTTCTGATCTAAGAGAAATTCCTGACCCCAAAAAACCAGGTTTGGGGCTTAATATAAATGTGAGGGCTTTTATCTATTTCTACTTTTACCATTAAGTTTTATGTTTATCCAAGTCATCTATGTATATAGTTGTAAAAAGTATAATAAATTAGTCTCATGAGAAACTAGCTCCATGCCCTTTACCAATTCCCACTTCCCTAAAGGCAATCATTTTTCAATTCTTTTATTTGTTTGTTTTGTTATTTCCCTCCATAGTTTTAAGTACTGTATTTATGCTATTTCTTGATTTTTCAGTTTTAGATATGCTCTATAGAGTAAATGGGAGATGAGGGTATGCATGTGGACCTCTCACCTCCCCCTGCAGTTACGTTGCCATCTAACTAAAGCTAAATGTCCAGGGTTCCCATAATTTATTACAGCTATATAAATAGTATCCACAGCTGAGCTATGTTTCCCTTGTTTTTATTATCCTTTCCCTACATCTGTTAATTTTCTTAGTTTTTATTTTTTAATTCTTTACCTACTTTCCTACAAATTTATCAGTAATTTATTTCCAAATTCTCTCAGGGTATGTGTAAATCTCCTTTAAAAAAAGAAAAGACCTTCAATTATATAAAACATTCTACCAAATTTATCTCCTTAGAGCCCTCTGTCCTCCTGCTCTAATCTGCACTGCTTGCCCATTACCCTGCTGTACATTTTTCATCCTGGGATGTCCATTTATGACTATGCTGGAGTTCCCTTTGCTCTTGTCCTCTGTCAGATCTTCTGATTTGCTTTTGTCCCCTGTCAGATCCTCTGAGTAGACACATGTCTACTCCCCTTTGGCAGAGCACAATGATGAAAATTCCTATACATTTATCTTTCCACACCTGTGATACCTCTATAATGAGATTCTAGTAAATTTCCTAGGTTTTATAGAGTATGGATATTTTTAATTTAGATAGATTCTATTTGGATATTGTCCAATGTAGATATTGGACAAATGTAGATATTTACATTTATATAAATGATTTTATGATAATACCTACTTCCTTTTGAATGTTTCAGAGAGTGACCAGAAGTCATACACTATTTTAATATGCATTTCTTTAATTATTAGTGCCATTAAGCATTATTTCTTGGGTTCATTAGTCATTTATATTTATTATTTTTAGGGCATATTTCTATTGTGCTCTTTTTCTTATTGATTTGTAGGAAATCATAAACTTTATCTGGTATAAAAATTGGAAATACTTTTCTAAAGCCTTTTATCTCACAGTTTGTGGTTTTTTGCTTGTTTGTTTTTATTTTTTCACTTTATCAACTTTTTAAATAACAGTTGTAGATTTCTTGTCTTCATTAGAAAGAGCTTCTTGGATGGGCTAGATGGGTGATAAGTATTAAAAAAGGCGGTTGTTTTGATGAGTACTGGTGTTGTATGTAAGTGATGAATCACTGAATTCTACTCCAGAAACCCATATTGCACTATATGTTAACTAACTAAAATTTATTTTCAGAAGATTTTTGTTTATTTATTTTAAAGAGAGAGAGAGAACATGAGCATGGGGAGGGGCAGAGGGAGAAGCAGACTCCCCACTGAGCAGGGAGACCTGATTTGGGGCTCAGTCCCAGGACCCTGGGATCATAACCTGAGCTGAACGCAGACACAACCAGCTGAGTCAGCCAGACACCCCTAATTAGCTAAAATTTAAATCTAAAAATTTTTTAAAATAAATAAATAAAGTAAAAATAGAGACCTTCTTATTTATTTGCAATTTATTTGCAACACCACAGTGTTGCAAAATATATTATATTTTCATCTAGTATTTTTGTCATTTATATGGAAGTCTTTATTATATCTCAAATGTATTTGTGTATATAGTATGAGGTAGGGATTTAGCTTCTTTTTTTACCCATAGAAACATCCCATATTGTCTGCTTCTCATAGAAACAGTTAATTTTTCCTTTATTCCTTTTTTTAAAACCTACTATTAGTTTCTATTTCTATTTCTATCTTATTTTTCTGAATATCCATACAGTAATAAGCATGCATAAATGCTTTTGGAAAAAATTGGGATATAAATATAATTTTTAAAATAAACTGATAAATTAATCACTTTCTATATATTTGATACTATGCCATGTACTGTGGACAATACAAACAACATAAGAGATATTCCTTACCTCAAAAACTTCCCAATATACTTAAGACCATTTGTCTACTGTACAAGAAACAAAAAAAAATCATACACAATTCAGAGAAATGTTAGATTCTGGTATAACACACAAGACAGACTAGTACTGTGCGTGTTCAGAAGAAAAGATTAAGGGGAAAAGTAAGACTCATTGTAATCAATGATTGTAATAAATATTGAGAAATATCAATGATCAATGATTTTATTTTTGTTTTTTTTCAGTGGAATCATATCTGATCTTTTTCCTGGAGTCCAAATTCCAGAACATGATTATGGTATATTGCAGTCAACAATTATAGATGTCATAAATAGACAGAATCTTCAGCCTGAGGCATGTATGGTTAAAAAAGTGATACAGTTCTATGAAACTATGCTGGTAAGACACGGTGTGATGTTAGTTGGGCCAACAGGAGGTGGCAAGACCACAGTTTACAAAATACTAGCAGAAACTTTAGGGAATTTGCGAAAACTTGGTATAGACAATCCCTTTTACCAACCAGTTAAAACTTATGTTCTTAATCCTAAATCGATTACAATGGGTGAATTATACGGCGAAGTTAATAATGTAACCTTGGAGTGGAAAGATGGTCTGATGGCACTAAGTGTCCGAGCAGCTGTGAATGACACTTCAGAAGACCATAAATGGATCATCAGTGATGGGCCCGTGGATGCTCTTTGGATTGAAAATATGAATACAGTGTTGGATGATAACAAGATGCTTTGTCTGGCTAACAGTGAGAGGATCAAACTTACACCTCAAATCCACATGCTTTTTGAGGTAAATACATATGTCTTACTGTGGTGTGAAATCATTCATTAGACTGGCATGCTATCATCAATATTTTTTTTCTTGCTGATAAATTGTTTACTATCTGTAAGGCCTACCATGGTGTTTTGTTTACATACTAAATTGTTTACATCCTTATTAAATTGTCCTTTCATAGTAGAGTGTGCATCCTGAGAACAAAAGACTCTCAAATATTCCTGTCTCTCTATAAACAGGAAATACAATAAATTCTATCTTCCTCAGCACTTGTTTCCTTTCTTTTGGAGATAGTTAATAAATATATTGATGATGTTACATGATTTGAAATGCTTTCCAAGTTTAAAAAAATTCTATTAAAAATTTTTTTTTAATTAAAAAACGTTATATTTACTATGAATAAATTATCTCTCTGTGGTATGAATATTTGGTGAAGGGATTGGAAAAGGATTGTGGACCTAATTGTGTGGTATTCTGGACGATACCACCCCTGCTGTACCCATTCATCAAACATTGATTGAATGCCTACCGTGTGCTAGGCATTCAGCTTGGTATCCGATATAAGAATGAAAAAGTGAAGAAGACAAAAGTGAAGAGGATAATGCCAAATCCTTATGGGAAGGATTTGGCATTATCCTCTTTAGGGTTTTTTTTCACCTTATGCCTCACTTACCTTTCTTCCTCCATTTTCGATTACTTAAGGCTGTCTGTCTCCCTTTCCTACAAAGCCTTTCAGTGTTAAGTTTAAACATGTGATCCATTAGCATTAAAGGTGAAGAATTAGGAAGTATTATTAGCTATTTTTTGTTCAACTTCCTTCAACTGCAGGTGCAAGATCTAAGGGTTGCCTCTCCTGCAACAGTCAGTCGATGTGGAATGGTGTTTGTGGATCCCGAAGAACTGAAATGGATGCCTTATGTTAAAACATGGATGAAGAGTATTTCTAAAAAAGTAAGTACAACCAGATACACCATAACATATCCGTCTGTCAGGATGGAGGCCCTTGCCTGCCCAAACTGTAGTAAATTAAGAGACTTCATTGAGCTTCATGGAGGGAAATTACAATACTGAACCTACTGCCTGTCCCTAAGAATTCTTGAGAACCTCCAGAAATGTTTATATCCTCCCCAGATCCGTCCTCATTATCTGTTACCTCAGCCTGCCCCGCTGCCTCGCCGCTCTGATTCCTGGCCACTCTGCCTGGCTTCTCCCCAGATTGGTTCCTCTGCCTGCAAGCACAAACGCTTCCTTAAGTCCCCCAAAAACAGCTAGAACGGGTTGGGCCATTAAAAAAGACTTTGCAGATGGCTTGGGATAATGAGAAGGAATCACAATGAAGAACATTTTAATCCAGGCACTGTCATTGTTTTTAGATTGTAAGAGCCACTAACATCTCTGAGAGAAAAGAAAATGAGTTTCCCTCCCACCCAATCTTAGGTTTCTGACCCAAGATGTCTTCTAATCTCAGAGGAGACATCCCAAATTATTATATGGAACTACTCAGGTCTATATCACCTTCTGTACCCTCTCCATTCTAAAATAGAAGTCCTCTTTCTTTGAAGTGTTGTGCCCCCGTCCCAGCCCCCATTCCAGAGAGCCATCTTCTTTCTGCCTCTCCCCCTGCAAAGATGAAACAGAAAACAATTGTTTTTTTCATTCTTAGGCATCAACATTGGAACAATAATATGTTCTAGTTTCAGAGCACATTATAAAAGAAAATAAGCCTCAGAATCGAGAACTCATCATGACTATAAGATTTTAAACCTTCGCAAATTTACTTTTCTTTTAAATCAAAAGGCTATATTACTTACGGCACTTTTAGGTTTATAGAAAAGCTTAATGGGAAGTACAGAGCATTATCATACACTCCTTCCCCTCCAAACATAGTTTTTCCTACTAACATCCCCCATTTATGGTATATTTGTTAAAAGTGATTTGTTCAAATTGACGAAACATTAGTGACACATTACTATTAACCAAAGAGCATAGTTTACGTTAGGGTTCACTCTCTCTGTTACACAATTCTGTGAGTTATGACAAATGTGTAATGTCATGTGTCCACCCTTACAGTATCATACATAATCGTTTCACTGACTTAAAATCTGTGCTACTCATCCATCCATACCCCTCCCAACCCTTGGCAACCGCTGATCTTTTTACTGTCTCTATAGTTTTGTCCTTTCCAAATGTCAAGTAATCGGAATCATACAGTATGTAGCTTTTTCAAATTGGCTTCTTCACTTAATAATATGTTTTTAAGTTTCCTTCATGTCTTTCTGTGGCTTGATAGCTCATTTCTTTCTGGTTCTGAGTAATATTCCATTGTATGGATTTACCAAGCTTATCCATTCACCCGCTGAAGGCTATCTTGATTGCTTCCAGGTTTTGGCATTTATGAAGAAAGCTCCTATAAACATCTGTGAGCAGGTTTTTGTGTAGACTTAAGTTTTCAGTTCATTTAGGTAAAATATCTAGGAGTGTGATTGCTGGATCATATGGTAAAAAAAAAATTTTAAGACTTTATTTATTTGTCAGAGAGAGTGACAGAGTGAGAGAGAGCATGTGCACAAGCAGGGAGAGGAACAGGGGGAGCTGCAGAGGCAGAGCGAGAAGCAGTCTCCCCACTGAGCACAGAGCCCTGTTGCGAGACTCAATCCCACAACCCTGGGATCATGCCCTGAACTTAAGGCAGACGCTTAACCACCTGAGCCACCCAGCTGTCTCCGTATGGTAAAATTTTATTTAGCTTTCTAAGAAACTGCCTGTTTGTCTTCCAAAGTGCTGTACCATTCTGCACTCCCACCAGCGATGAATGAGAAATCTTGCTGCACATCCTTACCAGCATTTGGTGATGTTGGTGTTTTAGCTTTTCGCCATTCAAATAGATATGTCTCCTTGTTTTAATGTGCATTTCTCTAATGTGTGATCATGAGTGTCTTTTCATATGCTTATTTGTCATCGTTTATCTCCTTTGGTGAGGTGCCTGCTCAATCTTGCTCCATTTTTATTGGGCTGTTTACTCTTTTTGAGCTTTACAAGTTCTTTGCAATTTTTTGGATACAAGTTCTTTGTCAGGTAAAAATTTTCCCCCAGCCCGGCTTTTCATTCTCTTAACAGCCTTTCACTGAACACAAGTTTTTAATTTTAACAAAGTCCAACTTACCAGATTCTCTTTCATGGATTGAGCTTTTGGCATTATATCTGAAACCCATTTCCAAACTTAAGGTCATCTAGATTTTTATCTGTTATCTTCTAGAAGTTTTATAGTTTTGCTTTTCACATTTATGTCTGTGATCCACTTTGAGTTAACTTTTGTGAAAGGTGTAATATCAGTGGCTACATTCATGTTTTTTTATATATGGATGTCCAGTTGTTCCAACACCATTTACTGAAAACACCATCCTGGCATGCCTGGGTGACTCAGTTGGTTAAGCATCTGCCTTCAGCTCAGGTCATGATCCCAGGGTCCTGGGATCGGGCCCCATGTGGGACTCCCTGCTCAGCAGAGAGCCTGCTTCTCTCTCTCCCTCTGCCTGCCGCTCTGCCTCTCTCTCTCTCCATCAAATAAATAAAAGTCTTTAAAAAGGAAGGAAAGAAGGAAGGAAACATCATCCCTTCTTCAGTGGATTCCCTTTGTTCCTGTGTGATAGATGGTTGACTACATTTGTATGGGTCTATCTCTGGGTTCTCTATTCTGTTCCATTTATCTATGAGTCTGTTCTTTTGCCCTTATCACACTGTCTTGATTACTGTAGCTTTTTAGTAATTCTTAAAGTCAGATATCGTCACTCTTCCAACTTTGTTCTTCAACAATGTGCTATTTTGGGTATTTCAACTATCCATATAAACTTTATAATCAGTTTGCTGATATACACAAAATAGCCTGCTTGTTGTGATTCAGACTATAGTGAATCTATAGATCAAGTTAGGAAGTGTTGACATCTTAACAATATTGGATCCCCCATCCATACACATTGAATATCTTTCTGTTTACTTCGGTCATCTCTATCTTCTTTCATCAGAGTCTTGTAGTTTTCCTTACTTTGCCCTTGTACGTATTTTGTTGGATTTACACCTAAGTATTTAATTTTTTGTGCTAATATAAATGGTGTTATATTTTCCATATCAAATTCCAATTATCCATTGCAAGTATATAGGAACTGACTTCTGTATCTTGACCTTGCATCCTGTAACATTGCTGTAAGTGCTTATTAGTTCCAGGTCAAGTCTTTGGCATTTTCACAATATAGGACACTGTCTGCTACCACTACCCAGAATCTCCTCATATGTTTCTTCCAAACCACAGATTTTTAAAAATTTCAATTTGTTTCATATCTTGTGATGTTTTTACCCTTTAATCTAAAAGTCACAGACTATATTGTAATACACAGATTTAAACTAATTCATTTCTAAATTTAATTGCATATTTCATCTGGTCTTACTGAAATATTATTTGTTTGTATGATTTTCAGTTGAATGAGGACACCCAAGAGTATATACTGAATCTTTTCCAACGTTATGTTGATGATGGTTTACATTTTATCAATAAAAAATGTGGCCAAGCAATCCCACAAGTGGACATCAGCAAAGTTACTACACTCTGCTGCTTATTGGAGTCTTTGATACTTGGGAAGGATGGAGTTAATTTGACAATGGTATGAAAGGTTTTTCTCCTTGCTATAAAGCTAGGAAAATGAGATTGTTGTATAGATGCTTTGTAAATAGATAACTAAATTTTCTATAAAATGATCATTTGATTTTCAAGTTAATTTTTTAAAGGAGTAATGATTGTAAATAGATTCATAGAATCTCAAAATTGGAAGGAATGTCAGAGAACCTATAGTTTACTCTTGTACTCAATGTTTAAATTCCCTATAGTCTGCAACACATTCTGCAACACATTCCCAGTATGTTTCTGGCTAGCAGCTGCTTAAATATAACTTCATGCAGGTGTAAACAAAGTGATAATAGTCCACTAAAAGACAACCTTGAGCTTTTTTCTACATATCCCTTGCCATTCATTATCTTGTACTTGTATAAAACATTGCTCTGTGGACTACTGAGTCAACTCTAAGAAACATATACCATGCCCTTTTTAAAATGCATGTGTCTCAACAAAAGAAAACAATCTTCAGGCTTTGCAATTTAAGGATTCTTGTTATATTAACAAATAAAATACTAAAACTCTTTCTCTTTGTTTTTTCAGGAACAAACAAAACTGAATACAATGCTATGTCAGACTTTTGTATTCTGTTATTTATGGTCTTTGGGTGGTAATCTAACTGAAAACTACTGGGATTCTTTTGATACATTTATTAGAACACAATTCGATGATAATCCTGATGCCAGGGTAAGAACTAAATAAGTTTCATTTTAACATAATATATCTGAATCATTAAAATTAAATTTCAAGACTAAAACTTTGAAAGACTTAGTTCTACAACAAATAAAAATCCTTCATTAAAAGAATTTATTAAATTATTCACTTTTTAAAACCACAGAGAGCACTTATTGTATTAAAATTTTTCATAATCCTCCCCCAGCCATACGAAGAAAGTAAGGTATAAAAGAATATTAAAACTCCCTACCATAGGGGCACCTGGGTGGCTCAGTGGGTTAAGCTTCTGCCTTCAGCTCAGGTCATGAACCCAGGGTCCTGGGATCAAGCCCAGCATCGAGCCCCGCATCGAGCCCCGCATCGAGCCCCGGCATCGGCATCGGGCACTCTGCTCAGCAGGGAGCCTGCTTCCCCCTGTCTCTCTGCCTGCCTCTCTGCCTACTTGTGATCTCTTTCTCTCTGTCAAATAAATAAAAAATTTTTTAAAAACCTTCCTACCATAAACAAATATTGAATTCTAGTTAGTACATTTCTTTTTCACAGTGTTATGGTTTGACAATTCAGAATTTACTTTCTATACTTTCTAAGATTGAGCAAATGAATAAATATGTTGAGGATAATGTCAACCAGGTTTCTCACTGTTAGAAAAAGGATTTACAAATGTGGAAGGGGAGATATTAGAAGGCACCTGTGTTCTTTCATTGGAATTGGAAGTCTTGGTTCTCATAGATCAAAAAATGTATATACATATATGGAAATTAATACATATATTCATACATACATTAATTTCCTAGTTCTGTGTGCTGATAAGAACTAGAAGAAGACAACTCAGGAGCAATGAACATACCTAGTATGCTCATTTCTAAATACTGTTCTCCGTGAAAGGGAACCAAAGCTCTGTAATGACATAGCTGGAGTAAGACAGGGGAAAGTACAAAATGAGCCTAGAACATCTTCTTATGGCAGGTAGCAAAGAAGTGCTCCAAGAATGATCACACATCTCAAAGGAACACAGGAGCCAGTTTGAGGGACTCCCATTGACCAAATCTAGACAGATTTGAGCATCAAAATAAATAATAATAGTATGGAATTAAAAGCCTTTGCATGAAATAAAAATCTATGAGTTGATATTCAGAACAAAAATATACCTGAATAAATAAATAAATGGGGGAGAAGGAAGAGCTCTTTCTTTTCTTTTTAATATTATTTATATATTTATAGATATATTTATTTATAGTAACATATAATGTATTATTTGTTTCAGGGGTACAGGTCTGTGATTCATCAGTTTTACACAATTCACAGCACTCATCATAGCACATACCCTCCCTAGTGTCCATCACCCAGCCACCCTATCCCTCCCTCCCCACCCCCCAGCAACCCTCAGTTTGTTTCCTGAGATTAAGAGTCTCTTATGGTTTGTCTCACAGAAGAATACCATTTAATCTACATAGAAGAAATGATGGAGTTAGAAAGTCATTACTTTGCAGCCATCATAGTAATAATTGATTTAGGCAAGAATTATCAATGGATGCTAAAAATTGTGGAAGAAGGCTAGATGACAGACAATATTTACATAGTTTCAAAGTATCTCCTACAAATTATTGATTAATTGCAGAGAGAAAAATAGTATTGTTAGAGTAAAGAAACCTTGCAGACACTACTTTAAGAAATCAATTTAACATCATCAGCATTAGGAGTGCCTAACCAGTGCCTCCTGATACAGAGTGCTGAGAAGGACACAACCTCACTTGTGAAGTATTCCTTTCAAACATGCATGCCCTGAATTTAATTATGGGAATACCCCTGGAATACCCAAGTTGAGGAGCATTCTATAAAATAAGCTGGCCTATATTCTCCAAAATGTCTGTCATGGGAGACAGAGAAAGCTGAGGAACTTTTTCAAATGAAGAGGCTTAAGAGGTATAACTGAATACAATGGACTATCCTGTGTTGGATCCAAGACTAGGGAAAATATAGCTGTAAGTGGCGTTATTAAAAACACTGACAATATTTGGATTTGGAATGTAAATTAGGTAATAACATATCACCATTCAACTTTCTGATTTTGATCACTTTAATGTGACTATATAAGAAAATATCCTTGTTCCTTAGGAAATACACAGTTATTTAGAGTAAGGTGGAATAGTGTATACAATTAACTCTGATAGAGTAGGAAGAGCAATAATAAAGCAAAGGGGGCAAAATGTAAACAATCAATCTAGGTAAAGAATATATGGAGTTCTTTGCACTGTTGTTTTAAGTTTTAAACTATATAAAAGTAAAAAGTTACCAAAAGAAGAAAAAAATTCCCTAAGAATCTGAGCTCTGTGGATTAGGACCTTCTAGTAGATATGAGACCTTTCTGAATCCCCAAGATGATGGTATCATAATTGGACAGGATGGGCTGGGTTTTTTTTTGTTTTTTTTTTTTTTTTAAAGACTTTATTTATTTATTTGAGAGAGAGGCAGTGAGAGAGAGCATGAGCGAGGAGAAGGTCAGAGGGAGAAGCAGACTCCCCACGGAGCTGGGAGCCCGATGCGGGACTCGATCCCGGGACTGCGGGATCATGACCTGAGCCGAAGGCAGTTGTCCAACCAACTGAGCCACCCAGGCATCCCATCGGGATGGGCTGTTTTAAGGACAGTTGGGAATATGAGACAGACAGATCCCTCTTGGGGAGCCTGCTTTTCCCTTTCCCTCTGCCTGCCACCCCCACCCCCACTTGTGGTTTCTCTCTCTTTCTCTGTCAAATAAGTAAATAGAATTTAAAAAAATTTTTTAGGGGCGCCTGGGTGGCTCAGTGGGTTAAAGCCTCTGCCTTCAGCTCAGGTCATGATCCCAGAGTCTTGGGATCAAGCCTCATATCAGGCTCTCTGCTCAGCAGGGGGCCTGCTTCCCCACCCCCTCTCTGCCTGCCTCTCTGCCTACTTGTGATCTCTGTCTGTCAAATAAAATCTTTTTTTAAAAATGTTTTAAAAAGAAAAGAAAAAGTGAAGCTTTTCATAACCTGGCCCCTGTACTCCCAGATTCATCTCTCACTGTACATACTGCTCCTGTATTTCCAGTATGCTTGGCACTTCCCATGTCTTCAGCCTTCTTTTCACCCTCCTTCCCCATCCCATTTCTTCATTGCCCATAGCACTCCTGCTTGTCCTTTAAGTCTGAACTGTTGTGTCACCACCCTTTGGAAGCTTTCCTGAATCTCCAGCCATCACCATAAAACTCTCTGGCAAGTAGAAAGGAGTCATCCTGCCTTTGTAAATGTACTAACTCCACTGGAATCTTAATTCTCTGTAATATTAACTGATATGCTTCTGTTTCCCCATATGAATTTCAAGGTCACTGAAGGCAGAGACTGGGTCTCAAATTCAGCATTTGCCTCTACCACCAAGCACAGTAGCTGGAAAGGAGTAAGCCCCTGAATGTTGACTTGAATTGAAAATGCTTTACAATTCTAATCTAACGTGTCTTTTTTTTCTTCAAAGATTTTATTTATTTGAGAAAGAGAGAGAGTACAAGCCAGGGGAGGGGCAGAGAGACAGGCAGACTCCCTGCTGAGCGAGGAGCCCAGTGCGGGGATCAGTCCCAGGACCCTGAGTTCAGGACACAAGCCGAAGTCAGACACTTAGCTGACTGAGTCAAACAGGCGCCTCCTAATATAAGGTTTTAAGATAATATATCAGGGGTTTTGTGCATTGTATTGCATGGTTATGTTTAAAGTATTAGACTCTGATACCTAAGAAAAGAAAGAAACAAAGAAAAAAGAAAAAGAAAAAAGAAACCCAAATACGTTCATATTCTACGACTGCCTTTGTTTATGTGTGAATTTCCCTATTGCTGCGTGGCAATCCAATGAAAGTGGTATTTGATTTTATACTTCAGCTTCCCAGTTCTGGTGATCTGTGGAGCATTCACTTGGACTTTGATACCAAACGGCTAGATCCCTGGGAACGAATCATACCCACCTTCAAGTACAGCCGAGATGTTCCTTTTTTTGAAATGCTCGTCCCCACAACTGACACAGTGCGCTTTGGGTATCTAATGGAAAAACTGCTGGCAGTCAGGCATTCGGTGCTGTTTACGGGAATAACTGGAGTTGGCAAGGTAGGAAACCTATCTGAAACAGGAAGGTCTGTCCCCAAATGAGGGCTTGGTGGACTTAGAGTTATAAGCCCCAGAAATAACACATTATTTTTCAGACAAAATTCTTTTGAATTCTGATCATTTTCCAGGAAGAATGTAACTATGCTGAATCTGTATTTATCTTGGGGATTACTCCAAAGTTTGCCAGTTTCTGAATAAATCCTTGGGGTCAAGACCACATAAATCAGAGGACTTGTGGACTAGCACGTTTTAGGTTTGGGGGCTTTTGGGGGCTTTTATGTCATATCCCTTGGGATTTCCGAGCCTGCCACCACACAGGATAAGGCGGGAATTGGTCAGAACAGTTTGTGTCCCCAGCAGACTGTTGATAAAGATCACTCCTGCCCATTTACTTCTACCCTACACAGCAATGGTGTTTGGAAAAAGTAGAGTATAGGGGGAAATGTTGATTGTTTGTCTGCTTGGCTTGGGGACAGTCCACATAAACAGAGATTCACACTGATCCTCTATATTATTTCAGTTTTTTTCCTTCTCTTTTTTTCCCCTCCAAGTTATTTTTAAAAGAAGTTTGGGTTCTTCTAGGACTCGTGCTACCAAATCAACTTGGATAGGAACAAAGCAAACTTAGCAAAACTTTTGCTAAGATATAGCTGGTTAGAATATCTCTTTGGCACTGATAAATATAATTAAATAGAGTCTCCAGGAAGAAGGTAGACATTTCGATCTAGCTTTAACCTATCTCCTTCATCCTGTCTCTTACTCTTTGTACTGGATTATTACTGATGTGGACAACTGAAAGATATACTGAATATATATATTAACATATTTTTAAATTTAAAGTCTGTCATTGCAAAAGGATTGTTGAATAGAATTCAGGAATCAGCTGGCTATGTTCCTGTTTATCTAAATTTTTCTGCTCAAACTTCATCTGCAAGAACACAAGAGATCATTGAGTCAAAACTGGAAAGGAAAAGAAAAAATATACTAGGTAAGAGTGAACATTTTTATTTGTCTCACCCAAATTATTTATCAAACCAATAATCACGAAAATACTTCATGTAATAAAATTACAAACGGGTACTTTCTCTGCTTAATTTACTTGAAGGGGATTCTGTGAGTGGCATTCTTTCCTGTGCTGTACATCCAGATATCTTACCGGTAGCACGCGGCAGTTCATTTGTCATCACCTACAACGTAGAACATCTTCAGTCTCTGCCTCTCTGTGGCTGCCCCTCTCCACACACGCTTTCAAGCCTGCATTGATTTCCCTTTATTTGAAACCAACCAACCAACAAACCACTTTATATCTGGTGCACTGAGTTATCCCAGTTCTGCAAGGAATTGGCTCGAAACTGTCTAGGTTTTTTCTTCAGTCAGTGCTTTCAGCCAGGCTTGTGGGATCTCCCTCATCATCCCATATTAACTGCTTAGATAAATAGCTTAAATTTCTGGTCCTTTGCAGCTATTTTGAGTCAGGTCTAATGTAAAGTTTCAACCCCAAACCCAATGTAAGGCTCCTCCTCTCTTCTGTCGTGGACCTGGTTTGTGGGTCACAGCCCTGGAGGTGGACCGGGGCTTGGGGTGCCCTTTGGCCCTTCCTGGCCCTCCCTGTAGGAGGCTCTGGTATGTCAGGATGGGAGGAGGGGAGGACAGGACAGTGTTCCCCCTAACTGGCATTATATGGGCTTCCACATGGATTGTCCCTGCTTCTCTTGCTAGTGCTGAATGTCGTCTGTGCTATCTGTGTGGCAGGCTTCCAGGAGCAGCTCCCTGAGGGACTCCCCAAAAAGCTGTGCACAGGTCAGGCATTGGCCTTCCCATTGGAAGCTTCCATAATGTTGGGAATCAGAGTCCCAGCCCTCACTCAGACCCACCCTCAGCCGCTTTAGTGCCTCCTCTCTATTACCTTTTCCCTACTCTGGTAGGCACAGGGCAGTGGATGTCTGTCTCTCTGGTGGGAGACCGATGTCTTTATGAATGATGCTCTTTGAGTCCCTCCCCACTCCTGTCCTGCTGCTTGGCTTCTGGAGGATGGAGTGGGGCACTGAGTTTGCCTTGGTTCCTTCATTGTTGGTAAGAGCTGGATGCCAGAGTGGGCATCTCTGCTTAGGCTGTTTTCTTTTCTCTGGCAATATTTTTTTTTTTTTTGACTAGTGTGTATATTGATGTTCTCTATGTTAAATATGACATTGTGAAGTTCTACCGTACTGGATTTCCCTTTGATGTGTTTCCCTTTGATGTGCTTTTCTTTGTTTGTTTGTTTTTTTAAGATTTTATTTATTTATTTGATGGACAGAGATCACAAGTTGGCAGAGAGGCAGGCAGAGGGAAGCAGGCTCCCCGCTGAGCAGAGAGCCCAATGCGTGGCTCGATCCCAGGACCCTGGGATCATGACCTGAGCCGAAGGCAGAGACTTTAACCCACTGAGCCACCCAGGCACCCCGTGTTCAGAATGCTTTTCAATATCCAGCCCTGTTTTCCTTGTGGCAGGTGGCATTTTTGTGAGGAAGCTTTTGGAGTACTTCTGTTTCCCGCTCTGAAAAGAAAATGACCTTCCTTACCCCATGCCAGGCCACACAGTTGGGGAGGACAGTGGCAGTGACTGGGATTGAGAAAGATCCAGACCTGACTGGAGAGCTGGCATCATCCTGCCCCTCTGGGAGTGAGGGTGGGGACCCACCTGACAGTGGGTGTCTCAGCCCCGTTCACCTCTCCCTGCTGGGGCCCTCCTCACTCAGAACTGAACGCATTTCAACCTACAGAGTGTTCAGAGTCCAAAGCCTTACCTGACCTTTGTCTTACATTTTCCAATGGCAAATCTTAATTCTTAAATTCATTTTATTCCCCAGGAGCCCCAGGAAATAAACGAGTTGTGATTTTTGTTGATGATTTAAACATGCCCAGACTGGATCGCTATGGCTCTCAGCCTCCAATTGAATTACTTCGGCAGTATCAAGATTTTGGTGGATTTTATGACAGAAACAAACTCTTTTGGAAAGACATACAGGTCACTTTAGGTTTTAAGTTACTTTGTGTGTTTAAATGTAAACAGTAAGAAAAGATGGGGCATTTGTTTGCTAGGGCTGCCATACAAAACACCATAGACTGGGTGACTCCAACAACAGAGATTTATTGTCTCCCAGTTGTAGAGGCCGGAAGTCTGAGATCAAGAGGTCAGCAGGGTTGCTTTCCTCTGAGGCTTCTCCCCCTGGCTTGCAGATGCCTGTCTTCTCCCTATGTCTTCTCATGATCTTCCCTCTGTATCTGTGTCCAAATGTCCTCTTCTTATAAAGACACCAGTCATACTGGACTAGAGCCCACCCTAATAACCTCATTTTTACTTAATTACCTCTTTAAAGACCCTATCTCCAAATATAGTCTCATTCTGAGATGCCGGGGCTTGGGCTTTCAGCATATGGTTGGGCATGGGTAGAGGAGGACACAATTCAGCCTCTAACCTATAGCCTTGGTGTTTTCTTATAGGTGAGTCAATGTAGTTAATTGATATTAAATTCTTGCCCTGCTTTATTTGGGAGATTCAGGAATAAGTGAGATAGGCGTATCTCCCCAAGGGGTGAGCTTCAGGGGGTAGACGAACACAGGTATTTATAATGCAGGGTGATGAGCAGGGAGAAACTGGAGGGAGGCAGGGTGGGTACTTCTTGAAGCTGAGAGAAGCCTTCCCAGAAGATGATGTTGGAGGAGGATTTTGTGATCAGAACATGGCAGAACAAGGGAAAAGAGCATTTTGCATCTCGAGGCAGGGAGCTTGGAACACCACAGTGCTATGGAATGTGGACACCAAAGTGGCAAGAGATGCAGAGGTCAGCCCAGGGGGCCATGGTGCCATGACAAGGAATGTGGATTCATAGATGCACAGCCTCTGGAAGAACTGTCATGGAAAGTTTCCCTTGGCCACGGGGGAGGAGTGGTCTAAGAGGAGGCAAGACCAGAGGCAATTACAATATCATGTAGGGTCAGTTGAAAATGTTATGACCAGAGGCTCATAGGAACCGAACTCTGTATTTCCCCCAGGAGCAGTGGTTCAGTGTGTGTTAACTCAGTGTGTTAACTATTTGTGTTAACAAATAACAAGAATCGACTATACTTAATATTTGTTGAACGAATATCTTCTAACCTCACGTACAAATTCTTAACCGGTTTTGAAGATTACATTCTTACATAGATATGTTTCCACCGAGAGATGCATTAGCTGAGTGACCTCGAGCAACTTAACTTCCCCGGGTCTTGATTTTTTTCATCTACAGAATGAGGGTAAGGGTAGTGATCTCCTGGGTGGCTGTGAGGATTAAGTCAGACAATGTGTAGGAAGACATAAGGTAATGCTGTCACATGGTAGGTCTTTGGAAAAGGGTTGGTTTGCGTCCCGCCACCGGTATGGGCAGCTGTCATCTCCTGCTTGGCTGGGTGACTCGCGTGGGTTTCTTCCCACCCAGGATGTCACGATCGTATCGGCATGTGCACCCCCAGGCGGGGGCCGCAACCCCGTGACTCCCCGCTTCATCCGCCACTTCAGCATGCTGTGCCTTCCCATGCCCTCAGAGCACAGCCTGAAGCAGATTTTCCAGGTGAGTGAGAATTTAAACCTCGGCAAGGGGCCAAAAGAAAACACGTCTGTTCCCAAATTCCCACAGCGAGAATAGGCTGTGGTGTTTCTGAGGAGCCCACCTGTGCCTTTTCTGAGCAGAAAGCAGGTAAACACAGGGGCATCTGCGCAGTAGCTGACCGGCGGCCGCATCACTGCCTCTGTGTTTGTGGTCCCAGAACTAGTTTCCAGAATGCAGAGACTGCCAAAGCCTTTGAAGAAGGTTGTATCGTGGGCCCCTGCCACTTAGCACTCAGCAGACCCCATCCCGCACCTGCCCCCCGCCTCTGTGCTCCTCTCATACTTGACCAGCTCCCCATACGCTGGCAAGCTCAAGTGCAGTGCACCTGACCTAGACTTCATCGCCTCCCTGCCACCACCACCTCCGACAAAAACAACCACCCATACTTCTTGCACCCCTACAAACTTCCCTAAGAGGCCATTTCCTCTGCCTTTAAGTGGGAAAAATAACCATACCTCCCCACAAGTGCTTAGCAGAAATGTTCAGTAAAAGGTGCAACGTTATTCTGAGTAGGATGTTGAGAGAACATGAAGCAGCACGACTAGAGCGAGCGCGCCATAACCAACCACAAAAGCTCATGGCGAAGATAGCGGGCTGAGCCTTGGGGGACAAGAACAGACAGGGAGGAACAGATCCTGGGAACAGAAGGCACACGGGCAAATGCAGTCACAGGGACGAGAAATAGTGATGTGGGCATACAGGTAGAACAAGACTTTTCACTGACTGGTCTAGAGAAGCTGACTTGGTGGGTAAATGACCGAGGAGCCAAAGAGGGGCAGTGACACATTCATACATGTCTTAGCGTTTCCTTACTGAAAATGTATACACCAAAAATATGCATCACTGTACATTCTAAAGGTAAACTGAGCAGCACACAACAAATTCAATTGATAATGTTGTCATCAAATTAGATGTAATTTCTAATCAGAAAGGTATAACAGCGGTAATTGAAACCAACAATCAACTCCATGAACTACTCACAGCGTGCTCATGGCAAAGCGTCCTGCCCCCAGACTGTGGGAATTCTGGCTCTAGTGCGTAGTCTTAGTAGAAGCTTTTCAAAATTGTCAATTATGTCAGGTAAGCCAGACCTTTGAATAGAAGACCAAGCTGTGGTCCTTAGTAAACTCTGAAGAGTTTACTTCTAATGAAGTAATGCTAATTTTAATTTATGAATATCAGTTGAGTAGCCCTTAATTTCATTTCTTAAAGAGATATTTACTGACCATGTACTGGGTGCCAGACATTGGTATTACATTTTAAACAAAGAAGATACCACCCTTGTCCTCATGGGGCTTCTACCATGGAGACAGATAATAAACAGATAAATGAACTAATAACTATATATAAAAAACTGTATAATATGGTTTTATATATATAATTGTAAATACAAGTTTGTAATGGATGGAGAATAAACAGACTAGATTTTAATTTTTTATATAGTATATATATGTAATATGTATAGTAAAATTTTATTTTTTATATATGTATTTTTTATATATTTTTATTTTTTATATATTTTGGGATGCTCCTACCATATGGAGAATGAGAAACTCATATTGGGGGCCCAGGAGGGGGCAGCTCAAAAGATATTCCTTGTAAGCTGCTGAAACTAATGTTCAATGAGGAAGCTCATTGAAACAAATACTTGAGTCTATTTTAAAATCCTATATGAAAGCCCAAAATCTAAAGTCACAAGGACTGACTTACAAGCATTGATGTGCATTCTGGTGCCTTCCCATCACCATTGTGAAGGAAATTTACCTATTCAAAAATCTGTAACAACTGTCCCAAGCATCTGGAGGCAGCGAGCTAGCTAATAAATATGTACTTGGGGATGGTGGCAGGTTATATATGAGAAGATGAGAGAGCCATAAGAGACACTGACAGAAGGAGTCAGGGAAGGCCTAAGGAGATGACAGGTGACCTAAAACACAGGAGTGAAAAAGTGCCTGCCAGGAGAGAGCCCTAAGGAGGTGGGTGGGGTGGGATAGAGCTGTGCAAAGGCCCTGAGGAGAGGAAAGAGCCTGGGTGGTTCGGCCTGTGCAGCTGGGTCATAGTGAGCAGTGGGGAAGAGGGCAAAGTGAGGGGCTGGGCAAGTGAGTCTGGACTGACAGGAGAGGGCAGTGCCTGATCTTTCTGACTAAATTTAACTCAAGAGAGACAGGAGTGGAAATGGAGAGGCCAATAGGAGAAGGAAGGGCCGAAGAAGCCCAGATGAACGAGTCAGGGCTGGAATGGGGTGATGTCTGGGAACCAGAGAGATTCAAGACGTGCAGTTAAGCTTGACTGTGGGGACAGAGAATGGAAGGTGTCAAAGGAGACTTGCAAGTTCCTGATCTGAGTGTGGGGTAAGGCCCTATGCTGAGACCGGGAAGCTGAAGGGGGGCAGGTTGTAGTTACAAGTAAGTTGCACTTTAAACAGACGTGAGGTTGAAGTCTATGGACCTGTTGGTCATGGGCCCATAAATATCAAAGAGAGGCCCTCGACTCGCTTCCAGATGAGTTTGGGCACCCCACAATGATCCTCTGGACCTACGGGAAGCAGAAGTCTAAATTATATGGAGAGTAAGTGCAGTCAGTTCAATGGTCAGATACACATGCTTCTCAGGCATCACCAGACTATCTCAGAAGACAGGAGTAGCCCATCCTCGGGGACATATTCTGAAGTGAATTGCAGAGTCTTATCACCCATAAGTCCTTGCTTTGGCATTTGGCTTTCTAATTACTAGAAAAAGCATCATCAGATCTGGAGTATTTGAAAGATGATAAATTTTTGGTGTTAAGAACAATCTAACCCTCTCACACTATGTTCCTTGTTCTAGGCCATCTTAAATGGCTTCCTCAGTGACTTTCCACCAGCTGTAAAACAAACCTCATCAAACATTGTGGAAGCTGCAGTTGAGATTTATAACAGAATGAGTGTTGATCTTCTGCCAACCCCGGCCAAGTCCCATTATGTCTTTAACTTGAGGGATTTATCCAAATGTGTACAAGGTAATGTATGGAACCCTCATTCTCTGACCTGCACCCTCCCTTCATTTCCATTTGCCCCAATCTCTCAGGAGAATTATATGTATGAGTGTCTGTGCCCCACCTAGAAATCTCATTACTTGTTCCCTATTCAAGCCACCCTCTACCCCCACCCCGGCCTTGACAACGTCACAGCTGCCCTCAGACCATCAGCATCCTCTTCCATTTCTTTCTCCCAACTGATGACCTGTCTTTTCATTTTACCCCCCCAAAAAAAAAAAAGAAGAAAAATTGATCCAGAACTACCTCATCTTCCAATTATCCCAGACCACCTGCATCTGCCTCCCTCCTACTGCAGTGGCTGAGTTGTCCCTGCTCCAGTCACATGCCAGTACCCCCCTCTGACACATTAAGTGTCCCCCTCCTCTTCAGCCTATTCAAGGATTTTACTCTCATGTTGTAGGGTTCATTCTGTCTGCCATGCATACATACCTATTTGTAGAGTAAGTATTCTCCCTATCCCCCTCTGCACTGTGTTGTGAGAAGTGAAGGGTCCCCAGAGAAAATGAGCACTTCAAGGATTGCTTTACATCACTGCTTTTGTTGTAACTTGATATTATTTGAACTGCGTTTATAATTATAACTTATATTAATACAAAGGCTAATCAGAGTAATTTGGAATTTCTAAGCCAGAAGGACCAAGGGCATTTCGTGAGGACTGAACATTGGGAAAGAATGAGAGAGGGAATTGGTGTATTGAAAATAGTGTAAAGGTCAGGGGTGGGGGTGGGGGGGGACTTACTGGATGAATATATATGTATATTAAAGAGATCCAACACTCCTCACTTAACGTGTTGCAACCCAATATAATAATGAGATGAACATAGCCCGTACTCTGAAGTCTGACCACTTCATGTGTTCAGTGAAAAAAAAATCACAAAACAAGGAAAAGGGTTTTGTCAGATAATGTGTCCAGTTTTGCTTTCAGAAAGTGAGATCACCATTATTGTATGTGTGTACACCCACTAGGGAAGCTCCTACTTCTGGTAATGTGGGGATAAAGCTGGACTTCAGAGTTTTCTAGTTAATTAAACTGTTACTAGATATTTCACAAATGTAGAAGTTTCCTTTTTCCTCTTTCTTGAAAAACAGGTATCCTCCAGTGTGATCCGGGAACAATAAGAGAAGAAATACAGATATTTAGACTCTTTTGCCATGAATGCCAAAGAGTTTTCCATGACCGTTTGATTAATAATGAAGATAAACACTATTTCCATACTATTTTGACAGAAATGGCCAGTAAATATCAATCGTTATTTACCTTTTTATTTCCTTGGTGGGGGGCCTAGAAAAGCAATTTGATTTCTATAAGGAAAAATTAAAATGAACTTAGATAAGGTAAAGCAAAATGAATTTTAGTGTTCATGGGTAAAAGTTTTTTCTCTCCAATGATTCAAATATGTAGAAATATATGAAATATTAGGAAAATCATTTTATTAAAATTCAGAAAGAGTTAATATCTTAAATGCAGTATGGAATTTTAAGTAGAAATGGGAAAGTAGGAGAACCAGGATTTTGTCTGGTAAGAAGCCAGGGTATCTCTAAAGTACCTCTAATTTACTAAATATGTATTCAATATTTATTACTTAATAAAATGTTTATTAATATTAAACATTCTTAATCTCAAATCAAGGAGATTATCAACCAAACTAAAATGGTGTGGTATCAACATGGCTTTCTCTCAACTTTCATTTACTAGTTAAGCCTTCTAAGTAAAGTAACAGCTGATACTATTCTGTGTATCTTATTAAAATACTGCATTCGAGCTTATCATATATGACAAATTGGTTTTGTTTTTTGAATAGACAAACATTTTGGAATTGCAATTGGCCTGGAATATTTTTTGACTAAACCCATCATCTTTGGAGACTTTATTAAGGTAAGTATATACTGTTGAATTGACCTGACTACATTTGAAGATAAATAAAGCACTTACTATTTTACAGTTCAATTTCATATTCAACAAGAATTTTGTATTTGTAAATATTAAAGATCTAGACAGGAGTCAGCAAACTATGGCCCAGAGGCCAACTGTCCCGTTTTTGGAAATAAAATTCTGTGGGAACACAGTCACTCTCATTGGATTGTGTACCCTTCTTTCCTGTGGTTGCTTCTGCATGACAAGACAGAGTGGAGTAGTAGCGACAAAGACAGTCTGACCTGCAAAGCCTCAAGTTCTTATTTTCTGGCCCGTCAGAGAAACAGATTGCTGACTCCTGCTCTAGTCACATTCGTTTTGGTAATAGTTTGAATCAGAGACCCACCAGGTTTTTTATTGGAAAGGGAGCACAGAGGATTAGTTTCTTAATGCAGGGCTGCCAGTCCCTTTACAGTATTCCGTGCGCTCTACAGCCTGTGCTCACATGCTTCCAGCAGCTCAGTAGGTAGCCGTGCTGCCCTCCTGGGCTACATCTGTTCTGTTCACCCTAAATCCCCAGCTTCCTGCACAGAGCTAGGGTATCTTTCAGTCAGAGCTGGTTAAAAGGACAGACTTGTCTTTATATTGTGTGTATACAATTACAGTCACCCTGGTAATCCCTGACAAATAAAAAAGATAAATAATTTATGCAGTATATCTATTTAAATGTTATTAAAAACAAAGTGCAAAGTTTGTTTCCAGGTAGTGATTACATTTCCCATGTGTTTCCACTGATATGATCATCAAATGGGGGAATAAAGCAAAGGGAAAGAACACTTGGACCCTTCTTGCCTTATTTTGGTCAGTGGCTCCAAATGGAAATGCCTCCAGGGCAGTTGCTACGGCAAAGAAAAGACCTCATGACAGGTCCACACAGGACCTCACGTAGGAACTCAGTTCCTTCTGTTTACCCCAAATCTCATTCTCCCTGATTTATCTAATCAGATGACTGCTATGTAAAAACTACATGTAGTTCCAGCATGATTGTTTATAAACAGAGCAGTCTGGCATACATCATTTTCAGCCCATTTAGCTTCTCCGATGTCAGCGGCCTGAGAGCAAAAGTACAAAACCAAAGTAAGGTATAGCGAGAAAAACTGGAAACCTATTTCTGAGCTTGTGTGTGAATTTTATAGCAAAATTCATTGAAATTCCTATGTACTATTTGAACTTAAATGAAATGGATTTTCAGTTATCCATGAAAATCTGAGTTTCTTAGTCCCATTTCCTTGGTTTGAAAGCCTTGCATATAAATATATAAAATATGCATGCAACTGATTACATGGTAACACGGATAAATAATGTTCCCTCCTAAGGTTACGAATATTGTGTATGTTCCTGTATTGTAATTGATCTAACTTGGTCCCTCTCCCATAAATCATCTTATAGTTTGGAGCAGATAAGAGTGATCGGATTTATGATGACATGCCTGATATGGAGAAAATCGCAAATGTTCTAGAAGACTATCTTGATGATTATAATCTTATAAATCCCAAAGAAGTAAAGTTGGTGTTCTTCCAGGATGCTATAGAACATGTTTCAAGGTATAGTAGTATAACATGCCCAATAATGCATCGATCTAATTTCTTTTGTATTAAAAGGTAAGAGTTAAGTCGTGCAAAAGTCTTTAAATAGATTGCTAGATGGACAATGGTCTATTAGCAAATCTTGCTATAATGTAAAAGTTATTTTATATATGTGTGTGTGTGTGTGTATATACATATATGTGTATATATACACACATGTATATAAAAAAGTTATTTTATATATGTGTGTAAGTATATATACATATATGTGTATATATACACACCTGTATGTGTGTGTATGTATCTATATCTATAGATAGATTTTTTCTTGTTAAGAAAGAGGAAGAGAGAGAGAGAGCAGGATAGGAAAGGGTAGAGGGAGAAAGAGAATCTTAAGCAGGCTGCACGCCCAGTGTGGAGCCCAAAGTGGGGCTTGAGCTCAGGACCCCGAGATCATGACCTGAGCCAAAAATCAAGAATCCAACGCTTAACCAACTGAGCCACTCAGGTGCCTGCTTTATATATTTTGAAATATACATTTATAGGGGCGCCTGGGTGGCTCAGTGGGTTAAGCCGCTGCCTTCGGCTCAGGTCATGATCTCAGGGTCCTGGGATCGAGCCCCGCATTCGGGCTCTCTGCTCAGCAGGGAGCCTGCTTCCTCCTCTCTCTCTGCCTGCCTCTCTGCCTGCTTGTGATCTCTCTCTGTCAAATAAATAAATAAAATCTTTAAAAAAAAAAAAAAGAAATATACATTTATATATTTTTAATATAAGTGTCATGAACTTTCTATGAAGTCCAAGGGTTATTTTTGTTACATATTAATAGGTTGTTTTTGTTTGTTTTCGATGCCCTGTCTCATTACCAAAAAAAGGATCTAAGGTAGTTTACAGAGATACATGTATAGTACAAGTCTGCTTACATGCACGCCTCAAGAAAGAAGGGGCTCAAAATTATAACAAAATGAGTGACATCCAAGGATTGTAGATTCCATCTGCTTGGATTCCATCCATAAAAGTTTCCTTTGAGAGACATCCCTGACAAATAGGTATCCTGCCTGAATATCTGCAGTCCTTGGGGCATACACCACTTTATTTTTTTCAAATTTTAATTCCAATATAATTAACATACAGAGTTGTATAAGTTTCGGGTGTACAGTACAGTGATTCAACAATTCTGTACAGTACTCAGTGCTCATCATGACAAGTGCCCTCTTTGCCACCCATCCCCTGCCCCTCTGGTAACCATCAGTTTGTTCTCCACAGTTAAGTCTGTTTTGTTTTTTTTTTTTTTAATTTTTAATTTTTTAAATTTCTTTTCAGTGTACCAGAATTCATTGTTTATGCACCACACCCAGTGCTCCATGCAATACGTGCCCTCCATAATACCCACCACCAGGCTCACCCACCTTCCCACCCCCCCGCCCCTTCAAAACCCTCAGATTGTTTTTCAGAGTCCATAGTCTTTCATGGTTCATCTCCCCTTCCGATTTCCCTCAACTCTCTTCTCCTCTCCATTTCCCCATGTCCTCCATGTTATTTCTTATGCTCCACAAATAAGTGAATCCGTATGATAATTGACTCTGTCTGCTTGACTTATTTCACTCAGCATAATCTCTTCCAGTCCCGTCCATGTTGATACAAAAGTTGGGTATATTCATCCTTTCTGATGGAGGCATAATACTCCATAGTGT
Organism: Lutra lutra; assembly: GCF_902655055.1. NCBI lineage: Eukaryota > Metazoa > Chordata > Mammalia > Carnivora > Mustelidae > Lutra > Lutra lutra. The sequence continues at coordinate 41,440,767 of NC_062286.1, read as the reverse complement.
ATATGGACCACATCTTCCTTACCCATTCGTCCGTTGAAGGGCATCTTGGTTCTTTCCACAGTTTGGCGACAGTGGCCATTGCTGCTATGAACATTGGGGTACAGATGGCGCTTCTTTTCACTACCTCAGTATCTTTGGGGTAAATACCCAGTAGTGCAATTGCAGGGTCATAGGGAAGCTCTATTTTTAATTTCTTAAGGAATCTCCATACTGTTTTCCAAAGTGGCTGTACCAACTTGCATTCCCACCAAGAGTGTAAGAGGGTTCCCCTTTCTCCACATCCTCTCCAACACAGGTTGCTTACTGTCTTATTAATTTTGGCCATTCTAACTGGTGTAAGGTAGTATCTTAATGTGGTTTTGATTTGGATCTCCCTGATGGCTAGTGATGATGAACATTTTTTCATGTGTCCGTTAGCCATTTGTATGTCTTCATTGGAGAAGTGTCTGTTCATGTCTTCTGCCCATTTTTTGACATGATTATCTGTTTTGTGTGTGTTGAGTTTGAGAAGTTCTTTATATATCCTGGATATCAGTCCTTTGTCTGTACTGTCATTTGCAAATATCTTCTCTCATTCCATGGGTTGCCTCTTTGTTTTGTTGACTGTTTCCTTTGCTGGGGAGTCTGTTTTTTTTTTGTCTCCTTTTTCCCCCTTTGCTCAACTTGTTTTGTTTCTTAAATTCCACATATGAGGGAAATCATAAGATGCACCACTTTTTAAAGTGCATCTGTATACTGTTGGACAATTCCAGGTATTAAAATGACACTGCAAGAATGATGTCAGATCTGCTCCCTGTAACATCTGATATCTGTCCCATCCCGTGAAGCAGTGACAGTAACAGTACTCAGCATAAACATAAAACCATGATGTGGAGTATCTCCTTTAACAGTGATAATGCCTCTCTGTACCTCAATATCCTCATCTCTCTACAAATAAGGCTCAGAGAATGTTCCAGCAGCCATATTCAGCGACTGTGACACTTGGTAGCTTTACGAGTTCATGATCTCACAGTTCCCAGTGGTTCTGTCTTGGAGTCTTAGTGCAGTTAAAGTCAGACAGCAGCTGGAGCGCCTGGTGCACCTCTGCCTCGGTGCGCACTGCCCAGGTCCTTCCAGCACAGCAGCGGCATGTCCGGGCTTCTCCCATGGCTCCAGGCTCCTGAGCCTGTGCACTGAGAGCCATGGTAGAAGCCAAATGACCTCTCACAACTGAACCTAGGAAGTCACCTAGCATCACTTCTACCACACTCCATTAATCAGAGGAGTGACACCAGCCCGTCCTGTTCACAAGGGGTCAGAGACTCTATCTCCTGATAGGATTAAAGAGCTAGTAGGACTAGAAATAGTACTGCAGCCATTTTTGGACAGGACGGTGTACTACAGAGAGAGTTGGTAAATTGTCCGAAGTCCCCTAGCTAGTGAGTCACAGGCAGAGAATCGCATCCAGCCCTTTGACTCTAACTCAGCTGCAAGTGCTGCAACCCAAAATGGATCCACTTTTTGCGTTACAGCTCTCCAAATATTTGACAATCATGACCAGGCTCTTTTCAGCTTTGTGTTCTCCATGCAGAATTAACCCAGATCTTCCACTGTTGCCTCTTAGGGATTATTTTCAGCCTCAATATACGAAGCACTTGATAATTTCTCCATGTTCCACTTAAAGTGGGACACCCAGACTTGAGCAATCCACAGTGTGAAGTGTGTGCGAGGACAGATATCCATGGTCTGCTAACACAGCGAGACTGTAATGACTTTGTTTTTTTCCCCTGTCAACTACATTTTAGTGTTGCATCATGTTACGTTTGGCTGTTAAATCCTAGGACTTCTTTTTCTATAAACCATAAGCAATCAGGTCTTTTACCTTTCCTATACTCCTGCTGTTTAATTAACTCTAATTCGGAAATTTATTTTTGTCAGCACTCCAGTGCAATACGGTAGTTTGTCCCTGGGTTGTCGAGATACCGTTTGCTCCTCATCTGTCCCCCCCGCCAGCACACTAACACCCTACCTCCTAGCAATGGTTATCCTGTAACTCACACAGGCCATATGCCAGCAAAGAAAAAAATAAAGGCAGTACTCAGTTTGAGAAACTTCCTGGAGAATAGACCAGACCATAGGCAAAGTCAGCTTAATTTTATTTATAATCTTTCTAATTTTTGTGAAAGAAAATCACCAGGCTATGCAAGGGATTGCTTAAAATATTACAGGTGGAAATTAATAGCCATTTGTAGAATGGAGGAGATTTGATTTTCAGATACACAAAGGGCAGCCATGTGAATAATGACGTAGACATCTTTTTCTAAAGAGGATCAGTAGTCAGGAATTAGAGTAAACAAATCTCTGCTTGTAAGAGTTTTTACATACCTACTGCTGCATAGCAATGAAAAGGGCTTCATTATGAGCATGAGTTATAGAACAGTTACTAAACATTCAGTAATTTAGCAGATAGTACATTTCCATTTGTTGGTGACATTTTAGACTTTTTTTTTTTAATAGGGTAAGTGGCTAAAAGCCTTCTCAACTCAGAAAAAAAATTTGTTTTTACTGTAGAGCCTGTGTTTTCAAAAGGCAATTTGCTCCAGGCTGTTTCTACTCATTACATACGCCCAAAGTTGTCACCGTACTTCCAGGATGGTAAAACAGATCTCTATGAAAATCTAAGGCACTAATTAGGACAGCCATCTCTTGCCAGTAGAGAAAATGTAACCTTGAAGGATTTCTAAAGGAGGGAGTCTTCCATCTGTGGATATGTAAGTTGACAGAAAGAAGAACACTGGAGGCAGAATGGACAAGTTATTTGTTTCCAATAATCTAAGATGAAAATAATCAAATTACTATGATATACATGAAACAAGGAAAGGGTAACCTATAAAGTGCAAGATTTTTATAATAGTCAATATTTCATCCCACAGTCAAACATGTGCACATTATGGAGTACAATAGCAAAACGTTATTACATATCCCTTTACCTCTCAATTTTATACCTACCTGGGTGAAGAGAAACGAACAATGATCTGACGTGTCTTCTGTCTAATGCACTGCATTAGAGACATAACAGTGGAAATGGTGCATAAATCATCTGTTTGCTTACTCTATGGGAGGTTGGCAAAGGATCCTAGGAAAGGAGCCAACAAACTTCTTTTATAAATGACCAGGTAATAAGCATTTTAGACTCTGCAGTCTAAGCTCAGTTCTGCCATTGAAACACAAAAGCAGGGCGCCTGGGTGGTTCAGTCAGTTAAGGGTCTGCCTTTGACTCTGGTCATGATCCCATGGTCCTGCGATCGAGTGCCGCATCAGGCTCCCTACTCAGTGAGGAGTCTGCTTCTCCCTCTCCCTCTATTCCACCTTCCCTTGTTCTCTTTCTCTCTCTCTCTCCCTAATAAATAAAATCTTTTAAAAAAAGAAACATAAAGGTCTTCCTCTACTTTGCTGCCTGCAGGATTGCCCGCATGATCCGTCAGGAAAGAGGCAACGCCCTGCTCGTTGGAGTAGGAGGCACAGGAAAGCAGTCTCTCACAAGACTCGCAGCTCACATATGTGGTTACAAATGTTTGCAAATTGAACTTAGCCGGGGATATAATTACGACAGTTTTCACGAGGACCTGAGGAAGTTGTACAGACTGGCTGGTATAGATGACAAGAATATGGTATTTCTCTTCACAGACACGCAGGTAATGTTTAAATAGCTAAAGTACAAGTGTCATGATCCTGAGTGGGCTCTGAATGGTGTGTATGCTGTAGTTCAAGGAACTGTTCCCTCGGATATTAGGTGTCTTTGACCTTGTAAAAGACTTTTATACTACAGTTTCACTATTTTACCAACTCTGTGTTACCCTTTAAATTCTGAGTAAGTAAATATGGTCAAAGATTAAGGGGATGAGAGAGGTTTGAACTTTTCTTTGAGAAGGACATAGATAATAGAAAGTAATGTATTATTTCTATAGCAGTAAATATGAGGAAGTTATTCCCTAACTGAAATTAATTAGGGAAATATGCCTTACACAAGTAAAGGAAAATAACAATGGCTGTTTTAAGGTTAAATTAACTTTAAAATTAAAAAAGGATTACATGATTACATCTATGTCTACCGGAATCAATTTAACTGATCTCGAGTTTGTTCTAAAGAAGAAAATTTTCTACATTGACTATACTGGGCATTTTAACATTAGGGAAAATTAACCTTTATAGAAATTGGGCAAGGAATAAAAAAGTGATCTGATGCATAAATATTTTAAATTATTTGAAATTAAGTACCAGCGTAAAATGGGAAAATTTTTTTAATATCTGTGACATACAGGGAATTTATATCTGAATATAAAATATTTTTGACAGGGGTGCCTGCTCAGTTGGTTAAGCAACTGCCTTCCACTCAGGTCATGATCCTAGAGTCCCAGAATCTAGTCCCACATCAGGCTCCCTGCTCAGCGGGGTATCTGCTTCTTCCTCTGACCTCTCCCCTCTCATGCTCTCTCCTCTCATTCTATCTCTCAAATAAATAGATAAAATCTTTGAAAAAAACTTTTTTTGACAAATGAGAAAGGACCCATAGCCTAATGTATATGCACCACCAGCTCTGGCCACCAGCAGCAATTGAGTGGAGAGTAAAGCAAGCAGAAACGATTATCCACAGAGCAAAGCCAGTGGCCCCATTCAGAATGGACACTTGGGGTACAGGTTGGCTTGAGTCAAGACCACCAAGAGAGAGCCTTTCTGGCCTTGGAGCCAGTTCTCCTGTTCTACCCTGGCAGAGAAACTAATTTGTGACTCCCGTCATTGCTGAACACAGGTTTTAGCTCATGTGACCAGGGAACCTAACCAGAATACACAACAAGCTGTGTAGCCCATCTGATAGCCCTGCTCCCTGTCTGCAAAGACAAACCAGTAGCTTCATCTGGCCAGAGAATTCAGTGCGTAGCCTTGCTCGATTTAGGTCCCCAAACAATGAGCCATGCAGGCCTTGGGTCCCACTCCTCTGCTCCACCAGAATAGGGAAGCTAATTCATAGCCTTATCTCCTACTGAGTATAGTACCCAGTCCCAGCCATCTAGGAAGCCAGACCGGAGAATCTAGGCAACCACACAGCCCACCCTACAGCCTTGCTTGGGGAGAGAACCAAGTGAGCAGTCCTATCCAACTGTTCTCAGACAGCAGCACTCCACCCCCAACCTTAGAGCTTGGGCAGTGGCCTCAACCCCCCAAAAGACCCTGACAGCAAATCCCATCTGCTTAAGGATTGCTGACATGTCCAGAAACCCAAACCAAGCAGACTGGTGAAGAACCATATCTCTGCCACAGCGAACCTGTGAAGTCTGGAGGAGGAGACCGCTTACTCAAATGTGCAGACACCAGTGGAAGGAATCAAAGATCATGAAAAATCAGGGAAGCATGACACCCACCAAAGAAAATGAACAAAGCCCCAATAACTGACCCTAAATAAATGGAAATCTATGAATTGTCAAAGAATTCAGAATAATCCTCTTAAAGAAACTTAGTGAACTCTAAGAACACACAGACAGCTAAACAAAATTGGAAAAACAATGGATGAACAGAGTAAGAAGCTCAACAAAGAAAAGGAAGTCATTAAAACACATTAAAAACATTAAAAAACAAACAAACAAACAAACCAAACAAACCCTAAGCTGAAATATACAATGACTGAACTGAAAAATTCAATGGAGACCTTCAAAAGCAGACTGGATCATGCAGAAGACAGAATCAGTCACGTAAGAGAGAGGACATTTGAAATTACCCAGTGAAAGGAGCAAAAAGAAAGAAGAATGAAAACCCTACAGACCTTATACGACAAAACAAAAAGAAACAGTATCTGAATTATGAGAATTCCAGAAGAAGAAAAAGAAAAAGGAACCAAAAATATATTTAAAGCAATAATGGCTGTAAACCTTCCAAATCTGGAGAGAGAAAAGGACATCCAGATCTATGAGGCTCAAATAGGTTGAAGCTGAATGGGGCTACACTGAGACATGTTATAATTAAATATATAAAGAACTCATGCAACTCAATAGCAAAAAAAAAAAAAAAGTTCAGCTTAAAAAAATGGGCAGAGGATCTAAATAGTTTTCCAAAGAAGACATGCACATGACCAACAGGTACATGAAAAAATACTCAACATCAATAATCATCAGGGAAATGTAAATCAAAACCACAATGAGGGATTACCTCACACAATTATATGCCAACAAATTGGATAACTGGAAGAAATAAATAAAATCCTAGAAACAGAAAGCCTACTGTGGCTATCATCAAAAAGACAAGGGACAGCAAGCATTGGCAAGCATGTGGAAAAACAGGATCCATGTGGACTGTTGGTGGGAATGTAGATTGGTGCAGCCACTATGGAAAACATTATGGAGGTTACTCCAACACTTAAAAGTAGAACTACCATATGATTCAGCAATCTCACTTCTGGATCTAGATCCAAAGGAAATGAAAACAGGATCTCAAAGATATGTCTGAACTCCCATGTTTATTGCAGCATTATTCATAACAGTCAAAATATGAAACAACCTAAGTGTCCATCAATAGATGAATCGATAGAGAAGATATGGCATGTACACATATACACATACATACATATATATAAGTATATGCACATATACACATAATAGAGTATCATTCAGCCCTGAGAAAGAAGGAAATCCTATTTACACAACATGGATGAACCTTGAGGACATTATGCTAAAAAAATAGTCAACAGAGATGTCACCTATATGTGTCACATATATGTAGTCACCTATATGTAGATCTAAAAGAAGCCAAACTCATGGAAACAGGGGTTGAAGGTTGGGGAAAATGGTGAGATGTTGGTCAAAGGGTACAAACTTCCAGTTATAAGATGAATAAAGTTCTAAGGATCTAATCTATAGCATGGTGACTGTAGTTAACATCACTATATTATATCCTTTAATTTTACAAAGAGAGTAAATCTAAAATGTTCTCACCACAAAAAAAAAAAAAAAAAGAAATGGTAATTATGTGATGTGATGGAAGTGTTAGCGAATACCATGTGGTAATCATGTTGCAATATATAAGTGGAGCAAATTAATACATTGTACACCTGAAATTTATACAATGTTATGTGTCAATTATATCTCAATAAAGCTGGAAAATAAATACAAATACAGTCTTTTTTAAGTGAAAAGGAAAAGACAAGCACATCAATAAAAGAAATTTAAAAATGTAATAAGAGTGCCTGGGTGGCTCAGTGGGTTAAACCAATGCCTTCAGCTCAGGTCATGATCCCAGGGTCCTGGGATTGAGTCCTACATCAGGCTCTCTGCTCGGCAGGGAGCCTGCTTCCTCCTCTCTCTCTCTCTGCCTGCCTCTCTGCCTACTTGTGATCTCTCTCTCTCTGTCAAATAAATAAATAACATATTTTTTTAAAAAAATAAATAAATAAAAATAAAAATAAAAATGTAATAAAGTGTGAACATGAAGTTCCAAAAACAAAACAAAACAAGGGCTTTAAACACCTGAAGAAATGTTCAGCCTCACTAGTAACCAAAGAAATTTCAATAGAGATAAATATCAGGTGTTGGCCCTGCATACTGACAAAGGTTAAAAATCATAAGATGCAGTGTTGACAAAGGCATCAGGAAATAGGCCTCGCATAGCCCTCAATTGTGAATTAGCAAAATCATCTGGAAAGTAATTGGCGATATGCCGTTAAAGCCCTTAAATTTCTCTTACTTATAGTTACAGCTGCATACAAAGTTGTGTGTACAAGAAAATCTAATGCAGTATTTTAAAATAACAGTTAATTTAAAATATGAGAGGGTGGCACAAGTAAATTATGGTATAATTATACAATAGGACAGTTTGTAAAAAATTTTAAATTACTTTGTGGAAGTACAATTAATGTGAAAAGTGTTTATGATGTGTTGTTACATCATAACATATACAAATCATCTACCATACAGGTTCTTCGGTTTAATATGTAACTAAATAGATAAGTTGTATATACAATTAGAAAATGTCTGGGTCCTGGGATTTTTGAGTGATTTTTTTTTTTATTTTCTTAATTTTGTTTAGCTGTAGTTTCTTATTCTGAAATTAAAATATTTCTTATGGAAGTTTAATGTTGCTTTTATAAGCAAGTTATATTAAAAAGGCCCTTAGTGTTAAAGCTCCAAAGATCAAATCAGAATGTCTTGTTCCCCTTTATGCAAACAAAAGGCTATTATACCCTGTTGAAAACCCCAATCAATCTCAAATGTTCTATGTTACTGGAGACCAAATATAACCATAATAACTAAAATTAATGTGTGTATATATGTACATATATATAAAACTATTATAAATATGAGAGAAACAAGACATTAAAAAAGTTTAATTTGCCATTTCTAGCAAATACAAAGTAGAAATAAATATGTTTAGATAACATGAAGAATTATAATTTCTAAGCAAAAGTTAATGGCTATGTACTACATTTATATTTTACAAAGAAAGTAAATATTTTCTAATATTACTAAAGGTTTACAAAAATTGATCATATTTTAGGCTTAAGCAAATTTTCAATAAATTCAAAAAAGCATTAACTATGGTGATAACATTCTTTGTCCACGCTCTAATCAAAAAAGAAAGTAATGATGTGGCTCAGGACTTCAAAATATTCACATAGAGGCACCTGGATGACTCAGTTGATTAAGCGTCTGCCTTTGGCTCAGGTCATGATCCTGGGATCCTGGGATCGAGCCCAGCACTGGCTGCCTGCTCATTGGGGAACCTGCTTCTCCCTTTCCTCCCTGCTCATGCTGTCTCTTGCTATCTCTCCCTCTCTCTCCCTGTCTCTTAAATAAATAAAATCTTTTTAAAATTCATATAAAAAATTCCTGAGTCAAGGGGCACCTGGGTGGCTCAGTGGGTTAAGCCTCTGCCTTCGGCTCAGGTCATGAACCCAGGGTCCTGAAATGGAGCCCCGCTTTGGCTCTCTGCTCAGCAGGGAGCCTTCTTCCCCTTCACTCTCTCTGCCTACCTCTCTGCCTATTTGTGATCTCTCTCTCTGTGTCAAATAAATAAAATCTTTTTTTAAAAAGTCCTGAGTCGAGAACATCACAATTTAAATCTCTATTTAGAGAACAGGGAAAATGAACTTAATAGAAATCTGTGAATGCAGTCAAACAGTTCTTGGGATTGAATTTATAGACTTGAATAAAAAAATAGAAACTACATATATTAGTGACTTAAAAACTTCAGGAAAATAAAGGTCACAAGGAAACAACAAGAAAAATAAGAAAAGCGAATAATAAGATAAGAGCAGAAAAAAGTAAATTAGGACAAAAAACTAGCTAGTGTTTGCTCTTGGGGAAAATCAACAAGACACAATTATGCCAACTTCAAGAAAAAACAAAGTTATAAGTGAAGACGAAAATACAGATACTTCATCATAGTTAAGTATACAGGGCTCAAACTTTTTAAAACTAAAAAGTTAAATAAAAGGATAAATGATAGATTCCTTAAATATTTGCATCAATCATTAGAGGCAAAAGGTTTATTTTGTAATATGAAAATTACTCATTCAAATTGAAAAGTAAACTCCAATGTATAAATGGTTACAATTTGAACAGATTTTTAACAGAAAATAATAAATGTGGAATCATATTTGCCCATGCTAATAATCAAAGAAATGCAGATTAAATTCTCCCAAAGCAAATTTCTCCCTAAACTAGCAAAAATGTGTTAAGTTTAATGAAATCTTACTTGAATTGAATGGGAAATTTAAAAATCTTCAAAATCCAGAAACTATTCATGCACTTTAATTGCTAATCCCACTCCTGGGAATTTTTTTTTTAAGATTTTTTTATTTATTAGAGCCAGAGATTGAACAGGGGGCAGGAGAGAGGAACAGAGAGAGAAGGAGAAGCAGACTCCCCACTGAGCAGGGAGCCTAATGTGGGGATCGGATCCAGGACCCTGAGATCATGACCTGAGCAGAAGGCAGACACTTAACTGACTGAGCCACCCAGGTATCCCCCCCTCCTGGGAACTTATTCCCAGGAAATAATCCAACTGGGGAGAAAAGCTATAGACCTACATATGTTCTTAAAATGTAAACAAGACTGAGGACCATTTAAGTCCGTGTAAAAATATGGCACATGAGCTCAGTAGTGAGTTATGCTCCCACTAATGGTTATAAATACAATGAGTACTCCATAGATTTATGGATAAATATTTATGAGAAAATGTTAGCTGAAAAAAGGCAGAATATGAAATGGTTACATAGGGACGCCTGGGTACCTCAGTTGGTTAAACATCCAGCTCTTGTTTTTGACTCAGGTCATGATCTCATGGGTCGTTAGAGCCAGCCCCACATTGGGCTGCATGCTCATCCCAGAGTCTGCTCGAAAAGTCTCTCTACCCCTCCCCTCATTTGCATGCCTACGTGTGCACACATGCTCACTCAGATAATTTTTTAAAATAAATAAATGTAAAATAAAATGTTCATACATATTACTTGAACCATGTAAAAGATGAATGCCTTTTAAAAAACAATAGAGGAACAAGAAATGAAAAATCAATGTACTTCTGTGTTAGAATACATATATATATATATATATTTTAAAGATTTTATTTATTTATTTGACAAAGAGAGACACAGTGAGAGAGGGAACATAAGTGGGGGCGGGGGTGAGAGGGAGGAGCAGGCTTCCCGCTGAGCAGGGAGCCCAATATGGGGCTCGAGCCCAGGACCCTGGGATCATGACCTGAGCCGAAGGCAGAGGCTTTAACCCGCTGAGCCACCCAGGCGCCCCAAGATTCTAATTTTTTTAAGATTTTATTTATTTATTTGACAGAGATCACAAGTAGGCAGAGAGGCAGGCAGAGAGAGAGAGGGAAGCAGGCTCCCTGCTGAGCAGAGAGCCCGATGTGGGACTCGATCCCAGGACTCTGAGATCATGACCTGAGCTGAAGGCAGCGGCTTAACCCACTGAGCCACCCAGGCGCCCCCCAAGATTCTAATTTTTAAGGTTTTTTTTGTTTGTTTGTTTAAAGAGAGAGCACACCAGCATTCTGGTGTCTCTTCTTCTTCTTCTTCTTTTTTTTTAAGATTTTATTTATTTATTTGACAGATCACAAGTAAGCAGAGAGGCAGGCAGAGAGAGAAAGGAGGAAGCAGGCTCCCCGCTGAGCGGAGAGCCCAATGCGGGGCTCGATCCCAGGACCCTGGGATCATGACCTGAGCCGAAGGCAGAGGCTTTAGCCCACTGAGCCACCCAGGTGCCCCTAAAGTTATTTTTTTTAAAGATAAAATGTACTCAGTGAATTTTGATAAAATATTTGGTTTACAATTCACATGTAATAAATGTAAACTGGTTGGATCACTCTGCTCTCTTCTACAGATTGTAGTGGAGGAGTTCCTGGAAGATATAAATAACATCCTGAACTCTGGTGAAGTGCCCAATTTATTTGAAAAGGATGAACTGGAACAGGTTTTAGCAGCCACCAGACCAAGAGCGAAAGAAGTAGGCATTTCCGAGGGGAACAGAGATGAGGTAGGACATGTCACAATGGTGATGGGGCTTTAGTAAAACAAAAAGTTGTGTTAGTGTCCCTTCATTTCTTTTTCTTTTTTCTTTCTTTCTTTCTTTTTTTTTTAAACAATCTACAAATCTCTTTGAAGAGTCCATGGATGGATTTTTTTTTGCAATATATTTGCTTTCCTTTGTCATTCTATGTATTTTACTCCCTGCATTCAAAGCTTTGGTTCACCACACTTCCAGAGAGGTCAGTGAAAAGCAGAAAACAGAAACCCTACTGCTCCACGGAGGTCATAGTCTTGTCCAAACTGAACAGTTTGCCTTATCCTTCTTTCAGCACAAATGGATTTCATACATCCTCAGTGCCCTGCCTGAGGAGTCCAGTACTTTTGATTCCCTTGCCTATCAGCAAGGTCAGAGCACCTGAAACAGAAATGGACTCCCCCATGTCTCTGGGCCCAGCGCCATCTCAGGAACCACCCAGCTCCTGTCCTCTTCCATTTCTCCAACACAGTGCTGGATCCCATATGCTGCTGTTGCTCCGCCCCAGTGCTTTCCCTTGCTTCTGGGCTTTCTTCAACTTATTTGAACATTCTTTCTTATGCCTTCTCCTCTGTGGCCTTTTGTGAGATCTCCTCTACTGCGAGGTCAGGGCTGGTATGGACAAACAGCAGGGTCTACTTGAGCTGACGAAAGCAGAAAGGGGTTTATTTGAGGAAACCAGAATCACCGGGAAAGCCCAAGAAAAGGACTCCAGGCTGAATTCCTCGGTGTGGCCATGAAATACTTGCAGTGGAAGTCAGTGGTCAGGGAAGCTGCAGAGCCTGGAAGCCACTGAGCCCGTCAGCATTCAGCGTGCTGCCAGCGCAGCGGCTGTACCCACAGCCACACATCCCCAGCCTCATGAGTCCTCATAGCTGCGGAAGTAGCCACATCCACAGATAGTTGCTCCAGGCCCACGCCACTTCGGCCAGACTCTGCCCCCACACAAATGCCCCCATCTGTCTCCTCCAGGGACCTCTACCCCAAAGCACAAACTTGTAGGAATACCTCACTCCACCTTATTCAAGAGGCCTCCTTAAAAACACTGACGAGGAGAATCTACATCGCATCTAGAATCCTAGTTGCAGTGGAGTCTGCCAAGTGTCATTTTTAATCTTTTCAGGCTGCGTGAGGGGTGGGAATGGAGGTTGACCCAAACAGTTCGCACATCTGCTACACTAATGTTTTTATTTGGTATTGGTAGACCCAGAGGCATTAGCTAACACTCATTTTCATTATTACCTTGCCCTTATTTTAATTAAAAAATATCTTTTTGTCAGGTGTTTCAGCACTTTATCAGCAGAGTCCGTCAGAAGCTGCACATTGTTCTCTGTATGAGTCCCGTAGGGGAGGCCTTTCGGTCTCGATGCCGGATGTTTCCATCCCTTGTGAACTGCTGCACTATTGATTGGTTTGTCCAGGTTGGTGACATCCCAGGATAGTACCTCTCTGGAAAGTTGGAGTCACTTGATTTTTTTTTTTTTAAAGTAGGCTCCATGCCCAAGTTGGAGTCCAACATAGAGCTTGACCTCACGACCCTGAGATCAAGACCTGAGCTGAGATCTTTAAGAGTCAGAGGCTTAACTAACTGAGCCACCCAGGTGCCCTGGATTCACTTGATTTTAAAAGGGGTAACACATTGCCCAAGAATAACTCAAGGGTACTTGCTTTTAGCTTTAAAGCCTGCTAGGAATTTATTCCTAAGCAGCGGATGACAATGATAATGATCGAACAAAGGGTAAACAGAATTGGTAAAGGGAGAGGAGACTATTGAATTTAGCAATGTGGAAATTATTGGTCATCTTGAGAAGAGCCTGGTTTCAGTGGAGTGATGGGGGAGAAGGTTCAAGAGAGAAGAAGGGAGAGGAATCAGAAACAGTGAACATAGGTGATTGTTCCAAGGAATTCTGCCCCCAAAAGAGCACCAAGAGCTGGGTGATAGTTACAGAGGTAGGTGAGGTCAAGTTTTTAAGGAGAAAACACAGCATGTATGCGTGCTGATGGAAATGATCCAGAAAAGAAATATACTGACGGAACAGCAGACAGAGTTAAGTGTAGTTGTACCAGTGGCATTGAATAGGCAAGAGGAGATGGGATGGAGTCATCAGTGAAGGGGTCGGCCTGGGCAGGGAGCAATGCACAGTGTACCCCAGAGGAACAGGAGCGGGGGGCAGAGTAAATGAGCACAGATAACAGGGAGATGGGAAGATGTGGGGGGCGAGAGATCACAAGGTTCAGTTTTCATTGCTTCTCTTTCTTTTAGTGATGTGGGAAGTGAGTTCATCAGCTGAGAATGAAATGGAAAGAGGAAGTGTTAGCAGTTGTAGAAGCTTTTCTGGGCTGTACTAGGAACCCACTTGAGCTAGTTGTCACGAAGTTAAAGTGAGGGCAGTCAGCATGGTTGTGTGTTTTTCTCTAGCCATGCTCAACTACACAGTCACAGACATGGCATAATGGAGAGTTGCATTTGACTAAGGTTCAGGTGAGTGCAGAGAAACAAGATAGGAGCAAAGAAGTTGAAGAGGTGAAGAGGACAGTGATTATAATAATGGACCTGCATAATAAACAGAGTAAGGACTTGAGGTCCTCCCAATGTATGTGATTTTTTTTCCAATGGAATTATTCTAAGCACATCCATTCATTCATTCATTCAATTAACCAATCCTGTTTGAAAAATTTCCACGTGCTAGACACTGTGCCAGGGATAGAAAATCCAGCCTCAGACCCCTCTCTAATGAACTCAGCCATTCAGTTCATTATACATTACAGACATGAGTAGGAATTCATTGGGTAAAAGAGGGGACAGGGCAAGGAAGAGGTCTGGAGAAGTGCATTTTCTTAATTGTTAAAACATGTATTATAAAAAGGAACAACAGATTTTCCAAACTATACCTTTATTTTCAGTGGCCCAGAGAAGCACTTCTTTCTGTGTCAAAGACATTTTTCACAAACATCGATGCTAGAAATGAAGAACTGAAAGAAAAGCTTTCCCTCATGTGCGTTAATGTTCACCTGAGCGTCGCTACTATGGCGGAACGTTACTACACTGAGCTCCGCAGGCGGTACTACACGACGCCTACCTCCTACTTGGAGCTCATCAATCTCTTCCTGACTATGCTGAGTGGGAAGAAGCAGCAGCTGGTTTCGGTAAGTGTAATATTATCAATAAAAAACTTCTTTTTTGTTTGAACTCAAAACTTGCCAGAACTAGCTGAAGATCTACATGCTGTCTTGCCTGCTAGAACCTTCTCCACCCCAACTTGTACCCTTGACAACCCACGACAGACAAAAAGATGAAAAGAATGTCTCATCTTGTCAGCCGGGAGGCCTTTCCCTTCCTTGATATGTATATTTTTTCTACTGTCCTTTACCTAAGCGTGCCTCAGTGGAATGAGATGGACATCGTAACAGCAGCAAAGTGAGGCGGTGAATCAGACATCTCTGCAGTATTTCATGAGAAGGAGAACCTTTTGCTAAGCAGCAGAGATGGAGTTTCGGTGGCTTGACATGTGTCCATAGTTGCCATTAAGAGCAAGGACTTCAGTGTCAGGCAGACCATATACAACCTATGTTCTGCCTCTTTCTTGCTGTCTAACCCTGAGCACATTTTGTAACTTCTAGATCTTAGTAGAAAATAAGGTTTAGAAATTTCTATATCTACCCTTTGGATTGAGTGGAGTTTAGATAAGATACTGTTTGTGACGGGCTTGGAATATGATCTGACATGTGTGAGGTGCTCAGGAAAGAGTGGCTGCCATCACCATTGCCATCAGCAGGCTATTACCATGAGCTGAAATTTTCAACATTTTAATCAAAATTAAAATCGAAGGATAGGCCATTAAGATATTTTTAATATTTTTCAGAGGATTTTTACTGGTAAGTAAATACATGCTTTGTAAAATAACTTGTTAGATATTTTGGAACCTGTCAATTTGAACCAGGCTTTCTGACTCATCTTGAGAAAATAGTTATTCTTGGCTGTCTCCTCTTCTAGGTACTGCCTCTTTGATCCTAGTCAGAAGTTCCTTACCACTGGGAAGTAGGGTTCAGATCCAGCAACCAGAGCTGAGTTCCCAGAACACTGCCTCGAGAACACTGACAAGTTCTTAGCTCTGCTTACCCATCTTGAGGAAACAAATTCCTAGAGCTGTGGCCTCCAGAAATTCCTATCTGAACTTACCCCTTGTTCATTCGATGAGCTGCTAAGCTGCCAAGCTAAGGGAATAAAAATATGATGTGGTTCCTCAGTGATTCCACAGTCCAGTGACACACCAACTGCTGTGCCTAGGGAGCATGGATCTAGACCCACCATGGTGAATGTCACGGTCATTTTCTAAAGTTCTGTTACCTGAAGATTTCTGTCCATTCACAATTTTATTTATTTATTTATTTATTTACTTAAAATTCCAACTTTTCTGAGTCCTTGTGTGTGTGTTTTTTTTTAAGATTTTATTTATTTATTTGACAGACAGAGATCACAAGTAGGCAGAGAGGCAGGCAGAGAGAGAGAGGGAAGCAGGCTCCCTGCTGAGCAGAGAGCCCGACGCGGGACTCGATCCCATGACCCTGAGATCATGACCTGAGCCGAGGGCAGGGGCTTAACCCACTGAGCCACCCAGGCACCCTCCATTCACAATTTTAATTATTACAAACTGATTTACCAACTCTGTAGATGTAAAATTTTAGTACATGAGTACAAGATGCCAAGAAATGTATTGTTTATAATACTCATAGATATTTTTATTGTCATCTAGGCACGCGACCGAGTGAAGAACGGTCTCACCAAGCTATTAGAAACCAATGTACTAGTCGATAAAATGAAATTAGAGCTCTCAGCTTTAGAACCTGTCCTTTTTCAAAAATCACAAGATGTTGAAGCCCTGATGGACAAATTGGCAGTGGATCAAGAGAATGCCGATCAGGTATGCCGCACTCCCTGACGTTGTGGGTGAGAAGGCTTTGATCACCAGCCGATCACCTGTATGTCATGACATGGGATTGGATGTTTTCAATTTTTGTATGTCCTTACAATAATTAAATGATAGTTTTAGCAATGCTTTTAAGTTGTAAACAGCCTACCTTCAATGAATCAGGCTGGTTCTCTCCCTGAGACTGAGTGAACCCAAGGAGTGGGACAGAGAATGGTGAGAAAAGTGCCCCCAACAAATATAAACCAGCAGCTCCTCATCTCCTAAGAAGGGACAGTTTGTTCTAAGAGCTTCAGCTCAGTTATCCCATCAGCCTACATGAGATGGACAAAGGAGAGCCTAAAATGTACTGTAGCTAATCCTCTTTCAGTATTGATGCAATCCGGAGGGGCAAATAGGATGTACTGTTATTGGCTTTGTTTTTAAACATTGAAATGCAAATCCTGAGACCACCTAAGCAGCTGTGTTTCCATGGTTAGGTCCGTAGCATTGTGCAGGAAGATGAAGCGACAGCAAAAGTGAAAGCTGAGGAAACCCAAGCAATCGCTGATGATGCTCAGAGAGACCTTGAAGAAGCTCTCCCTGCCCTTGATGCTGCTAATAGAGCCCTGGACTCCCTAGATAAAGCGGACATATCGGAAATCAGAGTTTTTACAAAGCCCCCAGATATGGTCATGACTGTTATGGAAGCGATTTCTATTCTCTTGAATGCCAAGTGAGTATATCCATAATCATGTGTTACCAAAAATGCATGGGGGAATTGCTTTGGTGTTTTTCTACATTTTCGTTTATATATGCTCATTCTCTTCTCTACCTTCTCACAGATTTGGTCAGTCATTCAACAGATTGATTCAACAAGCATTTTTTTGAACATCTGTGTTGTTCTAGATGATGGAAGATACAAAGCTCTTCTCTATAAGGCACATATAGGATAGTGGGGAGACAGACATGAAAAATAATAATTTCAAGATATTCAGTATTTGCATAGTACCAGGACTCCCTCCCCCCTCAAAAAAAAGAGTGCTTGTAGAGAAGAGTGAGCAGGTTTCTGAGCGATGATGCTCAGGTGGAAAGTGAGACCGTGGGGAGATGCTTATGGACTGGGATGGGGCTGGGGAGGAGGGCAGTGATGACAGCAGGCAAGGTCTTGTGTTTCATCCTGGAGATATGTAGTTTTCAAACCTTCTTTAGTAATACAGACTTTTTTCAATAAAAATTATAAGAAATCTTTGTAATCTATGTAAAATCTATGTAAATCTATGTAATCTATGTAATCTATGTAAATCTATGTAAAACTGATCACGCAAGGGTAGAGGGCTCAGGGGATCCCTGCCCAACTTCCCTGCTTACTCTCTGGCCAGCATCTAAGTGGGGCTGGGGAATCCTGCAAAGCGCAAACAAAAAGCCCCAGCCAGAGGGGACTGGGAACCACTGAACATTTTCAATATAATCAGCTTTTCGTGTGAGAAGGAGCAGTCTGGCGAAAGGTCATGAGGGGCAGGGTTGACCGAGAAACGTAAAACCAGGTAGAAGGTGATTGTAGTGTCCTGGCAAAATATTTTAAGGACCTAGTAAACTAAGGCAAATGGGATAAAAATGTGAGTGCTGGGGCATTGTGAAAATAAAACTATTCTTTCTGTAATATCTTACATTTCTAAAACTCTGATTTCTTTCTCTACCAAAATGGGGTTGGATGAAACGTTAGTCATTCAGGAATGTCTCCCCAGGAATTGTGGTGTACTTAACTACCAATGACTGGGATTATAGTATCAAGATGAAAACGACCCACTGATTAGGATATCTTAATGCTCTCAAAAGAACACATTCCTTTTGTTCTTAAATTACTTTATTACAGGGCTATTAACTTATCCCATCTGTCTTTCAGGCCTGATTGGCCAACAGCCAAGCAACTTCTTGGTGATTCTAACTTTCTAAGAAGACTTTTAGAATATGATAAGGAAAACATAAAGCCTCAGATATTGGCAAAACTTCAAAAGTATATTAACAATCCTGATTTTGTGCCTGAAAAAGTAGAGAAGGTGTCCAGAGCATGTAAATCCATGTGCATGTGGGTGAGAGCGATGGATTTATACTCTAGGGTAGTCAAAGAAGTCGAACCAAAGAGACAAAAACTCCGTGCTGCACAGGTACATTATTTGTGTTGCAACATTTTATACAATTAAAGGCCATGATCATTAATCATTCAAGCTCCTGTGACTTTGAAAATTGGTTTTTGTCATAGCAAAAGAGCTGGGGAAGATTGTTCTTTCAGAAAAGACCTCTATAATCAGCCCTTTCCCAACATGAAGGGAAAATGAGTTAGCATATTTGTATCATCAGGCCGGTGATATTTTTGAGGTGCCTTTTCACTCAAGCGTGTGACGCTCTGGGTTGCATTTGCTGCTACTCCTGCACTCCGTGGTGGCTTTTGAGGTTCTAAAGCCAGCTTGAGCCACAGTCGGATGTGAGGCCCCAATAAGAGCAAAGAACGCTCACCGAGAGCAGCGGGTTACTGACGGAACCGCCTCACTAGAGCAGGGGTGGCAAACTTTCCCTATGAAGACCCGGAGAGTAAATATTCTACATTTTGCTGACTATTGGGTCTCCATGGCAACTCCTGAACTCTCCTATTGCAGTACAGACACTGCCATCAATAATCCGTGCGTGAGAAAGCATAGCTGTGCTCCAACATCACTTTACTTATGCACACAGGAATTTGAGTTTATTCAATTATCATGTGTCAGGAAATATTCTCCTTCTCTTGATTCCCCCACCCCCTGCAACCATTTAAAATTCTAAAACCAGCCTCAGTTTGCTAACTGTACAAAAACGGGCAGCAGGCTGGACTTGGTTTGCAGACCCCTGCTCTAGAGAACTCGTTAGGAAAGATTAGTTTTCCCAATTGCATGAATCTTTTATTTATTTCATCATTTAAAGTTAATCCATTGTAGTAATAATTAATCTCAAATGCTTTGGGATTAATGTGCAATGGTACTTCTGTTTCTCTGTTCTTTTTATGATTTATTTTGTTGGGCTTTGTTTCTTGTTCTGTTTTGCTTTTACTCTACCTTTGTTTTAATTTTGTATACCATATCAAAATCTTTTGAGACATGAAAAAGAGAACATAAATCCTATTTTTTTAAAGATTTTATTTATTTATTTGACAGATAGAGATCACAAGTAGGCAGAGAAGCAGGCAGAGAGAGAGGAGGAAGCAGGCTCCCCGCTGAGCAGAGAGCCCCATGCGGGGCTCGATCCCAGGACCCTGGGATCATGACCTGAGCCGAAGGCAGAGGCTTTAACCCACTGAGCCACCCAGGCGCCCCATAAATCCTATTTTTTAAGTGTGTTATAAGTGGGCAGATTTGATTTTCTTTGGGGACCTCGGATTTTCATTTTAAGTATTTACTTAATTTTATTAGGCTGAACTTGATATTACTATGGCCACTCTGAGAGAAAAGCAAGCATTACTAAAGCAAGTAGAAGATCAAATACAAGCCTTACAAGATGAATATGACAAAAGTGTAAATGAGAAAGAAAGCCTAGGTAAGTAACTCATAAAATTTATGGTGGTCAGGAAATGCCTGATTTTTTTTTTTATTTCAATTAACCAACATATAGTACATCATTAGCTTCAGATGTAGAGTTCAGTAATTCATCAGTTATGTATAACACCCAGTGCTCATCATATCATGTGCCCTCCTTAATGCCTGTCACCAAGTTACCCCATTCCCCCACCCACCTCCCCTCTAGCAAGCCTCAGTTTGTTTCCTGTAGTTAAGAGTCTCTCATGGTGGGCACCTGGGTAGCTCAGCTGGTTAAGTGCCTGCTTTTGGTTTGGGTCATGATCCCAGAGTCTTGCAATCAAGCCCCATATCAGGCTCCCTGCTCAGTGGGGAGTCTACTTCTCCCTCCTTTTACCTTCCCCACTTGTGTTCTCTCTTGCTCTGATCTCTCTCTCTCTCTCAAATAAATAAATAATCTTTAAAAAAAAATAGTCTTTCATGGTTTTTCCCCCTCTGATGACTTCCCATTCCGTTTTTCTCTCCTTTCCCCTATGATCCCCTGCCCTGTTTCCTATATTCCACATATGAGTGAAACCATATGAAAATTATCTTTCTCTGATTGACTTACTTTGCTCAGCACAATACCCTCCAATTCCATCCATGCTGATGTAAATGGTAAGCATTCATCTTTGTAATGGCTAAGAATATTCTGTTGTATGTATATACCACAAGGAGATGCCTGATTTTTAAAAGTAGTTTTCAGGTGGTCAGACCTCAGCTTCCATCCAATATGTAGGATGTATTTCCCCAGAGTTACTACACTAACCTAGTGTAACATTAGAGCTGCACACATGCCATAGTTTCTGTTCCTAAGTAGAAGGCTTATTGGGACATGTTCCACTATAACATGATGTGGCTTATGAATTTGATCCAGAAAATAAGTACTACACAGACAGAGAGAGCAATATTCAGCCAGAGTAATGGAGTATCAAAAAGAAGCTGTTTACATGGGAGAGACAAACTTGGACTTGCTTCTGGAATGGGAAATAATGCTGAATTAGTGTGAGGTCTCATAGAGATGCATTGACATCATTAAGTAATGCTAATGCTGCTATAAACAAAAGCAGTGAACAAACTTCTTATATTTTAGGAAAATACTGAATAACATAACTTGATTTTCTTAAAATTTTCTAGCAAAGACTATGGCTCTGACCAAAGCACGTCTGATACGTGCTGGAAAGCTGACAGCTGCATTAGGAGATGAGCAAGTTCGATGGGAAGAAAGCATCCAGAAGTTCAATGAGGAGATATCAAATGTCATTGGGAATGTGTTTATAGCAGCAGCTTGTGTTGCCTATTATGGGGCCTTCACAGCCCAGTATAGGAAATTGGTGAGTAAACTCACTTTCTGGGAGGAGTGGTGACTGGCAGAAGCAGGGCAAGGGAAATCATTTCCCTGAGTTTAGAGGGAGGCTCTCCACTGTGAAGGTTCTCCATGATGGAAACTCATTTACACACTCCACAGCCCTCCACCTCCCCCATCAGCCAGCAGTGGCCTACCCCTAGGATTCCCTTCACACATTTCTTCCTTTCCTTTCCTGCCATAGAAAGTTATCATCACTTCCTTATACAGCTCAAGAACCTGGGGGAAGAAAAAGGGCAAGGGGGTCCCCACACAACTTATGATCAGCAGTGGCATCTAAAGTCAGCTAGGATGGAGGCACCTGGGTGGCTCAGTCAGTTGAGCGGCTGAGTCCTGATTTCAGCTCAGGTCATGACTTCAGGGTTGTGAGATTGAGCCCCACATCAGGCTCTGCATTCAGCTGGGAGTCTGCCTGAGATTCTCTCCCTCTGCCCAACGCCCCCATGTCCATGCTTGCTCTCGTGCGCTCTCGCTCTCTCTCATAAATAAATAAATCTTTACAGTCAGCCAGGATGAAGTGCTCTGAATTGGAGAGACTACTACAAAGGTTTAGGCGATGGGAAGGAGCAGTAAATGAAATTATTTGGAGAGATTTGCAGGCCATTTTTATGAAATGCCTTCCTAAAAGGGTTTCACCTGGACGCCTGGGTGGGTCAGTTGGTCAGGTCTGCCTTCAGCTCAGGTCCTGATCCCAGGGTTCTGGGATTTAGTCTCAAAGCGGACTTCCTGCTCAGTGGGGAACCTGCTTCTCTCCCTCTCCCACTCCCCCTGCTTGTGCTCCCTCTCTCGCTGTCTCTCTCTTTTTGTCAAATAAATAAATACTAAAAAAAATAAGGTTTCATCCTTGCCCTTGAGTTATGAAACCTAGTTAGTAGAGGACTCACAGACTCAACAGAAGGGTCATCTGGTGCCATGTGAGCAGAGCCAGTGGTGCTTTTGGACCGTCCCATTCACTGAAGGAGGGAGCATACCAACGTCCTCTGCCCCATCTAATAATTGCTAGTAGCACCCACAGTCATTGTGATGACCCCAAACTTCTCCACATGTTTCCAGGCTCTCCCAGCAGGGACAGTACACCCCTGGTTGAAGACTACTAGACAGCATTTGTCGTTTATCTGTGAGAAAACTGAGGTTCAGATGAGGGGTGACATGCCCAAAGCCACAGCTGGTTTATGGTATGGTTCAAGGCCTCAGATCTCCCATCAGACAACTTCTTGTGTCCTATGCTTTGATGCCAGGATGCAGTGGAGACCAGCAGAACTTGTAACCATGACATTTTGTGTGTATCCTCGTTTTGCTGAGTGTTCCTGACTATACAAGAAACTTTCCTCCTCCCACAGCTTATAGAGTATTGGATCCAGGATTGTCTGTCTCTGGAGATTCCAATCAATCCTTCCTTCAGTCTCATTAACATCCTTGGCGATCCCTACGAAATACGGCAGTGGAACACGGATGGGCTGCCCCGTGACACAATATCAACAGAAAATGGTATTTTGGTTACTCAAGGGAGACGGTGGCCTCTGATGATTGATCCCCAGGATCAGGTGTGTGACACGTGCTTCAGATGTGGAGCAGCCTCCTAGCTCTGCTTCCTGTTAAGCTGTCTGTTCCAAATTACAAAAGTGGACTTGAACACACTTGTAAAATGTTGGGGATTTAGACCTAGAAGGGAGTTTAGAAGTCTTCTAGACCACAAGGCGCCTGGGTGGCTGAGTCAGTTAAGTCGTCTGACTCTTGGTTTCGGCTCAGGTCATGATCTCAAGCCCCGAGTTGGGCTCTGCTTGAGATTCCCTCCTTCCCGTTGCCCCTCCCTAGCTCACTCCCGAGCTTGCTCTCTCTCTCAAATAAATAAAGCTTTTTTAAAAAAAGGATTCTAGTCCAAGTTCCTAACTTTGTGGAGGCAGAAGGTGAAAGGGAAGAGTCCACCTGCTCTGCATACTTGATTTTGATTGGTTTTCTGTTTTCTGTGGGAACAGAAATTCATTCCCATATAGTAGTGTTCCGAAAAGGTCTGAAGAGTCAGAATGAAGTCAGAATAGGATGGGTTTTTAGGGCAAGTCTGCCTGGAATTTACAGAATCCTATTTTCTGACTCCTAAATCCATGGATTATACTGTTTTAAGAGGGTTTAGAAAAGGGAGCTTTTGTCAGAGCAAGAAAGACAAGCTTGAATACCTTCAGGATGGGCTTTTTCCCTATACGTGTCTCTTCTTTATTTGCTCCAAATTTGAATAAATGGAAGAATCCCAAACACTGGGGTTTAAAAGATGTTTTTATTTGCAGAGGGGTATTTTATTTTTTTCATCTTTCAAACCTGTTTCTAAATTGAACAAAATTTCTAAACTTTACTCTTAAAAACTTTCACTTTCTAGTCATTTGTAAAACTCTAAGTCCGGTGTCCTGCTCTGTGCTTTCTCAACCAGGCAAATCGTTGGATAAGGAACAAGGAAATGAAAAGTGGTATAAAGATCATTAAGCTTACGGATAGTAATTTCCTACGTACACTCGAAAATTCAATCCGACTTGGTTTGCCGGTCTTACTGGAAGAGGTTTACTTGCTTTTCACTTTTCTTTTCTCCAGTTCGATTTCAAACCATATCTGGAATCTTCTATGGGCCACGCCTGCCTCGTGCTGGAGACACCAGTCAGCTCCATTGGCGAATTGCTCAAACCGATTACTTTGCTCCTTAAACAAGTGTACTGTCATGTGGGGAGCATCCGATGACTGATTTTTCTGATTCCAGACATGGTTTTGGTGTTGATGGGATGGGCTGTTCCCTGACACTGCTGATTCTTGGGCCCCGTGGTGGCTCTTGATGGTGAGCTGCCATGGAAATGCAGAGCGGCAGTGCCAAAGGGCTCCGCTGTCTACAGTGGGGCCTGTCTACACACGCTGATGATGGGAAATCAGCAAACATTCCAGAGGGCATAAATAATATTACTCTGTACCCTTCTAGCCTTGACCAACGTAGGCAAGGTTCTGTACTGGGTCCCAGGCCCTCGCTCAAACCCTGGAGTTACAGGGGAGGGTAAAGTCTCCCCAGACCTTTGCTGCAGTTATGCTAGCCCCAAACTGAATTCTTAAACCCCTAACACAGGAGGCCCAGGGGAATTTCTTCTCTCACCGCAGGGCACAAAAGACTTTCTATGATATTCTGCCCCTGGACGGTAGGCCTTGTAACTGTAGCTGAGTGCCTGTGGGAGCCGGGGATGGGCCCTGGTCAGTACCCCAGCCAGAGCAGGATATTCTCTGACCAGGCCTGTCCTGCTTTCTGTGACTTGGAGTCAGTCATTAACATGCACCTAGCTGCTTTTTACATTTGTAAAATGGTATTTTTCCAACTTCCTCTCACCCATTCATGGATGTGAAATGGAGTTAGTCCATCTCAACCAGCATTTTTTAATGAAATAGAATAGATTTTTAAGAGCACAAAATTGTATCATAGGTGGGAATGGAAATTTTATCTCATGAAGTTTTAAGAGAACAACTTACATTCTTCAGTGTCATGTCAAGGTATGAAATATGTTTGTTAACTATGGATTACAATCAAATTTTGACAGTTCCTGGGCCATCCCCCAACACCCGTGCTGATATAAGGATGTTTTTTCATGAGGTCCAGCAGCAGTGTCTACATGCCCAAGTTCTTGCCAACGATTGAATTCGCTTTGAGGGAAAGAAAATAACTATCGTTATTTCCACAAACTTTTTCTGTAAAGAGCCAGATACTTTAGTTTTTTTAGGTCACATACAGTCCCTGTACAAGTATTAGTCAAACAAATATTCTTCTTTGTTTTGGTTTGGGATTAGGGTTTTGTTTTTACAACCCTTTAATGGGGTGAAAATAGTTTTCAGCTTAAGAGCCATGCAAACACAGGCCCGGGAGGGCAGGATTTGGCCTGCAGACTGTCATCCCTTGTCTTAGAACAGCCAGGAGAGTAAACAGATTGTCTGGGTCCTGTTCAAGGGCCACCTGTGGAGACCCTCCTTTCTCAGATTCTTTCTCATGCACATGAATGATATGTACAATTAGTCTAAACATCTCTATGGCCTTCATGTGATCTTATTTTCTTAGACTACCAATAAGATAACCACTGGAAAATATACACCGTTAGAGGAAGTGAGTGCACAGGGAGAGAAATATCAGATCCCTGGAAAATTGCTTATTCAAAGTAAATTTGGAGACCTAAGAAATCTAGAGAAATTGGTGCCATCAATTTTAATGGCTTTTTTTTTTTTTTGGTATTCTATTTTAACTTTCAAGCTTAAAGAAACCTTGGATCCAGCTCTAGAGCCCATTCTCCTGAAGCAGACGTTTGTAAGTGGTGGACGGCTGCTCATTCACCTTGGAGACTCAGACATTGACTATGACAAAAACTTTAGGTTCTATATGACAACCAAATTGCCAAATCCACACTACCTGCCTGAGGTATGAGCTGCTGGTCTGGACTTCCCAGCCCAAGTGGACTATTAATGTGTGTGGGTCTCTGAAATATGGTGGGCGCTCTCCCCCATCCCTCTTGCCCCTCTGCTCTGCCACCCCCATTTCTTCCACTGCCCTCCACTCTTGCTTCTGTGCTGCATCCTGATATCAATTCCAGTTGCCCTTGTGCTTGCCATTCAGCTGGACTTGAGTCCCTCCAAACCCGGTCCATAGGCGCTGCCCTGGGCACCTCTTCAGCACTCTCTCCATCTCTCTCCCAGCCCACAGCTGTTTGCATGACACAGAGCAGCTCTCCCTTCTCATTCTTCTCCCTCCTGCAGCTCAAGGCCATTTGTGCCCCTCTTGCTGTGGCCCGTAAATGAAACAGGGCTTCACGGAAAGTCTGTTGGGGAGAGGCAGACACGCCAGTATTAACATTTGCAAATGCCCGTGGCCTACCGCCCCAAATAAAGAAGTTGCTGGCTTGAAAACTCTGGTGACTGGCACCATTGGAGAATCATGACTCACACATTCAGTGTACCTGTACTAAGCATTCTGGAGGAGGGGGCATCTTGTCCTCCCACATGCCCTTAGACCTTGAGGGGATCTCTCTGAACCTTACTTGCGCACACGTCCCTGAGCCAGATAGGATGGGAAGAACTACTCTTGTGCTGCAGAGCCCAAGGCAGCTGCAATGGAAATGAAGGCCTCTGGTCTCCTTTCTCCCTTCCTGCACGGGGTCCCAGGGGGTCGCTCATCCCCCCCTCCCCCCCAGTCCCTCGGTGCTGCCACACAGCTCTGGGCCCGGCTGCATGCTCCACAGGTCTTCCCAGCATGGCGGGTCTCCCCTTCTCCAACAGGGCCCACACACTGAGGGAAGGAACTTCACAAATCAGAACTTACTCCTTCACCTCTCCTCCCATCCCCCCAAAATAAAATCCTTGCATATACCATTCCAAATGGTGTCATTTTCTGTTGAGTTGCTGATTTTCTGACAGCTGCCTGTCTTCACTAACTGTGCTCAGGTTAGATGAAGTGGGCACGCTTCTGGGATAAGGAGGGAAATGCCGCTAAAGCCCTTGAGGGGTATAATTTTCACAGCCACTGCCAGAGCTCACGTCCCAAGATCCATGGTGAAGTTTAGAAAAGTGACCAATGCACCGACTACTTATGCATATTTCGGGAAGGAGCATCGCACACCTTACCCAGCACCAGCTCTGTGACTGCGGCTCACTTATTCCTTGTCCTGGATCCTCAAGTCAATTAGCCAAAAAGTGGAGATAGAGCCGACTTCAGGGATTCGTTGTGTAGATTAAATAACATGTAAAATATGGGATGTTCACTTTTTTTTTTTGCTGTTAACTTATTCAAGTAATGTCAGAATACTATAGCAACCATTTTTCATAAAAATATTACAGTGACACAATATATATATAAAGCCCTATTTATTATCAGTCATCACTTTTCAACTAGGACAAACTATGTACATGTCACTCTAACTGAGTGATATTGGTACCTCATTTGGTCTTCACAAATACCCTGTGGTTATAACGATTACCATCCCAATTTTTAAATCTCAGGAACTGAAGCTCAGCAGGAATGAGAGTCTTGTCCAACATGCACTAAAGGGTGTACCTGGAATCAGAACCCGATCTTTCTAACCCTCTGCTGGCTCACCTTTCCTTAAAGCACCATGTAGGATCAATAACTATGGCCTGTGAGGGACAGGGGTGTCACTTGTACTGCAGGGAAAATCACATTAGGATATTGTAAGACACAGTGTGGGTGGTAGGGGTGTGGGGGTGTGGGTTTGTTCACAACTAGACCTGAGGGACATCCAGCTGGGTAATAACGGGCCCTGTTCTACTAAAGCATTTATTTTACCTGTCTGAACTTAAGCATTTTTATGTAAATCTATGGCTTCCTTTCAGGTGTGCATTAAAGTTACCATTATCAATTTCACCGTAACCAAATCAGGTCTAGAGGATCAACTGTTAAGGTAAAAAAAAAAAAGCGGGGGGAGGAGCAAGCAAAGTTTCCTAATATTTTGTTTAGAAATTGTGACAAAACATTTTTAAAATTATTTTTATTAACATATAATGTATTATTAGCCCCAGGGGTACAGGTCTGTGAATCATCAGGCTTACACGTTTCACAGAACTCACCATAGCACACATCCTCCCCAATATCCATCACCCAGCCACCCTATCCCTAACGCCCTCCCCCTAGCAACCTTCAGTTTGTTTTGGGAGATTAAGAGTCTCTTATGGTTTGTCTCCTTCCTGATCCCGTCTTGTTTCATTTTTTCCTTCCCTACCCCCCGCAACCCCCACCAATCTCTCAAATTCCTATCAGAGAGATCGTATGATAATTGTCTTTCTCTGACTGACTTATTTCACTCAGCATAATACCCTCTAGTTCCATCCACGTAGTTGCACAAAGAAAACATTTTAATGTGTGAAAGCACCACTCATGAGTCCTCAGTCATAAAGATGATAGTAAGTAAATGACCAGGTTCTTCATCTCTTGTCACTTTTGCAGCTGCCAGACTTGCTCACAGTCTTCTCAAGGAGATCCAGGATATACCCTTAATTCTCAACCATGATTTGGCCAGGCCTTCAGCCCAGCCCTGCCTCTTCCCCTTCATTGGGGTTTCCAATCTTGGGCAAGTGAATGAAGTCTGTAGTCCTGTGGTTCCTTGAGATGCTTTCCTCTATACCTGAGAGAAAAACTCCCAAATATAGCTTTCCTGTTTTACTTATCTACAGGTGTTTTCTTGGTGTACTTAATTGACCTACATTTGTCCACCTCAAAAAATTACTCTCCTTCAGCATACTCTGTGATTAAATCTCTACTTCCCAAAAATGAGATTATGAATTGTCAATGATAATTATCAGAATTAGCCAAGAGGCTTGTGAGATAAAATAAATTTTAAGGATTTATTGAAGTAATAACAATTACATGGTTAAAAACTCATTGTATGTGTGAGTAGATATGTATATGTATGTATATGAGTGTGTGTGTTTGTGAATACATACATTAATGCTAAAGGGAAAGATTATTTAGACCCATGTTCAAAATAAGTTGTCAAGTTTATTGAGTCAAGTAAAATTGGGTCAAGATCATCCTGATTTATTCCTATTATCACTGAGTTTGTCTTGTTTTCCTTGTTTATTTTAGGAATCTATTATTGCAGCTGCTAACTTGCTTAACTTTTGCTAAGCTAACTTCTTTCCAGACAAAGGGTATTTCAGCACATTTTACAGACATGTTCTAAGGACATGGCCGAACCGTTTTATACCAGTGCGCTCCCATGAAGAGTTCCACTTGGTTGTATCACATGTGAGCATGTTAGACTGTGGGGACACAGACAAGTGCTCCAGAAGTGAGAATGTTGAGCCTCTGGTGTATGTACAGAATCTCTGGGTTCTAGTTTATACTCCTCTCTTCTGGAAAAATTATTTAAACAAAGGGACTTGAGATGATGATTTCTTATGGTGTTCATATAATAACTTTTAAAGTTTCTGAACTCGGTTTATACATAACAAATGAACGATGGGGCTTTTCTTCCTAGTGAGTAAAACATGTGCCCTGGAGTCAGCGAAGCCAGGTGCCAGCCCAGCTCTGCCTCTCAGAGCCACGTGAGCTCAGGAGGTGACCCACTAGGGTCTGTTCCCTCAGCTGCAGTGCCACCTCACAGGAGCATTCAGAGAATTCCAAGAAAATCCACATAAAACTCTGAAAGGGGTGCCTGGCACAGAGTGATGCTTAATAAAGATTAGTTCCTGCAAACATAGGGCTGGGAGCAAACTGGGAAAGCACAAGTGAAGGGAGAGATCTAAGTTCACATGTTTAGACAGGGGGGGAGCTGGTAAGGCCCCTTTATTAGACCCAGGCAAGACTCGCTTCAGGAATCTCCCATAGAAAGAATGTTCCAGGCACCATTTTCAGCCTGGCGCAAGCAAGCATTTGAAACAGAAATGGAATGATTTGGAAGATCAGGCCCCGAGCAGGTTTTCCGAAGAGAAGATGAGCAGAAGCTATGGGGACTGTGGTAGGGTGTCCGTTTTTAAATACAAGATAAAGAATCAGAACTAACGTCATTAAGTGAATAGCCACCACGCAAACCCAGCAAAAGAGGGGCCTTATGCACTAGGTCTTGGCTAGTGGCATTAGTACTTAGCTAAGTAGCAAAGAAAAATAGAAGCAACTTCAGGGGACTGATAAAGCCATAATTTAAGTATTCAAACTTTGGTTCCAGTGATGTCGTACGACTCGAAAAACCCGAGTTGGAAGAACAAAGAATCAAGCTCATTGTGAGGATCAACGCTGACAAAAACCAGCTGAAAACTATTGAGGAGAAAATTCTGAGAATGCTCTTTACATCTGAAGGAAATATTCTGGACAATGAAGAACTTATTGACACACTCCAGGATTCAAAGGCAAGTAAAATATTTTTAGTATTTATAGAAAGTGTGTTGCTTCAGAAGTTACAAATGTCTCTTTTGAGGGTCCTACAAAGTCTTTTACAGCAAGAATGGCAGCCGCACCTGGGCTGCCTGGGTGGCTCAAGAGTGAGCCCAGCTGGCAGAGCCCTTCACCCCACAGCGGAAGAGGAGGTAAATTGTAGACAACTGTTCCTCTTGTCTGCATTTCTTTAAGATTTTTAAAATTTGTCAGAGAGAGAGAGTGCGCGCACACAAGCAGGCAGAGAGGCAGGCAAGGTGGAGAGAAGCAGGCTCCCTATTGAGGAAGGAGCCCGATGTGGGACTTGATCCCAGGACTCTGGGATCATGACCTGAGCTGAAGGCAGTGGCTTAACTGACTGAGTCACCCAGGCGTCCCTTGTCTGCATTTTTTAAATCAAGCATGTAATGTAAAGAACTGGGACAGGATACAAGTTGAAAGGAAAAGCAGTTATAGTCACATTAATATCACCTCCTTCAGGAAGCCTCCCTGGTATGCCCAGCTGGAATTAATCTCCTCCTTGAAATGCCTGTAGCAACTTACCTGACCCTCTCACAACCCTTGACATTGTTTACCTTATGTCACCATTATCCAATCCCATGTCTTTTTTTTTTCTTAAAGATTTTATTTATTTATTTGACAGAGAGATCACAAGCAGGCAGAGAGGCAGGCAGAGAGAGAGGAGGAAGCAGGCTCCCTGCTGAGCAGAGAGCCCGATGCGGGGCTCCATCCCAGGACTCTGAGATCATGACCTGAGCCGAAGGCAGCGGCTTAACCCACTGAGCCACCCAGGCGCCCCCCAATCCCATGTCTTAAATCTCATGTTAGCCTGTTCAGTTTGGTGTTGAGTCTGTGACTAGCTCAGCTTGAGATACCTTCTCCAAGGGCTATCCATGGTGCCCTGTACGTAACTGGTGCTCAGTAAAGATGTCATGATAGTACAATAAAGTTAAACACATAATATTGTACTAAATTGTTTCTCATTCAAACCATAATTTTAAAAGTATACTGGGAATACAGCCTAGAAAATGATTTTCACCCATTCATGAGAAACAGAAAGTCTCTTTGACATGGAGTACAGAAGGTTATGTTCTTTATCTTTCATTGACATCAAAAATGATACTTCCTTATAGCCTACAGTTCTTGAGATCTCAATATTTAAACAATAATAAGTAATTCTGGATCTCCCATTTCTTTTCTCTCTCCGCTTGTTTGTCAGTCTCTTTATCCTCTTTCCATTCATTCTTCCTTGGTTTTTAGCTTCTGGAAGTCGTTGGTTAACCCATTTATTATTTTTTTTTTATCAAAACTTTACATATGGGGCACCTGGGTGGCACAGTTGGTTAAGCGTCTGACTCTTGGTTTCATCTCAGGTCATGATCTCAGGGTCGTGAGATTGAGCCCCACACTGGACTCCACACTTAGTGCTGAGTCTGCTTCATATTCTCTCTCTCTCTCCTTCTGCTCCTCCTGCCCATGCTCTCTAAATAAACAAACAAAGCTTTACATGCATATTGCTTAAGGAATGAAATATTTGGGGCACCTGGGTGGCTCAGTGGGTTAAAACCTCTGCCTTCGGCTCAGGTCATGATCCCAGAGTCTTGGGATCAAGCCTCACATCAGGCTCTCTGCTCAGCAGGGAGCTTGCTTCCCTTCCTCTCTCTCTGCCTGCCTCTCTGCCTACTTGTCAAATAAATAAATAAAATCTTAAAAAAAAAAAAAGGAATGAAATATTTGTACAAGGTTTGCGATAGCATTCCCTGCCTTCTCTCTGCCCACCACCACCACTAATGACTTCCTCCATAAAAACAACTGTGTTCATCTTTTTTTGTTTTGATTATTTGGGGTTTGACATCTTTTCTCTAAATCAGAGACTCATATTGCTACTTTCTGAGTTTTTCTTTTATACATTCACTGTTGTCTATACTTTTACCACTCACATACATACATACACACACACACACACACACACCCTCTTTCCATCCCCTAGCATGCCACTGTACTCATACCCTGATTACAGTTAAACATCCAGTGTTTACATTGTCTGGAAGTATGAAGGTCTGGGTACAAGTATTTTAGGGGGCTGAGGACAGGAGAAGAGCTAGGGTATCTGCAGCCATTGTGCATACATTTACCTAATCTCTTTGTTTTCATTATGGTACCTGGTCCTCAACTGTCCCTGTCTTCCTTCCATCAAAAAATCCTCTCTTTTAATTTCCCCAGGGATGAAACTTAAATTTTTCAGTCAGGGTGGGGAAAGGACATCTCCTGACTGGTGGGGAGATGACTTGGGAGTCTATTAACCAATTCTTATTTTAGGCCCTTCCCACTTCCGGTGGGATGCCACTAATTCTTAAGCCTTTGAAGGGGATTCTACTTTACACATTGGGTCACTTTTGGCTTTCTCCTTTGTCAGCTTTGGAATCTATTTTCCTGGATCTGCTAAGTCATTACCACTCTACTCTCTGCTTTCCAGTTCTCAAAATTTTATTGATATTTCCTCTTCCATTCTTCCTATCTTTGTGGGTTTGCACTGTTTTTAAAAATCCCTTTACTGGGGCGCCTGGGTGGCTCAGTGGGTTAAGCCACTGCCTTCGGCTTGGGTCATGATCTCAGGGTCCTGCGATTGAGTCCTGCATTGGGCTCTCTGCTCGGCAGGGAGCCTGCTTCCCTCTCTCTCTCTGCCTGCCTCTCTGTCTACTTGTGATCTCTCTCTGTCAAATAAATAAATAAAATCTTTAAAAAAAAATCCCTTTACTATAATTGTATCATGATGTCAGTAGGGCATAAGATAGATACATGTGTTCTGCCTTCTTTCTCTGTAAGCGGGTTTCGGTGTCTGCAGGTAGTTGTCTTAAAGATATCCTTTCTATCACGTGGAGATAGGACTGATTATTCCTGGCCTGTATTTTCTGCCACTTCCTGCCTATACTTTGTACTCCCTTAAACTCCCAGAACCCTCATTTTATTTTATTTTTAATTATCTCTACCCCTAACATGGGGCTTAAACCCACAACCCTGAAATCAAGAGCCACATGCTCCCCTGACTAAGCCTGACAGGTGCCCTCATTTTAAAATATGTCATATTCCCTAATCATTGCTGAGGTCTCAGGTCTCTTGGGCATAATATCTGTAAGTAGTTACTAAGCTCAACTGAGATACATAGTATAGTGTTCTCTGGCAAAAAGAAGAAAGTAGTCCACTTTGTTTTCTCTTTAGCCCTGGATTCTTCATTATCAGGGACTTGGGGTCCTCCGAAGAATAAAGAATTGTTTGCAGTGGGTCTCTTTGGTCCAACTACTCCCATATCAACTTCCTTTTTCCTACTCATATGTAAATGCTTTAGTTGAGTCCAGTATTGAGACTGAGGTCTTCCACTCAACTCTACCCTCTTTTGTCCCCTTAGGCTTCTACGTGGTCAATATAGAGAGTTTGAGCCTTTGATTTCCTGGAAAAATCTCTGAGTCCCCCTCTTCACTCTCTTGGAGGACAGGGGTTGACAGTCTAGAACTTAGCCACTAGCCACATGGGGCTATTGAGCACCTGAAATGTGGCTAGCCTGAATTAAGATGTGTTGTTAGTGTAAAATACACACCAGATTTCAAAGACTTAATTTAAAAAAAAGTTAAAAATCTCAGTAATTTTTAAATGGATTATATGCTAATATAAAAAACATATATTGGATTCTATTGGGCTGAATAAAATTATTGTTAAAATTAATTTCACTTGTTTCCTTTACTTTCAATAAACTTAGAAAAGATAGAATTATACATGTGGCTCACATTACGTTTCTTTTGGGCAGTCGGGTCTAGACAGAAAGCTTGTGCAGACCCCCTTTGAGCTCTCCTTTCAATAGAACCAATACCGAACAGCAGTTCCCACAGTGATTTTTCATGGCCCCTGCCCTAGACCCTTTGACTTTCTAGAAACAAACTCCCAACCCAGGAATATCCAGCTGAAAGAAATGGGCATTGGGAGAAGAGGACAGACAGGCAGCAATATAGAGAGACAAGGGAGCCAGAGAAGGGAACCTTAGAAAGCCCATTGGCCAAAAGGCTCCCCAGAACCACTAACCGAAAACAGAAAACCAAAAGAACAGCAAAGACCTTGCAACTATCTCCAACAACTTAGTTTTATAACCCTTCACAACAACCCTTCACAAACAAACCCTATCCCCAGGTTGGCCTTTGTCTACACCTGGGAACACTAGGGAAAGAAAGAGAATCTTAGTCTTCCTTGTTATTCCAGAGTAGAATGTGATAGCACTTCCTTGCACTCTCTCTCCACCCTCCTCTTTGGGGCAGTTTTGAGGATGCCCCTTCTCGCTTCATACCTTCTTCCGTTATGCGAACCCTATATCATGTGAGCACTGCTCATGGGGACGTCAGGGAGTAACTGGGAGTGCTGTGTTCGTGCTTCCCTTCCAGAAGTCACTCAGAGTCAAGTCTCACGGAAGTGCTGCTCCTGCTTGTCAGGGCTTCTTGTGTCACCTGTTCCTGTCTGCCTGTTCCACATTCTGGAAGGAAAGAGGTATAACTCAGACAGAAGGTCATGGAGTCCTGAGATTCAGTCGTTCTATCTGGGGACCTCCCCACTATGATAATCGTTAATTCACTGTATCCTGATTTCTTTCCTAGACCTAACTGGATATACTCCAAAACTCCTACCATTTTTCTTCTTTCTAAAGGGTTAAGAACTTGTTTTCATGTCTTTATTCAGATCACTTCTGGTGCCATTAAAGTCAGACTAAAGGAAGCCGAGTCCACTGAGATGATGATCAATGTCGCTCGTGAGAAGTACCGCCCAGTAGCCACTCAAGGCTCCGTCATGTACTTTGTTATTGCGAGCCTCTCAGAAATAGATCCTATGTACCAGTATTCATTAAAATACTTTAAACAGGTAAGTGTGTTGTTTTGTCAGTGAACTTTATTTCTTTGGCTTCCCTTTAAACCTCATTGAGTTACTTTTGCCTCAGACAGTTTGTGAGTCTAGTTATCAAGTAAGACCCCCTAGGAGTTCGGAATTACCTGTTCAAGAGCGCCTCCATCTGCCATGTGTTCTCAACACTCAGGTGTCCAGTATGCACAGAAAACTGCCGAGGAAGAAAAGAAAGATTTTCTTTTGGCTTCCTCGGCTAACTAGCTTGTTGGTTTTCCTTCTTGCCTGCCTTTCTTTTTTCCTTTTAAGAGTCACAGTTCCATGCTGTTTGTTTATACCATCTCTACCATAACCCAACTTCCTTTCCACTGTTAGATTTTTCTGTGCTGTATCTCAAGTCTCTGACAGCATTGACCTTAAGCAAATTGGTTTCTGTATCTTTTATCCCCCAGAACTTTCTATACAATAGGCTATCCCAACCCCTCACCACACCTTCCCAACCTTTTTTAGACAAATCGTACATGCCCTGCTCTCCTGTCCTTGGTTCCTTCCCACTCCCCCCATATTACAGTGAGACTTGTTTTTTGCACAGTCTCTCTTCTTCATCTCATATCCACTGCTGAATCTCATCAGATTTCTCGTGAGTAGGATATTTTCACCTCCCCTTTGTGGCAGCAGTCCATCTCTCCCAAGAGCAAATGCAGTGTCACAAAGCTTCAGCAAGCAGTGTCAATTTACCTGAAGATTTCCAGGGGAGACAGCAAGTTTGCGTCACCCCTTATACAGCAGAATTACCGAGCATCCCCAGTAGCGCGCTCTGTTCACCACAAGGTTTCTCTCAGCTACCAGTGATGTCAAGGTTCGCCATGTTTTATTTTGGCACTAAGCATCACATCTTCACGGGATTTTGAACTTCTCTTCTTCTTGTCAGGTTGTTAAAGAAAGCTCAATCCTCTTTTCTTCTAAGTGTGTTAAAAAACACCTCCATTTCCCTTTGTCAACCCAACTTTGGAGAGAATTAACAAGGGCTTTCCCTTAAATTGTGGAGAAAATTCTAACACATTGGTCCCACAACCTAACGATGATCTTGGGGGAGAGCCAAGAAAAGTATATGACCTTACCTTGCCCTTATGTCTCTTACCCCAAAATGATTATCAAATCCAAGTTAAGGATATGAAAAAACCGGTGGTGCCACCTCACCTCTATTTTCCTGTGTTCCGCCTCACATCAAGATGATACTTTCTGAATACTATCAAGAGTTCAGCAGTGGTTCATTTCTGAAAAATGGGGAGAGGAAAGGGAATGCAGAAAATAAATATCACTTATCAATCTGGGGATGAATTCTGGACATTTCATAGTACAGTAGTCCTCTCCTGTGCTGCTATTTACCCACTGACTACAGGACCCGGAAGCGAAGGAGTGAGGAGCAGGGACTTTTTTTTTTCCTCCACAGAAACTGAATTAAGTCAGAGACATTAATAGTACTCTCTTTCCCACAGTTGTTCAATACAACAATTGAAACTTCTCTAAAGACAGATGATCTGCAGCAGCGCTTGGAAATACTGCTGGAACAAACTCTTCTAACCGCTTATGTCAATGTTTCAAGAGGACTTTTTGAACAACATAAGCTCATCTATAGCTTTATGCTCTGTATTGAGATCATGCGTCAGCAAGAAAACTTAACTGATGCTGAATGGAATTTCTTTCTCCGGGGTTCTGCAGGATTAGAAAAGGTACCTATCTCATGTTTGGATTGTAAATGTTATTCTAGATAGGGCCCACAAGCACCTACCAGTGGTCTGCAGTGGCTGAAGGTGATATGTTTGGCCGTGTGACCCGGCAGGGCAGGCTCTGGGGGCCTAGGGGCCAGGCTCCATCTCCAGTAGCTGGGCAAGGTCGGTAAATGTAGCCTCTTTAGGCAGCGCTGTCCTCACCTATACAAAAGTGATGTCGGGAGTAACCAATGGGCTAGTAGATGTGAGCATGTTTTGAAAAGTTGACCATCTTACAAATATGAAGAGTTAAAATTCAATCAATGTTGTAATTCACAGACTTGGCAATACTGTTTGGGAGATCATGACTCCCTCTTGCCTGGACACATCTTTCATTATAAAGCACAGGAACTAATATGACTGAACTGCCTCCTTCCCAAATACTGTAATACAAGCTCTCCTGCAGTTTCCTTCTTTGTGTTCATCCTTTTGTCGAACTTGCCCCAGCCGCTTAAACTAGTCTGCCTCACCCACACACCACAAATTGGGTAGCCCACAGAAGTGAGCAACAGCTCCCCCCACTCTTACCTACAGTTCCAGCTTACCCCACTCTAGATGCCCATCTTGAGCCCCGTCTTCGGGGACACCACTATTTGAGCCTCTGTGTATCACTGAGAGGTTGGGACTTCATGCCTTTTTTATTTGACTCTCAGTGCCCTATGTTCCCAGGACAAGCCCAGACAGGACCTCTCCACCAGACATCCTTCCTTCCCAATCCCCACCCATCTTGCACACGTGCATATTCTATTAATCCTTGCTTAAAGCAATCTTAACTTCATAATCACAATTCACACTTCAAAGAGCTTGCTATGTTTTTTAATTTTTAAAAAAATTTTTATTTATTTATTTGATGGACAGATCACAAGTAGGCAGAAAGAGAGAGAGAGAGGAGGAAGCAGGCTCCCCGCTGAGTAGAGAGTGCTATGCGGGGGTTGATCCCAGGACCCTGGGATCATGACCTGAGTAGAAGACTGAGGTTTTAACCCACTGAGCCACCCAGGTGCCCCTTGCTATGTGTTTAGAGTTTAACAGCTTATTTATCTCTCTCAGTATTCTTCTTATGTGAGTTCCTAATTTTATCTCTAGCCTGCAGATAGACAATTAGGCACAGAGATTAAATAACTTTTCATGTTCACATACTTAATAGGGTTTGGAGCCAGTGCTGGAACCCTCAAGTCAGTCTGTAGAGCCTGCCTCCTACCTGCTTCACTCTGTTGCTGACTATTAGTGGGTCACTCAGTCAGGCTCTTTACTTTATCATCCTTCTCACAACATTCTTTAAGAGCCTTATTTACATTTTTCTCAAGCAGATGCTTGAAGATGTTAAAGAACTTTCCAGAATCAGATAACTAACGCATGACAGAAACTGATTCCAAAGCCCATGTCCATTCCAGTACTACCTGCTACTTCTCATGAGCCACATATTTTGAAAACAAATGTAAAAAACGTTTTAAATACCATCAAACAAAAAACTTAGTCAGAAATCATCTTAAGATACTTCTCAAATTTTTTATTAAAGCTTCTTTTCTTCTATCACAAGGAAATTGGAATGATTCTTGGCTAATTTTTTTTATAAATATGTTTGGAAGGTATCTTTTATCTAGTTACTTTATTTAGTTACTAATATCTTAATACTGGTATTTTCCATTTTAATCCTAATGCTACATAGCAACAGAATCAACAGAATAGAAAAGCAAACTGCATGATCATCATAGTAGACACAGAAAAAACATTTGACAAAACCCGACACCTTTTCATCATAAAAACACTCAACAAACTATACATAGAAGAGAACTCCCACACCTAGATAAAGGGCACGGACACAAATCCACAGTAACAACATACTTAGTGGTGAAAGCCTGGGTGCATTCTCTGTAGGATCAGAAACAAGACTAGCATGTCTGTTCTAACAATTTCTTTTCAGCATTGCACTGGAGATCCTTGCTAGCTCAATTAGGCAAGAAAATGAAATAAAAGACATCCAGATGAGACAGGAAGAAGTATCTCTATTTGCAGAGGACAAGATTTTGTATATAGAAAATACTAAGGGATGGGCACCTGGGTGGCTCAGTGGGTTAAGCCGCTGCCTTCGGCTCAGGTCATGATCTCAAGGTCCTGGGATCGAGTCCCGCATCGGGTTCTCTGCTCAGCGGGGAGCCTGCTTCCCTCTCTCTCTCTGCCTGCTTCTCTACTTGTGATCTCTCTCTCTGTCAAATAAATAAATAAAATCTTTAAAAAAAAAAAGAAAAGAAAATACTAAGGGACCTACTAAAAAATAATTGAAGTATTAGAACTAGTAAATGAGTTCAGCAAGTTTGCAGTATACAAGATCATTATACAAAATTAATTTGTATTTCTCACAGATGCTTGCAAGGGACAATATGAAAATGCAATTAAGAAAAAATCCATTTATTGGGGCACCTGGGTGGCTCAGTGGGTTAAGCCGCTGCCTTCAGCTCAGGTCGTGATCTCAGCGTCCTGGGATTGAGTCCCGCATTGGGCTCTCTGCAAAGCAGGGAGCCTGCTTCCCTCTCTCTCTCTCTCTCTCCCTGCCTGCCTCTCTGCCTACTTGTGGTCTCTCTCTGTCAAATAAATAAATAAATAATCTAAAAAAAAAAAGAAAAAATCCATTTACAATGGCAGTAGAAAGAATGAAACTCATAGAAAGAAATTTAACAAAAGATGCTCAAACTTATACTCTGAAAACTACAAAACATGTTGAAAGATATTTGAGGACCTAAATAAGTGGGGGAAAAAAATCCCACAAACATGGACTAGAGGCTTAGTACTGTTAGGATGGCTAATACTACCCAAAGTGATCTACAGACTCAGTGAAATCCCCATCAGAATCCCAGCTGACTTCTTTGTAGAAATCAGCGAGTTTAAAGTTCATATGGAATAGCAAAGGATCCAGATCCCAAAGCTCACTATAAAGCAGCAATAATCAAGACCGTATGATACTAGCACAAAAACAAATGGATAAATGAAATCAAATATGAAAGTCTAGAAATAAAAGCATGTGTCTATAGTCAACCAATTTTTTTTAAAATTTTATTTATTTATTTGACAGAGAGAGATCACAAGTAGAGAGGCAGGCAGAGAGAGAGGGGGAAGCAGGATCCCTGCTGAGCAGAGAGAACCCGATGTGGGGCTCGATCCCAGGCCCCTGAGACCATGACCTGAGCTGAAGGCAGAGGCTTTAACCCACTGAGCCACCCAGGAGCCCCTATAGTCAACCAATTTTTGATAAGATTGCCAAGATAATTCATTGGGAAAAGTAGTCTTTTTAACAAATGGTGTGGGCCAGCTGCGCCACATGCAAAACAGTAAAACTAGATCCTTATATCACACCATATATAAACTAAAATGTATCAAAAGCCTAAATATAAGAGCTAAAGCTCTTGTTAGAGCACATGGGAAGAAGTGTTCATGACTGCATGTTTCACGATGGATCCTTAGACATGATACCAAAAGCATGAGCAACAAAAGAAAAAAATAGATAAATTGGACTTTATAAAAAATAAGCATGCTTTTGTTTTAAAGAAAACTTAAGAAAATGAAAAGACAATGCACAGAATGGGAGAAAATATTTGCAAATCATATCTGAGAAAGGATTTGTATCAGGAATATATAAAGAACCCTTACAACTCCACAATAAAATGACAAATGACCCAATTTAAAAATAAACAAAGCTCCTGTATAAATATTTCTCCAAAGAAGATAAACATAAGCACATGAAAAGATGTTCAAGATCATTATTCATCAGGGAAATGCAAATCAAACCTTAAGGAGATAGCATTCATCCCTACTAGAATGGCTAGAATCAAAAAGATAATAACCAGTGTCAGTGAGGATGTGGAGAAATCAGTCCCGTCATAAACTGCTGACTAGAGCAAACAATGCTGCAGCTACTTTGGAAAATGGTCTGGCAGCTCCTCAAGAAAAATATAGAATTTCTATATCACCCAGCAATTCAACTCCTGGGTGTGTATCAGAGAGAAATGAAAATATGTCCACACAAAAAATTTGGACATTAATATCCTAGCAGCATTATTCATAGTCACCAACAAGGTGGAAACAACCCCAATGTCCATCAACTGATGCGTGAATAAACAAAATGTTGTCTACTCATCACAACAGAATATTATTCAACCATAAAGAGGAATGAAGTACTGATGCGTATCACAACATGAGTAAACCTTCAAAACATTAAGCAAAAGCAGGCAGTCACAAAAGACCATGGATTATGAAATTTGATCTATATGACTTTTCCAGAACAGACACATCTGTAGAGACAGAAAGCAGTTTAGTAGTTGTTTAGGCTGGGGGCATGGGAAGATAGGAGGATAGTAGCTAAAGAATACCTGGGGTTTTTTGAGGAGAGGAAATGTTCTAAAATTCACTGTAGTGATGGTTGCATAAGTCTGAATTTACTAAAAGACATTGGATTGTATGCTGTAAATGGATGAATGATATGGTATGTGAATTTTATCTCAGTAAATCTACTTAAAAATTATTATAGAACCTCAGGCAAATATTTAAGAAATGTTCAAGGTATTAGTTTCAGCCTGTGATCCCAGCTGTTTCTCTCTTTTAAAACTGTTCACCTACATGTAAGTGCTCCATGGAATAGTGCCATGAAGCTAGTCTTCATGGGAAAAAAACACAGAAGACTGTCTGGAGGGTGGGAAGAGACTGGTGTGATGAGTTGGGGCACAGACTAGAAGTCAGCTTCACACATTTAATGTTAACCCTTCACCAGGTGAACTGCTTTCTGCAAATGTCACCCTGGAAAGCCTTCACCAGCTGCACTTCTGAGCAAAGGTCTACAGGTAGAACTGGTTCAACATCCTTTCTGTCTCACCCTATCTAGTTCCTTGTCCTAGGCAAATAGTTATTTTCAACATGCTGTTGGAGCTTGCTTTTTTCACTGAGACAAGGAGAAAACCTATTTTGTGGCTGTCTTTGTGAATTATTACTCATTTTCTTTCTGTCTTCTAATAGGAACGCCCACCCAGGCCTGACGTTCCCTGGCTGCAGCCTGCCATGTGGTTTGCGTGCTGTGACTTAGAAGAATTGTTTGGAGTTTTTGAAGGACTCACACAATATATACTGTTACACCCTATTTCTATACGAATAGGTAATATGTCAAAAAGGATCTGCTATGAGAAGTTGTAAACAAGCTCGTAAATCCTGACTTTGATGTCTCCCTTAACCTCTTCTGCTATATCAATATTTTTCAATAGGAAATTTCTTCATTATTAAGAAAATGTGAACTACTTGTTTTCCCAGTTCAATGCTTGAGTTGAATGCTTGGCCCATGAATTCCCAAGATTTTATATTTACTGTTATCTTCATTTTAAGGGGATATACTTAACTCAAAGAATTACCTTAGCTGCATCCCATAGATTTTCTGGTTGTTGTGTTGTTTTTTAACTTTTCACTGAAGGATTACATACATATGGAAAAGTGCACAAATCAAAATGGTACAACTTGGGGCATCTGGGTAGCTCAGCTGGTTAAGCGTCCAACTCAATCTCAGTTTATGAGCCACCACCCAAATCAGAAACTAGAATAGTACCAGCCTTCCAGAATCCTCTCCATCACAGGACCCTTCTCCTCTTCCCCAGAGGTAGTGCTCTGAATTATAACATTCTATGTTAATTTTCTCCCAAAGTTTTAATATGTAGCCCTGTCATTTCTAAAAGTACACTTTTTAGTTTGAAAACATTAAGGATTTGGGGAACTCTCTTTTTATTGTTTATAATTTAATTATGTTATGGAACTGATACTCATGGGTCGCATGAAATTGATTCTTCGTAATTTTTTTTAAAAGATTTTATTTATTTATTTGACAGAGAGAGATCACAAGTAGACGGAGAGACAGGCAGAGAGAGAGAGAGAGAGGGAAGCAGGCACCCTGCTGAGCAGAGAGCCCGATGTGGGACTCGATCCCAGGACCCTGAGATCATGACCTGAGCCAAAGGCAGCGGCTTAATCCACTGAGCCACCCAGGCGCCCCAGATTCTTCGTAATTTTTTTAAGGTTTTATTTATTTGTCAGAGAGAGAGAACTTGTATGCAAGCACAAGCAGGGGGACTGATAGGCAGAGGGAGAAGCAGGCTCCCTGTTGAGCAGGAAGTCTGATGCAGGACTCGATCCCAGGACCCTGAGATCATGACCTGAGCTGAAGGCAGATGCTTAACCCACTGAGCTACTCAGATGTCTCTCTTTGTAATTTATTTAGATTTCATTCTTCATAAAATGTTCTATGTGTGTTTTCTTAAAAAGAAGATCCCATATGTGACCTTTAGCCCAAAGTTATTGTGGTATTTATTTTATTAATGTTTTTTATACTTGATCTGTCAGTTTCTAAGAGAGGTATGAAGGTATACAACAATGATTGCCAACTTCTCTTTGAAATTCCAAAAATTTTCCCATCATATCCTGTGAAACTATGCTATTCAGTATAAATAGGCTTAGGATTATTATCTTCCAGTAAATTATTCTTTTTTTATTAAATAATATTCTTCCAGGTACACCTGGGTGGCTCAGTGGGTTAAGTGTTCAACTCTGTCATCATTCATGAGATCACGCTCCATGTTGGGCTCCACGGTTAGTGTGGGGTCTGTTTGAAGATTTTCTTTTTCCCTCTGCCTCTACTCCATTCAAATAATTAAATTAAAAATAATAATAACTAAATAATATTCCTCTTTAAGTAGTTATTTTTTGCCTTAAAATATATTTTCTAATATTAATGTAATTACAGCACAGTTCTCTTGGTTAGTTTTCCTGCTCTATGTATTTCCATACTCTTTATTTTTTTAACTCTTTTGTGTGATTAGTCTGTTTTTGGTGTATCTTTAGTGGAATTTTGTTGTTTTGAACAGTGCAAGAGTCTCTCTTTAGAGACTCTTTTTTTAACATGAAAGTTTTTTTTTTTTTTAAGATTTTATTTATTTATTTGACAGACAGAGATCAGAAGTAGGCAGAGAGGCAGGCGGGCAGAGGGGGTGCGGAAGCAGGCTCCCCGATGAGCAGAGAGCCCTATGCAGGGCTCGATCCCAGGACCCTGAGACCATGACCTGAGCTGAAGGCAGAGGTTTTAACCCACTGAGCCACTCAGGTGCCCCAGGAAAGTTTTAATTCAGTATTTATTAGAGTTATTGATCCACTCCAGGGGCTCTCAACTGTGGAAGGTTTTTGTCTCCCAGGGGGCATTTGGCAGTGTTTGGACATTATGGTCTGGGGTGGTAGTCCTGGCATCTCAGAGGTAGAAACCAAGGATGTGGCTAAACATCCTGCAACGCAAGAACAATCCTCCAGAACAGATAAGCACTTGGCCCTAAATGCCCATCGTACTGAGAATGAGAAGCCCCGATCTATATGGACTTACTTCTATCACCTTATTTTGTGGAGATTTTTTTTCTTGACAGCCTTTGTCTTTGCTTCATTTTTTTTTTTCTTCTTTCTGGTCTTCAGGTGGCTTCTCCATTCTTTTATTTACCCCATACTTATTTGAAGTTCAGTGTTCTAGTTCTAGTCTTATACTTGTAATATGATCACTCTTACACTTGTAATATGAATACTTATTCAACTAGTAAGTGTGGTGATTTAAAGTCTACATGGACCAGAATTTCTAGTATCTAAACAAACTTCTTTGATTTCTAAATAAAGACTAGAAAAAATGAAATGCTTTTCAATAAATACATCAAATAGAAATGATGTTTCTATGTTGTGGACTGGTCAAACAAGGCAGCTAGAGATAGAGGTAGAAGACAAAAAGAAAACCACTTAATAGGAGAAACCTAGAGATGACCAGTTAGGGACAGAACCAAAGCAGAA
Source organism: Lutra lutra (assembly GCF_902655055.1). Classification (NCBI taxonomy): domain Eukaryota; kingdom Metazoa; phylum Chordata; class Mammalia; order Carnivora; family Mustelidae; genus Lutra; species Lutra lutra. Next base: position 41,395,988 of record NC_062286.1, on the reverse strand, counting down.
AGAGCAAACTGGAGCCTCAGAAACACAAAGGCAAAGAAAGAAGGGATGGAGGGGCGGGATGGAGGCCAGAAGGCAAAGTAATTCTGGAAACAACTCATAATATCTGGACAAAAGGTACCAGGTGTTGTCCCTGTCAGTTGGGACTAAAATTTCAGCTATTCATAACAATTTTCCTGCTTTCATTTGTTAAATTTCAGGTTTTATTCTGGAAATCCTGCACAATTGTGAAGGTTGTATGGTAGGATGGCTTGTGTTCTAAAAGTGAGCTCTAGATCTTTGCAGGTGACCTTAGATGACCTTTAATAATTAATTCCAATGTCATTCTTGCCTTCAAAAGCTTCCTAATTGCCTTAATCTCTTGTCTTTGATGGTTTCTAAGTGCTTCATGTCCTATTGAGTTATTTAAAATATATTCTCTTATCCTCTCTCATTAGCCAGAACCTAGAGATTATACAATAAATAATGAGAACCTCCAGAAAAATAAGTCTTTTTAGAAGAGATGGTTCTACTCTCTGGTCCTCAGAATACCACCACAGCGATCATGTGCTGTGCCCTGTGGTCTTGTACTGTGTAACTGTCTGTATTCCGTATAGAAACTAAGAAGTCTCACAGAAGTGCACACTCCTCCAGGGCCATAGGCTCAACTATCATTACATTTCTAGCTGTCACCTCCTCTTTAGTTGCCATTATTAGGCCCTCAGAGGAGAATCCCAGTAGGGACCAGCTGGAGAAAGTGGTTTTCTAGCTTGAAATTCAAGCCTCACTGGGATCCTAACCCTCATGTGAGGCCCATTTCTTATAAGTATTCCATGGGGTAGAGGGAGCAACATATTCTATTTCCTGGGGCATAAAGTTGTATATATGTCCGTTTATTCATATGTTATTTATATTGTACAAATTATATCTGCCAGAGCTTTCAATTTGCTTCATCTGTCATAGGCTGATAATTGTGTATTATTTCTGACCACTACTACGTTTTCTATTTTTCCTCTACCTCCAGCAGTGATTGCTTGATGTATTCTTACACTATTATCTGACACATATAGGTTTATTGTTTTTATCATGGGGTTTGTATTTTAATTAACTTAACCTACTTCATCACATTTAATTATATTTGCCTTGAATTCTAATTTATTCACGGTTACTCTTATCACTTCAATTTTCTTTTTGCTCACATTTGATTAATGTGGCTCTATGCATCCTTTTATTTTTTAACCTCTTTATTTTGGGTTTTTGTTTTAGCTTTGGTTTTTGTAAGTGGTTTGCTGTTGAATTTGTTTTCTGACCCAATTTTAAATTCTTTTTAATTAGGTTGGGTTGAGGGGATTAGTATATTTACATTTAGTAAATAGTAGATAGCAAATGTAGAGATTTAGATAGTAAATGTATTTAGATTTAGATAGTAAATGTAGGGATTTTTAAATTACTAAATATACTTATTTAATTTCAAAGTCAAACCAATTCTAATTAAAGTATCTTTTTAAATTGTGTTTCCAGGATCTTTCGAGACTTACATTAACCCAGCTGAATGGGAAGGCTATTCTAAAATGAAGGCGGAAGAGGAACTCATGACACAAGAAAAAGAGATCAAAAGCCATAATTCTTGGCATCCAGTATTAAGTTCTTTCCAAAAGCTAATTCTCATCAAATGTTGTAAGGAAGAGAAGGTAAGATCTTTTTTTAAAATTAAAGGACTATGTTATAGTTATTTCTGCTAATGTTCATCAGCCAGTTAGGATTCATAAGTGATTAGATTTATTTGTTTAGAGAGTAACAATGGTCAAGTTTGGGAGAAGGTTCTAAGAAATAGAGACTCTGTGTTATTAATAGACCATAGTGTTTTATATAGAAAATGAAGAAAGGAAAGGCTAGAGAGCCAGCCAGGAACCCGGTTATCCTTTTCTAGCTTGCACCATTAAGGATTTGTGCTCTCCAGAGAGGACAGTGGTCTGATGGGGTTTGGGGTGGGGGGTGGACATTAGCAGGGAATTGATGGACCTTTCAGATCTTTGCAACAGTGGAAAGAAGGCATTTGAGAAGAACAAAACCATAGCCACAAAGGCCAGTTTGAAGATTGTTGGACTGGTCTCTGCAAGAAATTATGACAGCCTGAATTAGGATAGAGGTAGTAGGTTGAAGTGATTGAGAGGAATGTGGAGATTAGACAATTGGTATGGCTCCTGATATCTGCTTGGGTGCCATAGGGGATAGCTGTATCAACAACTAAGCAAATGTGAAAGGAGAAGTATGTCACAGAAAGATGTCACTGAGTCTGCAGTACCTGCCAGTTATCAAAGTAGACAGCAGTTTGGAGACCAATTAATATGTAGGTAGGAAACTCTAGAGAGAAATATAGGCTAGAGATAGAGAGTTGGGGAGTCGCCAGCATTGAGCTGGGAATTAAAACCCTGGGAGTTGTTAGAATCACATAGGAAGAATGCATAATAAAAGAGGACAGGTGAACAAAGGATGAAACCCTGAGGAGCACCAACATTTAAAGGGCAGAAAGAAAGGATGAAAAGGAATAGTCATCAGGGCAAAAAGAACACTAGGAGAAAAAAGTGACATGGAAACCAAGGAGGTATAAAGTTTCAGTACAGCCTAAGTTATCAGTAGAATGAATGAAGCATTGCAGGCAGTTCCAGTTTTTATATATAATTCCTGATGTCTCTGATGATAATTCTAGTGATGAGTTTCAGGAGGCACTGGAGAAAAATGATGGTTATTCCTATGAGAAGTGAGAAAGAGAAAACTAACTGAAGAAACCGTAAGCATAATTGGGAGATACTGATGCTCTGTTGAAGGATTTTCTGCCTTCTCTGTAGGAACACATAAGTTATGGGGTTGGCCTCAGCCACAGATGATTGCAATAGAAGAATAGAGGAAGTAGGAATGCAATTGAGACTGTTGTTAAAAGTAGTACTAGAAAGAAAGGGCTTCTAAACTGGGAGAAAGGAAAAACCTTGAATTTTCTTTGGGAGCAGATGTAGCTGGACTAGAGGTATAGCTAGAAGAACAGGAGAGTTGTGACCAACATTGAGTTAAAATTTCTAATGCATAGTTCCGAGTGATGACAATATCCTGAGGGTGGCCATGGGTGTGGGTGACTGAGGAAGAGAAGAAATGGTATCTACTGGAGTTAGAGGTCAAGAAACTGTGAGGGTAGGGAGTTGGATGGCCACGTGACCCCCAACGAGATGGTGGCAAGACAGTGCCTGGGACACAGTTGAGAAATCACTGCAATAGATATGTAATAGAAAGTAAGGCTATGACCCAGGTGGAAAATCTTCAGTGACTATGGGACAGTGGCTACCAGACTAGATGCTGACAAAAGATGAAAGGATGCTTGAGTAACAAGAGCCCCAAAGAAGGAGGAGTTATAAAGATTAAGACATTGAGGCTAAGAAATTCTAGACTCTAATAAAATTTGCCAGACATGTAGTCTGGCTTCTTCGACAACAACACATTTTGTCTGTTTGTTTGTTTTTGCAAGGGGGAAAAGGAGATGAAGGATGAAACTTAATAGATGCAAAGAGACTTAGACAAACCAACTGATCTCTACATATAAGTTTTATTTAGATCCTGATTTAAATATGCTATATTTAAACCCACACAGGCATTTATAATTTCATTAGGAGAAGGTAAACACTGACTAGATATTTAGTGATGTTAAGGAATTATTGTTAATTATTTAGATGTCATTATGGTACCATGGTTATATGTTTTCTAAAGAGTCCTTATATTATTGGGACATATGTTGAGGATGAGATAATATGACACATGAGATTTGCTTCAAAAAAATCCTAAGGAGTCGGGGAGTAGGTGGGTATATCAATGAAACAAGATTGGCCTTTTCTTAACAAATATTAAAACTGGATAAAACATCAAATTCATTAATCTCTGACTTTATATGTACCTGAAATTTTCATAATAAAAAAAAATTACATTCTTGAACACCAGGGCTCTCACAAAATGTCCCAGGATGGTTCTGTAAATGTGATTAAATCTGCAAATGACAGATACAGTCATACTAACTTCACAGAGGATTAGCTGAAAATTCTTATTAATACATTCAACCAAAGACCTTCCTTGTGTTATACTACCAAATAAAACTTGCTTTATAAATCAACATGGAAGAATCTGGAATTTGGATTGGGTTTCAGCAATGAAGAGCTAGATATGGACTCCAAAGAGGACAGGGACCAGAATCAGTCAAGACCACCAACAAAGTCACCCTGAAGAAAAGAGCCAAGCATGACAATGTTATCCCAGCTACACCTACTCTCAAACAGATACACTGATCAAGGCATTTGGGAATAACCCTTACCATGGTACTGATTCCAGAGAATGATTTGCTAAAGAAATTGGGGTTCCAGAGAAAAGAATCCAAGTTCTAAAGATCTGATTCCCCTGTCCAGAGAAAAAGAAAATCTGAGAAAGCCTTAGAACAAGGACAAAACCAGATATAAGATCTGTGCAATGAGAGACTGTTGTTCCCAGGTCTGTTCACAAGCAGAGCCCATTGGGTATCCAGTGTTTCTAAATGGCAGAGTCAATTGCTCCTTTGGGAGAAAGAGGATGTTCCAGCACAGTGGCTTGTGTGAAATACTGCAAGCTTGCATAAAATTCAGCCTCCTTCAGAAATAGCATGTTTGGATCTACTGATGAAACTTCATTTCAAAAAACTCTTTAAGTAGAAGTGCCTGGGTGGCTCAATTGGTTGAGCATCTGACTCTTAATCTCAGCTCTGGTATTGATCTATGGGTTGTGAATTCAAGCCCTATATTGGACTCCATGCTGGTCCTGGAGTCTACTTAAAAAAACTTAAAATTAAATTAAAATGAAAACCAGTAAAGTTTTAAGTAAATAAAACTTACTTAAATTAAGTAAACCAGGTGGTAGAGTCATTAGAACTGCAACAGGAAGTAGAATGCCTGTCATTCCAAAAATTATTTCTTTGGCATCAGCCCTAAGAATGGTTCAGGACAAGGTTATTAGAAATTTGAACTAGAAAGAGAAAAAAAGAAAGTATCATTTACATCAGAGATGCATAAAGATTTCCTGATAGACAATAATTCATCACCACACCAAAGCTAAGAAAGGTCCTATATACCAGTGTTCTCAAACTTTGGTGTGCATCAGAATCATCTAGAGGGCTTTGTAAAGCACAGAGACCTGGGGTCCACTTCCCAGAGTTTCTGATTCAGCAAGTCTGGGCAACAGGCTAAAAATCTGCATTTCTAATAGCTTCCCACATGATGCTGATGCTGATCCGGAAACCATATTTTGTGAACCCCTCCTTTAATGTGATTAAACATATATAAAGAGAAACGATCATTCTCAAAGCAGATGAACGAGGACATCAAGACACATCACACACAGCATTGTTGATTTCCAAGGCTAAATCTACCGAGACCCCTAACCTTAATAGTCCTAGTGTTTCCATCCAGGCTTCCTCTACCTTGGGAAGGTGGCAGTCTCTTTGAGAGCCAGGTTTTTCCCTGTCGAAAACCACAGTGTAGACAGTCACCCAGGATGAAATCTTCTCAAAGCAATAATTGCATGGCTTTTCCAATTTGAGAAACACCAGTTATAAGGATGCAATTTCACTTATGAACTATATGCTTAAAATGGTTAAGATGCTAAATTTTATATCTATTTTACCAGTTTTTTAAAAAAAAGAACTTGGGTGTGATGAGAAGTGTGAGCACTTGTGTTCTGATATAACACACAATGTGGCAGCCATCCCAGGTCTTTACCCATGATCTAATATACTATAACTTAAATGAGGTTTGGCCACTCAGAAGGATGAACAAGGGATCATCATTCCCAAATGTTTAAAGCTTACCTTCTTGTCACAATGAAAGCAACAGGCAGAGGATTCTCAAACACAGAGTCTCTCAAGAGTGAATTTGTATGCTATCGGCCCATCAGTACCTTCAAAACAGTATTCACCTGAATTTTAAAATTCCCTATGGATTCTGATAGGGAAGAGGAACTAAAAAAATGCTCTGGAGGTCTCAGCCAGAGCCTGTCAAGGATCAAACAACAGGCCACAAAAACGGTTCTAAGCAAGACATAGTGGAGTCACATAGGTCAGAATTGGGAAACTCAATATAAAAAGAAAGTGAGAGGAGCCCCTAGCAAAGGACTTGGTGATAAAGAGAGAAGAGACTAGAAAGTCTCTGATCCTGCAGCCAGACATGGGATTTTCAGAGGGTGGCCTTCAAGAAATGCCTAACTCCCTAGACCATAGCTGTGAGAAGAAGTATTTCTCCAACTTTTTGAGTTCAAAAACATTTCACGAGTGCGTTACTGCTTTTATATGTACATAACAGCCCCAAGAAATAAATCACTGGTGCTTTGTACATTGTTATTTACTATAAACTCTAAGCACTTTTTGTCAAAGTAAAAAGCAAATAAATAGATCATACTATCAAAAATATTTTTCAAAATAATAATGAGAAACTGCTGTTGAAATTACATTTAGTTACACCATGACATAGCTAAAACTAAGCTCCAACCCCTCTTGGCCCTGTTGCAGGGCTGGTCCTTTGGCCCAGGCCACCTTTATAGTTAGTACCACACTATATCCTCACTTAAGTGGGCAGCCACGTAAACATCTTTTCCCAGACTGGCCACAGGAGAGTGCAGTCCAAGGCCATGGCCCTGAACCAGGTTGAGATATACCCTCTCCCAGCAACAATGGCAACAGAAAACATGCAAAAATTTTTTGGATGAGGTGATGTCAATTCTAATGGAGGGTGAACGTTAAAGCAGGGCTGCTGCTTACAGTTGTGCCGGATGTGCACTGCACAAGCCTTATGGGAGCCATTTGCATTGTAGATACTGTAGGTTTGGTTTGTATATTTATCATGACAGCTTTCTGGCACAAGTATATTAAAGAAGGGACATCTTTTCCCATCTCACACAAAGGCTCCATGTGGGCTAGAGAGGGTCTGCAAGAGCAGGAATGGGGTGAGCAGGCTAGGATAGGATCCGTGAAGGAAACACATCGGTGTAGGAAGTGGCCAGGCAGGGATATGATCCTCAGGGCTGAGGCTGGTTCCCAAGAAAAGTCAGAAGAGGCTGATGAGTAAAATGAGAGAGGAAGATGGGGGAAAAGATGGGGAGACCATATATGGTGTCAATTCTGAGAAGCTGGCTTATAAAGGGGAAAAAAAGAAAGGAAATAGCTGGGAGGGGAGCAACAATCAAGGGAAGGCTTTTGTTTTGGTTTTAAGAACAGGAGACAGTAGAGCCTAATTGTATGATAAAAAGAAGATGGGTGGGGGGGAGATGAATAGTGCAAACAGAGACAGTGGAAGGACTGAAAGTAAAGTCCATGAGAATGAGAGAAGGATGGGACCAAAGAAGGCAAGGATGGGGCAACAGCAGGTCTGGAGATGGATGGAATGACAAGAGACTTTCCTCTCATCACATAGTCAGCTTGCTCTGTAAGGTCATGAGAACCATGACCTTTGGCAATTACATGGTGCCTAAATCCAGTAGGAAGAAAGATACCTAATCAAGAGAAAATGAGTGCAGAACAACAGGGCACCCTATCAGAGAAGCTGAAGGGGAGAAATAGGATAGAATTATAGAGGACCCTCATCCAACATACTATTTTTTTAATGTTTTTCTTTTCAACTTTCAGGTGGTTTTTGCTCTTACAGACTTTGTAATAGAAAATCTTGGAAAACGCTTTATAGAGACACCACCCGTGGACCTGCCCACTCTATATCAAGACATGTCATATAACACTCCCCTGGTATTTATCTTAAGCACTGGCTCGGATCCTATGGGCGCATTCCAGAGGTTTGCCCGGGACAGCGGGTATTCAGAACGGTGAGGTCATGTGGTGCCATTTTTATAATTCATATGAACATCTCCTTGTTAAGGTTTGCCCTTTTTCTTCCCTCTGTGCAGTGTGAATCCCCACATTAGGTATCCCTTACTAAATAAATTAAGATACATTAATATTTAGCTATGTCTGTTGTTAAAATGGGGTCAAAAATAATAAAAAGCAGATGTAAACTTTATTTGAATAAAGGCAAGATTATCCAAAATGTATAATAAGCTAGTGGAATATGGATTAAAACTTTTTTGTTATTTAAGACATTACCTTACTGTAACTGTAAAAGGACTGATTTACTCCATATGAAATGTGCAAAAAAATTCCAGAGCTCCTTATGTTCTATTATCAGTCTCCTCTTTCTCATGAGCCTCTACCCTGCTGAATAAAAGGGGCAGGGGAAGTTTAAACTCACACATTTACTTTACTTTAAATGTGTCCAGGGTAAGCTGATTTGGTTTCTCTCTCAAAAAAAAGTCAGTCTTCCTGACTTCTTCTTCTCCCAGTCCTCTCCAAAATGGTGTTCAGATGGGTAGGGAAGTGCATAAGACCTCGGGTGGCAGGGGAGGGTAGGGGTCTCTTATCTACAAGGTAATTTCCAGCCTTGACATCTGACAGGCACCCCCCCACCCCCATGGAGTGGCTGGTCTGGCCTTTTCCCTGGTAAGATTATAAGACGGTGGGTCCTATCTGTTCATTTGGAGTTCATAGTCTGCACTAGTCAGGCTTCTCCAGAGAAACAGATCCAATTAGGGAAAGAAAGGAGAGTAGAGGAGAGGAGGAAGGAAGGAATGAGGAAGGAGGGAGGGAGGGAAGAAAGGAAGAAGGAAGGAAGGAGGAAAGAAAGATGGAAAGAAAAGAAAAAATCTTTTATGTTTTATATACATATATAACATATAATTATTATATATATATGTATGTATGAAATTTGCTTACATGATTATGGAGGCTGAGGAGACCCAAAATCAGCAGCCAGCAAGGAGGAAATAAATCCAAGAGAGCCAATGTATAGTTCCAGTGCAAAGGCCTAAAAACCAGGAGAACTAATGGTATAAGTTCTAGTGTGAAAGCCAGGAGGCTTAACACCCAAGAACCAGTGTTTCTGTCTGAATCCAAATGCCAGAAAAGACCAATGTCACCATTCAGAAAGGCAGGAGGAACTCCCTCTAACTCAGCCTTTTTGTTCTATTCAGGTCTTCAATTGATTGTATGGGGCCTATTCACATTGAGGAGGGCAATCTGCTTTACTCAGTTTACCCATTGAAATGTTAATCTCACCCAGAAACACCTTCACAAGCTCACCCAGAGTAATGTTTGGCCAAATATCTGGATATCGTGTGACCCAGTCAAGTTGACACATAAAATTTATGATCCTAGTCATTTGTTTGCCTATAGTTCTGAAATCCTAACAAAGAATTAGTATAGGGAACTGTTAAGAGCTCCTGTGAATTAATAAGAAAAAGAAAATAGCAATGGGCGGCTCAGCACCTGGTTAAGTGTCCAACTCTTGATCACAGAAAAAGAAAATAGTCCAGTATAAACAAGGACAAAAAATATGAGCAGGAGAGTTTCTAGAATTTTCAGAATAGAAAACTGCAGAAACCTAAATGTCTGATAAGCATATGAAAAGATGTCTGTCCTTACAAGTAATTAGGATACCACAAATTAAGGCCATTAAGGAGATATCATTTTCATACCCAAGAAATTGGCAAAATGGTGGCAAAGGTATGGAGCAATGGAAACATCCATATTACAAGAGTGAAAAATTGGTTAAAACCAATTTGAAGAGTTAACAGTATGTTAAAGTTGAAAATGGCATCCCCTACATCTCAACAAGTCATTACTGAATCTGCAACCTAGAATAAAATCAGTCACATGGTGCAAGGAGCTGTGTTCAAGAACATTTGTAGAAACATAACAAAAAACAGTGGAACCATCCAAAATGTCCATCTAGAAAAATGATCATACAAGTTGTGGTATATTTATAAAATTGAATATAATACACTATAGCCATGAAAATGAATAAACTAGAATTATGTATATCAATACAGATAGGTCACATGAACTAATACAGAGCCAAAAACATAAATTGCAGAAAAACTATATAATATTGGAGAAGTATGATAAAATATATAAACATTTAAAACTATATATGTTATATATTGTTTAGGAATTCATAAAATTACAGTAACAGTATAAAGGAAGGTAGGGAACTTATACCAAATCCAGGATAGCAGTGACCTTGGAAAGTGAAGGTTGAGTAATGAGATAGAAGTGGACAAGGACATTGCAGGTTCAGATCACGTAAACAGTGTTTTATTTCATACACTGGTTTGTGGGTACATGAATATTCACTATATTAACTTTGTAGCTTTTGTATGTCTCAAATATTTCAAAGTATTAAACATAAAATAATTCAAGATAATCAGAGGGAGGGATGTTAATAGGTAGTTAATATGTGTTAAGTTCTTGATGTATTCAGGAAGAAAAAAGAAGCACAGAATAACTCTTTTTGCCTTAGGAAAATTTGTGTTTGAATGGACATGTTGGAATTTTTAGGGAAAACACCAGAATAATAAATATAGCGTCCAAGCCAGCAGAGGAACAAAAGAATATGTAGTGCAATATTCTAATCCAACATTACATAGGAAAGAAGAAGAAAAATAAATTCAAAGGTAAAATATAGCAAATCAAAAAGCCAAACCAGAATAGAGAAATCAACTCAAATACCTAAAGTATAAATATCTCACTGTGAAAAGATAAATATGACCAAGTTGGATTTTAAAAGTAACATTTAGGGCGCCTGGATGGCTCAGTGGGTTAAGCCGCTGCCTTCGCCTCAGGTCATGATCTCAGGGTCCTGGGATCGAGGCCCGCATCGGGCTCTCTGCTCAGCAGGGAGCCTGCTTCCCTCTCTCTCTCTCTCTGCCTGCCTCTCCGTCTACTTGTGATCTCTCTCTGTCAAATAAATAAATAAAATCTTTAAAAAAAAAAAAAGTAACATTTAGCTATATGCCACTTAGAAAATGCATAAATAATACAAAGACAGCATAGGAAAGTAGAAAATAAAGAGATATTATGCAAACACTAACCAAAAGAAAGCTGTTAACAGTTCCAATATATATCACAAAATAGAGTTGGGAGCAAAATATATATATATATATATGGGATTAAAAGGGCAACTGTATGATATATAGAAAAACCCACAAACAAAAAAACACCAATTGTATAATTGTACACAACTAACAAAGCTTGAAATCTATAAAGCAAAAACTAGAGAAACTAATATAAGGAGAAATTGATAAATTAACATTAATGTGGACAATTTTAATACATTCCTAATAGAAACTATATGAAGAATAAAAAGAAAAAGGTTGCAGAATTATTAAGAATATAAAATATTCAGACAATAAATTTAATAGTGATATTAATGACTTTGATCTTTACACTCAATGCATAGAACAAATGCAAGTTCTTCAAATACACATGGAACATTTATAAGAATTAACCATGTGCTAAAACATATTTCAAAAATAAGATAAACTTAATCCCTGACATAATTAATATTAAAAATCAATCTTAAATGTTAATTTTTTTAATATTTGAAAGATGAAAAATGCCCTTTTGAACAACTCATCTATTAAAGGGAAATTTCCCAATAAGTGGAAGTACATAACAAAAACAATATTACATATCAAAAATCATTAAGGTATAGTAATGAGGCACTTCACTGAAAATTTATGAATATTTAAGGACTTCTGGTCCAGAAATGTCAGACTAAGAACTCAGACTAATATCCCCACTAAGAACAACTAGAAACCTTGAGCAAAATATATTTTTAAATATACAAAACATTTTTAAAAACATTTTTTTAAAATGCTTGAAGGTTTGGAGAATGAAATAAGGAATAGTCAAGAGATGAAGAAAACCCAAACAGTTAGTTCTGCACTCACAGAGAGACATCAGAAGAGGAGGCAAAGAGGCTGAGAAGCTGAGCAAAACTTTTCATTGATTAAAGAGACAAAGGAGACTCGGGGCACCTGGGTGTCTCAGTGGGTTAAAGCCTCTGCCTTTGGCTCAGGTCATGATTCCAGGGTCCTGGGATCAAGCCCCGCATCGCATCGGGCTCTCTGCTCAGCAGGGAGCCTGCTTCCTCTTCTCTCTCTGCCTGCCTCTCCGTCTACTTGTGATCTCTTTCTGTCAAATAAATAAATAAAATCTTTAAAAAAAAATTTGGGGGGCGCCTGGGTGGCTCAGTGGGTTAAGTCGCTGCCTTCGGCTCAGGTCATGATCTCAGGGTCCTGGGATCGAGCCCCTCATCGGGCTCTCTGCTCAGCAGTGAGCCTGCTTCCTCCTCTCTCTCTACCTGCCTCTCTGCCTGCTTGTGATCTCTCTCTGTCAAATAAATAAATAAAATCTTTAAAAAAAAGTTTGTATAAATGTTCAAGAAGGAAAGATTGAGAAAATTGACAGAGAACTAAAGTTATTTAAAAGCAGAATTCTAGAATTGAAAACTGTAACCAAAATTAAGAATTCCAAGATGAAATTGATGAGTAAAAAGCATGCAGAGACTAAACAAGATCTAATAGGATATAATCTGAGTCCCAGAGGACAGAAGAGCACAGAATAATATTTCAATAAGCAGTGGCTGAAAATCTTCCAAAACTGACAAAAGACACCAATTCACAAAGTAAATAAACCCTACCAAATGACAAAGTGTAATAAACACAAACAATTCTACCTGGGGTGCCTGGCTGGCTCAGCTGATAGAGCATGTGACTCTTGATCCCAAGGCTGTGAGTTTGAGCCCCACATTGGGTGTGGAGATTACTCAAAAATTAAATCTTTAAAACAAACAAGTAAACAAAAAACAATTCTACCAAGACCCATCACAGTAAATTGTAGAAAAAACAAAGACAATACAGTAAAAACAGATTATCTTCAAAGATGCAAGTAAGCTGTTGGATTTCTCTGCAGAAACAACGCAAGGCACAAAAATGTATATTCAAAGTACTGAAAGCCAGTTACTGTCTGGTAAATAAAATAGAATTTTATTCCTCTCAAAACAGTACTTTAAGTAGGCTTCATGCTGTGTTGATCTTGTGACCCTGAGATCAAGAACTGGACTGAGATCAAGAGTTGGACACTTAACCAACTGAGCCATGCAGGCACTCCATTGTCAAAAATTTTTTTAAACAAAGCTAAGATGAAATCGTTTTCAGACAAAGAAGATATTGAAATGGAAATTCAAACAGGTACTAAATAGAATAATGGTGAAGATATATCAAAACTGGTGAGATGCATCTGAACGTAGGATTACAGGGAAATTTATAGGCTTAAGTGCATGTATTAGGCAAAGGGCAATCTAAAAGTGCATGTATTAGGCAATGATTAAACTAATAGAAGGGAAAAAATGTAAAAGCAGAAATTAATGATATAGAAACATATATTCAATAGATAAGATCCAAAACACCAGAAGTAGATTTTTTTTAAGTTGTTAGTTTTTTGTTTTTTGTTTTTAAAGAGAGAGAGTGAGAAAATGCATGCACTGTGGGCAAGAGGGAGGCAGAAAGAGGATCCTAAGCAGGCTCCATGCCCAGTGTGGGGCCCAATGCAGGGTTCAACCTCATGACCCTAAGATCATAACCTGAGTAGAAATCAAGAGTCTGGGAGGGGAGGAGCAAGATGGAGGAGTAGGACACCTAAATATCATCGGGTCCCAGGAATTCAGCTAGATAGTTATCAAAACATTCTGAACACCTACAAACTCAATAGGAGATCCAAGAGAAGAGCAGCAATTCTAGGAACAGAAAAGTGATCACTTCCTGGAAGTTAGGATGTGTGGAGAAGTGAATCAAGGTGATATATGGGAAGAGAGACCACAGGCATGGGGCTGGCTCCCAGCAAGTGGTAAAGCAACAGAGCACAAAATCAGAACTTTTGGAAGTCTGCTCCACCAAGAGAAGTCACTCCACAGGCTAAGCAGGAGGTGGAGCCCTTGCGGGGACAGTATCGTCTCAGGACCTGCAGGGTCAGGAAAAGACCAGGGGTGTCTGGGTGTAGCAAAGCTCCCAGGTATTATTAAAGCTGGGAAGCCAGCAGCAGAGACGGAGCTGAGGAGGGGGCTCTCAGCTCAGGGTTACCTTAAACCATGACCCAAGGCACGGTCGGGTCACTGCTCTTGAAGCAGGGACCTGGCAGATCCAGGGAGGCCCCCCTCCTTCTTCCTCTGGGAGGATCGGCACAGGAGCATGCTACAGGAATCTGCTGGGTTTGGAGACTCTAAATGGGGCTGTACACCAGGGATAAAAACACTCTGTCACAGGCCAGATGAGCACAGAGCATGGCCAGAGACCAGGGAGACGAGAGTGGTTGACTGCTTTTCTCTGAGGGCACACTGAGGAGTGGGGGCCCAAGCTCTCAGGTCCTCCAGGGCCAGAGATTGGGAGGCCGCCATTTTTATTGCCGTCCTAAAAGTGCTATGGAAAGCATTCGGGGAACAAAAGGTCCTGAGAGCAAAATCAATATTACGTAGCCTGGCCCCTGGCAAGGGCGGGGGGTGCAATTCCACTGCAAGCAAAGATATTTGAGAATCACTGCAATAGACACCACCCCCAGAAAGTGAAAGGACATCCAGCTAAGACCAAGTTCACAAATCAATGAGAACTACAGAACTCCAGAGCTAGGGGAATGCAACACAGAATTCATGGCTTCTTTCCCATGATTCCTTAGTTTTTCAAAGTTACATTTTTTCAATTTTATTTTTTTCTTATTGTATTTAAAAAAAAATTTTTCCTCTATCGTATCTTAACCCTTTTGAATTATTTTATCAATACCTTTTTTAAAAATCTTTTTAAAGTGTCATTGTTACAGTCACATTCTATCCCTTCATTGCATTTAAACTTATTTTTTGTATATATAAAACGTTTTTCTTTATTTAAAATTTTGGGATGCAATTTCTTCTAACAGACTAAAATACACCCAAAATCAAGTGTGTGGCTCTGTTCTATTCACCAGTCTATATATATATATATATATATACATATATATATATATATATATATATATATACACACACACATACACATATACACACACACACACATACATACACACACATACATATACATATATATATATTTTGTTTTTTTCGTCCCCTCTTTTGTCCCCCCCCCTCCTTTCGGGTCTCTTCTGATTTGGTTAGTGTATATTTTTCTGGGGTCATTGCTACCCTTTTTGGATTTTGTGCTCTCATTCATCTATTCTTATCTGGAAAAATGACAAGGTGGAAAAACTCACCTCAAAAAAAAAAAAAAAAAGAACAACAGGCAGTGCTGATAGCTAGTGACCTAATCAATGTGGACATTAATAAGATATCATAACTAGAGTTCAGAATGATGATTATCAAAGTGCTAGCTGGGCTCAAAAGCATGGAAGATACTAGAGGATCCCTTTCTGGAGAAATAAAATCCCTTTCTGGAGATATAAAAGAACTAAAATCTAACCAAGTTGAAATTTTAAAAAGCTATTAATGAGGTACAAAAAAAAAATGGAGGCTCATACAGCCAGGATAAATGAGGCAGAGGAGAGAATTAGTGATATTGAAGACCAAATGATAGAGAATAAAGAAGCTGAGCAAAAGACAGATAAACGGCTACTGGACCATGAGGGGAGAATTCGAGAGATAAGTGATACCATAAGACCAAAATTATCAGAATAATTGGGATCCCAGAAGAAGAAGAAAGAGAGAGAGGGATAAAAAGTATATTGGAACAAATAATAGCAGGGAATTTCCTTAATTTGGTAAAGGGAACAAGCATCAAAATCCAGGAGGCACAGAGAACACCCCCCTCAAAATTGATATAAATAGGTCCACACCCTGTCATCTAATAGTAAAACTTACAAGTCTCAGCGACAAAGAAAATATCTTGAAAGCAGCTTGGGGCAAGACATCCCATCTACATACAATGGTAGAAATATTAGACTGGCAGCAGACCTATCCACAGAGAACTGGAAGGCCAGAAAGGACTGGCATGATCTATTCAGAGAACTAAGCGAGAAAAATAGGCAGCCAAGAATACTGTATCCAGCTATCCTGTCATTGAAAATAGAAGGAGAGATAAAAACCTTCCAGGACAAACAAAAAAATAAAAGAATTTGCAAACCCCAAACGAGCCCTACAGGATATATTGTAAGGGTCCTCTAAGCAGAGAGAGCCTAAAAGTAACAGACGAGAAAGGAACAGAAAAAAATGTACAGTACAGTCACCTTAAACAGGCAACACAATGGCACTAAATTCGTATTTTTCAGTAGTTACCCTGAATGTAAATGGGCTAAATGCCCCAATAAAAAGACAGGGTACCAGAATGGATAAAAAACAAGACCCATTGATATGCTGTCTGCAAGAAACAGATTTTAGACCCAAAGACACTTCCAGATTTAAAGTGAGGGAGTGGAAAACAATTTACTATGCTAATGGACATCAAAAGAAAGCTGGGGTGGCAATCCTTATATCAGATAAATTAGATTTTAAGCCAAAGTCTATAATAAGAGATGAGGAAGGACTTATATCATACATAAAGGATCTTTCCAAGAAGATCTACAGTTTTAAATATATATGCCCCTAACATGGGAGCTGCCAATTATATAAACCAATTAATACCAAAATCAAAGAAGCACATTGACAATTATACAATAATAGTAGGGAATTTTAACACCCTCCTTGCTGAAATGGACACATCATCTAAGCAAGAGATCAACAAGGTTAAATAAAGGCTTTAAATGACACACTGGGCCAGAGGGACATCACATATATTCAGAACATTCCATTCCAAAACAACAGAATACACATTCTTTTCTAGTGCACATGGAACATTCTCCAGAACAGATCACATCCTGGGTCACAAATCAGGTCTCAACTGGTACCAAAAGAATGGGATCATTCCCACATATTTCCAGACCACAATGCTTTGAAACTAGAACTCAATCACAAGAGGAAAGTTGGAAAGAACTCAAATACATGGTGGCTAAAGAGCATCGTACTTAAGAATGAGTGTGTCAACCAGGAAATTAAAGAAGAATTTTAAAAATTCATGGAAACAAATGAAAATGAAAACACAACTGTTCCAAGTCTTTGGGAAACAGCAAAGATAGTCCTGAGAGGAAAATATATAGCGATACAAGCCTTTCTCAAGAAACAAGAAAGGTCTCAAATACACAACCTAACCCGACACCTAAAGGAGCTGGAGAAAGAACAAGAAAGAAACCCTAAACCCAGCAGGAGAAGAGAAATAATAAGGATCAGAGCAGAAATCAATGAAATAGAAACCCAAAGAACAATAGAACAAATCAATGAAACTAGGAGCTGGTTCTTTGAAAGAATTAATAAGATTAATAAACTCCTGGCCAGACTTATCAAAAAGAGAAGTGAAAGGACCCAAATTAATAAAATCATGAATGAAAGAGGAGAGATCACAACCAACACCAAAGAAATACAAACAATTATAAGAACATATTACGAGCAATTATACACCAGCAAATTTCACACTCTGGAAGAAATGGATGCATTCCTAGAGACATATAAACTACCAAAACTGAACCAGGAAGAAATGGAAAACCTGAACAGACCCATAACCAGTAAGGAGATCGAAGCAGTCATCAAAAATCTCCCAAAAAACAAGAGCCCAGGGCCAGATGGCTTCCCAGGGGAATTCTACCAAACATTTAAAAAAGAATTAATACCTATTCTCCTGAAACTATTCCAAAAAATAGAAATAGAGGGAAAACTTCCAAACTCATTTTATGAGGCCAGCATTACCTTGATCCCAAAACCAGACAAAGACCCCATCAAAAAGGAGAATTACAAACCAATATCCTTAATGAACACGGATGCAAAAATTCTCACCAAAACATTAGCCAGTAGGATCCAACACTACATTACGAGGATTATTCACCACGACCAAGTGGGATTTATTCCTGGGCCGCAAGGTTGCTCAACATCTGCAAATCAATCAATATGATTGATTACAATCATACAATTATATGATTGATATACAATTAATGTATATAATTAATTGTACAATATGTACAATTAATGTATAAGAAAGAACAAGAAACATATGATACTCTCAATAGATGCTGAAAAAGCGTTTGACAAAGTACAGCATCTCTTCATGATCAAAACTCTCCACAGTGTAGGGATAGAGGGTACATACTTCAATATCACCAAAGCCATCTATGAAAAACCCATAGCGAATATCATTCTCAATGGGGAAAAACTAAGAGCTTTTCCCCTAAGGTCAGGAACACAGCAGGATATTCACTATCACCACTGCTCTTCAACATAGTACTAGAAGTCCTCGTCTCAGCCATCAGACAACAAAGAAATAAAAGACATCCTAATCAGCAAAGAAGTAAAACTCTCACTCTTTGCAGATGATATGATACTTTGTGTGGAAAGCCCAAAACACTCTGCTCCAAAACTGCTAGAACTCATACAAAAATTCAGTAAAGTGTCAGGATATAAAATCAATGCACAGAAATCAGTTGCATTTCTATACACCAACAGCAAGGCAGAAGAAAGAGAAATTAAGGAGTCGATCCCATTTACAATTGCACCCAAAACCATAAGATACCCAGGAATAAACCTAACCAAAGAGGCAAAGAAACTGTACTCAGAAAACCATAAAGGAATTGAGCACAACACAGAGAAATAGAAAAACGTTCTATGTTCATGGATTGGAAGAACAAATATTGTGAAACTGTCTATGCTACCTAAAGCAATCTATACTTTTAATGCCATCCCTATCAAAATACCATCAACTTTTTCAAAGAAATGGAACAAATAACACTTAAATTTATATGGAACCAGAAAAGACCCTGAATAGCCAGAGGAATGTTGAAGAAGAAATCCAAAGTTGGTGACATCACAATTCCAGACTTCAAGCTCTATTACAAAGCTGTCACCAAGACAGCACGGTACTGGCACAAAAACAGACACACACATCCATGGAACAGAATAGAGAGCCCAGAAATGGACCCTCAACTCTATGGTTAACTAATCTTCAACAAAACAAGAAAGAATGCCCAATGGAAATAAGACAGTCTCCTCAACAAATGGTGCTGGGAAAATTGGACAGCCATATGCAGAAGAATGAAACTGCACCATTTCCTTACACCACACACAAAAATAGACTCAAAATGGATGAAAGACCTCAATGGGAGACAGGAATTCATCAAAATCCTTGAGGAGAACACAGGCAGCAACCTCTTCAACCTCAGCCACAGCAACTTCTTCCTAGAAACATTGCCAAAGGCAAGGGAAGCCAGGGCATATATGAACTATTGGGACTTCATCAAGATCAAAAGCTTTTGTACAGCAAAGGAAACAGTCAACAAAACCAAAAGACAACCAACAGAATGGGAGAAGATATTTACAAATGACATCAGATAAAGGGCTAGTATCCAAAATCAATAAAGAACTTCTCAAACTCAACACCCAAAGAACAAAGAATCCAATCAAGAAATGGGCAGAAGACATGAATAGACATTTCTGTAGAGAAGACATCCAAATGGCCAACAGACACGTGAAAAAGTGCTCCACATCACTCGGCATCAGGGAAATACAAATCAAGACCTCAGTGAGATACCACCTCACACCAGTCAGAATGGCTAAAATTAACCAGTCAGGAAAGGACAGATGTTGGCGAGGATGCGGAGAAAGGGGAACCCCCTTACACTGTTGGTGGGAATGCAAGCTGGTGTAGCCACTCTGGAAAACAGTATGGAGGTTCCTCAAAAAGTTGAAAATAGAGCTACCCTACGACCCAGCAATCCCACTACTGGGTATTTACCCTAAAGATACAAATGTAAGGATCCAGAGAGTTATGTGCACCCAAATGTTTATAGCAGCAATGTCTACAATAGCCAAACTGTGGAGAGAACCTAGATGTCCATCATCAAAAAAAACAAAATTTTGCCATTTGCCACAACGTGGATGGAACTAGAGGGTATTATGCTAAGCGAAATAAGTCAATCAGAGAAAGACAATTATCATATGATCTCTTGGATATGAAGAATTTGAGAGGCAGGGCAAGGGGGTTGTGGGGGGTAGGGAGGGCAAAAATGAAACAGTGCGAGCAAGGATATGGAGAAACAAATATTCTCAGTGGAAGTTGAATTCAGAATGGTGGCATCACTTTGGAAAACAATTTGATATTATAATAAAATTAAACATACACATACTGTGTCAAAGTAAGTCAAAGCAGTTCTAGTCCTAGGAATATACAAAAGAAAAGGGAGTGTGCATGTATACCAAGCAACATGTAGAAGAATGTTTAGTGCAGTATTGGATGTCATAGCCAAGAAGCAGAAATAACCCAAATGTCCATCAAGAGCAGAATAAATGAATAAATTGTGGTATAATCACAGGGTGGAATATTATATAGCAATGAAAAGGAATGAACTACAATGACACAATAATATAAATTAATCTTAAAAATAATTTGGGGCATCTGGGTGGCTCAGTCAGTTAAGCCTCTGTCTTCTGCTCAGGTCATGATCTCAGTCCTGGGATGGAGCCCCATTTCAGGTTCTCTGCTCAACAGGGAACCTGCTTCTCCCTCTTGCTCTGTCTGCTTGTGCTCACTCCTTCTCTCTCTCTCTCTGTCAAATACATTAATAAATCTTTAAAAAGTACATTTAAAAAATGTTGATTGAAACAGACCAAATATAGAAGATATGTATATAATATATAATTCCATTTATATAAAATATAATAACTAGTAAAATTAATCTATGGTGTTAGAATTCAAAATAACTTTTACCTTGGGAATGAATAAGGCTATTGATTGGGTAGGTGCTGGGAATCCTCTCCTTTTTGTGTCCTGTGTGGTGGTATAAGTATACAGTCACTTTGAGAGATTTCATTAAGCCATACACTAATGATTTATGGACTTACTCTATATGGATGTGAGACTTCAAATTTTTTTAAGTTTTTAAAAACTGATCTAATAGTGCTGGAAATCAGGATAACATGTCCCTGTGGGAAGGAGGAAGGAAGAGTCGTTGGAATAGAAAGGGGCATAAGAGCATGTCTCTGGGGATTGGCAAACTTCATTCTCAACCATGGGTATTCATTTGTGGTAATCCATAGAGCTATATATTTGGTTTTTTAGACTTTTCTATATGTGTGTTGTAGTAGAAAATGTTTTTAAAAACAAGAAAAAAATATTTACACATCTACTAAAATGAGGATTTGAAATGTGTGCATATTTTAGGAGTCTATGTAATTTACATTTCTTCATAGTCTCATTGCTTATAAATAACATAAAACAACATTTTTTGTTGTGGAATTCAGGGTGCAATCAATTTCACTGGGGCAAGGACAAGGACCCATTGCTGAAAGAATGATCAAAGAAGCAATGAAATCAGGAAACTGGGTATTTTTGCAAAACTGCCATCTTGCTGTTTCTTGGATGTTGGCAATGGAAGAACTAATTAAAACCTTCACAGATTCAAGTATGTTGAAAACAGCAATTGCATAATAATAGCTTTTTATGTAGACTTTCTTTGTTGAATCCAATCTTATAATAATTTTTTATTGTAGGAATTATGTTTTCCCATATTAAAGAGGAGGAATTTTAGAACTAGAGAGTTTTAGTTAAATTACACAATCCAAACCTGAAAAAGGATCTTCAGACTTCCAAGTTGTGGGTATGATCCACTGGATCATTTCTATTTCATGTTCCTTTCTATGGAGGCCATTTGAATTCAAAATAGATTAACTAAAGGCATGGTAAAAGAAATAGAAAAATGGACTTAAGACAAAGAAAGGAAATTCAATCTTTCACTACAGAGAGAAGATGCACAGATTCAGATTGTCACCAATCTACCTAGAGTCATGTTTCACTACTTCTTATTCTCTGCGACTCCTGTACCAACTAACCCTCCTCATTTTAGAATGTTAGTATAAAAATAATTGAAACCTTAGGAACAATATTTTTGTTAATAAGCAGGGTGAGCCCCCACTTTCCTGCTAACCTAGGATATCCAGAGCCCTTTCTCTGGGGTCTTCCTTTATGCCCTGACCACAGAAGCCTTCTGGGAAGGTGAGAGCTATACAGCTGGTCTTGCAAGTGACTTTACTTACTGCTGACTTTATAAAGTGGCCAGTCTATACTGGACGCCACCACAGAGCCAAGACATAGCAGCCATCCCCTAAAGATCCCTCATTTCCTGGTTCCCTACCCCTTGCCTCTGTAAACTGCTTCTTCCAGCAAGGATAAAGTTGTTCACATCAACCATCCAGAATTTCCACTGTTTTTACCCTTTTGCAGTGCAACAAGAGTGGCCTGCTTCCAACTGGGCCTGTGGCTTATTTCCATTTAAATAATTAAAGAAAAAAATGACAAGAAGGTATTCACCACTGTTCAGGGGTTGCTGGTGATTAGGATTACAATTCAGAAGGAAATGGAAGGCATCAAAAAAAGCAATTTGCTGCAGTGCAACTACAGTAGTGGAACTACTTCAAAATAGGGAGACGTTAAGCCTCATGCTGACTGGGACAAGAGCGAGTGTATGCTGGAAGCTGGACAGACTATGGAAGCCAGCCAAAGTTGACACCTTTGGCTTACCAAAGCTTAAATGGATTTTAAAAATCATCTTCTGGCCCTACATTACATTTAGTAATGTACCTATTTGAGTTCTGATGTTTAACTTAAATCCATTTAAAATAAAATACATTCAAGTAATAACCCGAAAAGAGTAAGTGAACAGAAGAAAAAAGAAACAAAGGAAGAAGCAAAAGCTCCAGACTTGAAATTCTAAGACCCAAGTAGAGTTCTGCCCCTACTATTTCTTGCCTATACAACGATATCTCCTCTCTGGGCCTCAGTTTCCCCAGCCATAAGATGCCCACATGGTATCTTCCCTAGAAACCTTATGCTGATTTCTAAGACTCCATTCCAGCTCTAAACTTCTATGATGTCTATGAAAGTTAATATTCTTGATGCTTCTGCAATTATAAGAGGAAAAGGATGAAAAAAAAAAGTACTTCTTTAAATCTGCTTTTCTCATGTTTTGCATTTTTGGTTATTGAAATCATTAGCCCTAAGACTTTGGTTGATGTCTGACTTCTATACCTAATAGTTTTTACCATGCAAGCAACTTTAGTATTGCTCTAGAATTGTACTAGAACTAACTTAATTTTAGTTATTTAATGTAGTGCATGAATTTAGATTACCAAAATAAGGAGCATAAATTCAGCTTTAATCTGCATTCATTCATTTAATAAGTATTTGGGAACCTACCATGTACCATGCACTGTTCTAGATGTTTAAGGTAGGACAATGAGCAAAACAACCATAGATATCTACCCTCCTAGAACTTAAATGTTAGTGAGAGGGAATGAACAATAATTAAACCATATAATAAGTAGTTTGTATGGTATGATAGAATGTGGCTAGTGCTTTGGGGGAAAAGAAAACAAAAAGGTCAGGATGAAATGGCAGGGGCGGGGAGTGATAGGGAGAAAGAGTGGATAGCAATTTAAACATGTAATCTGGGTAAACCTCTTTGAGAAGGTAACATTTGACTTAGACTTGAAGAAAGTGAGGGAATCTAAAGGAAGAGCATTCCAGGCAGAAGGAACAGCCAATGAAAAGACTCTAGTGAGGGAGCAGGCCTGGATTGTTGGAAAAACACCAAAATAGGTACTTAAAAACCAAGAAAATCATCATTGGGTGATAACTGCATCTTCCTGTAACAGGAACACCACTTTTCCCAACTTTGCTCTAGCCTTTTGAACCCAAAAGGGAACTCATTTTCTTACATTTTCCGTGCAGAGCTCGCAAAGTAAGCATATTGACTTAAACTTCTTCATGGTACTTATAAAGTCTGTCCATACCCCTGCACCTTCAGTTCCCTTTGAACTTCTCTGTAGAGTAGAGAAATCCCTTTCTTCTCCATAGGACTTTCTGACCATTTTCATGCAATTTGCCATAAATTGAATCGTTTAAAAACATGAGCACTGGCAATAACTGTCCAATTTTTTAATTGAAAAATTTCCCAATCTCAGAGGGAAGACCCTTAACACCTCCAAGTATTGAAAATTAATGTGTCTTTCATTTCTTTACTCAGATGTGCCAGTTTCTGGATTGCCAAACTTTCATGTATTAAGAGTTTCTATAAAAATTCCTCCCACCTCCACTTTGAACATTTTACAACATAAAAGACTTAAAACAAACTAGTCTTTAAACAGAGCTTACAGTGGTTTTTTGCTACCTCATAATAATTATTTGTTATGTAAAGTATTAAGTTAAGCATTTTCCTTTTTTGTTGTCTTCTCTTTGTTTTAAACAGATATCATTATCAAGGATACTTTTCGACTCTTTTTAAGTTCCATGCCTAGCAGTACATTTCCTGTTACAGTTCTTCAAAATTCTGTCAAGGTAACATATGCCTATGGCTGGAATGGTGCAAACCAATTGGCCCTAGTGTGTTCCCCAAGTGGATCCAGGGAACACAGGCCCCACGTAGGACCACGTCAAAGTCTGGGTGGCCTGGGTGGGAAGGGAGAAGTCGGTATCCCTTCACCTGATAGCACACAGGTAAACAGTTTGGCAAGCCACTCGCATCCTTGTGTGCCCTAGTCTGTTGATCCTTCAACTCTTTAAGAAAATGTCAAGGAGAATGGAACCCCTCCCAGAATTAAAAGAATACTTCAGCATGTGAGAGACAGGAAGGCCTACAGGTAGTATGGCTGCTGGATTTCAGTGCTGGAAACCTCCGATACATGGGAAGCCTCTGCATATGAATGATCACTCAGGAACAAAAGATGACTCTTCCTCCCCTGTCATGCCATCAAGGGATGCCATATATTGGGATGCATGGAAAATCCAATGGGGAAGGCCTGAACATACTTTCTGGCCCATATTTAGAAAATGGACACCAAAAGAAATTGTCTGAGGTTCTTGTGGAGACGGTTCACCCACTATAGGACTAAAGACCCCATCAGGCCTAACTCTGAAGAGGCTGAGGCTGAGCAAGATGCAGAGCAGGCCCCCACATGCCAGGAATGCCCCCACGGGTATCGGTTATCTACATGCTCTCGATGGCTTCAGTCTATGTGTGTTATTCAGAAATAACGCAAATCTATAAAATCCCCCTCTCTGCCCCCTATGTGTCTGAATCCAGGTAACCAATGAGCCTCCAAAAGGTTTACGTGCAAATATCAGACGAGCATTTACTGAAATGACACCTTCGTTTTTTGAAGAAAATATACTTGGAAGAAAATGGAGACAAATAATATTTGGCATCTGTTTCTTCCATGCAGTTATTCAGGTACACTCAATTTTTGCTTTTTAGTGGAAACAAGTGCATTATGTTAATAAATACAGAAAAAGTGGGAATTACAGGAAAGCTTACAAGTGACATTGTGAAGTGCTGAGGCCCCATTCAGGGTCTGAAATGAAGCTGTTCTCACTCAGTAGCTGATCTCAGTACTCCCCTCACCTCTGAAGCCCACAGCTTTGCCTCCCAGCTCTACTCTGATTTGACTAAGGGACACCGTCACCTGGATATATGCATGAGGTCAAATTCAAAAGCAAAAAAATAAATCTCCTCAGCTATGCCTCACTCCCAAATCTGCTTCCCTCCAGACTCTACTTCTGAAATTGGTAGTCCCATATCTCCATAATTTCAGGATTATTTTTATTATTCCTTCTTTGCACATACATATCATGTGAGTCTATCATTTTTTCTTGCAATAATTTCATTCTTGCCTGTTCATGTTTGACTGGGCTCACCACCCTTAAGAGCCTCTTCCCTGTGACCAGAGCCCCAAGGGCCCTGAAAAATGACCTTCAACTAAGTACTACTTTCTCCTTCCCTCTCCTCAAAGTTCACTGCTGTGATTTGGTGTCCATACTGTGACCCTGCACTTAAATTCTGACTCTTTGACTACGTGTTTCTAGATAGTGTCTTATTTAGACTGGCTCCCTGGGTTTCAAATGTGTATGGTCTCCAGAGAAAGAACCTATAAAGAAAAAAAAACAAAGATTAAAGACACAAGATATGAGATAAATATGTAAACGAGGTCTTAGAGCAGATCCAACGTTGGGACTAGGGTCTCCAGGTGTGAGGCCCCCATTGTACAAAGAAAAAGAGCTAAGAGGGGAGGTGGTTCAAAACTTAAGAGAAATTTCGAGATCAAGAGAAGGGAATATGAGACCTCTGGTGTAATCATCAGTTTGGAATTAAGAAATTAAAGTGGGATAAGGAAATAATAAAGGAAGGGAAAGGCTTCACAATGTGAAGTCACGAAACAAGGGTTAGGATTCTGTGTACCGTTTAAAAAAAAATGATGTCACTGCAGAGAAGTCAGTATGTAATCAGCACATTGTGACATGACTGAAAACCCTAAGGGATGGACAGACTCCTTAGAACAATAGGGAGTAGTTCTTGCCACTAGATGGATGATTAGGGTCAGTATTTTTTTTTCTACCTATTTTGATGGGGAAACATTTTATTTTACCATGAATGACCATGTCCTTTTCACAGACCTATTATATTTTCAGTAATGTCAGATTTTCTTTTGGAAATTTTGGAGAAGAGCCAGGACTGGAGGAAGAGATGCTGCCCATGTTTGCTGAAAGCCAAACTAAAAGCCTAGATGAAGCTAAACTTCATGATCTTAACTGATTTTACAGAATGAGGATGCACAAATTCAACAGAAACCTTTTATTTCTCAATACTTCATACAAACTTAATTTTATCAAATTTTATGTAGGACTATTTTCATTGTCCCTTCTAGGAGAGAAAAAAGTTTGGCCCTCTTGGCTGGAATATCTGCTATGAATTTAATGACAGTGACAGGGAATGTGCTTTACTGAACCTCAACCTTTATTGTCAAGAAGGAAAAATTCCCTGGGATGCTCTCATTTACATTACTGGTAGGTATGCCCACATGGCCAGGCCACGGCCCTTACAAAGATGGCATCTTTTCCCCAATATTCGATAGTGGTGACAATGACTTCTGATAGTCCCTTTGTGAAGATAAGACCATGATAAGAATATCATGAGAATATTTACACATAGGAAACGGGCAGGTGTTTTCCCAAATACTAACAGCAAAACTTATATCACTTTTGATACGTGCCAAGTATTATGTTCAGCGCTTCCCAAGAATTAGCAGATTTAATCCTCACAACAACCCTATGAGGTGAGGACCGTTATGTCCCTATTTTATACATGAGGAAACTGAGGCACACAGTTTATAAGTGATGGAACCAAGATTGAAATCCAGTCAGTCTAGCCTTGAGAGTCTGTGCTCTTAAATTCAAGAGATCTGAACATTGATTGACTAGTAGAGACCTTTTGATTCAGGTATACTTGTGAAAAAGGAAAAAATATTTCAGGAATTACAATTTTTAGCAAATATTAATTGTGGCCACATGGGACCTTGTGCCAAAAATTAGGTCCAATGTGGAATATGTAGGCCCAAGTAATGAAGAAGAAATGATTTGCACTGGAAAGTGGAGGAGGAAGAACACCCTGAAAAGGGGAAGAATGGGAATGGGGGGTTTTCACTGGTAGTAAGGGAAATGGAGAACAGAGAGGGATCAGGTGAACTAAAGCCTTAGAAGGCAAATAAAATTTGGAAATAGAGGGCAGTGAAACAACACTGAAAATGAATGAGGACCATCCTCAGAGTGGACCAAAAGGGGTGGTCTTGGAATCTAGGGGGCTACTTTATACTTTGGCCTCTAGGACTCCACTACTCCAGTGGGGCCAACATTGCTTAACAAAATGGTGATGGTCAATTGACCTTATACTGATGATCAGCTTACTTTCAACAAAGGTATCAGGGCAGCTCAATGGAGGAAGGATAATTTTTTCAACAAATGGTGCTGGTATCCATCTGCAAAAGGATGAATTTGGATCC
Organism: Lutra lutra; assembly: GCF_902655055.1. NCBI lineage: Eukaryota > Metazoa > Chordata > Mammalia > Carnivora > Mustelidae > Lutra > Lutra lutra. Next base: position 41,368,191 of record NC_062286.1, on the reverse strand, counting down.
TTATCTCATATGATACACAAAAATTAATTCAAAGTGAGTCCTGTAAGAGTTAAATGTGAGAGCTAAAAATATAAAGATCTTAGAAGAGCTTGTAGAAGAAAGCATATAAGTAAATCTTTGTGACTTTAAATTAGTGAATTACTAGATATGACATAATAAAAACAATAAAAAAATAATGGACGTCATCAACATTTAAAATGTTTATACTTCAACAACACCATCAAGAAAGTTAAATGACAAGGCACAGACTGAAGGAAAATATCTGCAAATCATTATGTCTGATAAGGCACTTGTATACGAAGTATATAAAGAACACTTACAACTGAACAGAAGAAAAATAATCCAATTTAAAAATAGGCAAAACAATCTTGGAACACTGAAAAAATAAAATTTTTTTTTAATTAAAAAAAATAAAAATGGGCAAAACAGAGCAATCTATACTTTCAATGCCATCCTGATCAAAATACCAGTGGCATTTTTCAAAGTCTGGAACAAACAATCCTAAAACTTGTATGGAACCAGAAAAGACCCCAAATCACTAAGGAAATGTTGAAGAAGAAAAACAGAGCTAGGGGCATCACGTTGCCTGATTTCAACCTTTATTAGAAAGTTGTGATTACCAAGACAGCATGGTATTGGCATAAAGACAGACACATAAACCAATGGAACAGAGTAGAGAGCCCAGATATGAACCCTCAACTCTATGGTCAAATAATCTTTTTTTCTTTTTTAAGATTTTATTTGTTTATTTGACAGAGATCACAAGTAGGCAGAGAGGCAGGCAGAGAGAGAGAGAGGAGGAAGCAGACTCCCCACTGAACAGAGAGCCCGATGAGGGGCTTGATCCCAGGACCCTGAGATCATGACCTGAGCTGAAGGCAGAGGCTTTAACCCACTGAGCCACCCAGGCACCCCAATGGTCAAATAATCTTCAACAAAATAGGAAAAAATATCCAGTGGAAAAAAGACAGTCTCTTCAATAAATAGTGCTGAGAAAATTGGACAGCTATGTATAGAAGAATGAAATTTGACTATTCTCTTTCACCATACTCATAACACAGAGATAAACTCAAAATGGATGAGAGAATCTCATTGTGAGACAGGAATCCATCAAAATCCTGGCAGTATCCATCAAAATAGGCAAAATAACCTCTTCAACATTGGCCACAGCAACTTCTTTCAAGACATGTCTCCCAAGGCAAAACAAAAGCAAAAACGAACTTTTGGGACTTCATCAAGCTAAAAAGCTTCTGCACAGCAAAGGAAACAGTCAACAAAACAAAGAGGGAACTCACAGAATGGGAGAAGATATTCGCAAATGACACTACAGACAAAGGGCTGATATCCAAGATCTACAAAGAACTTCTCAAACTTGGGGCACCTGGGTGGCTCAGTGGGTTAAAGCCTCTGACTTCGGCTCAGGTCAAGATCCCAGGGTCCTAGGATCGAGCCCCACATCGGGCTCTCTGCTCAGCAGGGAGCCTGCTTCCTCCTCTCTCTCTCTGCCTCCTTCCCTGCCTACTTGTGATCTCTGTCAAATAAATAAATAAAATCTTAAAAAAAGAACTTCTCAAACTCAACACCCAAAAAATAAATAATCATGTCAAAAAATGGGCAGAAGACATGAACAGACACTTCTCCAATGAAGATATACAAATAGCCAACAGACACATGAAAAAATGTTCATCATCATTGGCCATGAGGGAAATTCAAATCAAAACCACATTGAGGTACCACATACTACACCAGGTAGAATGGCAAAGATTAACAAGGCAGGAAACAGCAAATGTTGGAGAGGATGTGGAGAAAGGGGAACCCTCTTAAACTGTTGGTGGGAATGCAAATTGGTACAGCCACTTTGGAAAATAGTGTGGAGATTCCTCAAAAAATTAAAAATAGAGCTACCCTGTTACCCGGCAATTGCACTACTGGGTATTTACCCCAAAGATACAGATGTAGTGAAAACAAGGGCCATGTGTACCACAATGTTCATAGCAGCAATGTCCACAATAGCCAAACAGTGGAAATAGCCGAGATGCCCTTCAGCAGATGAATAGATAAAGAAGATGTGGTCCATATATACAATGGAATATTACTCAGCCATCAAAAAGGATGAATACCCAACTTTTGTACCAACATGGATGGGACTGGAGGAGATTATGTTGCGTGAAATAAGTCAAGCAGAGAAAGTCAATTATCACATGGTTTCATTTACTTGTGGAACATAGAGATAACATAGAGGACATTAGGAAAGGAAAAGTGAAGTGGGGCAAATCAGAGGAGACAAACCATGAGAGACTGTGGACTCTGAGAAACAAACTGAGGGTTTTAGAGCGGAGGCAGGTAGGGGGATGGGTAACCTAGTGGTGGGTATTAAGGAGGGCATGTATTGTATGGAGCACTGGGTGTGGTGCATAAACAATGAATTTTGGAACACTGCATCAAAAACTAATGATGTATTTTATGGTGACTAACATAACACAATTTTTAAAATGGGCAAAAGATTTGAATAGACATTTCACAAAAGAAGACATATAAATGCCCGATAAGCACATGAAAAGATGCTCAGTTGAAGGAAATGAAAATTAAAGCCAGAATGAGTTACTACTTCATACTGACTAGGATGACTATAATTTAAAAATTAAACAACAAATAAAAGAGTAACAAAGTGTTGGCAAGGGTGTGGAGAAAGTAGAACCTTTATACATTGTGGGTGACAATGTAAAATTATGGGGCTACTTTGGAAGATTTTTTAAATAGACTTCCCATATGGCCCAGCAATTCCACTCCTAGGTATATACCCAGGAAAAAAAATGAAAACACATGTTCACACAAAAACTTTGTACCTGTTTATAACAGCATTACTTCATAATAGCCCAAAAGTGAAAACAACATGAACTTCCATTAGCTGGTGAATAAAAACACAATGTGGCATATCCACACAATGTACTATCCAGCCATTAAAGGAATAAAGTACAGATATGTGCTGCAACATAAGTAAACCTCACACACTCTATGCTAAGTAAAAAAGTCAGGGACAATAGATGCTAGAAATACAAAGATGACATAGACCCTGCCTGCCAAAAACTCATGGTGTGGAGGGTGGCGATAATGCATAAACCCTATGTTAGGATAATAACCAAATCAGAAGTGTATGCGCAATGCTGTGGGAATTCAGAAGGAACAACTAACACGACCTGGAGGAATCCGGGAAAGCTCTGCTGGGAGCTGAGTGCTGACCAGCTACACTGAGCTAAGTTGGGCTCAACAGGAGAGAAAAGGCAGGAGAGCACACTGGGCTGAGAGAGAATCATGACATAAAAGCCCAACGGGCTGAGGTTTGGCCTGATTATAGTACTTGTGAACAGTTTTGTTGGGTTGGTGCGTAGTATGAAGAGGGGATGTATATGGAGAGGAGCTTTATATTCAACAAAATGGAAAAAAAAAAAAAGGTAAGCTGAGGGCACATCCTAAAAGGCCTGTGTGTGTTGTCAATAAATTTTGGTTCTACTTTGTAATCAAGGATTGGCAATCATAGCCCTTTAGGCTGTAAAGAGATACAATAATTTACGAAGCTATAATAAAAGCAACATGAAGGACTGAACAAGAAGATACAGCAACACCAGTGGGGAGACTAAACAGCAGAGAATAGGGGCACCTTGGTGGCTCAGATAGTTAAGTATCTGCCTTCCACTCAGGTCATGATCCCAGGGTCCTGGGATTGAGCCCCATGTTGGGCTCCCTGCTCAGCAGGGAGTCTGGTTCTTCCTCTCCCTCTGCTTCTCCCACTGCTTGTGCGCGCTCTCTCGCTCTCTCTCTCTCTCTCTCTCACACAAACACACACACACACACAAATGAATAAATAAAATATTTTTTTTAAAGATCTTATTTATTTGATAGAAAGACACAGAGAGAGAGGGAACACAAGCAGGGGGAGTGGGAGAGAGAGAAGCAGGCTTCCCACTGAGCAGGCAGCCCAATGTTGCAGCACATATCTGTACTTTATTCCTTTAATGGCTGGATAGTACATTGTGTGGAGCCTAATGTGAGGCTTGATCCCAGGACCCTGGGATCATGACCTGATCCAAAGGCAGATGCTTAACAACTGAGCCACCCAGGCACCCCTAAAATCTTAAAAAAAAAAAAACCCCATAAATATAAACAGGAGAGAATAAACAAAGAAATACTGAGGAGGCTTTAAATATGAGAAGGTATTTGGGGTGGGGGAAGTCTTAAAATTTTATAGCATAAAGTATAGCAATACATAAGTCCAGGAGACAGATCCGAGCTCAAAAGCATGCAAGGACAAAGCCAAATCCAAGGCTATCCCTCAGCCAGCCCCTGTGGATAGGAGAGGAAGAGAAGGAGGAAGCCACCACCCTGGGATCTACAACAAGACCCTCAGGGACTGTGATGCCTGGGCCAGGAGAGGTGATGGGCATGATGGTGGACACTTCCTCCTCAAGTCCCTCTTCTGGGAAGACCAAACCCAGAAGACTACTTCCTAAAATTGAGCCCCAAAGTGAGTCATCTACTCTGAGTCAAATTATTTACTCAGTTTGATCCAAGAAAAGGTAAAACTCAATCTGGATGGAGAAGCACAAAGTCTTATGATTTGTAGGGAAAATATTTCTGTGCTCCTTCTTAAAATGTAGATATTGTCCTTTGTGACTTAAAAAAAAAATACTTTAGGGCAACTCTTTCCTCTCACCACCTACCAACTACAGAAGTCTTCGTTTTCCTGGCCACCCTCCTTTTTCCACACACCATCATGCAGCTGGAGAAACTTGAGCTTACATTCCCATCCAGCCCCAAGGATCCAAGAGGAGCTTTGACTTAGGCCCAGACCTGATGGACCCACTACAAAGATGTAACTGAACTTTGTGTTCCAAGATTTTCTAGAAGGTGACTGAAAAATATACCCAAGAAAATACAACAGCATCTCTTTCTTCCCTCTTAGAATTGCTAATACAGAGACTTAGCTACTTGAACATTAGCTGTAACACCTATTCTACTTCTACTCCTCTCCCTCTGAGTGGCTGACCCAACATGACAGACCAACAGTGTTTCAACAGGAGAGGAAAGATAAGTGTCCCTATAAGAGGTGCATGTAAAGACACTGCTCCCTTAGAATAAATAAATTATTGAGATTCCAAAGACTGAAATAACTTTCAACCAACCATCTGAGCTTGAAAGAGAATGAAAAACATTTCTTCCTGACATAATGGAAGTTATAGAGATGAGAGTGGATGAACAGAGGATTCAGAAGTTGACAATGTCAGGACCATAGGTCAAATCCTTCTGGGAGCACTACAGTGATAAATAACAAAATGTAGCAGTGGATCTGGAGTTTTCCCAAGGAGTTATATCAGCAATAGATATTATCCCAATGCAGAATAGGTATCATTCCTACTTATAATTTTGGGATGACAGTGGAGCATGCTGAAAGTAGCTTATCTATGAAAAAAGAGATGGAATACTAAAAAGTTTTAATTCCCCACAACATCATTTCTGTGAGGCAAGTTGTCTCTTTTGCCTTGGACCTATCTTTCCTTCCTAGCTTAATTTTAATAATTCTAAAGTATATATACAGTTTGAATGTCTTGTTGTAAATGTTTTGGTTCTATTTATTTACTGGCCTCCAAAAGAAGCCGTGTTGCCTAGGAATTGTATATGTTTTAGAATACTGTGATTGATGCTAGAATAAGACCTAAAATCAGTATTTTGCAGCAAAAGAAGAAGAGGAAGAAGAGGTGGAAGAGAAAGAAAAAGGAGGAGGAGAGCAGGAAGAAGAGGGGGACAAAGAGGAAGAGGAAGGAGGAGGAGAGGAAGGAAGGGAGGGAGGGAGGAAGGAAGGAAAAGGGAAAAGGAAGAAAAGGGAGAGAAAGAAAAAGGAAGAAGGGAAGGAAGGGAGGAAGGAAGGATGGAAAGAAGGAGGGAAGAAAAGAAAAAAAGAAAAGAAAAAGAAATATGTAAATATATCTCAGTGGCTTTGGTTCTGGTTATTTGGGGAAAGCAAAATAATTAGGGTAGGGTACATATACTAGGTTTTTTCCCTGCCTTTTTATTCTCTTTTTAGGGAGTAGTGGAAGGAAACTCTGATATGCTCTTTTTACCTTCAGTTCCAAATAAATGTGTATATAAATAAACCTATTGGGATTTGGGCATGCATATCCGTAAAAAATATGTTTTAAAATGCAAACTCCTTTTCAGGTGAAATTACATATGGTGGTAGAGTTACAGACACCTGGGATCAAAGATGTCTTCGTACAATCTTAAAAAGGTTCTTTTCTCCTGAAACATTAGGAGAGGATTATAAATATTCGGAATCAGGTAAATGACTTTTCAATATTCTGGAAAGGATATTTTCCAAGAAGTCATTGGTGGTATCTCTCAGTTTTCCATCTAGGAGTTCTCAGTGTCCAGCCATCACAGCCCAGTCCCCATGTGCGCCTGCCCCAGCCCCATGCTTGACCACCTCCAAAACTGGTTTGGCAGTTAAAGTATAAAAATATCTTTTATGCAGTAACCACTTGGGAGTCCTTCTAAAACAGGTCATACTCAGTCTAAATGTGTTTTCAAAGTTCTATAAATTTGGAGCCCTTGCCAATGTGTGGCTTTCAGCAACACTGGACTCCCAGAATCTTGAGAAGTTCTAAGAAGACACCCTGAAAGAGTAAGAGACTGATCACAGGCTTGAGGCCTCAAGAAAAGGGAGAGAGACCAGGCATAATAGTGAAGGCAAAGAGAGTGGAGAAAACAATTCCCTTTTCTGTGGAAGACCCTAGATTATAGCCACCATCTGAACAGGCAGAGAAGGACTAAATTTGATAGTACAAAGCTGGTCTATTTGCAATATGTTTGCCTTCTGTGTTTGCAATAAACAGGCATATATTTCGCACCCTTGGCTGACAGCCTACAAGAGTTTAAAGACTACATTGAAAATCTGCCTTTGATGGATGACCCAGAAATATTTGGAATGCATGAAAATGCCAACCTAGTGTTCCAGGTATGTGGCTTTTAACCTAAAATACATTTGCATATTGTGTATGTAAACTTGAAACTTCAATAATGATCTCACTAGTTCCATAAATTATTATATACTTAAATGAGAAAAGTAAATGTTTCACCTCAACTTCAGCATTCGATTCCAATTTAGCCTGCTCCCTCTGGATCCCTCACAGCATCCTAATATCACCATGCACTTTTCCCTGTCCAAAGCCATGAAATAAGGTCCGTCCCTTAGGACCTGGAATACTACAAAGGTTGGAGACTAGGTTTGGCTCACAAGGCTGAAGGGAATCATCTTCCTTTTCAACTTAAATTTTTCCCATACAAGTGTTAGAGAGGGAGATCTACCTAGATATCAATGAATCCACAAGAAATAACAGTAGTACTTCCAGAAAAAAAAAAAAGACTCAGGAGGTCAGTGCTCTGCCACCCTATGTCAAGGTTCTCTGCCATCAAAAATTGCTTTGCTGGGAGGAGTAGGAGACTGAAATATCATCAGGTCCCAGGAGTTTAGCTGGATAGTTATCAAACCATTCTGAACACCTACAAACTCAACAGGAGATAGAAGAGAAAAAGAGCAGCAATTCTAGGAACAGAAAATTGACAACGTTCCGGAACGTAGGACATGCAGAGATGTGAATCTGAAGCAACAGGAAGATAGACCATGGTTGGGGGTGAGGGCGCTGACTCCTGGCAAGTGGTAGAGCAGCAGAACACAAAATAAGAACTTTCAGAAGTCTGCTCCACTGGGGGATGCCACTCCAGAGGCTAAGCAGGGGATGGAACCTTCGCAGGGACAGTGTGGTCTCAGGATCTGTGGGGACACAAAAATACCAGGGATGCCTGAGGGTGGCAGAGCTCCCAGGTATCAGAGTGGGGAAGCCAGGTACAGAGACAGAGCTGAGGAGTGAGTTCTCAGCTCAGGGTTACCTTAAACCATGATCTGAGACACAGCCAGGCCACTGCTCTTCGAGCAGAGACCACACAAGTGGCAGATCTGGAAAGACCTCCTCCTTCCTCTTCTGAGGAGATCTCCTCCTTCCTCCTCCAGGAGGAGTGGTGCAAGAGTGCACTGCAGGAATCTGCTGGGTTTGGAGAATCTAAATAGGGCTGTGCACCATAGATAGATAATGCTTGGTCACAGGCTGGGTGAGCTCAGAGCACAGCCAGAGACCAGGGAGACAGGAGGGAATGACTGCTTTTCCCTGAGGGTGCACTGAGGAGTGGGACCCTGAGCTCTCAGCTCCTATGGGCTGGCCGGAGATTGGGAGGTCACCATTCTCATTTTCCTCCTCCAAAGCTGTACAGAAAGCATTCAGGGAACAAAAGCTACAGAGAGTGAACCGAGCAAAGAGAGAGCCTAGAAGTAACAGACCAGAAAGGAACAGAGACAATACACAGTAACAGTCACTTTACAGGCAATACAATGGTACTAAATTCATATTTTTCAGTAGTTACCCTGAATGTAAATGGGCTAAATGCCCCAATCATAAAACAAGGGATATCAGTATGGATAAAAAAAAACAAGACCCATCAATATGCTGTCTGCAAGAAACTTATTTTAGACCCAAAGACACCTCCAGATGTAAAGTGAGGGGGTGAAAAACAATTTACCATGCTAATGGACATCAAAAGAAAGCTGGGGTGGCAGTCCTTATATCAGATAAATTAGATTTTACACCAAAGACTAAAATAAGATATGAGGAAGGACACTATATCATACTTAAAGAGTCTATCCAACAAGAAACTCTAACAATTTAAATATCTATGCCCCTAACATAGAGCAGCCAATTATGTAAACCAATTAATAACAAAATCAAAGAAACACATTGATAGTAATACAATAATAGTAAGGGACTTTAACACCCCCCTTATTGAAATGGACAGATCATCTAAGCAAAAGAGCAACAAGAAATAAAGGCTTTAAATGACACACTGGACCAGAGGGACATCGCAGATATATATTCAGAACATTCCATCCCAAAACAACAGAATACACATTGTTCTCTAGTGCACATGGAACATTCTCCAGAACAGATCACATCCTGGGTCACAAATCAGGTCTCAACCAGTATAAAAGATCAGGATCATTCCCTGCATATTTTCAAACCACAAGGCTTTGAAACTAGAACTCAACCACAAGAGAAAATTTGGAAAGAACTCAACTACATGGAGGCTAAGGAGCATTGTGCTAAAGAATGAATGGGTCAACCAGGAAATTAAAGAAGAATTTTTAAAAATTCATGGAAACAAATGAAAATGAGAACACAACTGTTCAAAATCTTTGGGACACAGCAAAGGCAGTCCTGAGAGGAAAATATATAGCGACACAAGCCTTTCTCAAGAAACAAGAAAGGTCTCAAATACACAACCTAACCTGACACCTAAAGGAGCTGGAGAAAGAACAAAGAAAACCTAAACCCAGCAGGAGAAGAGAAATAATAAGGATCAGAGCAGAAATCAATGAAATAGAAACCCAAAGAACAGTAGAACAAATTGTGAAACTAGGAGTTGGTTCTTTGACAGAAATAATAAGATTGATAAACCCCTGGCCAGATTTGTCAAAAAGAAAAGAGAAGGGACCCAAATTAATAAAATCATGAATGAGAGAGGAGAGATCACAACCAACGCCAAAGAAAAACAAACAACTATAAGAACATACTATGAGCAATTATACACCAGCAAATTTCACAATCTGGAAGAAATGGATGCATTCCTAGAGACATATAAACTACCAATTCTGAACCAGGAAGAAGTAGAAAACCTGAACAGACCCATGACCAGTAAGGAGATTGAAGCAGTCATCAAAAATCTCCCAAAAAACAAGAGCCCAGGGCCAGACAGCTTCCCGGGGGGAATTCTACCAGACATTTAAAGAAGAATTAATACCTATTCTCTTGAAACTGTTCCAAGAAATAGAAATGGAAGGAAAAGTTCCAAACTTATTTTATGAGGCCAGCATTACCTTGATCCCAAAACCAGACAAAGACCCCACCAAAAAGGAGAATTACAGACCAATATCCTTAATGAACATGGATGCAAAAATTCTCACCAAAATACTGGCCAACAGGATCCAACAGTACCTTAAAAGGATTATTCACCACCACCAAGTGGGATTTATTCCTGGGCTGCAAGTTTGCTTCAACATCCACATCAATCAGTATGATACAATACATTAATAAAAGAAAGGACTATATGATACTCTCAATAGATGCTGAAAAAAGCATTTGACAAAGTACAACATCCCTTCTTGATCAAAACTCTTCACAGTGTAGGGATCCAACATACTTCAATATCATCAAAGCCATCTATGAAAAACCCACAGTGAATATCATTCTCAATGGGGAAAACTAAGCTTTTTCCCTAAGATCAGGAACATGGCAGGGCCGTCCACTATCACCACTACTATTCAACATAGTACTAGAAGTCCTAGCCTCAGCTATCAGACAACAAAAGAAATAAAAGGCATCTGAATTGGCAAAGAAGAAGTCAAACTCTCACTCTTTGCAGATGATATGATACTTTGTGTGGAAAATCTGAAAGAACTCATACAAAACTGCTAGAACTCATACAAAAATTCAGTAAAGTGTCAGGATATAAAATCAATGCACAGAAATCAGTTGCTTTTCTATATACCAACAGCAAGGCAGAAGAAAGAGAAATTAAGGAGTCGATCCCATTTACAACTGCACCCAAAACCATAAGATACCCAGGAATAAACCTAACCAAAGAGGCAAAGAATCTGTACTCAGAAAAAGAAATTGAGGATGACACAAAGAAATGGAAAAACATTCCATGCTCATGGACTGGAAGAACAAATATTGTGAAACTGTCTATGCTACCTAAAGCAACCTACACATTTAATGCAATCCCTATCAAAATACCTGTTTTTTTTTCAAAGACATGGAAAAAATAACACTAAAACTTATATGGAACCAGAAAAGACCCTGAATAGCCAGAGGAATGTTGAAAAAGAAAACCAAAGTTGGTGGCATCACAATTCCAGACTTTAAGCTCTATTACAAAGCTGTCATCATCAAGACAGTATGGCACTGGCACAAAAACAGAGACACAGACCCAAGAACAGAATAGAGAGCCGAGAAATAGACCCTCTACTCTATGGTCAACTAATCTTTGACAAGACCGCAAAGAATGTCCAATGTTATAAAGACAGTCTCTTCAACAAATGGTGTTGGGAAAATTGGACAGCCATATGCAGAAGAATGGAACTGCACCATATCCTTACACCACACACAAAAATAGAATCAAAATGGATGAAAGACCTCAATGGGAGACAGGAATCCATCAAAATCCTTGAGGAGAACACAGGCAGTAAGCTCTTTGACCTCAGCCACAGCAACTTCTTCCTAGAAACATTGCCAAAGGCAAGGGAAGCCAAGGCAAACATGAACTATTGGGATTTCATCAAGATCAAAAGCTTTTGTACAGCAAAGGAAACAGTCAACAAAACCAAAAGACAACTGATAGAATGGGAGAAGATATTTGCAAATGACAAATCAGATAAAGTGCTAGTATCCAAAATCTATAGGAACTTCTCAAACTCAACATCCAAAGAAGGAAGAATCCAATCAAGAAATGGGCAGAAGACATGAACAGATATTTCTGCAGAGAAGATGTCCAAATGGCCAACAGACACGTGAAAAAGTGCTCCACATCACTCGGCATCAGGGAAATACAGATCAAGACCACAGTGAGATACCACCTCACACCAGTCAGAATGGCTAAAATTAACCAGTCAGGAAAGGACAGATGTTGGCGAGGATGCGGAGAAAGGGGAACCCCCCTACACTGTTGGTGGGAATACAAGCTGGTGTAGCCTCTCTGGAAAACAGTATGGAGGTTCCTCAAAAAGTTGAAAATAGAGCTACCCTACGACCCAGCAATCCCACTACTGGGTATTTACCCTAAGGATACAAATGTAGGGATCCAGAGGGGCATGTGAACCCAAATGTTTATAGCAGCAAGTTCCAAAATAGCCAAACTATGGAAAGAACCTAGATGTCCATCAACAGATGAATGGATAAAGAAGATGTGGTATATATATACCCAATGGAATATTATGCAGCCATCAAAAAGACCGAAATCTTGCCATTTGCAACAACGTGGATGGAACTAGAGGGTATTATGCTGAGCAAAATAAGTCAATCAGAGAAAGACAATTATCATATGATCTCCCTGATATGAGGAATTTGAGAGGCAGGGCAGGGGGTCGTCGGGGGAGGAGGGGGAGATGAAACAAGATGGTATCAGGAGGGAGACAAACCATAAGAGACTCTTAATCTCATGAAACAAACTGAAGGTTGCTAGGGGGTGGGAGGGTAGGGATAGGGTGGTTGGGTTATAGACATTGGGGAGGGTATGTGCTATGGTGAGTGCTGTGAAATGTGTAAGGCTGGTGATGCACAGACCTGTACCCCTGGGGCAAATAATACATTATATATTAATTAAAAAATTGCTTTGCTATTTAGTGAGGAGTTAGAATAATGTCTTGTTTTTCATTATTCTACTTTCAGGAAGAAAAGGAGTGGCCAAACCAAGTGTTAATATTCACTCATATCTGACTGTTTGCTCTATAGTGGGTGAGGCATGGGGCAAGGGGTGAAAGAAGGGAAAGGGGAGTGTAGATACAGTAAGACTTGCTGCATCCTGTGAGAAATATGGCACTGTCAATAGAAGTAACACTCTTGGCAGTGTTTACCTAGGAGTGTAGTTTTGTGTTTTCCGTTTGTTCACTATGACTGATGTGAGCACCATGGTATGTTTTTATGCCTAGCCTCCCTTCCTCCATTTTTCTGGTAGAGTATATGCCCTACTCCCAATCTCTTCCTTTTGGAATAACAGCCCCTTCCTCATTCCATGAAATTCTGATAAGACCCCCTTACCTTCAGAGATGGGCGAGTGACTCAGCCCTGGCCAAAGGCAGCAAGCACTCCATCACCTAGCCACTGGAATTGGTCCAAGGAACAGGTACATGGACCACGTTAGGTGAATGAGAATTCTTCCCTAAGCTTTAGCATATAGAGATGCTAGGATTGGAGGAGGAATTTCTCTTTCCTTTGGAATCACTGTTAAGATACTGTATATCTGTAGCTCTCTGTGGCCTTATCATTGACACTCAACCCATTCCCCCAACCACTTGGAAGAAATGCATCTGCCATAGGAAAGAAAGAAACAACCAAGCATGTACTGGAGAGAAAACATTAGGTCCATTCATCCTGAGACCCATGTGACTTACGTTCTCTTCTTCCCAGTGTATGAGCCAACAGATTTCTTTGATTAGCTGGTTTGAGTTAGCTAATTCTGCCTGCCATCAACACAGTCTTTACATTAAAGATATGATTCCTTCCTCACTCCAGCAAACTATACTTACAGAGATGCTTATTAGAAACTAGTAAAGAGGGGCGCCTGGGTGGCTCAGTGGGTTAAGCCGCTGCCTTCGGCTCAGGTCATGATCCCAGGTCCTGGGTTCAAGCCCCACATCGGGCTTTCTGCTCAGCAGGGAGTCTGCTTCCTCCTCTCTCTCTGCCTGCCTCTCTGCCTACTTGTGATTTCTCTCTGTCAATAAATAAATAAAATCTTTAAAAAAAAAAAAGAAAGAAAGAAACTAGTAAAGAAAAGTGGACCTTGACCCGTGCACATCAGTTGGAGGAAAAAGGCAGAAATTGCCTCCTAAGACAATAATGGACATCATTCAAGGACCATCTGTATAGACTGTCTGTGCACAAACAGATATCTACTATCGCTTTTTTCATTAGAGGCTGAATAAATGGAGAGAAAAAAAACACAGAGGCTGAGTAAATAGGGGAGAAAAACATACTGAAGGATAAAGGATAGAAAACACCATCTGGAAGATACAGACTTGCCCTCTGCAAATCACCTGCTGCTAAAACACAAAAATCAACGTTTTTTGGCATCTGAGGTAGGGCAGAAGACCCAGCCTGTAGAAAGAAAAAGCCAGAATCTGAGAACAGGCTGACATGTATATACAGAGGATGCCATGAGATGCATAAGAATGAAAACTGTCAAGGAAATTAAAAATACCACAGCAGAATTAAGAACTACTCTGGAGACTTATAGACCCGGACTGGTATATAGATTATCACACATGTGATATAGAGGAAAATAAACTTTCCAGAATGGAGATTAAAACGTCCAAAAATAGGGGTGCCTAGTGGCTGAGACTGCTAAGTGTCTGCCTTTGGCTCAGGTCATGACCCCAGGGTCCTGGGATCGAGCCCTGCATGGGGCTCCCTGGTCAGCAGCAGCATCATTCACAATAGCTGAACTGTGGAAGCAATCCAAGTGTCCATTGGCAGGTGATAAGCAAAAAAAATGATATATACATACAATGGAGTATTGTTCAGCCTTAAAAAGGAAGGGGATTCTGCAATATGCTACAACATGGATGAAACTTGAAGACACGACACTAAGTGAAATAAGCCAGTCACATAAAGACAAGCACAATATAATGCTATTTATATGAGGTATTTTGAGTAGTCAAAATCCTAGAAACAGAAAGTAGAATGGTATTTGCCAAGGGCTGGGGAAAGGGAGGAATGAGGAGTTACTGTTTAATGGGTAAGGGGTATCAGTTTTAAGAGATGAGAAGAATTATGGAGTTGGATGATGGTGATGGTTGCACAGCGTAATTAATGTATTTAATACCACTGAGCTGTATACTTAGACAGTTTTTGAAGAATCAAATTGTACATGGATTTTTGACCGTGTGATCGAGAGGGGCAATGCCCCTTACCCCAACATTGTTCAAAGGTCATCTGTACCGTGCCTTTCCAATGAGCACATTTTACCAATCCTATCTTCAACATAAAAATTTCCCTTTTTTGACAGTTGCCATTATTTCTATAAGTAAACTGTGCTGCAAATTATTTTCTGAGAATTTGAGTCTTCACCATTCTGTCTCTTCCCACCTTTACAGTACAAAGAGACCAACGCTTTAATCAACACCATACTTGAGGTCCAGCCAAGGTCATCTTCTGGTGGAGAGGGAAAAAGCAATGATGAAATTGTCCAAGAACTTGTTGCTTCAGTCCAGACCAGAGTTCCAGGTAATAAATTATCCCTGGCATCTGTACATCATGGGACTCAGAAAGCTAAGTGATGAGCAGGTATCCAAATCTGCTTTATCACACATACTTTTCTTTATGTAGAGAGCACTTCTGAACTGGAGCTCTCCATGGAAGCCTTGAGCATCTCAACAAGCCAACAAGCCAACTCAACAGACGCATTAGGAGCAAGTTGGTTTCTAAGCCTATGAAAGTTAACTAGCCTTTTTTCTGAGCTTCCTTGTGCCTCTAGACCTGTCCTGCCCAAGACAGAACCCACTAGCCACATGTGGCTACTTAAACTTAAATATAAATAAGTAAAATTTAAAATTCATTTCCTCAGTTGCACCAGCCACATTTTGAGTGCTACCATATCGGACAACACAGAAGACATTTCCATTATTGTAAAGTGTTCCATTAGACAGCTCTGCTCTAGAATCTGTGTCATTTTTTTCTAGATTCAAGAGAAATGGCTAAATTATTATTACCTTGCTTTCTGGTGAGTTAAGGAATCTTGCCAAATGATCAGCGATCTACTCTCACACTTTTCTTAGAATGACTATAGATTTACACTTCCTAGTCTGGTGTAAAAGTAAACTGTGTTTCTCTATTCACAACACTTTTGACATAAAATGTGTGGGCTTCAATTCTCCAATTCTCTGGATACCAACTGGGTATCCTACAATCCAATTTTGACACTAACCAGAGTTAACGTAGACCCCACAGTTTAAGGGCTCAATCCCATAAGACTGTCCTCCACTTTAGATGCCAATCTCAAGTCCCAAGTTGTGACCTATACTTCTGACTGACTGGCAATAATGTGGGGGTTCCCACAACCCCTTTCTTAGGTTTATAATTTGCTAGAATGGCCCACAGAACTCAAGAAAACACATTTACCAGTTTATTATGAAGGATATAAAAAAGGTACAGATAAACAACCACAAGAAGAGGTACATAGGCCACGATCTAGAAGAGTCTCAAGAGCAGGAGCTTCTGTCTCCATGGAGTCAGGGTACACCACCCTCCTAGTACACAGAAGCCCTCCAAACCCCTCCAGTTACAGTCTTTATGGAGGCTTCATTATTAGGCATAATAGACTAAGTCATTAGCCATTAGTGATTGATTCAACTTCTAGCCCCTCTCTTCTCCAAGAGGTCAGAGGAGAAAGCTGAAAGTTCTAAAAGTCTAATCACATGGTTGATTCCCCTGACAATGAGCCCTCCACCCTTCAAGACTTTCCAAAGCCACATCATTAACAAAGACTCTCCTTTCACCTTTAACACTCAGAAGCTATTTCAGAGCCAGGGTCAAAGCCAAATATAAAAAATGGTGCTCCTATCACTCCTTTTACTTAGGAAATTACAAGGGTTTGGGGAGCTCTAGCCAGGAGGAACCAGGGACAAAGACCAAAATAGATATTTCTTATTATATCACTGTACCACAGACAGAGTCTTGCCAATCCTCCTAAGACCCCCCATCCCCAGAAGAAAAGGACTGTGTGACCTCAGAAGCCAGTCATCTCCCGAAACAGGCCCTCAACAGAATGCCTCCTGAGCAAAGCGTTCTGTTGATGGTGAAGCAAACTGAGTCAGTTAGTTTAGTAGGGGATTTTAAACAAACAGAAGATGGAGGGCTGGGTGGAAAAGGGAGGAATAGGCAGATGGCTAGCTGGAAGGCCGTGTACTTGGTTCAGAAAGTTCTACTGACACCTAGGAGAGTTTTCTCTCTGAGCTTAATAAAGCACATATTTTCAGTGTGAAATAAATGATGCCATCTGCTAAGGCAAAGGGGACAGGGATGTGACTGTTCAGTAAGAGAACTGAGGGTTTGGAATAGCCCCTCAGGGGCTAGTAGGGGACTGGGGACGTGTAAGCACAGCACTGCGGATGACCCGAGACTAGACTGACCCACACCGCTGTGTGAATGTTCTAGAGCAGTGAAAATGCAAATTCAGAAGGAATTCGATATGTGGACTTCAGAGCCACTCACTTACTAACACTTTACTCAGACATGCAGGCAAAATGCTGGGCCTTCATTTTTGTACAGCTTCTGTAAGCCTCCGTTTGCTAGACTGTAGGGAAAATGAAGAGCAAAACTTTCGACCCAGCCTGAGCTACAGGCCTAAAAACTGAGTCAGTCCCTTTGAACAGTGCTCAGGACCAAGACAGATGCTGCATCTGCCTCTTCCCTCACTCCCCACCCCCAGCCACCCCGTCGTCTCTGAGAGGCAATGCCTGTGAGCAGGGAAGAGGGAGGCTCACATAAACCTGGCAGAGAAAACTCAGGGTTCCTGGCACCTCTGGTCCCAGGGATGGCCCTTACCTACCAGGTAGCTGCTGGTCCTGTGGGCATTTGCCACTGAGGTCTGTGCGCGGCCGGACTCCCACTCAGTCGAGGCCTACTGCAGAAGTCGGCTTTGTAAGAGTTAAGCTAAGCGCATGACAAGGGCAGTGCTATGAGGACCGCAGTCCGTGATGATCAGTCTGAGGAATCAGCTGTGTGTGTTTCAGAAACACTAGAAATGGAGAGTGCGTCGGAGAGCCTTTTCGTCAGGGATCCTCAAGGACGCCTGAACTCCCTGACTACGGTGCTCGGACAAGAAGTGGACCGCTTTAACAAGCTACTGAAGCTGATACACGTATGAGCGCTCGTTGCCCACACTGCTGTTGGGCAGCAAAGCTTTGTAGAGAAGTGTAGCCTCATAAGAATCCTCCGTTTCCACCACCTCAGCATTTCCATTTGGATTTGCTAACAACTCTCCAAACACAACTCGGCTAAAATGGAATCGACCCCCATCCAAGGAATCTGTTGCCCTTCTCTGATAAGGCCTCCATCAGTCTGTGACATTGCAGATCCCAGTGTCCCCATTATCCTAACTTAACATCCCTGGAATGAGCATTTGCTCAGACATTTGATCAACGACCAAAGCACTGAATTATGAGAGATTCAGCGCGTGTTCCTGACGTCCAGTTTACATGTAATAACATAGTCTTTATGACAACTATAAAAACCAGAGTTTCTCCAAGTTGGGCCACAAAATGCCCGCGTTAGAATCTGCTATGCAACATATTTGAAATGCAGGTTCCTGATCCCACTCCAGACCTACTGAGTTAGAATTCCCTGAGAAATTTTAAATAGCCCCCCCCCACCCCCAGATGATTTCACTGCCACTAAAATTTGAGGACAACTATTTGGACCTTTGCCTTATGCTCCGGAATACTTTTTGGATGGCCTTGGATTTATAATGATGGCTGAAGGCCTCCCTGGTTTCTCTGTGTGTAACTTTGATAAGGGAAGCACAAAAACTGTTAGAGACCAAATACTGAGCATTCACTGGTAAGTTTTGCTGCCCAGCAAGACCCAAATACCTAGCACAAAGTCAAGGCTTGGTGATAAGATTGGGAAGGACAACTGGGGTAAGTCTTTTAAAGCCAAAGACTCTCACCTATTAGAAAAACAGTCTCCCAGTGTTACTAGTTGGCAGGTAATACTTCAGCTTGTGGGTTAGAGGGGTATGGATCAGCTGAACATGCAAAGCCCTCACCTTGGGACTGTGGATCTTGTCAGCTATACACCAGTGTCACGGGCCAGGGGGCCAGCCCAGGGCTTAACACCTGGTACACGGAAAGAGCCAGGCTAGAGACTAAGCTGCTAGGATAAAGACCTCTAAATACAATGACCAAAACAAATAAAAATTCTCTTCCCTCTCAGCTAACAGCCCAGAGGAAGCCCTATGGGGGCAGGGAGTCCATCTTGCTCTGTGAGCTCATCTAGGGACCCCAGCTGGAAGGTCGGCTCTTCTAGCCTCAACAGCTAGCCTGCATCTCTGGGCCTAAGGTGGCTGCTCCTACTGTCCCCTTTTGTCAGCCAGTGGGACAGGGGAAAGAGAGGGCTGGGAGAAAGCAGGTTCCTTGTAAAAATGTGACCCAGAAATTGCATACATCATTTTTTTTCTTGCACCCATTAGCCAAAATTTGGCCACATGGCTGTGCCCCAGCTTCAAGGGTGGTGGGCAGGGTAGTCTCCATATTGGATTGCTGTGAGCAGCTAAAAGGAAGGGAGGACTATTGTTCAGAGGACGGACATGGTGCTCATGTCTTGCCTCCCCTACATCATGACCTTTCACCTACTTGAAGACGGACAAATGCAAATGTCGCTTCCTCCAATAACTCTTCCTGACACACCAGCCCGTCCCTCAACCATCAGATAACTTAGGAACCCCTCTCTTCAGCGCCCCATCATTTCAGGTGTCTGTGTCTATCACTGTGCCTACCACATTACTTTGTAATTACCCCTCCATGAAGATGGGTCCCCCAGGAGACATGAACTTCTGGAAGAGAGGGAAACTAGGATATTAGTCATTTTGTTTCCCTAGCCGCCGACACATACTAAATCTTCGTGAATATCTGAATGAGCGAGTGAATGAGTGTGGCTCTCAAGTCTCCCTGTGGCCACTTCTTGTCAAACACCATCTCCCAGTAATGGCAGGATTCACCTACAGGAAGCAGAAGAGGGCAGAGTCCAGGAAGAAGCAGCCTGCAAGGCCATCTGGAACCGAGGCAGAGCGCTCCTATCTGAGGAAAGGGTGGTGGCCCCTCACCGCCCGCCTCCCCCATCCTGACCTCTGCTTGGCCCTGCTTTGTGCTGAGTCTGGCGGAGCCCCTTCACTTCACCCAGGGAATAGCAAGGCAGCACCAAGGTGGCACTAAGAAAGGCCAAGGAAGGTGGCAGCACCTGGGGGGCCCATTCTCCTCCTTCTAGTGACAGAACTGTGAGCCAGGGCCGTTCCTGGGAGAGACGAGGCCAGCCTGTTAGTCAGGCTTCTGAGAACATTTTGAAATTATGCTTTCTTTCACTGAACATGGTGCCTGCATTAACTACCTCCTCTGGGAGAATCGGCTGCAAAGTGACCTCTATTTTCAGCAGACCTGGAAGACCCTAGCTGCCTAATCCCCCCCTTCTCCCCATAACTTAAGCATTCTCCCAGCATTTTATGTAAGTCTCCTGCTCCTTTTTCCATTTTCAGCATCTAAGGTAGAATACCGCCTTGGCTCTGGCTGAGAGCCTCCTTGCTCTCTGACGCTGCCAAGGGCTCCTCACGTCCCAAGGGCAGATCTAACTAAAACTCTTCTTTTTCATACCACTGCCTCTTGTGGAGAGAGATGGCACGCTGGGGAGTAACTGTGAGAGAAGGGAAGGCTGGCCAACCTTGTTCATCCACATATGGCCTATCTCCAGAGCTGTATGGTCCTGGACCAATTTAAATTTGACCTCTAACGTCTTTCTGTAATGTCTTTCCAGTAGATGGCAGTAGTTTTCACAAAACGGGAACCCATGCTGGCCGTACCCATCCTCAAGCCCAGCCTTCATCTTTAGCCAGGCAGCAACTGCTTTCCTGTACTTCCCACGCCTGCTGCCAGCCCAGCATCTCCCAGGACTGCTGTCTGCCTCTTGACTTTTGTTGGGGTGAGGGGAGGGTAAGGGACATGCCTTAAGGAAGTGTTTCCAGTTCAAGGAGACTCTCTGGTACCTGCTGAAAGATTAGTCTCATCTAAGAATCTTCCCTCTCTATGACCTCAGAGGCTGCGGGCAGCCCCCGGGGCAGAATTAGCGGGGGCACGAGGTAGTTCCCACCACCACCCCCACGCTTCCCAACTAACCAACCATCAGGCCCGTTTCTCCTTTAGCCTGGAGGAGAGCTGTTCATGGAAGTTCTTGAAATCACTTCTAGAGGCTTCAGGGGATATTTCTCTACCTTCCCCTCTCTCCACTTCATTGGATTCTGCTATTAACCGCCAGAACTGTCCCCCACCCCAGGTCTTACACCCCTATGGTCACATGTTGTAAAAATACATGAAAGACTGGAGGGTCTGGCCCAGCAGGGAGGATGGAACCCAGCAAGTTTTCCCTTCAGCCCAATGCAGTACCTGCTGCCACAAACGAGTGGCACTCACACTTGATAATTACACCTGTGAAATGCACCTCCCCATTCCTGTTCTTTCAGACTTCTCTGGAAACACTCAACAAAGCCATTGCTGGCTTTGTGGTAATGTCTGAGGAGATGGAGAAGGTCTATAACAGTTTCCTCAACAACCAGGTTCCTTCTCTGTGGTCCAGCACAGCCTACCCATCCCTGAAGCCACTAGGATCATGGGTCAAAGATCTTATCCTGAGGACTGCGTTTGTGGACGTAAGAAAATTCATTTCTTTGGGGTTTGATGAACACAGTAGGCCTCAAGGTCCTTAGGAAGCCCCAACTAACTGAAACACTAACAACTGTTGAGGGATCATCTGAGCCCAAAGAGACAGAAACTTCCAGAATGGCATTAATTTGAAAGTCATGCTGATCATTATGTACTTTGCCCTTGGCCCTAATTGCCACATGCCCTTTTAGTTTCAGATCTAATTCATGGGACCCCGCTATGAGGTATAGAACCAATCTGACATGGGTCCAAAGTGCCAGGTGTGACCCTGTTGTGGTCTCCCCTCTTCCACACTCCCTGAAATAACCAGTTTCTGGATTTATGCTCAGGCTGTTGGGTGAGGAAAGGGAACATACAGGCAGTGAGAATGAGGCTGGTAACTAACAGGCTGGTTGAGATTCTGTCTCCTGAGAGGCCCTCCAAAATATGACTTTGATTTAAATGACCAACTCCATTTTAGAAAAACAATACATGATGGTGTGATGTTTCTCCTTTAGTTGTGGCTCAAAAGGGGGCAGCCTAAGTCCTTCTGGATCTCCGGTTTCTTCTTTCCTCAAGGATTTCTAACAGGTAACCAACCATGCTTTCCCAAGGAAAACCCCACAGAAAAGACCATGATCGGTTACATGCTGGGTTTCTAGGAGCCGGGGAGAAGGCCTGGCTGCTAATGACCTAACTGTGCATGGCTGACTATAGGGGAGTTCAGTGAGGCCCTGCTCTTCCTCTCTGACTCGGGGAAAGCATGGCATCCCTAAGATGCTCCCCTACAACCTAATCCCTGCCCCTCTCTGTCGTGCAAGTGTGCCCTGCTGCTGCAAACGTCCACAGCATGCCCCAGTCCCGTGTGACCCCCGCGCTTAAAGGCACCACCTGCTCCAGCCCCACCTCAGCGAAGCTTCCTTCCCTCTAACAAATACTCCTTCTGTCCTTCCAGCAGCCCTCAAGGACTCCAGCTAGTGGGCCCAGCCTTATATACAGCCCATATAAAACAAGCTGAGCAGGACTCTGAAGTTAGGGAGATGGGGCTCTGGAATTCCTGCACTGGCTTATCTCCCTTGCTGCAAAGCACTGCCCTTGAGACTTGGCCTTCCTCTCTCTCTTCCCAGCCCTGCCATGGCTCCACCCCTCCCAACATCACTGCAGGCTTCCAGTCTGAGGAGCTGATTTGGAATAAGGCATTAATGGTTGAGACTTCTCGCTGGAGTGGAAGATCTCAAATGCTAGAGCAGCCTGGCGGAGGCGAGCGCAGGCGGTTTGAGAGGCGGCAGTGTTGTTCAGAGCACCCAGCTTTCTGGTTTTCATATTTATAGGAACTCTTCAAAATCATGCTCGGAAGTACAATTTGCCTATAGATGAGCTGAGTTTCAAATACAACATGATTCCCATCTACCGGGATCAAGCTGCAGTTACAGAAGCGGCCAAGACAGTGCAGTTTGGACAAGAACTGCCCATGGACTTGGAGGTACTGTCCCCTGACTACTGTTACAGCAAAGCAGCCCTGTCCCACGGCCATCTGAGATCTCAGCCAACCTCCCCTGGCCCCCTCTCCCACGGTCTCCCACATGCAGGAGCACGAGAAGCAGACAAGATTCACAGCCCTCAGACAAACTCCCCAGGCGAGCAGTGCCTAGATGGAACTGCCCAAATTAGCCTCATTTGTAGAGATGTTCTTTAAAGTAACACTGTTTATTCGTTTAGATTCCTATGGCAACTTTCTCCTTCTTAATGGAGAAAGAGGTTAAATATGAGGGTTTTAAGATGTCAAAAACAAGGGTTTCAGAATCAGGCAGGCCTGACTCTAAATTCTGACCTTCCCCTTTGCCAGCTAAGTACGCTAGAGCAATGACCAAGGGGTCTGCATCTCAGCATTCTCATCCCTAAGATGGGGCCGCCGGCGGCCTCAGAGTGGTGATGCGGTAAGAATGAACCGGCACGTAATGCTCCCACAATAAAGAACTACTATTACAGGCTGAGTCTATTGGCCGTTCATTGAGCTGCCCCGTAGCGGAAGTGATGTACCAACTTCATACATTATATAACCACAAATACACCGCATAACTTACTGGAGTGCACTGGAGAAGCCATTTAAACTTCTTGCCTCCATAGTTTACTCCTTCTAGAGCAGAAGTTCTCAAAGTGTGATTCCAATACCAGGAGCTTGGGCATCACCTGGGAACCTCATCACCTGGGAACCTACTAGAAATGCAAATTCCAAGGACCCATTCCGGATCTACTGAATCAGAAACTCTGGGCTGGGACCCAGAAATCTGTACTGTGACAAGTCCTACATGGGGTTCTTGGCCCACTAAAGTTTGAGAACCATGGCTCTAGAGTATCAGTGATTCTCAACCTTGACTGACTGTTAGGATCACCTGTGGAAACTTCTTAAACATCCCAGTGCCCAGATTACCCGCTAGTCACATAAAATCATCCCTATTTCATTAGGCACATTATGTTCCAAAGCTCCCCTGGTGACGCGAGTGTACAGCCAGGGACGGGAACCGCTGCTGCCAACGTGAGCTGCCCGGCTTCAACGCGCTAAGGAGATAGTGACAGGGACTGGAGCTCTGTGTACCAGTGAGCCGTATAAATATAATTCCCTATTTGTGCCACAAAATCAAACATCGGCTCCAGATGGCTTTTTCCAAGAAAGTGTTCACGCCCCAATCAACAGAGCTGTGGTGAATGGCTTTACTAAACTTTCTTAACATATCCTGGGATCAGTTAGTAGAAGTGGCTCCCAGATAATTCTGTCAGCATCCGCCCCACTCAGATCCGACTGATCTACTCTGCTCACACAAGCAAAAACTTACAAAGACAAACTGATCCAATATGCATGGCTTACTTATGAAATACGGTAACATCCCTTGCCTCTTTTTTTTTTTTTAAAGATTTTATTTATTTATTTGACAGAGAGAGATCACAAGCAGGCAGAGAGGCAGGCAGAGAGACAGGAGGAAGCAGGCTCCCTGCTGAGCAGAGAGCCCGATGCGGGACTCGATCCCAGGACTCTGAGATCATGACCTGAGCCGAAGGCAGCGGCTTAACCCACTGAGCCACCCAGGCGCCCCATCCCATGCCTCTTAATTGCCTGTATTTAAAATGACAATAGTTACACTTTTAAGGAAATTTGTTTGAGCATCAAAATGCTTTTTAAAGTAAGGAGAAAATAAGTTGAGAGTTGCACTCCTCATTATTTTGAGCCCCTTCTTAGCCAGGAGGGTGTCCCAGCCCATATCAGGAATAACCAAGGCCACCACGGGAAGGCACCCACAAAAAAGCTCTCACTGAGGCCTTCCAGGATGCCGGCCCTGCTCTGTGCCTGGCACATTTTTACCTGCCCCAGGAGGCTGACTCTGACAGATAGAAGCTTATGCTGACCACCAGGGCCTCTGTTCCTCCACCTTGCCCCAACCCACACCACATCTCCACCTGGATTGTGGGCACTGGTGCATGACACTGCCTTAGAATCCCTGCCTTCTGTGGAGATGGCAGGTCACATCATGGGCCTACCTCAATGTCCTCCCAGCGACTGTCTCCCAGAGGCTGCTTACACAGCTTTGTTTCTGTTACACACAAGCCACTGTCTGCCCATCTGCCACCTTTGTGCAGTTTAGGAAAACACACTCCCTCTGGGTGGATGCCCACGTGGCTCCCACACATGGCCCGGCACGTGTATGGCAGGCTGGATTTCAGTCTCTCCTAAGGCAAACTGCACAAGTGTACACAGCAGCCCCCAAGACAGGAAGGCCCCCTCTCCCCCTCCCCGAGCCTGCCCAGGAGATGAAGTTCAGGATGCTAAAAAGTAAAGACCAGCCAAAAAGAGCTTACCATTCTTTTGTTCATGATAAAAATGGACTACCTGTGTCCAAACAGCTCAGTCATCTGCCTACGGGTGCAAAGCTCCAATTATCCCAAAGATAATTAGCTCCACAAATGGCCAGCAGCACTCAGTGTTTGAGGAAGGACAACACGGAAGCCTACAACTGGCCGAAATTGTACACCAGGGGTGGCATCCAGTCACGGGGCCACTAAGGGCCAGGATCTTTCTCTGTCTCTCTCTTCCCCACCTGCTTTAAGAGAAACATGAAAAATCTAGAGTAATTTCTGAAAACAAAAAAAGGAACTTTCCATTGGTGCTCTGTAAGTATTACTAGAGATATAGAGTCTGTCTTTAGCAGAGCACCCAGACCCCGGAAAGACCTTGCTAAACTGAACAGCCCTCCCATCCCACCCACTTCCCATGAGAAAGAGAAAGTCAGGACATAATATAGGATAGTCTGAAGCCCATCAATGGCTTCCCTATTAGAGATCTTGGTGGAGTATGGAAAGTATGAGATTTGGTGTCAAACTGAGAAGGAAGTCATTTTACCTTTCCAAGCCTCTGTATTTTCCTCTCCAGAATGTGAGTAATAATAGCAATCTGTAGAGTGGTTCTTAGAACTAACCGGTGAGGATGTGGGGCTCAGAAAACAGCCCACAGCAGCTAAGGTCCTTCTCCTCACCTTAAAACTTCTGTTCGTCTTTCAGTTGCCCTCTCCTCAGGATGGCGTTCTTGTTCATGGGATGTTCATGGATGCTTCTCGATGGGACAACACGGAGATGGTGATGGAGGATGCACTGCCAGGACAGATGAATCCAATGCTGCCCGTGGTGCATTTTGAACCTCAACAAAATTATGTGCCAAACCCGACACTTTACCACTCCCCACTTTATAAAACAGGGGCCCGGGCAGGAACACTCTCAACCACAGGTAAGGATGCGCAAACACTGGCCTAGATGATGACAAAACTACAAAGTCCAAAAAGAAAACCGTGTACTATGCAAGGAGAGATCTTAAACCAATTAGCAAAGCTTAAAAGGAGGCCACTTATAACATATTAATTTATAAATGTTATAAATTCTTTCTTTAAACTCTGAGAATGGATTGACAGTATAAAACTAATACTTTCTTCTATTCTAATAAGTAGAAAATAGAGCTTATTGAACAGTGACTTCTAATTTCAAAAAATGATGACCTGAGTACATACAAAAATCTCTCTCTCACCAAAGCCACTGAGACTCATCGTAGAAAACGGATTTGAAAATAAACCAAAAATGGAATGCCATCTTGAAGAAAGGGGAATCCAAGTGGGCCTGAAACTAAGATGTAGCCCTGAAAAAAAGGAACCAAGTAGAAAGCTATATCAACAGAGACTGAAGGGGTGCCTGGGTGGCTCAGTAGGTTAAAGCCTCTGCCTTCAGCCCAGGTCATGATCCCAGGGACCTGGGATCAAGCACCACATTGGGCTCTCTGCTCAGTGGGGAGCCTGCTTCCCCCTCTCTCTCTCTCTCTGCCTGCCTCTCTGCCTACTTGTGATCTCTGTCAAATAAATAAAATATTAAACAACAACAACAGAGACTGAAGATCTGCCCCATACAGAGTTAGGACACCGCTAAAGAGTGACCAGGGAATGAGCTAAGGAAATCCCTCACAATAGAGCACAATGAGATTTAAAAAAAAAAAGTGACATCATGAAAGGAGCCAAATTTTCCATTTTCTGGAAAGGAGAAATCTTTCCAATCTGGAAGGAGAAAGAGGATGAAAGAGAGATAATAATGGCTGATAACTTTCCAGAACTGAAGAAACACTGTTTTCAAAGTGGCCATACCATTGAACACTTCCACTGTATGGTTCCATACATAGCATGTAAGGGTTCCAGCTCCTCCACATCCTCATGACCACTTAGGATAATCAGTCCTTTTAATTTTAGATGTCAGATAGGTGGACAATAGAATATAATGGTATCTTCTTGTGGTTTTAACTTTGCATTTCCCTAATGACTAAGGATGCTAGCCATCTTTTCTGGTACTTATTTGTATCTTCTTTGATGAACTGTCTGTTCAAGTCTTTTACCTATTTTTGTAAAAGTCATTTGTCTTATTATTGGCTAAAATTCCAATAGGAACTCTGTCTTCTCAGCAAGAGGAACCAAGAAAAGATAGTAATTAAAATGATGTTGCAGACAACCCTCTCAGGTCCCCTCCCTCCTTGGGAGCTTTGTACTATCACTTTGCTATCACTAAATAGACCTTGTTTGATGCCTGGGTGGCTCAGTCAGTTAAGCATGTGCCTTAGGCACGGGCCCCAGAGTCCTAGGATCCAACCCGCATCAGGCTCTCTGCCCAGCAGGGAGTCTGCTTCTCCCTCTCCCTCTGTGCATGCGCTCTCCCCCTCTGTGCATGCTCTCTCTCTCTTTCTCTCTCTCTTCCTCTCTTATACTCTCCAATAAAATAAAATACATTATAAAATAGGTCAGGAAGAGAGAAATTCTTCCACAAATGGTGCTTGGACAATTGGTTTTACCAAACTTGGACCCTATGTCATACTATATACAAAAATTAAATCACTGATGGATTCCTTACACTTAATTATCACTAAATTTTAAAACTATTATTAACCGGAGGAGCAAGATGGCGGAGTAGTAGACATAAATATCATCAGGTCCCAGGAGTTCAGCTAGTTAACAAACCATTCTGAACACCTACAAACTCAACAGGAAATTGAAGACAAGAAGAGCAGCAATTCTAGGAACAGAAAAGCAACCACTTTCTGGAAGGTAGGACGTGTGGAGAACTGAACCCAAGGCAACATATGGAAAGAGACACTGCTGAGGGAGGGGCTGGCTCCCAGCAAGCAGTAGAGCAGTGGAGCACAAAATTGGAACTTTTAGAAGTCTGCTCCACTGAGGGACATCACTCTAGAGGCTAAGCAGGGGGTGGAGAACTCACAGGGACAGTGTGGTCTCAGGACCCGTGGGGTCACAAAAAGACCAGGGGTGTCTGAGGGTGGCAGAGCTCCCAGGTATTGGAGCAGGGAAACTGGCTGCAGAGACAGAGCCAAGAGCCAAGTGAGCTCTCAGCTTGGGGTTACCTTAAACTATGATCCAAGGCACAGTAAGGCCACTGCTCTTTGAGCAAGACCCCACAAGTGGCAGATCCAGAAGAGACACCCTTCCCCCTTCCTCCTCTGGGAGGAGCAGCACAGGAGCGTGCTGTAGGAATCTGCTGGGTTTGGAGACTCCAAACAGGGCCATGTGCTAGAGATAGAAACACTCAGGCACAGGTTGGGTAAGCTTGGAATGTGGCCAGAGACCAGGGAGACGGGAGTGATCAACTGCTTTCCTCAAGGGTGCACTGAGGAGTGGGGCCCCAAGCTCTCAGCTCCTACAGGGGCTAGAGACTGGGAGGCTGCCATCCTCATTCCTTCCTCCAAATCTGTACAGAAAGCATTCAGGGAGCAAAAGCTACCAAGAACAAACCCAAGCAGATTACTTAGCCCAACCCCTGGCAAGGGTGGTGCAATTCTGCCTTAGGCAAAGACATTTGAGAATCACTGCAACAGGAATCTCCCCCAAAGGATCAACAAGAACATCCAGCCAAGACCAAGTTCACCCATCAATGAGAACTGCAAAACATCAGAGCTACAGGAATACACCACAAAGAAGTCCTGGCTTTTTCCCTATGATTCTTTAGTCTTTCAAAGTTAAATTTCTTAAATTTTTTTTCTTATTTTTTTTTATTTTTTCCTCTTCCCTATTTTAACCTTTTTAAACTATTTTATCTTATCAATACCTTTTAAAAAATATTTTTAAATTTTCATTGTTATATTTTATCCCTTCATTGTATTTAACCTAGTTTTTTGTATACATATAGGTTTTTCTCTCTTTAAATTTTTGGGATACAGTTTCTTCTAACAGATCAAAATATACCTTAAATCTAGCACGTGGCTTTGTTCTAGTCTCCAACCTGATCACATTCTTTCCTCTTTTTTTTTTTTCTTTTTTCAACCAACTTCCTATCTTATCAATTCCTTTTTTAGAACCTTATTTAATTTTCATCTTTATGGTCATATTCCATCCCTTCATCGTGTATACCCTTATTTTTGTGTGTGTAAATTTTTCTTTCTTTAAAATTTTGGGAGACAGTTTCTTGTAATGAACCAAAATACACCCAAAATCAAGTGTGTAGCACTGTTCTATTCACTAGTGTGTGTGTGTATAATATTTTTAAAATATATATTTTTTTCTCTTTTCTTTTCACCTCCTTGCCACCTGGTTTTGGGTCTCCTCCGATTTGGTTAGTGTATATTTTTCTGGGGTCGTTGCTACCCTTTTAGTATTTTGTCCTCTCATTCATCTATTCTTACCTGGATAAAACGACAAGATGGAAAAACTCACCTCAAAAAAAAAAAAAAAAGAACAAGAAGCAGTACCATGGCTATGGACCTAATCAATTAGAACGTTAGTAATATGTCAGAACTAGAGTTCAGAATGACAATTATCAAGGTGCTAGCTGGGCTCGAAAAAAGCATAGAAGATACTAGAGAATCACTTTCTGGAGAAATAAAATCCCTTTCTGAAGAAATAAAAGAACTAAAATCTAACCAAGTTGAAATTTTAAAAAGCTATTAATGAAGTGCAATAAAAAATGGGAAGCTCTTATGGCTAGGATGAATGAGACAAGGGAGAGAATTAGTGATATAGAAGACCAAATGATGGAGAATAAAGAAGCTGAGCAAGAGAGAGAAACAACTACTGGACCACAAGGGGAGAATTCAAGAGATAAGTGATACCACAAGACGAAACAATATCAGAATAATTGGGATCCCTGGGGTGCCTCAGTGGTTCAGTGGGTTAAGCCTCTGCCTTTGGTTTAGGTCATGATCTCAGGGTCCTGGGATCAAGGCCCACATGGGGCTTTCTGCTCAGCAGAGATCCTGCTTCCCCCTCTCTCTATGTCTGCCTCTCTAACTACTTGTGATCTCTCTGTCAAATAAATAAATAAAATCTTTTTTTAAAAATGTACAATTTGGTGACATTAAAAAAAAAAAAAAAAGATCCCAGGAGAAGAAAGGGGCAGAAGGTATATTGGAGCATATTGGAGCAAATGATAGCAGAGAATTTCCCTAATTTGGCAAAGGGAACAAGCATCAAAATCCAGGAGGCACAGAGAAACCCCCCTCAAAATCGATAAAAATAGGTCCACACCCTGTCATCTAATAGTAAAACTTACAAGTCTCAGTGACAAAGAGAAGATCTTGAAAACAGCTTGGGACAAGAGGTCTGTAACATACAATGGTAGAAATATTAGATTGGCAGCAGACCTATCCACAGAGAACTGGAAGGCCAGAAAGGACTGGCATGATCTAGTCAGAGCACTAAATGAGAAAAATATGAAGCCAAGAATACTATATCTAGCTAGCCTGTCATTGAAAATAGAAGGAGAGATAAAATCCTTCCAGGACAAACTAAAACTAAAACAATTTGCAAACACCAAACCAGCCCCACAGGAAATATTGAAAGGGTCCTCTAAGCAAAGAGAGAGCCTAAAAGTAACAGACCAGAAAGGAACAGAAACAATATGCAGTAACAGTCACCTTATAGGCAATACAAAGGCACTAAATTCATATCTTTCAATAGTTACCCTGAATGTATGTGACCTAAATGCCCCAATCAAAAGACAAAGGGATTCAGAATCGATTTAAAAAAAAAAAACAAGACCCATGGATATGGGTCATTTTAGATCCAAAGACACCTCCAGATATAAAGTGAGGGGGTGAAAAACAATTTACCATGCTAATGGACATCAAAAGAAAGCTGGGGTGGCAATCCTTATATCAGATAAATTAGATTTTAAGCCAAAGTCTATAATAAGAGAAGAGGAAGGACACTATATAATACTTAAAGGGTCTGTCCAACAAGAAGATCTAACAATTTTAAATATCAATGCCCCTAACGTGGGAGCAGCCAATTATGTAAACCAATTAATACCAAAATCAAAGAAACACATCCACAATAATACAATAATAGTAAGGGACTTTAACACCCTTATTGAAATGTACAGATCATCTAAGCAAAAGAGCAACAAGGAAATAAAGGCTTTAAATGACACACTGGACCAGAGGGACATCACAGATATACTTGGAACATTCCATCCCAAAGCAACAGAATACGCATCCTTTCTTGATCAAAGATAAAAATCAAACATGATCAAAACTCTTCACACTGTAGGGATAGAGGGTACATAACCCAATATCATCAAAGCCATCTATGAAAAACAAACAGTGAATATCATTCTCAATGAGGGAAAACTAAGAGCTTTTTCCCTAAGGTCAGGAACATGGCAGGGCTGTCCACTATCACCACTACTATTCAACATAGTACTAGAACTCCTAGCCTCAACAATCAGACAACAAAAAGAAAAGGCATCCAAGTCAGTAAAGAAGAAGTCAAACTCTCACTCTTTGCAGATATGATACTTTATGTGGAAAACCCAAAAGATTCTACTCCAAAACTGCTAGAACTCATACAGGAATTCAGTAAAGTGTCAGGATATAAAAACAATGCACAGAAATCAGTTGCTTTTCTATACGCCAACAGCAAAGCAGAAGAAAGAGAAATTAAGGAGTCGATCCCATTTACAACTGCACCCAAAACCATAAGATACCTAGGAATAAACCTAACCAAAGAGGCAAAGAATTTGTACTCAGAAAACTATAAAGTACTCATGAAAGAAATTGAGGAAGACACAAAGAAATGAAAAAACGTTCCATGCTCATGGACTGGAAGAACAAATATTGTGAAAATGTCTATGTAACCTAAAGCAATCTACACATTTAACGCAATCCTTATCAAAATACCATAATTTTTTTCAAAGAAATGGAACAAATAACATTAAAATTTATATGGCACAGAAAAGACCTCAAATAGCCAGAGGAATGCTGAAAAAGAAAGCCAAAGTTGGTGGCATCACAATTCCAGACTTCAAGCTCTATTACAAAGCTGTAATCATCAAGACAGTATGGTACTGGCACAAAAACAGACACAGATCCACAGAACAGAATAGAGAGCCCAGAAATGGACCCTCAGCTCTATGGTCAACTAATCTTCAACAAAACAGGAAAGAATGTCCAATGGAAAAGACAGTCTCTTCAACAAATATGTTGGGAAAATTGGACTGCCACATGCAGAAGAATGAAACTGAACTATAGCCTTACACCACACATGAAAATAGAATCAAAATGGATGAAAGACCTCAAAGACAGGAATCCATCAAAATCCTGGGGCGCCTGGGTGGCTCAGTGGGTTGGGCCGCTGCCTTCGGCTCGGGTCATGATCTCAGAGTCCTGGGATCGAGCCCCGCATCGGGCTCTCTGCTCAGCGGGGAGCCTGCTTCCTCCTCTCTCTCTGCCTGCCTCTCTGCCTGCTTGTGATCTCTCTCTGTCAAATAAATAAATAAAATCTTAAAAAAAAAAAAATCCTTGAGAACACAGGCAGCAACCTCTTCGACCTCAGCCACAGCAACTTCTTCCTAGAAAGATTACCAAAGGCAAGGAAAGCCAGGGCATACATGAACTACTGGGACGTCATCAAGATCGAAAGCTTTTGCACAGCAAAGGAAACAGTCAAAAAAACCAAAAGATAACTGACAGAATGGGAGAAGATATTTGCAAATGACATATCAGATAAAGGGCTAGTATCCAAAATCTATAGGAACTTCTCAGACTCAACACCTAAAGAACAACGAATCCAATCAAGAAATGGGCAGAAGAGATGAACAAACATTTCTGCAAAGAAGACATCCAAATGGCCAACAGACACATGAAAAACTGCTCAACATCACTCAGCATCAGGGAAAAACAAATCAAAACCACAGTGAGATACCACCACACACCAGTCAGAATGGCTAAAATTAACCAGTCAGGAAAGGACAGATGTCGACGAGGATGCAAACAAAGGGGAACCCCCCTACACTGTTAGTGGGAATGCAAACTGGTGCAGCCACTCTGGAAAACAGTATGGAGGTTCCTCAAAAAGTTGGAAGTAGAGCTACCCTACGACCCAGCAATCGCACTACTGGGTATTTACCCTAAAGATACAAATGTAGGGATCCAGAGGGGCACGTTCACCTGAATGTTTATAACAGCAGTGTCAACAATGGCCAAACTGTGGAAGGAACCTAGATGTCCATCAACAGATGAATGGATAAAGAAGATGTGGTGTATATATATATACAGTGGAATGCTATGCAGCCATCAAAAAAACAAAATCTTGCCATTTGCCATGATGTGGATGGAACTCGAGAGTATTATGCTGAGTGAAATAAGTCAATCAGAGAAAGACAATTATATGATCTCTCTGATATGAGTAATCTGAGAGGCAGGGTGGGAGGTTGGGGGGGGGGGGGAGGGAGGGGAAAAAATGAAACAAGATGGGACCAGAGAGACAACCATAAGAGATTCTTAATCTCAGGAAAGAAACTTAGGGTTGCTGGGGGGTATGGGGGAGAGATAGGGTGGCTGGGTTGTGGACATTGGGGAGGGTATGTGCTATGATGAGTGCTGTGAATTGTGTAAGACTAAGGATTCACAGACCTGTGAATACCCCTGAAGCAAATAATACACTATGTGTTAATAAAATTTTAAAAGGGGGGGCATAACTATAAATAAAAATTATTAACCCTAATGAAATAATGGCTCTAAGTAATAATTATCAACAGCTAATATCCCAACAAAGAAAGACAAATCAGATATAAGGTGCTTCCTGATGGAAGTACACACAACCTATTCAAGTATTCTTGCCCCAAAAAACTCAAACCTGAATGTGATCATGCCCTAGATCTAACCACCCCTTTACAGGGATAGAGGAACACATTTAAAATCACCAGAGGATGCTGTCAGCAAAAATCCAGACTGTAGGAAACTTGACAGGACAGTCTGGTTGTTTCAACAATTATAATGGCATGGCAAAAGGAACAGAAGGGGAAACCTACCAACTGAAAGAGATTTAAGAGACATATCACTGGGGCACCTGGATGGCTCAGTAGATTGGGCATCTGACTCTTGATTTTGGCTGAGGTTGTGATCTCAGGGTTGTGGGATCAATCCCCACATCAGGCTCCTTGCTGGGTGTGGAGCTTGCTTGGGATTCTCTCTCTCCCTCACTCCACCCCCACTCACATGCTCTCAAATCAAATCAAATAAAAACCCATCACTACTGCAAGGCATGGACCTCATTCGAATCCTAAATCAAACTAACCATTAAATACATATATAAATGTGTGTATGTGTGGGTCTAGGTATATGTGTATAGATGTGTGTGTGTGTGTGTGTGTGTGTGGTGCATCTGTACTATAAAACGTCACTCAAGCATTGCCTAGGCACCATGCAGGGCATGGCATACAAAAGTAAGGAAAGGGAAGACATAGGCATTCTCTGTAGGAGACAGCACCACCTTCTCCACTTCCACACAGATGGGGTTTTCCATGAATGCAATACCATCTTGAGGGCAGAATGCTCTACTTCTCATACTGGTCCTGGTGCAAAAGTGCAAAAGTGACCTCTTACTTCAGATGCCCCACAGCTGAGGACCAAATATCTACAATTGTGCTTAGTCATTTCAGGAGCCCTGGTGCCCAACTGCAGGGTGAAACAAAGCATGCATGGATGGACAGACAGATGGACAAATGAACAGATGCCCAACCTACCAAATGCATCCCAAGTCCCACTAAAAACTCAGGGCTGAATCATAGTCCAGTGTTCCCTCAGTCAGACTGCAGAGAATCTGAAACATCCTTTACAACATTATACAAAGTCAGAGCTGGACAGGGCCTAAAGGATCATGTCCTAACATATCCATCTTACAGAGCATAAAACTAAAATCTGTAGAGGGCTAGCTACCCATTATCTTTACAGACTGAGTCAGGCCTGAAACCAGGTATCTTGATACAGTGCTCTCTGTATCAAGGGGTTATTCTTTAACAAACCTTTTGTCCTTGTATCCTTAACTAGGTCACTCAACCAACTTTGTGGTTACTGTCCTCTTACCTTCGAAGCGGTCCAGAGATTACTGGATTGCCAAGGGATCAGCTTTGCTCTGCCAGCTAAATGAGTGAAAAGTTGCCACCTCCTGCTAAAAAAGAACCAGGCCAGAGATCTTTCCTGATGGGGGACAAAGGTCTGCAGAACTTATATGTGAGCAAAACAGCTTTCCTTTGGATCTGACTTAAGAGGGTAGTAAGTGTGTTTTTTCTCTTCTAACCTAAAATAAACTTTGAATGTTTCTTCCTGTTGCTAATTCAAGCTCTGATGTGAAAGCAGTGGGTTCAGCACTCACCTCTTAAACCTGCCCCCCCCCAGGTGAGTCAGGCAGCTTCCCGTCAGTAGCCCGTCAGAGCTCAGCCATGCCTTACCCACAGGGGCTTCCTTCCTCCTCACGCTAATACAAAAGGCTTGGTGTCTACTGCAGTCACACGGTCCCAGGTGCTTCCATTTCTGGGAAATGATTAAGGTTCAGAGCCCAACACAGGGGAAGCTGATGAGCAAATGAGCTGCATAACAAGATCTTGACCCCAAGATGCCTGTTCCCCCACCCCACGGGGCTATACTACAATCCTCAGAAAAAGCTGCTATGCTTCACGAAGTGCAGGTTGGTCTTGCCCAAGTACAGAGCTTCTCCTTCCACTTTAGATGAGCCTGCGTGAAAAGCAGCCAAGTCCCAGCCGGGATGGTCTGAGCCCGCCTACTCACCACAAGCAGAGGTTGTTGGGCCAGTACTAAGATGGGGCAGTCACTGTGGCAAACTATCTTGTGTCAGCCCTGCCAACAAGGGTCTGTTTGCCTCCTCAGCCATAACACGAGCCAAGAAACTGGGAATCACCTGGCTAGGACGGATTAAGCTACATCACCCCCGTAACAGAAATTTGCAAGAATTGGGTCAGACCCAGTAATCCTGCCTTCCCATTTTACTTCCACCTTCATCCCCATTCCTATCCAAGTTAAAAAAAAAACAGACTCAAGTCCCGGAAAAGCAAAGAGCACTTCTATTACCTTAGAGTTCAGAGCAGGAATCCGAGGCTACTCTTGGCGTTCCAAGCGGGAAAAGGTGCTTACTAAGCCATGGGAATGGCTGTAGCAGAAGTCAGAGGTGGACATCGGGCACCACAGCAGCTGTAATCCAAGGTCAGAGAGCTGTGGGAAACTGCCGACCTCACAGCTGTACCACACTCGTGGAGCAGGCGACTGACTGGACAAGGAAATGTAGCGCCAGGCCACTGCACAAACTCGTGCCTCCTGGAGCCTCCACGTATCTGCCACCACTCCCGAAGAAAAAGATCTTCTGAGCCCTTCCACCTTCCAAGGCACGTAAATCTAGCTCATTAGGAGAATCTCAAACATAGCAGCAAGGGAATCCAGGAACACTGAACCCTCCTACCCCTGCAATACAGGGTGCACGGTGCAAAATGGAGCAAAGGTGGAGGACGGCATCCTGAGTCCCACCACACCACTCTTTAAGTAGACCCCAGAATCTTCTGGGCCCTGGAAACGACTGTGAATGCACCCACAACAAGTCTAGGAAGAGAAGATCACAGCACTGCAAGCCCAGGCAATCAGGCTTTCCCCAAACCACGTTAGGAACAAACACATCTGTTTCTTGTTGGTCCCATCCAAGTCCTACACAGACCCTCCGGGTTTCTGTGAGCTGCTTGAAGGCCCCTAAGGAAACCTTGCTGTGGGGCAGGAAGGGGTGGGGGGTAGGGATAAAAGTTCCCATTTCAGACTCAACCAAGACAATTCTACTCTTATTCATTTTCTATAGATTCACCATAAGACACAGACATATAAATAATAAATAACAAGACAGGAAGAGGGAGTGTTTGGAAACCACTTTCTTGCACAGCCCCTTTGACAAAACCCACCCATTCACCCAGTCTTCAGCATGCCAGTGAGACCCATTATACGTAATTAAAGTGCTTGCCAGAGTGCAGGAAGTACCCTAATCACAGACCTGAAATAGAGATGAGTAAACAAAGGTCCTGCGGCCTACTGACTCCCCAGAATCCAGAACCCGCAGTGAGTAGGAAGAGGAGCAGCAGGAAGGAGAACAGGGTCAGGATCCAAAGTGGCAGAAGCCCAGGAGCAGAGCCCAGGAATGAAGCAGTAATAGTATCCAGAGGGTGTGAGCAAGAGTTGTTTGCATAATATATACACGTTGTAGGAAAAAGTCTACACAGAAAATGTATTTAATTATTTTCATATAATACATTTATAATTATTTTCATACAACTCATTACGTTACAAAACTGTACACCTACCCCAAGCTCTGCTGGATAACCCAAAGTCAATTCTTGGACAGAGAAGAACCAACACTGCATTTTACTCTCTTTTCTTGGGTTGGGCCTATCAAGGCTAGAGCAGAGTGTGGAGTACAGGAATGGCCATCCTTCAAGTCCATGGGGTCAGGGGCTTGGCCTGGCCCCTCCAGTCATTACAGGAGGGGTGCCTCTGTTTGGAAAGCCAGTGCCAGCACCCAGAACACAGGAGTCCAGAGAGACAGGCAGGCACTGCTGGCTACCAACTGGCTGTGGTGGGAATGCCCACGGTTGGAGCTGCAGCTCGGCTGAGACGGACCTATCCAGAATGGGGACCTGGCGCTGTGGGACCATGACACTGGGAGAAAAAGAAAAAGACAAGAGTCTCAGAGCACAGCAGGATCCACTGGCTACTCCAAGGCCCCCAAAGGCCCACACAGCTTCTTTTCATCTCCCTTTTTTAAAGATAGATGGGAATGGATTTAGTATATTAATGGGCTTCCGGTGTCTTTGTCCCTTAATACCACTGCTACAACAAACCCAGCTAATACAAGTGCTAAGACCAGTGCATGTCCCCCAGCGATATGGTTCTTGGTTCAGAGATTATCAACACTCTAGGTCCAAGAAGGCCCAACTCAAACTTGCTTATCATTAGCCTTTGGGTGATCTTAGGCAGGGACCCTCCTCACTGACCACACAGAGAGGCACATCCAAGCCATGAGGTGTCCTCCCTGGGATCTGGCTCTCTCCCCCACCCCAGCTCAGTCTGGTGTGAACACCATGCAGACAGCCCAAATCAAGACAGTATGAGCTGAGGGGCCCATGGTCTCAGGCCCACCTGGACCTTTCAGCTCAGCTCAGTTGTAAAGTGCCCAACTCCGGGCCACCTTGAAAGGAAATGGCCCAGAATGAAAAAGTACCGAACAGGTTGATTTCTTCCTCCACCAAGGAAAGATGGTTGGAGGGCTGTCCTGTCAGGTACTGTGGAACACGGATACAACAGGATTTGTCCCTGTTCTCCAGGTCCTGTTTGGCACCCAGCTTCCCTCCATTTAAAAATGCCAATTAGGGCACCTGGGTGGCTAAGAGGGTTAAGCGACTGCCTTCAGCTCAGATCATGATCTCGGGGTCCTGGGATTGAGGCCCACATCTGGCTCCCTGCCCACCATGGAGCCTGCTTCTCCCTCTCCCTCTGCCTGCTTATACTCCCTCTCTTTCTCTGTCAAATAAATAAATAAAATATTTAAAAAGTGAAAAAATAAAAATGCAAATCCCAGGGCTGCCTGGGTGGCTCAGTTAGTTGAGCATCTGACTGTTGATTTTGGCTCACATCATGCTCTCACAGTCACGGGATCAAGTCCCCAGTCAGGTTTCCCACTCAGAGTGAGGTCTGTTTCAGATTCTCCCTCTCCCACTCACTCTCTCTCTCAAATAGGTAAATAAAATCTTTTTAAAATTTAAAAAACAAAAACAAAGAAGCTACCAATTCCACAGCACATTGGATGCCAGCTTCCTGCCTCCAATGGCTCCTCATTCCTGCAGGCATAATTCTCTCAGTCATTCCACCCCACTTCCTGTCTGGACCCACCCCACCCCAACCCACTGCTCTTGACTTCCCAGGCTCCAGCCATAATTACTTCATCTTGGTTTCTTCAACATGCTCACTCTCTCCATGCCTTCAAGTTGTTCCCTTTGCTTGGAACTCCTTCCCCTCCTTGCTCAGTTGCTACTCAATCAACATTATTAAGCACCTACGCAGGCATCAGATCCCTCAATCTCCCGATCCAGACTCGAAAGTTCTGTTCGTTGGACTTCACTTTGTCAGGCTTCTACTCAGTATCAGCTGAAAGGTCCGTCACTCCATGAGGCCTTTCCTGGTGCTCAGCCCTATATACACACACAACCCTCCAACACACACAAAAGCACATTCCCACAGCACCCTATACTTCCTTTGCAGACGATCAACTCAAGATCTGGATTCCTCCCCAGAATGTGAACTCCATGAAGGCAGATGGCTAATCCCTGGTTTACTCCAAAGCCACAGCCCTGAACACAAAAGCAGGCACATAGAAGGAACTCAATACATTCAGGTTGAACTGGATCCTGGATCCCAGGCCTCTCTGATGTAGTTCTTCCAGAAGCCTTATGCCCTGCAGACCAGGCTGAGTCATCATCTTTGACTCCTCTGCCCACCTCTGATCTACCCCCTAAGCATCTCTGAGAGTACATTCTGTGGTCACCCTACTCCCGGTCAAGCGTGGGGGCTGAAGAAGCCCATTCTTACAAGGATGCTTCCAACTCTGCAAAACTATGAAATCCCTGATCTGCAGTGCAGAAAGGGCTGGCAAACCAACACACTCATGCATACCCACACCAGCTCCCCCACCACACCATCCTTTAACAAAGATAAACATGTTGCCCTTCTTCCCGCTTGAAGCAACTACCTTTAATCTGGGTTCATCTGTATCACAGTGACCGGAACACCAGTGCTTAAGACTGTGAGGAACAGGAAAGGCTGGTCCACCAGTGGGGCACTTATCACCACCAGAGCCTTGAAGCCCCTCACTCTTAAGCAGTGTGGTGGGCATTCCTGGGCTTCTCCCCACCCACACTCCCAGGGGGCGCATGGATGCCCGGAATGGGCTCCCTGCCAGGCCCTACCCAGGCCAGCCCAGCCCGGCCCAGCCCAAAGCACCATCTCACCGCTCCTCCAGTCGAACCCACAGATCACTGAACTGCCTAAGCCGCTGACTTCGCTGTGGGCGTGACCGCCTCCACTTCTTCAGATACTTCGGCTCGGCCCCACCACCCAGGTCGGCACTTCCAGGCGGGGACTCGTGAGGCAGAAACAGCGAGTGGGCCGCAAACGCAGCTTCCGGAGCTCGCATGTCCACAGCAGGCACTTCCGGAGCAAAGATGGACGAGAAGGTGAGCCCCAAGGACGGAGTTTGGCTCTTCTCTCTGTGAACAGGGGTGGAGGGAAGATGGATCTGAAAGACAGTCGCACAGCATGGCGTCCTCCCCACCCTCAGGGCCTCAAAAGGGAGAGAGAATGTGAAAGTTCAAGCTGGCTAGGGAGGGTTCTCGATGCCGCCTCCAGAACTGATCACTTTGACACCTTAATTTCTCCCTCCCATACTGTCACCATAGTCGTTCCAAATCCCCCAGCTGGGGAGGAAGCAGAAGATTTCTTTTAAATTGTGTATAATTACTCCCCTCCCCTAACAATGGGTCACACGGTCTAGAAAGTCACTGAAGATTACAGCATTGAAAGCAACATGAAGAATGTTTAAATGCCATTTACCTAGGACAGTTGAAGTGGCCCTTAATCATGTTAATCCCTCCTTTACCCTCCTAAGGGCTTTACTCAGAATGAGTCTGTAGCAGCCCCATCCCCCCCTAATGACTGCTACTGTTCACAGCGCTGGCATCTGACCACCTTACCCCAGGCCTCACCATAAGCCATCCTCCCCAAAGGGAACATGTTTTTCACAGTTGATGAGAAACTCAAACTTGCTTCTAGTCTTCCCCTAAAGGTGACTTTAGCCCCCCCCCCCCCCCCCCCCCCCCCGCCAAGAATCTCTTCTGGTAGGGAAATAAGCTGTTAGAAGGACCAATTTTCTTCCCACAACAGGACTTTTGTCAAGGGCTTAGTTGGGGTTGAGAAGGGTCAGTAAGAGATGAATCCCAGCTACTAGAGGTCAATCCCATTGTCTCCTGATGGAGGCACTGAGGGCCCTGAGGCTCCCATCCACCTCAGAAAAGGGAGCCGTGGATGTGCCAAGTGCATCCTCCAACAATGTGGTGTAGCAGACCAGCATATGTAAGAACTCGGTCGTTCTGCCCTGATTCAGCCTTGATGAACTGCCCACTAGCCCCAAGCAGGGCTCAATTCTGACCCACAACCCGACAGAACTGAGGTGTCAATTAATATTCATGGCCCTGTGTGAGGAAGGGAGGAGGTATAAGAGACAAAAAAATGAAAAAGGGAAAGACTCAGGGTGGGCAAAAAAGGTAAAAGAAGGGAATTCCTCAAATGGCAAAGAAGAAACTGAACTGAACTCTGAACTTGAGGCTGGGAATCCAAGCAACATATAGTGGCAGCTACAAGATCCCTGGAGAACAGGACCTGCCAGATTCATCACTGTCTCTGGAGCCCAGCACAATGCCTGACACGTAAGTGTGACACCACTTAGATGAACCTCTTCATTATGCCAAGAAACTGGAGCCTAGAGAGGAAAACTGCCCTGCCTCTCTCTCTCCAAGATTCTGGTGGCCTCCTAGAGGATTTAGGAGCAGATGGTCAGGCAGACCCCATGCCAAGGCCCTCTACCCAGCAGAGATTATGTCTATGTCATCCTTGACCTCCATATAACCCAAACAGGCTCTGGTACACAGTAGGCACTCAAAACAAGGTCTGTTGCTTTTACTTAGCAAAGAACATGGACTCAAATTCATGAAGGCTCAGCTCTTATGGCTTCAAGCAGTGGATCCTCACAGTGGGACAAATCACAGCTTCAGGTCTGTTCAAATCACATCACAATAGACACAAGAAGACTTCGGTCCAGTTACTGCAGGTATCCAAGGCCAGCGCTTGAGAACCAAGTTAATTACCCCTGCATGTGGCGGGGGTGGGGGGGGTAGATTAATCCAAAAGAAATTGATTTTACTTCTCCTGATTTTTATCTTTCTCATATTTCACAGCTGAGATGTCCTGGGGAATCATAACATCCACTTTACCATTTGAGGAAACTAAGGACCAGGAAAATAAACTTCCTTACCCTAGGTCCCAATAAGGATTCAGTGCCATTTTCAAATAACATTCATCATTAAGATTTTTTTTTTTTTTTTTTTTTTTTTTTTTTTTTTTTTTTTGTTTATAAAGCTAATCTAGTTCACTATAGAAAATATGGAGAGTATAGCATGGTGTCGCTATAATCTCCTGGGAGAGACCCTACAGACAAATGTTCACAAAGTTTCAGGCATAGGCTTAAGGGTCCCTGGGGCAGTAGGGGGTGGCTGCTGCTCTGCCAGGAACAGAAAATCCCAGGGGCTGAATACAGCCCAATCCATCCCAGAACTTCTGGGCTAGCTTAAGTATCCCATCAGAGCTTTGAGGTTATAGGTTACCATGCTTTGGTCCATCTGAATTCCCAAAGTTTAGCAAAACCTCTAGTTATGTTATGAAGCCTAGGCCCATGGTCATTTTGGCCACAGTAGAGGACTCTTGGGCGGAGAAACTGTTTGTCCCCTGCCTGAATTTCATATAATCTATTCACTCCATGGAAGTCTCCAAGAAAGAAACACTGGATGACAGTGGCCCCTCTCCTGGGCACACACCCACAGGAGGACATGTGGTATCCAGGAAAGAGCCCAGGCTTGGAAACCAGGGTAAGGTAATTAGCTTTTCTGGGCCTTTGCTGTTTCTGTGAAATTGAGCTATCTCGCCTGCCTGCTGTGAGGATTGAAACGACTCAGACACTTCACAAAGGGCTGAGCTCACAGTCCACATTCCATGTGCATGCCCCTTCCTCCCAGTCCCTCTGTGTGGGGATGAGTGACACTGGATGTGTGCCAGCAAGCATGGCCAGAAGCCTTGAGCACACGCCTGTGTAGCCTAAGGAACATTCACCAGATCCTCACTGGATTTGTGGTAGGCAGAATAATGACCCCCAGAGAAGTCCACATCTTGATCCCCAGAACCTGTGAATACATTTGTTACCTTTCCTGGTAAAAGGGCTTTTCTGGATGTGACATAGGACTATGAGACGGAGATTGCCCCAGGCTATCTGGGTGGGCCCAATCTAATCACATGCATCCTTAAAGCTAAAGAACTTTTCTGTGGCCTGTGGGAGATGTAAGTACAGAAGAATGGTCAGCGAGATGCAGTGTCACTGGCTTTGAACATGGGGGAAGAGGTCACAAACCAAGAAATATGAGCAACCTCTGTCAACTGGAAAAGGCAAGTAAACAGATTCTCCCCTAGAGGCTCCAGAAGGGAATGCAGCTCCACTAACATCATGTCAACCCAATGAGACATGTCAGACTTCTGATCTACAGAACTGTAAAATAATCCTTTGCTTGAATTTTATAGTAGTTTGTTGTGGCAGCAAAAACAAAAACAAAAACAAACAAAAACCCTACAGCTTCCATTATTCTGGAAGAGGTGTGGGTGTGGGGGACTGGCTAAATCCTTGGGATCAGCCCAGCAGGAGCCTTGCCAGCGGCATTTCCTGTGTGTTCCAGCTGTGTGTTCCGGTAACAGTGGAGGGGAGTGGCTGCCAGTTGCCCTCCCCTTACTCCAAAATACAGCCCTTCTCTGACCACCTCGTCCTGGTCTACCCCAAACCCCAAGGGACTGGCAGGGCTGGAGTAAGCTAGGTCACCAGTTGGAAGGCCTCCTGCCCCCTCATTCACACAGCCTGTCCCAGATCCAAGTTCCATATGATCAGAATCATCCCTCAAGGGTTATCAGATGGCTGCTAAGGAGAGTAGGAAGGAAGTGGGTGCGTCCACAGCCACTGCACTGGCCCTCGCCAATACCTTCACTGTGGACACTTCCCCCCACCCTCCCCCCAGCTCTAGACCCTTATCCCCTTGCCCCCTCCTCTTCCTGAACAGAAGCTCCTTTCCAGACTTCCTGCTCCCTTGTGGCCTCCCCTGGGAGCACTGCTCACCACTAAAAAGTCATAGACATTTACCCAAATGGAGCACATAGGGTGTGCCAGACGCCAGGACAGCTACCACAGATGCACACACGAAACCCCTCGGGAATTCCTGCGTGGGGGTGGGCCCTGGCTGGAGCAGAGAAGAAGACAGGGCATTTGTACTGGACCTCACAAATTCTGACAGAATTAGGGGCAGGGATGACGACTGACCCTCTGGCAGAGGAA
Organism: Lutra lutra; assembly: GCF_902655055.1. NCBI lineage: Eukaryota > Metazoa > Chordata > Mammalia > Carnivora > Mustelidae > Lutra > Lutra lutra. The sequence goes on along the minus strand of NC_062286.1, from coordinate 41,323,869 downwards.
ACTGCATGAGCAAAGACATAGGATCTGGGAAGTAAAACATAGAAGAAGAAAGGGCAGAAAGAGAAGGGACACGCAGGTGGGGCAGTCTGAGCCGCACTATGGCACTGATGACCTGTGTGATCTTTCTGTTTGTCCGGAAAGGAGAAGAAACACCTGCCTCACAGGCTGGCTTTGAGGATTAACTGAGTGTCCGTGTGAACTTGGCTGACACCTGACAATCTATCAGTAAATGTTCTTTCCTCCCCTGGAAATGTGAGCGGCCGGGCTGGATGTCAGCATGGTTCTCAGCCCTCACTGTGCATCAGAATCACAGAGAGATTTTCAAAATTGTGATTCCTGACCTTACTTCCTCCCAGAGGCAGGTTTCAGGGTTAGAAAGAGAAGTAGGAAGTACACATGCACACACATACATGCACACCCATGCACACGTACACATGCATACACACACACACGGGCACGTCAGGGTCCTCTTCAGCACCCACAAGCACTGGGTGCCAAACAGCAGCCGAGTCAGCCCACAGCAGGGCGGGGAGCTGAGAAGGGACCAGGGGGTCCTGCCCACCCTGCTATCCAGGAGCACACAGCCAATAGGTGAGGAAAGACCCAGTCCCCCCAAACCAAGCAGAGAACCACTAAGGGCTGGGTTCTCCGTCCAGGGCTGAAGGAGGAGAGGAGGGAGAGAAAGAGCCACACTTGGGCCATCATCAGAGCTGGATGAAGGAGGGGCAGGGTCTTCCCTGTCAGGGGGAGGTGGACAGGCAGCAGCCTGGACGGGAGGTTTTCCCACGCAAGAAGCCTACCTGTGCTGGAAAAACGGTAGGGTCTGGGAGCTGAGACATCAGCGCACAGGAATCGGACTTTGGAAAAGAACAGGGAGAAACCACTGAAGGTGTCTGAGGAAGGGACACTTGCAAGGTTAGTCCCACAGAAAGGAAAGAATGGATCAGAGTGTGAGGGCCAGGGGAAAGGAGAGGAGCGAACCGGAGAAAGGAGGCCTGAGGTGTGATGAAGGTGAGAAATGAGGAGTCTTCAGGTGAGGGCTTTTGCAGAGAAGGAGTGCCAGTGCAGAATGGTTACTACTGACGCACTGCACGTAGGTATGAAGTAGCGGGGGAAGACGGGCCCAGGCTGTACTGAGGGACACTGGCAGAATTCTGCCCTCCCCGGGGGGGGGGGGGGGGGGGGGGGGGGGGGGGGGGTGTCACTGGACTGTGAGGGAGGACCCTCTGGAGTGAGGGGCTAGCAAGAGGCCCTGGCTTGAAACAACATGAGTTGAAGGGAGATTCTGAAGAGAGAGAGGGTACCTGGGGAAGGGCAGCCATAAGCAGGCACCACCTCCTACCCCCTCTCTACCCCCTCAGCAGAGGACCACCCACGACCTCCGCATTCTCCTCAGCACCGCTGAGATCTCTGCCAGGAGGGGGCGCTGGTGACCACGATCTGGAAGAAGTGGAGCGAGGAATGACTTGTGTTCTGGGATGAATTCCTACGTTGAAGCCTTGACAGCCAGTTGCTCAGAATGTGACTGCATTCATAGGCAGGGCCTTTAAAGAGGTGATTAAGTTAAAATGAAGCTGTTAGGGTGGGCTGGGATCGTCTGACTGGTGTCCTTGTAAGAAGGGGAAATTAAACAGAGAGAGACGCTGGGATTATGTGTGCACAGAGGGCACTATCTGCAAGCCAGAGAGACCTCAGGGGAAACTGAACCTACCAACACCTGGATTTTGGACTTCTGGCCTCCAAAACTGGAAGTAAATACATTTTTGTTGTTCAAGTGCCCAGTCTGTGGCAGCTGGGATGGCAGCCCAAGCTGACTAGTATGGAAGGGGAAGGAAGTATCCACAGGGCCATCAAAATTAGAAATAAACTGACCTGGGTGCGGGGGGAGCTCAGGGAAAGGGAAGGGGTTTGACTCCTGCCCCCAAGATGGGTCTCACAGGGGCGTCCTGCGACTTTAGCCCCTCTGACCTGACAATATGACAGATTCCACTATCTGCCTCCCTGAAACCTCCCAAATGCCCACTGGAAGGGCACTGAGCATTAAGCCAAACCACCCATCCTGGGGGCCCCAGGACCATGGAGCAGTCTTCCCTTCTCCTTCTCTGCCCCAAGACTGTGAGGAAAAGTCCACAGTCTTTTGTTGCCCAAATTGCCTGCAGCGGACCCACGTCTGACAGAGCCGCAGCCACAACAGGATGCCAGCTGAGCTGAGTGCCAAGTGTCCATTTAGCCACCAGATGGGAAAGGTGATAAGAGCCTTGCTGGGGCCTCTGGAGCCCCTCAGGGGACAGCCCGCCTCGGTGCCCAGGCAGCCCCGTGGGGGTCTTGGTCCCCCTAACTGCTCCCCAACCAGGATAGAAGCACAGGAAGGTTACTTGTTGATGGTTCGTCCAGCAGGGGCGTGTTCTACCTCATAGCCTTCGCGCCGCAAGACATCAAGTACTATGTTGTTGCCCATGAAATGACCTGCGGGAAGAAAAATGATCAGAAACACGGCAGTTCCCATGATTACTAAACATACCCCCAAACATACACCCCAGATCAAAGAAATAATCTGGGCAACCCTCCATCCCTTCTCTCCAGCCCAGGAGAGTTCCAGAGTGTCTGTAGACAGGGAGCAGTAACCATTATTTCAGAGATGAGGACACAGAGGATGAGAAAGGTGCAGTGAGCTGCCCAGAATCACACAGTAAGAGGACAGCCTAGACACCAAATCCCAACCTTCTACCTCTGAAGGCACTGTTAACAGTCCTGACCATTCTCCTCATTTATACAAGCCAACCACCTCTAAGACCCAAGCCCCCTTCTGTCTGACACATAAAGATAAATGTACAGTTAAAACCTCCGTTTAGGGGCGCCTGGGTGGCTCAGTGGGTTAAGCCACTGCCTTCGGCTCAGGTCATGATCTCAGGGTCCTGGGATCGAGCCCCGCATCGGGCTCTCTGCTCAGCAGGGAGCCTGCTTCCTCCTCTCTCTCTGCCTGCCTCTCTGCCTGCTTGTGATCTCTCTTTGTCAAATAAATAAATAAAATCTTTAAAAAACAAAACAAAACAAAACAAAAAAAAACCTCCGTTTAGCAGAAGCCACCATAGCTGGAAACCTCAGCTTGAATTTTATTTCACTTTTTCCCTTTTTTTTTTTTAATATTTTATTTATTTATTTGACAGACAGCGATCACAAGTAGAGAGGCAGGCAGAGAGGGTGGGGGAAGTAGGCTCCCCACCGAGCAGAGAGCCTGACACGGGGCTTGATCCCAGGACCCTGAGATCATGACCTGAGCTAAGGCAGAGGCTTTAACCCGCTGAGCCACCCAGGCGCTCCTCACTTTTTCCCTTTTAATAAAAAACAACAAAGATCAAACAGATAAGCTTGTGGTGACATTTTCAAATAAGCATTTTAAAGGCCAAAAGTAGACCTTGAGATTAACCTTCTTTCCTTTCAGGTTTTTTTGTTTGTTTGTTTGTTTTTTAAGGTGGCTCCATGCATGGAGCCCAGCACAGGGCTCGAACTCATGACCCTGAGATCAAGACCTGAGCTGAGATTAAGAATCAGATGCTTAATAGACTGTGCCACCCAGGCGCCCCTCCTTTGGTTTTGATGCTCAGAACTGACATGTCCCTGTCTGTGACAGTGTATGGCACTTTAATGTCCTAAATGGCCCATTAAATTGTAGCAATCTATCATGTGATGGCATAGAACTTTAGAGGGATTGTTATTATCCCCACTTTAAATTAGAAAACAGGTAAAACAGGTTCCGGACTTCACAGGCTAAGCAGCGGCAGAGTCTACGCAATTTTGACACCTCAGTATTCGATAACCAGAGACTGGGACAGCAAATTAGGGTACATCCATGCTGCAGAAGAGACGACAAGTGGTCTGTAGGTCTCTCCCGTGTCCTGGTCCCACAGAATGAACCTGGATCACCCTCTGAGACCCTAGGAAGCCTGAGGGCGGGGACTGTGGCAGAAGATATTGGGCCCTACTCCATTCTTGGGTTCAATTGTAGGGTCTATGACTCCAAGATTGATGAGAGGCAACTGGCTCAGATGAAAGGGGCATTGGCAAGGCCCAGATTAACCCTGGTGCAGAAGTGCACACATTATGCCTGGGCACCTGGCTGGCTCAGTCAGTAGAGCGTCCAACTCTTAGTTTCGGTTCAGGTCATGATCTCAGGGGAATCTGCTTGTCCCTCTCCCTCCCCGCCCAATCCTCCCCTACTTTACCCACCCCCCACACATGCACTTATATAAACATACATACATACATACAAGATTATGCCTGGGCTGGGTGGAAGGGGGTGTGGCTACTAAGCTTGCAGAGTGCTGCCCTGACCTCACTCCCCCAGCCATTACCAAGCCCACACAGCGGGGGTGATCACAAAAATAAACAGTCACTGAACATTACAAGGTGCAGTGCTTTACACATCACTGGACACCGCCCCCCCATGCCAACAATCCTATAAGGTGGGTAGAGTAGTATCCCCATTTTACAGGTGAGAAGAGGCACTGAGAGATGAAGCAGATAGCATCTCAAACCCCAGGGGTCTGGCTCCAGAGTCCACGCTCTCCACCAATCAGGAAGGCAAACAATATTTGTCAAGTCAATGAACTGCCCCCATTACCAATGCTTTCTCATCACAGAACGGAGCTATTCTGTTTGACTTAATTTTCCTCCTATTCCAAAGGCGCGCTCCATTTCTCATCTCTAAATTTAATCTCCAGGCCCCCGCAGCAAAAGCTGCTGTTTGCTTTCAAATGCTGGAGCTTTTAGTTTTTGGTTATCCTCACTTTGCAATTAAAAGTTTGCTAACTGCAGATTTTTAAAATTTTAAACCACTAGTACTATGTGTCAGGAGCAATTTCTGGGGTTCCTCCAGCCAACACAGCCTTCGGAAGGCACGAGGAGAAATGGATTCAGGCGGTGGAGAAAGCAGCTCCAGGGAAGAGAACCTGGCACTAGCAGCTGCCCGGGGCACTCCCGATCCCCAAATGCCCAGCGGCTGCGAGGCCTCTCCCCAGAGCTGCAGCAGTACGACGAGCTGTGCCCGGAGAATGAGGCTAGCCCAGGTGCTGCAGACTCACCTGAGCCCTCTGTCCAGCACAATCCCCAACCAGAGGGTCTGCCCCACGATCTGCTCAGATCAACCTGCCCACCAACCTGCTGCCCAGCCTCACACCGCAGGGCGAGTCACTGTCATCTCAAAGCATCCACCTTTCCCCTAGCACCCAGTGCCCTACTCTTTACCACTGAACATCAGGAAAGCTTTGGAGACATCAGCTGAGTCTGGCAGGAGCGGAAAGCAAAAGACCATGCTCAGGGGTTGGCACCTTCCCTCCTGGAGGACCCAGCACAGCCACTGGGACAAAGCTACCAGTTCTGCATCCCAACAGAGAGCCACCATCACACCACCAGACACCATGAGGGCTTCTGGGACCTAACTCCTATAGGGTGCCGCAGGACCAGAGCCAACAGCTTTACTGAGATGGGCCAGTTGTGGGCACAGTAAGACCCGGCACAGTGCACAATCCAAATACAGAATGATTTAGGGAAGAGGAAAACCACTCACCCAGCTCAGAGGAACCAGCCACCAAAGGCAAAATTGTTCATTTTTCAATGAACAAAATATAGGAGCCCAACTTCTCATTTTCTCCACAACAGCTTTATTTGAGTATAATTCACGTAACATAAAACTCATCTTCTTTTTAAGTTTATTTATTTTAGTAATCTCTACACCCAATGAGGGGCTCGAACACATGACCTGGAGATCAAGAGTCCTAATGCTCTTCCGACTAAGCCAGCCAGGCACCCCTAAAATACATCCTTTTAAAGTGTGCAATTCAGAGATTTTTGAAATATTCATAAAGTTGTGCAAACATCACCACCATCTAATTTTATTTTATTTTATTTTTTTAAAAGATTTTATTTATTTATTTGACAGTCAGAGATCACAAGTAGGCAGAGAGGCAGGCAGAGAGAGAGAGAGGAGGAAGCAGGCTCCCTGCAGAGCAGAAAGCCTGACGTGGGGCTCGATCCCAGGACCCTGGGATCATGACCTGAGCCGAAGGCAGAGGCTTTAACCCACTGAGCCACCCAGGCGCCCCACCACCATCTAATTTTAAAACATTTTCATCAGCTGAGATTTTGATAACAATTTCACTGAATGTATAGATCAATTTGGGGGAATACTGTCATTTTGACAGTATTTATCAAGTCTTCCAATTCATGACCATGAGATGTCTTTCCATTTACTTAGGTCTTCTTTAATTCCTTTCAATTATATTTTTAGTTTTCATTATACATCATACATGTCACTTGTTAGATTTAGTAGTAAGCATTTTTTTATGCTTTTAAATGAACTGGCTTCAGAAAAACCGTTAAGAGACCCTTAGTCATAGGAAACAAACTGAGGGTTGCTGGAAAGGAGGTGGGTGGAGGGAAGGGGTAACTGGGTGATGGACATTAAGGAGGGCTCATGATGTAACGAGCACTGGGTGTTATATAAGACTGATGATCACTAAACTCTACCTCTGAAACTAATGACACACTGTATGTGTGCTTTAAATTAGTTGGATTTAAATTTAATATAAATAAATAAATGGCCCTGGTTTCTTAGCCGCATTTTCAAAATTTCATTGCTAGAATATAGAAACATGACTGGTTTTTGTATATTAATCTTGTATCCTGCCTCCTTATACCTTTGGTTATTAGTGCTCACAGTTTTTTGATGGATTACCTAGCATTTTCTATACACAAGACCATTGCACCTGAGAAAAAATATAGTTTCACTTCTTCCTTTCCAATTTAAATGTTTTTTATTCCTTTTCTGTGTCTAATTTTACATTGTGAGAGCAGCCATCCTTGTCTTACTCCTGACCTTAGGGGGAAACTGTTCTGGGCTTTCACCATTAAACATTAATGTGGGATTTTTCATACTGACCTTTCACAGGCTGATTAAGTAAATTCCCTTCTAGCCCAATTCTGAGGAGTGTGTTTATCATGAAAGAATACTGCACTCTATCAACAGCTTTTTCTACATCTATTGAGAGCATCACGTGATACTTGGCCTTTAGTCTACTTATATGGGGTTAGCATATTGACTAATTTTCACACGTTGTGGAAATGGCCCCCGGAAATCTGCACCCTAATCCCTGGAACCTGTGAATGTTATGTTACGGGGGAGGGGGGTGGGATTTCGCTGCTGTAATGAAGCAGGATCTTGAGGTCAAGTGATAATTATACCGGACCTCTCCAGCCACTCTGGAAGAGCTTCTCTCCAACCCCCCATCTTACTCATAAGAAAAACTGAGGGAGGTGACTTGCCCAAGTCTACGAAGCTAGTGGAAGAAATGAAGGGAGAAAGCGGAAGCCAGCAAATGGTCTCTCTGCACCCTACCAGCCTCTGGCACTTCCATCTTTAATTCTGGAGGGGGCAAAGATAGAAAGTGATAGGATCACTCAAGAAGAGGGGATCATTTATTTCAAAAAGCCCACAGAATAAAATCATTTTCCCAGTCTGTTTCCCGTACGCTGTTAGCAGTCGGTAGCAGCGGGATCTATCCGCCCCGGGCCTTCCAGCGAAGTTGCAGCCCTGCGGGGTGCTGGGGCATCAGCCGAGCCTCTTGGCGAGTGAACTACGGCAGAGAAGGTGCCTGCCGCTCAGTTCTTCTCCTCCAGGCGCCACCCCAGCAGGCCCCTCGTGGAGGGAGCATCCAAGCCCAGCGTCCCAGCAGAGGTAACCTACGACTCACCAGCTCCAAAGGCAAAGAAAAAGCCTTTGTCAGGAAACTCTTCCAAGAGCGCCTTCACCCGCTTCCCCATTCTCTCATTCCGCTTGTAGATAAGCTCCTGGCGGAAGTAGCTGTCGATCTCCTGCGCCGTGACGCGCTCCTGGGGCGGCAGCGTGGCGTTAATAAAATTGGGAACCTCCGCCAAAAGAGAGAGAAAAGGAAAAAATTAGGGGCAACAGAGTAACAAACGAAGTTGCTTAATTTGAGCACCAAATCACCCAGCCTAGACAGTCAAGCGTTTGTCGGGGGCGGGGGGTGGCGCCCCACTCGTGGGGTCTCCCACCTGCTTTTTCTCAAACTGGGATATCATTGTCTGTAACCCAGGTGCAAACACAGTAAACGAAGCACTGAAAGAACCCTTGGGCTATTTTAGACAGCGCTTCTCTTCCATTTAAATGAGAGTGCTTGGCACCATGTGTTTGTATAAGGAGACCCTATCTTTTGCCTTAGCACATCCCGAGTTTGTACTTGTTAGATTCACACATGCTTTCTTTAGGAAAATACTTTTACATAAATACATAGTTTAGAACCAATAATTATGATTCTACCACCAAACACGTGGAACGCCTATAGCCATTTGACTGTTTTCTAAATTCCATACATGTTCATTGTCATTACGTCTCCAATTCCCATGTCTTCCTCTTTCTCCGGTGTTCTTGGCCCTCCTGGCAAATATTTCACCTGGCTCTGGCACACATCTTGGCCAGCTGCGGTGTTTGGACTAACAAACGGTGATGTTACACCAAAACTCTGACCCTCCGGGTGGTACTTGCAGCCCAGCGGCTGTAAATGAGGCGACACGCGGGTTCTCTCCCACCCCACCTGGATCCCCTCCTCCTGGTTGCGGCGCTCTCTCCTCTACCCAGGGATTTAACAAGCTTCACTATTTGCAAGCTTATAAAACAGGATATCCACCCAGGCAGCTTCTCCCACCTGCAGTAGCCTCTCCAAGGCCTTCTGAACGTCCTTATTCTGTGGCACAGCCGTCCATTTCCATTTCACCAACAACAGATCCTCTTCGGCTATTTACTTGAAATGATACTTTTTTCATATCCAAATCCAAAACCTTCATCTATTCCTTTATCGTCTTTTCAAAAATCCTGTCGTTTATGTGCGATCCTTCTGTCCATTTCTCCATGTCCCTTCTCTTCAGCACAGCATGCCCTTTGTACCCGCCCCTCCCCACAGGCCGCCCAGAGTGTGCAGGGCAGCCTCCCACTGCCATCCTGCTGTCCCTTCTAAATGCCAAATGTGCCCTCTGACCTGTGCCCCTCAGCGTGACCAGTCTGGCCCTCCTGGCACCACCTCCTCAGTACCCCACACCACCGGTGGGGGCGCTGTGAGCAGGCCAGGGATGAAGGAGCCACAGAAAAGGGAAGCATAAGGTGCCTCTCTCTGACCGCCCCCACCAGCCTTCGCATTTACCCATCTAACTTCCAAATCCCCCGTCCCTATTAGCTTTTCCTGACATTTCAGATTTTAATGTGTCCCAATTGACGGTGACTTGTCTCCCCACTTACCCCACACCCACTACAAGTGCCAGTAAGAACTGTCATCACCATAAACTCTACTATTCCTTCTTTAGTGCATTCCTTGTTCTCCCCTTCCCCTTGCTTGCTTCGCCTGGGTTTTACTTCCTCCAGCACTAGACTCTCCAGAAAGCTCATTAACTATTTTGACGCTTGTGGGGCTGATGCTGGGTCCAGCCTCTGTTGTCCCTCTCCCCAAGCTGCCATTCCTTGTTCACCTCTTATATTCACGCACATTGCCTTACAACAGGGTCCCCAGATCTAACACACCCCAAGCATCACTCTCGTCCTCCTCCCTCATGAGGACGCTGGTCCTGGGGCTGGAAACAACACACTCCCCATCTCAAGCTCAGCTGGCACTTGCCACTGCCATATGGTATGGTGGGGGAAGGGTAGGAAGCCATGGTTTGTCCCCAGGAAGCTTGTTGATAAAAGAGTAACAAACATCCCCGTAGGGAGGCTGCACTCTGAGCTTCCTTCCCCCTTGAGAGGCCACAGGTAAAACCTGTCCCGTGTGTCACTCACTACACCAGCTCGGTCACGGGCACAATCCAACCCATCCTGCTGACGTGCTCCTAGAAGCCACTGCTAAGGTGCAGCTGAAGTTCTGTTCCGTCACTTCCCAGAAGTACTGCCTAAGTCAGCCAGGGGGCTTTCGCCCTCAGATCCCTTCCGTGCCCCAGAGACCGTCCCGGCTGCTGGATCCCTCGAAGCTTTGCCTCAATCTTTCTTTGCCTCAATCTGAGAATTAACGCTCATCAACGCCCCCAGTTCCCAGTAGCATAAAGAATGCCTCTGTTAGCTGCAGCATCTCCTTCAACATCTAAACCTGCCCAATTTTATTTTTGGAGCCCTTTATGACCTCGATCCTTTGTACACAGAAGGTCCAGGTGTCAGTAGGTAATGTCTTTACTCTTGTGCTTAAATGCACGCTGAAAGGGTCAGAGGACAGGCCCTCACCTGGGAGCTGTCATGGCTGAAGATGACAGAGCTGAGGTCCCCACAGTTATAGTGTTTGATGAGATCCTCCATCGTGTAGGGGATCTGAAGGCTGCCTGCTCGAAGGCTCTCCTGCTGCAGGAGGGTCTGGTTCAAAGCAAAGATGACCTAAGGGAAGAAAACACAGGACCCCTTTTAAGTTCACCGACACAGCAATCATTAGCTGCCATCTTATTTCTTTTGTCCAAGGTTGGCAATGGCCTCACCTCTGGGTTTGTTGTGCAAGGACATGGACGCTGCTGATGAGAAAGGGAACACAAATCCCTGGGCAGTGTCCAAAGTAAAGGAGGACAGTCCTACCCAAGTTGGCCCCTTGTGGGTCACACGGGAGGAAGTGTCTTAAAACGAACACAGACCACCAGGAGCTATCCCATGAGAGTCCCCAGGAGATGACGAGACCAGAGAATGGCTTGCGATGAATGTCTGAAGCAGCTGGGGAGGAATGACAGGAGGCAGCTGGGCACACAGATAGGCACATACTGATGACCGCTTCACTTACTCAAAGGACTGGACAGGAACCTATACACAACATCCACGAGTCTGTTCTAACCACCAATGGGGTGTCTGCTGCCTAATGGGTTCACTGGGTCGGCGGGACATAAATAGAAGTTACAGTTAATAGAAGTTATAGAAAAGGAGGAAACGAGAGCTAAACAAAACCAAACAGCTTCATCTGTATGGGTTTCTCAGAGTCTCTGATACCCACTAATGTGAGCTGTGGGTTCTTCCAAAGGGAGAGTGTGGCAGGTTTCCCAAATTTATTTGGGCCACACATCACTAGAGAAGGGTTCACTGCACATCCTTTGGGAAAATCCAGCCTCAAGGAATTTGACAAAACTGGATTCTCTGTGGCACTGGAGAGCTGGGACAGAGGGGGAGGTGGGATTCTGGCACCAGATGGGACTGGCTCCCAACCACAGTGAAGATGCCATGGCACTCTCTCCCTCTTGCCCTTCCCAGGTGTGGACGCAGACACGTCACCTTCAACAGCCACCCTTCCACGTGCTGCCCCAGTAATCATGTACAGACACTGCCTGGCTGGAATATTCCCTCCCCATTTGCTGACAGAGAGGCGGGTGCTGACACCTGAGCACTCGATGAGGTCTTCAGCAGGAAGTTTTCAGTTCTCTGGAGACAACATATTACGTGTCTCCAGTCAGCAGATGACCCTGAGCAGCCCCAACCCCCTGACTTCCTCCTGTCACACATCTCCCTCATTCTGAGGGCAAAGAGGCAGGGGGGCTCGGTGACCTGCTTCCCATAGGCCATAGTGACCCACGCCTGCTGTACTCCCTCCTCCAGGGGCCTGGTCTCCCTTGGTTACGCTATTGCCCGTGTCCTGAGGCTTGAACCCAAGGCAGCGGGGGCAGGTCCCTCGGTAGAATCCCCTCCTCTCCTCTCAAAATGTCCCCCTCCTCTCTGTTGGGTCCAGACCTTCTGGGCCAGGCCCTGTCCCCACCCCTCTCTGATGACATGAGCTGACAGACACACCCAGGTGCATGTCCACAAATTATGATCTAAGTGAGGAAACTTGGCTGTCCACAAAGATGAGCCTCTGGGTTCTAAAGCCACACAGTTGGGACCTCTCCACCACCACTGGGAATGGCTAAGTGACTTCTCTGGATTAGCTGGAGGAACAAATCTATGGAGAGGAGGGGGAGGGGGAGGGGCAGAATGAAGCCCCTCTCAGGTCTGTGGAGCCCCAGGCCAAGGTCTCACACCTCTGAACCAAGTTGTGCTTGGCTCACAAACCCGTGCTAATGGAACCTGCCCTCTCCTAAAGGCATTCAGGACAAGCCCAGGTGTTCATGGCTGGCAGACCTTCTTCCAAGAGTTCCCACTGACTTTGAAATGCTTTTCTGAAGGCGTTCTTGGTATTTAGAGAAGACAGAGCCACCTATCCCACTGGACGGGCCGATCTGCCAAATGGAGAAGTCTGTGTGGCCCGTCAGGCAGGTTAAACCAGGCCTTTGTTTATTCAGTCCCTTCTCGATGTGGTCAAATGTCTTTCACCCAAAAGACATTTCACCTGTTTGGAACAGACTTCCAAAGCCTTGCTGAGACATTAATTTACTTTTGATGATCAAGCTCCATGCAACCAGGAGCAGGGCCCTGAGGCCCTTCTGGAGGGGCCTTCTTTGGGGCAAACCAGGCGGGGGCCTTCTGTGTCAGCCTCCGCAGCTGTAGGAGGTAACTCCCCCCGGGTCCTCTGCAGGAAGTCTCAAGGCCCCGGAGCAGGAGTCAGGGAACACAAGACAGAGCCACAAAAACAATACACAGCCCCAAACTCAGTCGACTGACACCATGGAGGTCCAGACCCGGTTTCCTCAGAGACCTACTGTGGCACCTGGAAAGGCCCCACAGTCTGACAGGCTTCATGACTGTGGGTCATTCTGAGGCAATTCACTCTCCTTGCTGTGCTTGGTGAAGTCTGAGCCTATCTGAGAAATCTGAGGTGTCAGGATGTGACTCACAGATTAGCAAACTCCTCCCAAACAACTGTGTCCTATTACGATGGGGACAGAGGCCTCTCCTAGGAGGCTTGTCACTGATCTAGCCTCCCAGCATCGCAGGATCACATCTGTTCCCAGGCAGCCTGTCCAGCTGAGAACTGAGGCAGGCAACCAGTAAGGGAAGGCAGGGCAAAGCAGCAAGCACAGGGTCCAGGTGGGGTGGGCCCGGCCGTGCATGCTGCCCCCCCCCAATCTCATCCCTAACCAACTCCCTCCCCCCACCCCTCCTCCTCTCTAGCCCATCAATCCCTTTCTTTGGAGACTCTGCTAACAGTTTCTCACTTGGTGTCTTACTTTCCCCGGGGCTGCCATAACAAAGGACCACAACCTGGAAGGCTTAAGCAACCGAAATGTATTGACGCACAGTTCTGGAGGGCAGAAGTCCAAAATCAAGGGGCTGGCAGGGCCATGCTCCCTCTGAAGGACTTAAGGAAGGATCTGTTCCAGAGTCTCTCCTAGCTTCCGGTCGTCCCTTGGCTTGTGGCTACAGAACTCCAAGCTCCATGTGGCACACTCCCCATGTGGGTCTGTGTCCAAACTTTCCCTTTGTAAAAGGACACAGTCGTATTGGATCAATGCCCACCCCAGTGACCTCATCTTAAATCATCTGTAAAGACCCGATTTCCAAATAAGATCACATTCTCAGGTCCTGAGGGTTAGGACTTCAACGTAAGGATTTGGAGACACAAGTCAAAACATGTCAGTCTCAGCTTACTCTTTTTTTAATAGTTTATATGAATGTGGTAAAAATTTCAAACAGTACGAAGAAAAAGAGCTCCCTCCTATTCCTGTACCCCTATCCCCCTCCTGAAAAACAATCACTGGGGTCCTTGCCTTGTGTATCTTTCCAGGGACAATCTCTGTCAGTGAAAGCCCACAGATAGGTGATACATGACAGACAGACAGACAAATAAATGTACAGATATCCTGCACTTTTCTGTTTGTGCTCCTTTGGCCTTGAAGCACTCAAATAAATGCCTTTCCATGGACAAACTGAAGCTATCCATTGCAACGGAAGACAAAACAATCATGGAATAAAATGCCAGGGTTTGGCCAACAGGGCTCTCCTCCGTGGTTTCTGAAGTACGTGCAGCCTGAGACTTATCCTTATCCTTAAGATAACATTAGTGACTACAGCAAATCACAAAAGAGGAAAAGGGAATTTTCTGGCTGCAAGAAGGGACAAAATGAAGGTTTCCTACAACCTTTCCAATAAGAAAGCAGGCTGGATGCAGAAGCCCAGCGGTCACCCCAAGAGGTGGCCCCACTGCCCCCAACCCAGAGCTGTCCTAGTGTGGCAGGATCATCAAGCACAAGTTGCTGTACTGTGCAACTTAGTACATGTATGTGAGTAGCACGTACATGTACATGTACGTACACGTACGTGTACGTGAGTAGCTCCCCCCGGGCACGGGGAGCTGCACTAAATGAAGCTGGTGGGTATATGCTTAGTGCGCACGCGGGGAGGTGACATGCAGGGAGTACAAGATCATAAATATCTTCTTTGAATGAACACTCACAAAACTTACACACAATTTCTATGGTGCTCATCACTCCATTCAATATTAACTATTAGTGAGATTTACAGGCAGTCGCCAGACCCTTTATGAATGTAGCAACCAGCACATTCTTTTTTTTTTTTAAGATTTTATTTATTTATTTGACAGAGAGAAATCACAAGTAGGCAGAGAGGCAGGCAGAGAGAGAGAGGGAAGCAGGCTCCCTGCTGAGCAGAGAGCCCGATGCGGGACTCGATCCCATGACCCTGAGATCATGACCTGAGCCGAAGGCAGGGGCTTAACCCACTGAGCCACCCAGGCGCCTCACAACCAGCATATTCTTGATCCTTACTGGAACTATGCCAGCTATAGGTCAGCCTTCTGGGCTAAAGGTGAACATGTTTCTGCTCCCCTTGTCCCCAGGACCTCTGCTCTGGGCTCAAGCAGATGCAGGCAGGCTCCAAGGAGAAACACTGGCAGAATTCTACAGATGAAGATTTCAGACAATCCTATAAGGACTCAAGTTCATTTCTGCAAGATCAGAGAAGCCTTTTCCTCCAGATACCCAGATGGCTTGGTTTTCCCAGGAACCTTCGGAGCCAGTGTTTTCCAAACCCCAGATTGCAACTCATTACCCACTACTTCATTGTTGACATAAATCTTGGCATGCTCTGCCCACTGCTCCAGAGCCTGCTTATGTCTTTTAATCTCGGGTGTCCGTCCATACAGTGCATTCAGGACTACTCCATGCTTTACAAGAGAGACACATAAACCATGACAAGCCCGTGCAACCGCCCCCTTACATGCACTTACTTACTTTTTTATTTACTTACTTACTTACTTATTCATTTGACAGAGAGAGAGCATAAGTAGGCAAAGCAGCAGACAGAGGGAGAGGGAGAAGCAGGCTCCTCCCCAAGCAGGGAGCCCGACACGGGACTCAATCCCAGGACCCTGGGATCATGACCTGAGCGGAAGCAGCCGCTCAACCCACTGAGCCCCCCAGGCGCCCCGCACGTTTTGTAATTACAGCTACCCTAGCGCAAACCACCACCCACATTGTGCCGGCGGGGCTGGGAGTCACTGATGGAATTAAGTTAGGGTGAGAGCTTCAGGAACCTGCAGAAATGAAGAGCAAACACATCCAGCTCTTTAAAATCTGAACCATCTCCAGAGAGCCCGTGGTATGCACGGCCCTGCAGTCAATTCCTGGCTCAGTTCTCTGGCCCTGAATGACAATTCTCTGCGCCGTAGCTACTGGAGTCTGACTCACATCCTCACCAGGAAGGATGTGGGCTAAGGGACCGGTATGCTTCTGAAACAGCATGGCTTCTGCAGTTTTGCATGCAAACAAACGCTCTGTGGCCAAACCTAGAAACTACCCCCCCAAAACATCATTTCAGAAGAAAGCCATGTTCTAAATTCTCAAGTTCTGCTTTTGGAGTGCACAGGGAAGTTCCAAGAATTATGCCTCCTGTATGGTTACCATCCTACCAAGCTACTTGGGCTGATACAGAACAACAAATTCTCTTAAAAATTCCTGAGCGACAGATACCTCACACGGGTCCTTGTCTCTCACTGTCAATTTTTTCACCTAAGGGCCAAACAAGAGGCTCCAGGGAAAAGAGAACTAGAGGGGGAGGTGGTAGAACCTTAAAACTCTGAGCACCTGAAGGCGGTCAGCAAAGTCATTAGCGTGATGTACTTACATAATAATAATAAAATAGTAACAGCAGCAGTCCCTCCCCACCCCCTAGAGCGTCAGCCTGTCCTCTGGGAAGTGGAGTTGCATTTGGGGATGAAGATTTGGTCCCCATCCCGAGGGGGTGCCCATTGGAAGTGGGACAGGACAAAAGGGTGTATGACAGCAACAGATCACAGAGGGCAGTAAAGGATTAAGAAACACCCAGTGGGCACCTCTAAGCAGAGATGGAAACCCCAGAAAGGGACAGGCCATCACAGTCGCTATTTCGGCCCAAAGCTACATTTTGCCCAGCTGTTAAAAACAGGAGGTGCCAAGAGCAACAAATCTATTACAGCATTCCCGGGTCCCATAGCAGCCACACTGCGGGCACGCTCAGCACCTCACAGGAGTGCTGTGGCAGCAAGAATACAAGGAGAGCATGTGATTCAAGGACATGTGGTTGTCTGAGGGCACATCACCCTGATTAGCAAAAGAGAAGTGATCGACTTACAAAACCACATCCCAAATGGTGGCCATGGGCTTGGCACCCATCAGCCCACCCTCCATAACCTAGCGCCAAGCTGTTGGCCTGCCCAGCCACAAGCCGTGAGGAGCATGCTACACGTGCCACCAGAGGCCACCAGAGGCCACCAGGGGAAGGAGCTAAAGATCTAAAGATCCAAGATCTTAGAGCTAAGCAGGCTACTTCCCTTGAAACCTGTCAAGACTTCTGTCCTTGAATGTAAGAAACAGCAGCTACGCCTGAAGCTTGCAACTGAACATTCCTGCTATCTTCAGGGTACACAGGAGGACTTCTGCCTGTTGGGAAAAGCTCATTTATCTCCTGAGGCCACCTGTGGAGGGTCCTGGCAGAACTCGGGCCAACACAGCTGGGGATACAATGGACAGGCCTGGGTCTATGACAGAGGATGAGCAGAGCCCCATGGCAGGTCTCTGCAAACACACAAGGAGACAGGCTCAGAATGTTTCAGGACAGGTCCTGCAAAACCTTTGCTGTTCTCTGGAGCTCCTTTGGAAGATGCGTGATGTTTGAAAGGGCTCAGGGCCAACTAAGCCACTAGGGGACTTGCAATCTTGGAGAGGTTCCCAGTGCTTCTCCGGGATATACCAAGCTCTTCTTGTTGAATGCTTGCTATCTCAAGTCAGGCACTCTGCTCTACTGTGGGACATTTTTACTATTAGAAGGTCCTTTCTTTTTTTTGAGCTCCCTGTCTCCTCCATGACTGTCATGTAGTCATTTTTGTATATAACAGTACAATGTGTGTTTCCATACACGCACAATCTGTTAGCAGCCATCCACACAGAAAATGCATGTGTCCTACTTCTAGGAATCTCTCCTACAGAAGTACTAGCCCGCATATCCAATAGAGAAGTGTACAAGGATGTTCCCTGGGGACCTATAATATTGCTCTCCTTGGCACTGAGACTGTTCAATCAAAATTGGAATGTCCATATGGGGGGGGTTCCTGCACTAAAGGGGAGACGGCACGTGAGGACCTCAAACGCTCTTCCACTTGGAAGCATTTGATTTGCTCCATTTCAGGGAGGGAGGGGAGCAGACCCTTCTGGTCTGTCCTCTCTGTCTCTGTTGTTTCTCCTCCCCTTGGCACAGGCCACCGGGCTCCACAGAGAAGGGAATCAGGTCAGGTGACCATGAGGAGCCTCCATATGGTCCCCATGGTGTCTGAGCCACCTCCTCAGCTCATGCTAGGGTGAGGGAATCCAATGTACCCCCAAAGACCCTCTGTTCATGGAAGGGCCAGTGTATCCACCATGAGCACATACTCTCCTGCAGTCACGGGGCCTACAGGCTCTGCCAAAGGGACAACAACAGGGGCGGTGGCAGCACTGGCAGCCACAGGACCTCAACAAGAGCTGTGCGTGTGGCAGCAACCAAATCTACAAGCCCAGGACAGACAAAGGGAGTGATGACAGCAACAGCTAGCAAGGGTCCAGAAAGAAGCACCACCAGCATGACCAAAGGGGTTGGGGCATGGGGGTGGGGACCAGCCTGGCCACAGAGAGTCCAAATAGGATGGAGGAGGGTACTATAAGCTCATCCTAGGAGGCTGCTTCCAGCATGTCACCAGGAGCCAGTCCCTCCCCAGGGGGCAGCAGGAGTGTGACAACTGCAAAGACAACCAGTAAGCCCAACGTAGGAACAGCTAAATATCCAGTGAGCATCTCATCTGGGCAGAGTGAAGGCTCCACGAGGGAAGGAGATGGAAGCCAGAGTCACCCAGACCAGTACCAAAGCCCAGAAAGAAAGAAGGAAAACAGAGGCTAGAGCTCCTGGTAGAAGGAGTTCCCATCCCCACAAGACAAGTGTAAGTCCCCACAGGTCAGGCAAGACAAGTCTGTCCAAAGTTCATCTCCCTAACCAGCCAGAGAAGCAGCAGAGGGGGTAAAAAGAAGATGTTATGGTTTGACTTTTCTCTCCCCAAAAGATATGTTCGTCCTAATCCCCATTACTTGTGAACCTTTCGGAAATAGGGTCTTTGAAGATGTAATCAGGCTAGGATGAGGTCATTAGGCTGAGCCCGAATCCATCAGGAATGGTATCCTTACAAGAGGGGGAAATGTGGACAGACGGACATGCACAGCTGGAAGACACTGTAGAGACACACAGTGAAGACAGCCATGTGATGACCAACACAGAGATCGGAGGGATGCACCCACAAGCCAAGAAAGGCCAAAATTGCCAGAAACTACTAGAAGCTGGATGAGGCAAGGGAGGATTCTCCTCTAGGCCCTTCAGAGTGAGCGGGGCTCTGCTGACACCTTGACTTGGGACTTCTAGCCTCCAGAACTAGGAGAGAATACATTTCTGTTATTTTAAGGCCCCAGTCTGTGGGACTTTGTTAGGGTAACGAACGCAGGAGTAACAGACCCAGCTCCTGCCCTCACCACAGCCCAACCAGGAAGGATCTAGAGCCTCTCACGAACAGGAGGAGCCAATCTATGGCTAGGTCAGGTTCTGCAGGTGACAGACCCAGCTGCGTTGTCTCTCAAAGAATTTGAAGAAGCCAGTCCTACTATAAAAACAGTGGTCTCATCTCTTGGTAGAAGGAAATAGCGTTTCCAAGACTGTTCTGGGGAGTGGCAAAAGGGTCATCCTGGAGCCAGCAGAAGGTGGCAAGTGGATGGAGATCATGGGTACCTAATTCCTGACACCAAGGAGACAATAACCTTTGAAGCCGATTAAAGAGGAATCAGAGCAGGAAGACGGAGGCTCACAGAAGTGTCCCTAGAGAGTCAACCCAGCTTTCCTTACTACAGTTTAATTAAATAGAAAGCAAAATGATAGCACGTGGGAATGAAACTTCTCGCATGTGTGTTCTAGGAGACTTCTATGAGAATGTTTATAGCAAAATCATTTGAAATAGCAAAACCCTGGAAACAGTCCATCAAGAAGAGAACTAAAAAATTGCAGTAGATGCCACACAACAGTGAAAATGAATAGTGGCCACGCACATTAGCATGGATGACTAATACACAATTTTGGTTAACCAGCAAGACATAGAATTAAGTATACAATATAGTTCCATTTATAGAAATATGTATATATACACACACATATATATTCAAATATAATTATTCTATAATAATTTGAGAACAAGACCAAACACCATATTGTTTAAAACACATATTTGATAAAATGGTAAAGAAAAATGGTGACTTCAAGTAAGGGACAGGGAGTTTCTACGAAGCAGTTACAGCAACAGTGGGGATCAGGATGAACAGAGCCTAAGTCGGTTTAAATCATAAGGAAACAGACTCTCACACAGCAGAAAGCCAAAAGCAAGAAGCGAAGTAAGGTTAAGGCTCCCCTGGTCTATGCACCTGCTTAATTTCTGGACCACCCTTACAACTAGAAAACTCAAGATAAGCCAAGGCAAGCAAACACCGGGGTTCTAACCTTTCCTTTCTTCCAACTAGTTGAGCCAACTTACTACACGTGCTCACACCTACACCAATTAGAGAAGCCAGAAGAATTCTGCATGCTGATTGGCTTAAAACCAGGATCCTGAACCAATCACTGACAAGATTCAAGTAAGGAGGCAAACTACTGAACTCATAAAATTCAACCCCCAATGCTGTCCCAGTTTCTCCTGCCAGGTTGAAAAAAGTGTCTATGAGTAAAAGGAGGCAAGAGGGAAAAAAAAGTGTGTAGAGATGTGTCAACAGGAACGAGGTATAAGAGCGTACTGAGTCGGTACAAATAAGCCCAACCACTTAGGGTGATAGGAGTAAAGGTAACCGCGCGCTTCTAGCAGAAGTCTGTTATGCACTGGATCCTCTACGGAGGCTCTCTCCTTCATTCCTCACTACAATCCTAAGGTGTCTGTTTCATCAACCCCATTTTACAGATGAGGAAACGTACTCAGAAAGGTTCAGTACCTTGTCCCAGGTCAAAAAGGTAAGAAATGAGGAGGAAGCCAGGATTTGACCCTAGATCTATGGACTCCTAAGTTCATGCTTTTTCCAATGAGAAGCTGGGTAGGACAGCAGGAGGGCAGCAAGACCAGCCTTGACCTCTCCAAGGTGTCTAAAGCCCGCTTCTCCCAACGCAAGGCCCAACTGCTTAGGGCCCAGGCACCTCTCAGCAAGGACAGGCAGTATGCCTACTTCTGGCCCTGTCCTGGTTATAACAGTACTGCTCAGGTAAAAAGATTCAGAGACAGCCTCAAAGTCACTCTCTGTGCCCCGCACCCAGAGATCACTATGTCAGGTCAGTCCTTGTCTTTCAGACCCTCTCTCCTGCTAGGGAAGTGAGACACGTCAAAACCACCATGCTCCCTCCTCTCCCAACTCCCTACCCAACCACAGCCCCTGAAGGGACAGCCCTCCACAGGACATGCCTGTCCACCCCCTCCCAAGCCACACACATGACAACCAGATGGATGTCCCATCAATGACACAGCACCACCAGGCTTGTGGCCCAGGAGGCCATCTACTCCACAGAATAGACTCAAAAAGCATCCACAAGCAAATACCTCTAAGCCAAATGCCAAGTGCCTTGTTTTGAGTATTGGTTAAGATTTCAAGAAGGGGGGGCGCCTGGGTGGCTCAGTGGGTTGGGCCGCTGCCTTCAGCTCGGGTCATGGTCTCGGGGTCCTGGGATCTGGTCCCGCGTCGGGCTCTCTGCTCGGCGGGGAGCCTGCTTCCCTCTCTCCCTCTCTCTGCCTGGCTCTCTGTCTACTTGTGATCTCTCTCTGTCAAATAAATAAATAAAATCTTTAAAAAAAAAAAAAAGATTTCAAGAAGGGTAAGAGACAGGAAGAAAGGAAGAACTATTGGAAGTTATTACACAATTAGAGCTTCTGACAGCACAGAGACTTAAAGGGACTTTCTTTTCCCCTCTGGAAACCGGATGGTTTGCAGCCGGATGGATATCTGCTTTCATATTGTGCTTGCCTTATACTGTCATTTAAAAACCAGTACCAGTCCTGGGACGCCTGGGTGGCTCAGTTGGTTAAGCAGCTGCCTTCGGCTCAGGTCATGATCCCAGCGTCCTGGGATCGAGTCCCACATCGGGCTCCTTGCTCGGCGGGGAGCCTGCTTCTCCCTCTGCCTCTGCCTGCCATTCTGTCTGCCTGTGCTTGCTCTCTCTCCCTCTCTCTCTGACAAATAAATAAAAAATCTTAAAAAAAAATAATAAAATAAAATAAAATAAAAAATAAATAAATAACAGTACCAGTCCACCCCAAAACCTGTCTTATTAACTGAGTACATTCTCCATCCCTCCAATGCCACATACTCACCTCATCTGCACTGTCTTCAGAAAAGTAACACGGCTACTACCAGACGGTTTACTCCAGTGTTCAAATGCCACCCTTCCGTCCTGCTACCCACCCCCCACCCCGTCCCTCTCCCCGCCATGTCTCCCCTTCCGCTCTCCCCTTGCTTCCCTACAGCGCTTCTCTTTCCCTTTCTTTCTGGGCTGTGGAAAGAATCGATTAAGCTCCCTGTCCAACATTTGCAGCATGCTTCTTTCTCTTTCCTGAGACTTCTTCAGCTGTGGGGAGACCCAGGTCCCAGTCGGGGCATTGTTGCGGGAGCCCTTGGGCTGAAGGAGCAGGCGAGGGGGTTCGAGTCCGGCAGATGCCTTTTTTGGCGAGGGGGTTCGAGTCCGGCAGATGCCTTTTTTGTCAAATACAAAGGCCCCCCCATCGAGCCTCTCCACTTTCCAGCACTTTCATCCCCCTCATATCAAAGGGCTGCTCTGCATATGAAAGGCACCGCCCATTATGCGGCTCCCATTAGCCCGCACCACCCCACCAGCCTCCCAGCTCCCTGAACAAAGGGGCTCGCATCTGTTCAGGCGCAGGCCTCACCTTCTGGGGCGGTGGGTTGTTGGGTCTTTTTTCTTAGTTCACTTTTGAGAGCCATTCAGCCCCTTGAAGTATAGTTGGAGAGCAGGAGGGGAAGGTCTTCCTTGTCCTCAGAATATTCCGCCCCATATTGTTTCGAGCCCCCCCTTAAGTATTTCTGGTCCTGGCCTCTCCCGTCTCACCTGGGTATCCAGGCCGTGGGGATGTCCTCTTCAAGCTCATTTATTTTCTCCCTTCCAGCCACTCTGAAAAACCCCTCCTCCTGTACCTGAAAGGGGACTATTCCTGTGGAATAGTCTAGACTGGCCCCTCAAAGCAAGATGGTGAGAAATCCTGCTCCTTTTCTTGTCATGTGCATACCTGCTGCCTGACACAGGAGGTAAGGCTTCCGCACACTTCTCCGGACACTGAAGTCTGCTTTCCAGGGGGTGGAGAAAGCGCTCCCAAGCACTTGGACCTGAGCTCTTCACAGCGAAAGGACTCAAGCATGAGGACGAGAGAAACTCATCTTCGGTGACATTCCAACTGGTCCTTTGGCAGGTTGTCCTTTTTTAAGTGACGCCGGCTCCTGAGGAGCAGGAGAGCCCATGGAGAGGCCTGGCAGAACGCACCTGGCCCTCCCTCTCTTCCCTGCCTGCCACCCCTTCAACACCCTGCACGTCTCTCCTCTCCTCTTTCTCTCCTCAGTCAGGCCTCCTGACCATTCTCTCTCCCTTCCACCCAGTCCTCATCCTGCCTGATGTCAGATGGGCCTCCTGTCACAAACTGAACTGTGCTACCCACCCACCCCCAAATTCACAGGATAAAGCCCTAACTGTCAATCTGACTGTATTTGGAGACAGGGCCTCTAAGGAGGTATTAGGGTTAAGGGTAGGGCCCTGATCTGATAGGACTGCAGTCCTTAGAAGATGAGGAAGAGACACTGGAGCAACCCCGGCGCCCCCCGCCCCCCCCCCCCCCCACACAGAGTAAAGGGCATGTCAGGACACAGCAAGAAGGTGACCAGCTGCAAGCTGAGAGAGCCTTCTCCAGAAACTGACCATGCCAGCACCCTGATTTTGTACTTTGACCTTCTAGAACTGCAAGAAAACACATTTCTGTTGTTTACACTCCCCCCATGTAGTATTCTGGGACGGGCGCCCCCCGCTATCTAACACCCCTCCTTCCCCCAAATCCCACATAATGCTGAGGTGACAGTAAGAACAAATACCGACCTCTCATCCCCCAGGCCTAGCGAAAGTTACTACCTCTGCTAAGCACTTCCAGACCATCTCAGCAGCCCCCCCCCCCACGGAAATCTCCTTTTTCAACTTCTATTGCCCTGAAAGGTAATTTTCCTTTATATTTTTTCAAGTTCTGACAAGACAAACAAGCTTCAGGAACAACAGACGATGAAGAATCCTATGAAGAACCGAATTAAAAGCACAATAGGGGCGCCTGGGTGGCTCAGGGGGTTAAAGCCTCTGCCTTCAGCTCAGGTCATGATCCCAGGGTCCTGGGATCGAGCCCCACATCGGGCTCTCTGCTCGGCAGGGAGCCTGCTTCCTCCTCTCTCTCTCTCTCTGCCTGCTTGTGACCTCTGTGAAATAAATAAATAAAATCTTTAAAAATAAATAAATAAATAAAAGCACAATAAAGCCAAGCACACCCACTTAGCCACACGCACAGCTGTTACTGGGGCTCATTAGGCCTAAGTGGCAAGCAGGTCATCTCAATGGCTACACACTGCACTACCTCTGGAGTCCAGCCCGCTCCTGGATGTTTCTTATTTTGTATCCAATATCCACTATCAGCTCTCTAGCAGGTTTCCCTTGAAGGACAAACAAACTCCAGTCCACAGAGAGCCCAGTTCCCAGTCCCGCAGTTCTCCCTTGCTGGCCCCAGGGCCTGGACTAACATGGCCGAAGCTCTTAGCTGAGAGGCTGACTCCAGAGCCTGCAGTAGTGACCAGGGTGGCAGCCCCATCCAGCCCACGCTCGGCTGCCAGAGGCACTGACCAGCAACCCTGCTCTCGGAGCTCCCATTGTACCCCAAAAACCGCTCCGTGTGCACGGAGATTCCCCAGCCTCACACTCAAACCCTCTGCAGTATCGCCCTCCATCCCGCCCTACACAAATGCTCATGGAGCCCGCCCAGCTGCCACCATTTGGCCAGCCTGACGTGCTTGTCCCCAGGTTTGCCGGCACTGTTGGCCCGTTTGAACGACCTCCCTCATTTCTCTGCCTGTCTCAATCCCAGCCTCCCCTTGAAAACCCAGCTCAGTATTAAAGTGGCCTGGGGGGCATCTGACTCTTGGTTTCGGCTCAGGGTTATGGGAGGGTCATGGGATGGAGCCCTGCGATGGGCTCCACACTCAGCCCAGAGTCTGTTTGAGACTGTTTGTCCCTCCCTCCAAGGTCCTTGTCAGCTCCTCCTTTAGGGTTGTGGTTCTGGCCCTCCCTTTTCCCTCACACATTCTTCACTTCTCCCAACCCTCCTCCTTTCCCCTGCTTTCCCTGCTCTGTGGTGGGGTGTGACAGTCCAGAATGCAGGTATCCTTACCTCAAAGGTAGAAAAGAGAAACAGGGGACAGGGATGCCTGGGTGGCTCAGTCAGTTAAGTGTCTGCTTTCAGTTCAGGTCATGATCCCAGAGTCCTAGATTGAGTCCTGCACTGGGTTCCTTGCTCAGTGGGGAGCCTGCCTCTCCCTCTGCCTGCCGCTCCCCCTGCTTGTGCTCTCTCTCTCTGACAAATTAAAAAAAAAATCTAAAAAGAGAGAGAGAGAGAGAAAGAGAGGACAAGGAGAAAGAGAGAAGGAAATAAACAGAAGAAGAGAGTATCAGTAAATGGATCCTGGTAGCACAAGACTGGAGTTTTCTTCTTGCCTTTCTGGTCTATTCCTAGGAGGTGAAGTGGAAAGCCCAGACAGGAGGAACTGCATTAGTTTGCTGGGGCTGCCGTAACAGAGTGCCACAGACTGGGTGACTTAAACAACAGAAATATATTTTCTCTCAGTTCTAGAATCCAGAAATCAGCGATCAAGGTGTCATGAGATTCATTTCTCCTGACGCCTCTCTCATGCCTTGTAGACCGCTGTCTTCTCCCTGTGTCTTCACATGGTCCTCACTCTGTGTGTGTCTGTGTCCCAATGCCCTCTTCTTAAAAGAACACCAGTCATACAGAGTTAGAGTCCACCCCGGTGATCTCATTTTAACTTAATTACCTCTTTAAAGACCCAATCTCCAAATACAGCCACATTCTGAGGTACCTGGGGTTAGGACTTCAAAATATGAATGGGGGTCAGAGAGACACAACTCAGTCCGTAACAGAAACCCAGCGTAGAGTTGCAGAATTTGGGCAAGGTGACAAGAACAGGAGTCCAAAAAGAGGAACCGACAAGGACCTTGGAAGTTCGAATCCAGGAAGGGAGGTGTGAGCAGTAGGGGAGTGGAGGGAGGGTTGGGAAGGGCACAGGCAGGTATCAGGCCCCTGAGCTTGGGTTAAGTCATAGATTGTCTCAAATGTCTACAAACATGTTCCCTCTGCCCAGCACTGTAGGACTTTTGATCTTACAGCATCTCAGAATCAGTTCTGGGCCTGGGCTGAGTCTACAACATCAGCAGTCTTGTCAGACGGCATCCAGCCTATGCATGGATAGGCTGCATAGGTCATTGCATGACCACTGCAAATGCAAACATGGCTGGCTGGTCCCGGGCCAACTGGGGGCCCCACTGAAGCCCCAGAAAGCACAGAGCATCTCCACCCCAAGAAGTCAACCAACAGCACCCCTCGAGGATATTCTGTTCAGTGATAAGCAACCTCGCCTACCCAACGTACCTGCCAAGAGCAGAGACCGGCTTGGAATGGAGTCAGGGCCCCCAGGCATGGGGTAAGGCGACCGCTCAGGTCTCTCAAGTCGTTATCCACATTTTGTGATTCCACAGCTTTTGCTGAGGCTGGCACCAAAGCCCCACTCGCTCCCTTTGAAGGCCTGAATGACCATGAAGGGAAAGGAAACTCCTCATGGAAAAGTGTAGGGAGGAAGGGCAGCACAAGAATGGGTCAGGAGGGACAGTGGAGAAGCAGAGAAGTGCCATGATGCCCAAGGTGTGACATTATACAATGCCACCAATGTCCCCCTCCAGAGTCCAGGGCAGCCTCGCTCCATCACTGGGCCACACAGAGTACGTCACCCTGCTGAGACTCTGGCTCCTTGCAAGGCCTGAGGGAAAAGCTGGTCCAGTCCCACCCCGCTCCTTCCACTTTCCTTCCCCCAACTCCTCCAAGAAGGGTAGACTCTGCCTCAGCCCCCCTGCTTGGGAGGTGGACTGTGGACAAGAGACAGAGGGCTCACACTCTCCTATCCCTCCCACAGAGAGAGATGCTGAGAGTTATTCCTAGAGTCTAGGGATGTCCTGGAGCTGACCCACCATGAAAGAACTGGCTGCTGTGGTGTCAAAGGGCTCTGCTCCCAGCCCAGTTCACCGGTAGGAGGCAGGGACATGGGGCAGAAACAAGACTGCACCATCCTTCGAAGTGCTTCTCTTATGACCCCAAAGGGAGCAGAATGGGGCCAGAGCCAGAAGAGCCAACAGCACATGGTGTATCCGTGCAAGGGTATAAAAATACCTCCTTTTTTAAACTTCACTTTGGACTTTAGAGAGGCAGCCCAGAGCCGGGGGATGGCAGGATCACCACCAACTTTGTCTCTTGAGTCCCCAAAATGAGAAACAGAGCACGTAGCCCATGCTGAGTGCTGAAGAAATGTGTCCCAAATAAAGACCAGTCATTAAAAAATAAAAGAAGAAGACTCAAATCCTGAGCAGGCCTGTCTCCAGGGGGAAACACAGAGTTCAAGTCTCTGTCTGGAAGCTCGTGAAAAATCACAGCCAGCCATGAGGTACACAGTTGATTCCATTTCCCACTTCTGGTCCAAAAATAAGAAAGTCAAGGGAAGGCCAAGATGCAGAAATGCCATGGAAGACCTCGCTGGGTGGCCTGATGGCCCAGCCTGGACTTCCCATGTCTGAAGACAGTGTCCATCACAAGGGCTATGTTGATGCTGTGTGTGCAAGCAGGCCCAAGGTTGATTCAGGGGCAAGATGCCACGGGCTCCTAGGGCGTGCACACTTACCGCAGCACGTCACCCCGCCATGCAGAAGAACACATAGTATCACAGAGCAATGGCAGGAAAGAATGTAAAAAAGCAGAAGAGTGAAATAAAGCGAAAACACTGCACATATTGTGTATTTTAACCTGCTGGTCTTAACACAGTTAGAAAGGTTGTATTCAACTTCTCGAAGTAATGGGCACACACTCATGTTGTGTCCCATTTTGGCCAAGGTATCGCTGAGCCCACTGTCACCTACGGGCCTCAGGGACACACATTCCACAGTGGCCTGTCCATCATCCCGTAACACTCACGAGCGCCTCTTGCGCGCCAGACACCATGCTAGGAGCCAGGGTGCAAGGACCGTCGGAGTGTGGCCCAGACTTCAAGAAGCTTGCACCTCTGAGGGGCACCTGGTGGCTCAGTTGGTTACCTGTCTCCTTCGGTTCAGGTCATGATCCCAGGGTCCTGGGTTGGAGACTTCCATGGTCTTCATTGTCATCTTCGTCTGGCTCCCTGCTCAGTGGGGAGTCTGCTTCTCCGCCTCCCTTTGCTCCTCCCACTGCTTGTGCTCTCTCTCAAATAAACAAATAATCTAAAAAAAAAAAAAAGAAAAGGAAAGAAAGAAAGAAAGAAAAAGAAAGGCTGCACCTCTCTGTGCGGAGGCTTCCACAAGGGACACTCAGAACAGCAGAGCCTGGCCTTGGGATTCTTCATGGAAGAAATAAAGTGTAAGCTTAATCAGCCAGCCTGAGGAACAGCATGAGGAAGGGTTCCCGGCACAAGGGACAACGTACAGGCCCTAAAGAGGTCACTGTCAAAGAGTGTTTATGCTCACAAACAAATCTGCCCATATTTTAGAAACCACTTCCCTTTCAGGGAGCTTATATATATATATAAGCTATATATATATAACATATATATAATATATATTTTTAAGATTTTATTTATTTCTTTGAAAGAGAGAGCACACATGCATACAAGTTGGGAGGCAGGCGCAGATCGAGAGGGAGAAGCAGACTCCCTGCTGAGCAGGGAGCCTGACTCTGGGGGCTCGATCCCAGGACCCTGAGATCACTACCTGAGCCAAAGGCAGACACTTAACCAACTGAGCCACCCAGGAGCCCCAAGAGCGCATATATTTTTTGTCTAGGCCTTTATTTTAAGCCAAACGTACCCAGGAAAAACAAAATGTCAAGATCACCACCTTCAAGCACATTCCATTTCCATTACGGAAAACGTGAAAAAGTCATCCATCAGTATATGATCAACTTCAAAGATAAGACCATCTGCTTTTATGGAATTTATGACTAGGGAGCAGCAACTCCTCAGCAAGTCAGACCTGTGAATCCAACAGGTGGCAGCACTCAGAAGCAGAACTGGATTTAGAAAATGGGAGTCTACAGCCGTACCACCCTAAAGTCACCGATCTCTGCTGATCTTGGAAACTAAGCAGGGTTGGGCTTGGCTAGAACTTGGATGGGAGGAAACAGGAGACTAGAGAGACCAGGTCTGCTCAGTCTCACTGTGACCCCCAAGCTATCCACCCAGGTTATTCCAACAGGAAGCTGACCCCAGGGGCCTCTGCTCGCTGACCCACTAGCACTCTTACCATGGCCTGTCTCAGGGAACAGAGACCTGTGGAGATGCCTGCAAAGAACAAAACATGGCACCCAATGCTTTCCTAGGATTGGGCTAGCCTGGGCCTAACAGGTCCACACCCTCCTAAGAATCTGACCTTAGGTACTCAGGAGGCTTTCTCAGACCAGCCAGCCCCTCCCCAGCTCATACCTCTCCTACATCTGGCCCTTAATAGCCAGAGATGGAGACACACAGATGGCATCTTTCTAGGAGTCCACCCTGCCAGGGACCGCCTCCGCCACTCTGCCCTGCCTGGACCAGAGCCCCATCGTTGAGCCAGTGGTATCTTCTATTCAGGAACTGATCCATCTAAAGAGAACTTGCTCTAAAGAAGAAAAATCCAGGGGCACCTGGATGGCTCAGTGGGTTAAAGCCTCTGCCTTCAGCTCAGGTCATGATCTTGGGGTCCTGGGATCAAGCCCTGCATCGGGCTCTCTGCTCAGCAGGGAGCCTGCTTTCCCCTCTCTGCCTGCTGCTCTGCCTGCTTGTGATCTCTCTCTCCGTGTCAAATAAATAAAATCTTTAAAAAAGAATAAGAAGAAAATTCCAAATCTTCTCAACATCCCAAAACTGTGATTCAAGAAATGCACTCTTTCATAAGACTCAGAAGGTACATTCACTGGGCCCAAACCATTGTTTAAGGTTTTAGTTTGTGGGGGTAAAATGGCTTTTCAGCAGAGAGAATGAGTCGTTAGGGTTCTAGGGCAGAGGGCCAGAACTGGCAGTGACACCTGCTGCTGGAAGGGACAGCAGAAGTAACAGGTGAAAAGGCAAATATGAAATATGTTAGTGCCATCTATTGGCAAAAGTAAACAGTACCAGAAATGATTCTGCAAACAGCCATTCAGATCATGAGAACCCTTACGCATCATCTAAAAATGCTCTGGGGTTGGCACACGACGTTCACATCTGACTAACTTCAGTATCTCGGGATCCAGAAAGCCCAAAGATGCAGGCTTTATGTGTGGAAAGCAGAGGGCAACTCCAGGCCTTCTGGCTTCATTCATGTTAGCTTTTGGATTCCGTGACTCAAACCCCAAACCTAGATGTGACTGTGTCCTAAAGGACAGACTCCAATGCTGAGAAGACCAAGGCTGTTCCAAATTCCCACCCCACCCCACCGTGACATCCAGTCCATCACTGGGAAGTGGGCAGGAGAACCCTACATTCAGCCAGATTTGTTCTGGTCAGCCCCTCAGAGGAAACAAACAGACAGCGCCCCATGCCTGGAGCTTGTGCACACATATCTGATGATGTGTGACCGTGGAAATGGAATATAGGAAGATCATTTCTCTAGGGAACTCTTTTTAAGTCTTTAATTGGGACCCACCTGTGCAGCTGGGAAGGGAGGGAACTGCAGCTAACAGCACCAAGCAGAGAGGAACTCGGAGTGAAAGAACACGCGTTATAACCTGACTCCATCCTCGAGCAGGAAACATGGCATCTGTTCCAAGATGGCAAGATCAAATCCCCAGACAGTAAGCATCCTTTCCCTCATGCCAAATCCAGAGAGTTGAGAGAGCAATTAGCTTTCAGGAAGTAGGGGAGACATGAAGGGAGAGACAGAAGTAGGGAAAATAGCAGAATCATGAGGGATCTAGAACAGGGAGAGGCCTCCAATCATTTATCACGCAGAAGCTAACTGAGCATCTACCAAGTGCGGGCCATGGTGCTAAGTCCCTAGGAAAACGGTGAAGAATCCTGTCCCGGAAAACCTGATCACCTGCATCATAAAGACCCCGAGTTCTGGGGAGCAACCACCAGATTACAGCTGATCCTTTTTTTACGTAGCACCATGCTTAGCAAGAATTCAATGGATGTGTTGACTAAATGAATATAGGAACGGGTGGCTACAGGGGTAATTCCTTGTGAACTCACACCCTAGGTTTTGAAGTTCAGGGTCAGCAGGCAGGGATAGTTTAATACTGAAAAGTTTACAGAGATGGGGACAAACAAAGCCACAAGACCAAGACATCACTGAAAGTTGCTAAAAGAAGAGATCTTAAAAGTCCTCATCACTAGAAAAGAAGTTTTGTTAATTATGTTCGGTGACAGATGTTAACTAGACTTACTGTGGTGATCATTTCACAACGTGTATAAACATCAAATAATGATGTACATCTGAAACCGATGTTACATGTCGATTACATCTCAATTAAAAAAAATCACAATAGAGACCAAAAAAAGATCTTAATAAAACTCAACAATTGCTTCCACTAACAACAACTTCTGATAAAATTCCTAGGAAAACAGGGACACCTGAGTGGCTTAGTCGGGTATCCATCTACCTTCAGCCCAAGTCATGATCCTGGGGTCCTGTGATCGAGCTGTGTTGGGCTCCCTGCTCAGCGTGCTCTCACTCTCTCTGACAAATAAATTTTTAAAAATCTTTTTTTTAAATTCCTAGTAAAACAGAAATTCAAGGACGTTTCATTCACATCAGAAAGATTAATCAACTACCAGTGTTGTATTTGATGGTGAAATAATAAGGCCATTCTCATTCAAGTTGGGGAAAAGAGTGCCCTTTGTTACCACTACTACTTAATGCTGTTCTAGGTATCCTAACCAGCACATAAGAGCAAGAAGAAATGAGACAAACTGAGGAAAGATGAAGACAAAATAATTATTTGTCAATGATATATCTGGTCACTATGAAAGCAAGAGGATCAACTACCATTGCTAAAATACACAACTGCAACTCAGTGGTTAAATTAATACATAAAAATCAGTTACCAGATAGAAAACATATTGAGAAGAGAATCTGTACACCAGCACGATTTTTATTAAAAACAAGGAATAAAAGTATGACTTGAGCAAAGTCTAGATCAAGAATTCTACAAAATAAGAAAAAAGACTAAAATACAATCAGGTGAATGGAAAGGATAGCATGTTCCTGGATTACTGAGCTTAACAGGAGGAAAAATGTCAGTTCTGCCCACACTGATGCAGAAATTAACAAAATCATCATCAACACGATAATCAAACTCATTAAGGAAATCTTTAAATCCAGATGCTGAGACACAGTAAGAGGCAAACAGATCCACAGAACAAAATGGGAATTGCAAAGACAGGAGGGCATGCATGTGCTCATAGTGTGTACATGTATGTGCAGTGCATGCGTGCGATGCGGGCCTGGTATGTGTAGTGTGTGTGGTACGTGCAGTGCGTGCGTGGTACGTGCAGCGTGTGTGCGTGTGGTGTGCAATGCGTACGTGCAGTGCGTGTGTGCGTGTGGTGCGTCCACTGCCTGAGTGCGAGATGCGGGCATGTGTGTGGTGCGTGCCTGTGGTGCATGTGAGAGAGTGTGTATGTGTAATGCAATGCTAAAAACAAAGCATCACAAGCGAATGAAGAAAAGCTGACCCTGGCCAGTTACACCAGAAGGGGCAGCCACCGACCTTTAGAGGCTCCCCAGAGTCCAGCCCTGACTAGGCACACGGGACAAAGGGTACAGGGAGGAGACGCATCACAGGCAACATGGACTCCATGTGGACCCATCTCAGGCACACGCATCTAAAACAATCTAGATCAAAGTTTTCTAGCAGAAGCATTAAAAAAGAAAAAAAGAAACAGGTGAAATTAAATTTAATGATGTATTTTTATTTAACCCAATACATCCAAAGCATTATCATCTCAACAGGTAATCAGTATTAAAAGTCATTCATTCTTTTTTCATATTTAGTTTTCAAAATCAGTTATATATTTTCCACTTGTCTGACATCTGAATTTGGATACTAAATTTTCATCAGAGACATTGGATTTGCAGGTCAATTTCATAATATTTATAGTTGAGAAAAGAGATCCACATGCCCAAGTTGTTCCAAACAACTTAAAAGTTTCTCAATAATTGGACCAATTATCGGTTTTTATTTTATTTTATTTTTTTTTTTTTAAGATTTTATTTATTTATTTGACAGAGAGAGATCACAAGCAGGCAGAGAGGCAGGCAGAGAGAGAGAGGAGGAAGCAGGCTCCCTGCTGAGCAGCGAGCCCGATGCGGGGCTCGATCCCAGTACCCTGAGATCATGACCTGAGCCGAAGGCAGCGGCTTACCCCACTGAGCCACCCAGGCGCCCCCAATTATCGGTTTTTAAATTTTAATTCAAACCAACTAAAATTTAAAATTCATTTCCCAAGGCACACTAGCAACATTTCAAGTGCTGAAAACCCGCATGTGGCCAGTGGCTAGCAAATTAGACAACAGAAGTCCAGAATCTTCCACTGCAACTCAAACCTCCAAGGTCTCACACTGACCACCACAGCTGCTAAAGACTCAAAGTCACCATGACCTTTAATACATCTGGAATCAAACCCAAATTCCTCCATCTGCTGGTTATGCAGTCATGGGCAGTGTTCTTATGCTCAGCAAGCTTCAGTTTTCTCATCTATAAAAAAGGGGTGATGGTGCCCATCTTGTGAATTCTGAAGATTAAAGGCCTGATTCATAGAAGACACTATATGTTAGTTCTCTTCCCCTTATATCTATAGAGTACTTATGAAGTGTTTTCCAATTTACTGTTTTATTTGCTTCCGACAACAGGATGGTAGGACAAGTATCATTACCCCCATTTAAAGATGAGACAACATCTCATCTCATTTGGGGCGCCTGGGTGGCTCAGTGGAAAAAAAAAGATGAGACAACAAAGTTCAGAGGAGTTAAGGGAACAACTCAAAGTCCTACGCTGGTGATGGCGCAGGAATTCTAACCCCTGTACATCTGCCTCGGGGTCCACTGCTTCTCCCACAGCCAGCACAGCGTTCCAGCCCCAGCTGTGCCTCAGTCTCCAGCTGCCTCCTCCTTACTAATCCAAGAGGAGGGTGGGAAGCCCTGGAGTACAGGGAACGGGACTCCTCCCAGGCAGCCTGCCCCGGCTTCAAGGAAGACACGGGCTTTCCTCTGCCTCTTCCCTGTAGAACAGGAGCCTTCAGGGCCTGGCCATCTCCCTGCCTCAGTGCATAGTCAGGCCCCCACTGACATCCTTCTGCAGAGTTACAGAGAACAGAAGGAACCAACTACTCCTCAAAGGGGCAAAAGAAAAGGACCCAAGGGAATGAGTTAGGCTCATCTTCTATCAAAACGAATGCAGATGATCTTACCGTTCTCTGGACTTACTGAGAAGGGAGACTCCATCAGCCACCACCCCAAAGCCTCTGATGGGATTCTTCAATGCCACACAGCAGCGAGAATGAATGATGGACAACTACACACAGCAACGTGGTGAATCACAAGGGGAATGCTAAGCAAAAGCAGCCTAATCCCATAAAGGAAGCAGATGGGGTAATTCCATTTATGTGAAATTCTAAAACATTCAAACTAATTTATGCTCAAAGATTTGCAAGAGAGGGGTTATCCTTGGTTGGGGAGTGTGGGGTAGATGGGGGAGTCAAGGGGCTTCTGGGGGACTGGTGCTGTTCTGTTTCTGGTCCCAAAAGCTGACATTGAAAACATGGCTATGTTTGTGAAAATTCGTCATGGGCACTTTTCTGTATAGTTATGCTGCAAGAAAACTTTATACTAACTTTCTGGGGTGATGGAAATCTTCAATAAATCGATCCAAGTAGTGGTTATGTGGTTATAGATATATATGTTAAATGTCATTGACCTGTTTGCTAAGGTTGTATTTTACTGTTTACAAGTGAAACCATAGGAAATTACACCCCAAAAAGAGTCTCAGAAACATCATATAATTGTCCCTCCTAAATTTAAACAACTCTAAACTCGCTAGCTTAGCCTCAAGGTCTTATTAAAAAAATTTAGTTTATAAATATTAAATACCTATTTGAAACTTAAGAAGGTGTTATGAAATCAAATGACACTCTAGTATATGACTATATTGCTCTAAAATGTTTCTTAAATATATTTATTATCTTAAGAGTTGGTGCCACACACCTTTCAATGATACCTTGCCTGGGGCACCTGGGTGGTATAATCAGTTAAGCGTCCGACTCTTGGCTTCAGCTCAGGTCATGATCTCATGGGTCATGGAATCAAATCCTGTGACCTGCTACCTGCTCAGTGCAGAGTCTGCTTGAGATTCTCTCCCCTTCCACCCCTCCCACTTGTGCACGCTCTCTCTCCCAAATAAATAAATAAAGCTTTTAAAAAAACAACAACAACAAAGAGGGGCACCTGGGTGGCTCAGTGGGTTAAGCCTCTACCTTCAGATCAGGTCATGATCTCAGGGTCCTGGGATCAAACCCTGTATCGGGCTCTCTGCTCAGCAGGGAGCCTGCTTCCCCCTCTCTCTGCCTGCCTCTCTGCCTCCTTGTGATCTCTCTCTGTCAAGTAAATAAAATCTTAAAAAAAAAAAAAAAAACAGACAAGGATACCTTAAGATAATATTTTACTTCCAAGCCTTTTCCCTTCCCAATTGGAAGTATGATAAAAGGCTTAGCTCAGGCAGAAATTCTCACAGATTTCAAGCTTGTAAGGTTAAAATCAGTGAGCCTTTAAATCTAAGCATTTGCCTTTTAGAAAACATTGTATTAAATGTAGACATTGAAAACATTAGAATAGGGGCACCTGGGTAGCTCAGTGGGTTAAAGCCTCTGCCTTCGGCTCAGGCATGATCCCAGGGTCCTGGGATCGAGCCCCGCATCGGGCTCTCTGCTCAGCAGGGAGCCTGCTTCCTCCTCTCTCTCTGCCTGCCTCTCTGCCTACTTGTGATCTCTGTCAAATAAATAAATAAATCTTTAAAAAAAAAAAAAAGAAAAGAAAACATTAGAATATTGACAACGGGTTTCCAAAATAATGCAAGAAAACTCCCCCAAGAGATCGATGGGGCAATTATTGGTCCCTTAATTTGTCTATAAATTTCAATGTGCCAAACAAATACTATATTTTAGCACTTGAGTGTTTATTAATATAAAATCTTAACAAGGTAAATTAAATACCCTAAAAATTTTTTATCAACTCAGAAACACTATTTTTTAGGCTGTTAAATGCCCTTAACTTCTTTAAGTAACAGCCCCTGTTCAGCCTTGCTGAGATCTGCTAAGGCCTAGAGGGTTGACTTTTATTCTGAGGTCCAGCCTCCCAAGACCAACCACTGAGAATATCTGCGAAACAAGAATACTTATTTCAATATAGTCAATAATAGTAACAACTTTATATGGTCACCATACTTATTGTGGTGAACATTTCATAATGTATGTCATTGTCAAATCACTACATTGTATACCTGAAATTAATGTAATATTATATGTCAACTATATTTCAATTAAACATTTTTAAAAAGTAAAAAACTACTTATTTCATATCGTAAAATTCCCATTGGTCCCCAGAGGCATCTAATGTACTTTAGAATATTAACAACAACAAATTTCACCAAACCAATTAAACAATGGCACTTTAATAAAGTGGCACTTGTCTTATGAGAAATGAAGAACTTTTTGAACATGAACCCTAAATTCCAGTGTCCTACGGGAGGGGGTTGAAAACTATGGAAAAGAGGAACATACCTCTGCCTCACAAAGGGATTTCCTAGGGAGAGTGTCCTGAAGAGGCACAACACTGATCTGAAAAGGACCATGATGACCTAAAACAGCCATGGCCAGTATCATTTTCAAACCAGGCCATACCCTCTGATAGTCAGTCCGACTTTCACATTGTCCACATCCTCTCAATGCAGCTTGTTAATACATAACCTAAGTTAAAACAAGTGACAAAGGTATGCCAATACTTGTTGGGATAACAAGAGAAAAAAAACCTTTTCTCTCTTAGTAATATACATGTTAAGTG
The DNA here is from genome assembly GCF_902655055.1 of Lutra lutra. Taxonomy (NCBI): domain Eukaryota; kingdom Metazoa; phylum Chordata; class Mammalia; order Carnivora; family Mustelidae; genus Lutra; species Lutra lutra. The sequence goes on along the minus strand of NC_062286.1, from coordinate 41,287,031 downwards.
ATATATCTAACTCTTGGGCTTATTTTTTAATCCTCAGAATAACATTCTTGAGCAAAGACAATTTTTGGATAAACTATGCTTCTGATCTACCTCCTAATTATACTTCAGTAGATTTACACATAATCAAAGGCCAGGTCCTTCACACAGAGGGTCTTACCTGTGAGAAGTTCAGCCCATTCAGTGGATGGCACTGCTCTTCTACCTTTTCCACAGCCCCAGTCTGCTTCCTCAGCCGCTCAGCCTCCTGGGCAAGGTATAGGTCTAAGACAGGCACCCCACGGGACTTAATGTCCACTTCCGTCAGGGAGTTGACCATAAGCATCACCCAGATGGGCCTCTTCCGCTCCCAGTTCCCCGCAATGGCATTGAAGAGGTAGTCGGCATAGAGGCCTTTGCCATGCTGGTCCGGAGTCATCCACAAGGGCATCATGAGCTTGACGTACTCTAGGTGTCGCTTGAGGCGGCAGTAGATGTCCCGGGGGAGTACGTCCTGGAGGTTCTCTCCCTGTGGCAGCATCTGACAACTAGTGAGGGCCGAGATTGTGTAGGGGTCAGTGAGGTCCACCTCGATGTACACAATGCTGCTCTGCTGAAAAGCTTCCTTGGAGTTGTCCGGGATGAAGTCCCAAACCCGAGTGTACGGAACATGGATCGTGCCAAAGAAGTAAGATGGCGGGTCTCGCTTTATGGTCCACAGAAGGAATTCAATTCACTTTGCTGAAAGGAAGAGAAAGGACATTAAGGCATTATATGGAGGGTCAGAAACCTGACAGGAGAAAACGAAGTGGACAGACAAGCCACACTGCAGGAGAAAGATGATTAAAGTACGATTTAGACTTCTGAGTCCAGGTAGATTCACCGGACAGCAGCAGGAGTCCTTGAGGCAGCATTTTCCCCTTTTCCACCAAAATGCTGATTGAAGTTAAAAAAGTAACAGCAGCCCTTGAGTTTGCCCTAGTAATGAACTGGGCCTCAGGCAAAGCAGGGACTCTCAAGGGACTCCCAATGACACACCTGATAGAGATGAGGGGACACCTCTGGAGACCACTGGTACTTCCCAGGCAGGCAGACTGATGGTGTCTGCATCTTCAGATCTCAAATCCAACATTCCCAGAAGCAGTGGCTCTCAAGGGCTGCACATTGTCTCCCAACAGCTACAGGCTGAGCAGCGGTACCCATTCACCCGAGGGCAAGCCACAGTGCCCTAAGGGTCTCAGTTTCAACAGCAGGCATTTAGGAAGTGTCTGTTTATTCAGAGACCCCGTACAAAGACATGCACAAGGCAGCCCTCCAGGACTTCAAGTCTCAAGGTCAGATAGACTTGTGAGGTGAACCATGCATCAAGCAGCCCAAAAATGTGATAATCCAGGTTTACAGAAGACATTTCTTTACAAAAAAAAAAAAGCTTTAATTTGAGCAGCCCTTTAAGTAATATGCTTTCCTGGATTGCAGAGTTTCAACTTACAATCAGCTCTCATTATTGTCATAGTTACGTTCTATAAAGTCACCACAAACACTGAATCACCAAATAATGAACCACTGCTCCTAGGAGAAATACAAGGGTTAGGTTCCTTTTAAAAGCCTCTGGTTATAACATTTTCATTGACAGAGCAATGCTTCTGTTGAAAAGCACCGTACTGAGACGCGTGGATGGCTCAGTTGGTTAAGCTGCTGCCTTCGGCTCAGGTCATGATCCCAGGGTTCTGGAATTGAGTCCTGCATCGGGCTCCTTGCTCAGTGGGGAGCCTGCTTCTCTGCCTCTGCCTCCACGTGCCACTCTGCCTGCTGTGCTCTCTCTCTCTCTGACAAATAAATAAAATCTTAAAAAAAAAAAAAAAAAAGAAAAGAAAAGCTCATATTGTATACATGTGGCTAATTCATGAACACTGAACTCATGGCCAACAGCGCTACAACTCATGCCTGAACAAAGCTCATCCAACCCAACCATTTTCTCCCTAAGGCACGTCACAGCCTCCTTGCGCTTAGGAACACTAGACGGTACCTGGGCTCGGTTATTTTAAATAGTGAGATCACCCACAAGAAGCACAAAAATGCAAAAAACATAGTATTCAGCAGACCACTGAAAGAACACTTGTTCACCTGTTACTTGTTGAGAGCTGAAACAAAGCGCGGCATCGACTTATTTGACCCCAGCTGGGAGTGTGTGCATCGGGGACCTCAAATTTTTGCAGTTCTGGAAACGGCTACACATGACCATGACTGTGCCACAAGCACTGGGGTTACAAATCAATTTTAGCAGGCAGGCCAATTCACAAATGGTTTCAAAGTCTACAAAGAATGAGGATCAGCTGTATTTGCATTTGTGTGTTAATGGTTTCAGTAAGAGGCAGCTACCTATTTTCCAGTGAAGAGTCACACAGAATCTCAAAACCTAAAACAAAAGCTGGCTGTCGCAGGGGCCTCATTCTCACAGCCTTTAACCTTTTATTCTCCTGCCCTCTGGCCACCCTCCACAAAAGGACCTTCTGACCACTCAGACGAGGACAGAGGACGCAAGGGCTGGGCATGAGGTAACAGTGGGGGACGGTCGGCAGCAAACAGGCTCACAGCTCTGGATAAACACTATTGCCTAAGGAGCCTGAGCCAGTCATGGCCACACGGGAGCAGGCCTAGCGCTCCAGAACAGGTTTTTCAAAAGCAACTAAAAATCTTCAGTTTAAATAAAAGATTCCAGTTGAAGGGGTGCCTGGGTGGCTCAGTTGATGAAGCATCTGCCTTCAGCTCAGATCATGATCTTGGGGTCCTGGGACGGAGTCCCGCATTCAGCTCCCTGCTCAGCAGGAAGTGTGCTTCTCCCTCTGCTGCTCCCCCTGGATTCTGATCTTCCCCCACCATAAATAAATAAAACCTTAAAAAAAAAAAAAAAAAAAAGATTCTCTTTCTGCCCGCCCAGCTTCCACACTCACTCCAAAAAAAAAAAAAAAAAAAAAAAAAAAAAAATTCAGTTGGAATATGTTGCCCCCATTTTCTTAAATGCCATCCAAGCCAAACAGAACATATCTCACTAGCCCTAGCCCCCAGCCTGTGGCCTTATTTGTTTGTTTGTTTTTTTAAGTATTTAAGTTACAGTTCTGCTCACACACACACGTTTTCAAGACTGCACTAATTGGTAACAAGAGTCTAAATTCTGCTTGTCCCAGCTACCTCCCTGAGATTTTTAAAAGCCGCTTCATTTCTCTGTACCTCAGATTCCCCATCTTTATTTATTTTTTTTTAATATTTTATTTGACAGAGAGAAATCACAACTAGGCAGAGAGGCAGGCAGAGAGAGAGGAGGAACCAGGCTCCCTGCTGAGCAGAGAGCCTGATGTGAGGCTCAATCCCAGGACCCGGGGATCATGACCTGAGCCGAAGGCAGAGGCTTTAACCTACTGAGCCACCCAGGCGCCCTTTTATCCTTTCTTTTTTTTTTTTTTTTAAACATAGATTCCCCATCTTTAAAAGTTAGATAATATCTGCCACAGGTTATGGGAATAAACAAACTAGGCAGGTAATTGTTAAATGAATGAAAAATGAAAGAAAGAATGTATTTTTTAAACTTATTAACAACTGAATTGATATTAAGAGATGAATCAAATCCAGGGTCTCTAGCCAGCCCTCTGGCATCCTTTAAGAGAGTAATGACTGTCCTCAGGGTTACTTAAATACATCAAAAAACCAAACTGAAACTCTATCTAAAACAATGGTTGCCAAGGCTAATTAAGCAGTCAAATGCCTTATTGTTAAAATTAAATCAAGCTGGTAGAAAAACGCTGGTTAACCAGATGCTACTCAAAAGCTGAGAGTGACAGTTACACTTTGGTTCATTTAAAATGGGTCACAAAATGAGTACCTGTAAAGGCAACTCATTTGGTCGAGGTGGTCTTTGAGGTAGAGGTTGAGTTTGGTTTATTCATTTTATGGGGAAGAGTTGCTCACTGAAGGGCCCTGGGGAGTGCTATGACCAGGCGTCGCAGACCAATGGACAGGATCTGCTCACACACATTCCACATAGTCCACCAAAGGACTTCTCCACAGCCTCCAACTGGGAGACACGGCAAAGAGCTAAAATGCTATTATTAAACCCATGGGCACCTAACTCGTCGTCATCTACAAGGAGACTGTGATATCAGACTAATATATTCCCAGGAAAATGCAACCCCTACTGCAGGGTGGTGGTCAGGGGTTGGGGGATGGGCAGAGCAGGAGGTGTGGTTTCCTTTCACTTGGATTTGGGTTTGTTTTTCCCCAATACTCTTAATCACCCTAAACTCTCATCCTATCTCAAAATACCTAAACTTCTCTTTAGTTTTTTAATATTTATTTATTTATTTATTTCAGAGACAGAGAGAGAGAGCGAGAAGAAGCAGGGGAAGGGGCAGAGGAGAGGAAGAAGCAGATTCCCCACCAAGCAGGGAGCCCATAAGAGACTTGATCCCAGAACCCCAGGATCATGACCTGAGCCAAAGACAGAGGCTTAACCCACTGAGCCCCCCAGGCTCACCTTTACACTTCCTTTAAACAAAATCTGTTCAACTGTATGTATCCATTTTTATTTAATTACTTATTTCTTCCTTTTCAATTAGTATGAGTCTAGCAATGGAGTTGTTTTACAATCTTTTTGCTGAAAACTGCTCATATTTAAAAAAAAAAAAACCCACAAAAAACAAGACTCACGTCCTGGCATCCAGCCACGTAATAACAGTAATGACGCTAAGAACAGCCAGCTGTTCTGAAATGTTCACTGTGCACCAGGGACCATTCAAGCATTGCACACGAATGCTCCTACTACATCTGTTCAACTTGCATTTATTCCACAACTATTTACTGGGTGTCAGGGACTGTTGTAGGCATGAGATACTGGGGTATTCTAGGGCACTAGAAGTATAAGCAAATAAAAAACAGACCCCTGCCTCAGGTATGTCAGTGATATCTGTTGTAAAGAATATGAAAGCAGGAAATACTGGTGAAGGAGAGATTCAGCCTTAAATAAGGTGATCGGAATCACAAAATGTCTGGTAGGAGATTTAGGCCTTGCTGTGAAGGCAGGTGAAAGGGCAAACCAGGGGGATATCTGAAAAAATATTCCATCCAGGAGGAAGGAACAGCAGTGCAAAGGCCCCGAGGCAGAAAGGTTCCAGCAAGGATGCCATCCTAACTACTGCAGGATGAGTGAAGAGGAAAGCAGGAAGAAAGGTCAGAGAGGTGAGCATGGCCAGGCCACACTGGAGCTACAGCAGGTTTCTGTGAGAAGAGCAACACAAGCCAACCAAATGCGTGAACAGGACTGCTCTGAAGGCCGGCCTTCAGTAGACTATGGGGATGAGGACAGATGCAAGAAAGTCAAGAAGTTACCAAAAGAATCCAAGAGAGAAAACAGAGTTGTAGTGACAGAATTGAGATGTGATCAGGTTCTGGGTGTATTTTAGAAGCTAGAGCTAATAGGACTTGCTGATGAATTGGTTAATTAAAAGGAGGAAGAAGTTGCCAACGACTGAGAGAAAGGAGGGAGGGGGTGGAACAGGAGCAGAGGGGAAGGTCAGAAATCTGGCTTGGGCCCTGCTGAGTGGAGATGTCAAGTAAACAACCAGTGGGGAAGTTGAGCTGCAGGAGTCCGGACTTTGGGAGAGGCCTGGGCCACAGATAAACATGAGGAATGGCCACCATTTAGATGTTATTTAAAGTCAAGGGACTGAATAAGATTTCCAAGGGACTATGTATCAATTAGGAAAGGAAAGTTCTAGAAATGATCTCACCTTGCAAAGTCAAGGGAAAGAAGAGCAACCAGCAAAAGAGAATGAGAGAAGTGACAGTCGAGGTCGCTGAGAAAATCGAAAGAGTAGGAAGCCAAGTGAAGACAGCGCTTCAAGGAGGAGAACTTGAGCACGGGGCTCAGCGTGGCTGGTGCCACACAAGGATTTGAGAACTGGCCTCTGGATGGAGCAACACTGAGGACACTGGGGACCGAAACAAAAAGAGTTTTGGTGGTATGCTGGGGATGAAAGCCTGCCAGGCACCCCCCATTCAGGACAGAATCAGAAGAAAGGCAGTTGAGAAGATACGCCATTAATTAAGATGCTGGCCATTTCCACATGCGGAAATTGAGACCTTGAGAGGATTATGATGTGATCCAAGGTCCCAGAACTGCTGAGTGAGTTCGAAGCCAGGCAGGCTGGCTCCTGAATCCTGGGTTTATTTTTTTTTAAGATTTTATTTATTTATTTGACAGAGAGAGATCACAAGTAGGCAGAGAGGCAGAGAGAGAGAGAGAGAGAAAGAGGGAAGCAGGCCCCCTGCTGAGCAGAGAGCCCGATGTGGGACTCCATCCCAGGACTCCGGGATCATGACCTGAGCCGAAGGCAGAGGCTTAACCCATTGAGCCACCCAGGCGCCCTGAATCCTGGGTTTAAAACACCACAAGATGCCACCTTAAGACGGAACACACTATACTCCTGACTCAGCGTCCTCTTTCCATGGATACGTCCTCTTTCCATGGATACGCTAGTAGGCATGCGGCTGCTCAGGAGTGCTTCCTGACTCTGAAGAAAAGGCTCTGTCCAGGTCCCCTTCCCTTAACCCCATGACCCACCTACCCCCCAAATAAATCCACACCACCACTCTTTTTTAAGATTTTATTTATTTATTTACTTATTTGAGAGAAAGAAAATGAGCCCAGGGTGGTAGAGGGGAGGCAGAGGGAGAGAGGGAAAGAGAGAACCTCAAGCCAGCTCTGTACTGAGCATGAAACCTGACAGGGCTCAATTTTACGACCCTGAGATCATGACTTGAGCTAAACTCAAGAGTCGGACACTTAACTGACTGAGCTACCCAAGCATCCCACACCATTTTTAAATCTCCAAATTGCCACCTTTTCCCACTCCGTCTTTTCAAAATAAGACAATTTGGGGAGGTTTCCCACTTTTTTAAGCCAGGGGTCTTAAAGAGTTTTTAAAGAAGTGTTCCTCATCTTGGAGAGCTAGCTTCTTCAATAAATGGAGCTCTGCCCATCCCTCGCAGCACCAGCAGTCCCTTCCTGGGGCCACTGACAGTGCCCTCTCAGGCAGGGGTGCTTTGGGGAGAGCATCAACTGAAGAAAGTCTTCAGGACTTCTGATCTGGGACCTCTCCCCTTGCCCTGCCCACCAGCAAGCCCCCAGGTCACTGCATTGGTCCTAGGGGTGCAACTGCACTTATACTCAGGGGTGGGGCTGTTTCGTCTCCATAAAAGAAAAAGAACAAAATTGTTCTACCACCCCATTTCAGTGTAACTGCGGCTACCACATGCTACTAGCTGAAGCCACATGTTTTAATATTTCACCGAAGGATGGGCACCTGGGTGGCTCAGTGGGTTAAGCATCTGCCTTCGACTCGGGTCATGATCCTGGGGTCCTGGAATCGAGTCCTGCATTGGGCTCCTTGCTTAGCAGGGACCCGGCTTCTCCCTCTGCCTGCCGCTCCCCCTGCTTGTGCTCTCTCTCTCGGTCTGTCAAATAGATTAAAAAAAAAACAAACTTAAAAAAAAAAACCATTATGACTGATTAGAATAAAAACTTAATACGATAAACACACGTCCTTCTGGACCTTGCTGCAGCTGGCCTGGAAGAAAAAAGACACATCCATGGATGACGAGCGCAAGAAGCTACAAGCTCTGTCCGCTGAGTCACTGGCGATTTTAAACCATGTATCTGTAATCCATGCAACGAAACAAAGGAGCTCAATGGCAACTTGTGCAATGTGGGCTAAGTCCCTTGGCGGCTGCACCCCTGAGCTCCTCCCATCCCAGCCTCCTGGGGCCTGTGATAATGGCACTTTTCCAAAAGTACTCTTCGGCAGACCAATTAGAATGATACCAAAGTGAGTTGGCTTTCGTTAACAGTCTTCATTCAACAAATATTTATTGAGCATCTACTGTGCCCAAGCACTCTTCTAAGCACTGGGGACGCAGCAAGCCAAACAAACAAAAATTCCTACCCTTACGAAGATTACATGGTGTGTGAGGCAGTGGGGGAAGTGAGTAGGAGAGCAGCAGCAAACAAATTTTTATCAGTTAAGTGCTCCGGAAAAAAATAAAGCAGGAAAGGCAGATAGGAGTGCAGGTGGGTCAGGGGTTGACATAACCTTTAACAGATAATCAGGAAAGGTCTCTTTCAAAGACTTTGAGCAAAGACCAGATGGAAGTATAGGAGCAAGCATGTGGATATTTGCGGGAAGAAATAGCACAGGTGAAAGAACAGAGACAGGAATAATAAAGAACACTCACTGAGTTCTGTTTGAGTGTAGATAAGGAAGAGACGACCTGCTTGGTGCTCAGCGCAAAGTCTGCAGTATCTGCAGACAGACCAGCTTAGAAGACCTCTCTGTAATGATTAACTAAAGTGGACACCAAACCAGTTCTCAAACCGCAGAATGCTACCCAGTAAGCTGCTGCACTGGACTGGAGGCTGGATTCCCGAGCTTTGCTCTACAATCTCAAGACCCCAGCCTGAGGGGGGGGGGCACCCACCCGCAGCGCCCCCCACAGAGCAGGTCAGACAGTCCTGCCGCTGACTGATCTGACCTTGGCAGGGGATAAGACAGTTTGCCCACGGAAAAGAACAGAGATTTCCCAAATGTGGTCCAGGGACCTGTGGCTGTCCCCAAGATCCCTCCAAGCAGAGTGCAAGGTCAGAACTATTTCAACAATAATGCTAAGATATTTTCCTCTCATGCTCTCATTCTCTCACAAGCGTATACAGACTTTTCTAGAGGCTATATGTGTGGGATAATATCACTGCTCTGAAGATTAAGGGCGTGTGTCCTTACTAAAACTTCCATTAACCCACATGCATAAAGGCTCTTTGGAGTCCTCAGCACTTTTTTAGATCGTAGAGGGGTCCTGGGACCAAAAAAGTTTGAGAACTGCGAGAGTAAAAAGGCCATGGAGAGGGGTTCAAGAATCAAGAGAAACAAAGACTTTACCAAGACTCACTCGTCAGACTATAACTACGAGTGGATTTGCAGCAGTGAAAAACGTTTGCTTTCACAGGAAAGGATGGACTGCTTTGTAGACCCAGGGCTCAGCTGTCCTATGGTGTTTGAAACTCTCCCTGCTGCGGACTTCCTCTCCAGCCACTGCGCCTCCCGCCGTCCTAGAGGGAGAGCCTCCGCAAGTCCGCAGCCCAGGACGCGTCAGGGAACTCAGTGTGACTTCCCGCTCAGCCCCGTGAGCCAGAAAAGCTCATTAGGTCTCCCTCTCCTTTGGTGTGGTTAGGACGATGAATAAAATTACCAGGGTGACGGGGCCCACGATGCTCCGCAGGTGTCACCGAAGGTGGGCCGACCTAAGGTCCGAGGGTCTAGTATCACCCTCCCCAACTCCAGAGATCCGGAGATCAGACCCACCGAAACAAACACAACCTTCACGGAGCTCGAAAGAACTGGAGAACGACAGAAAATTCGAGCCTAAGAAAACTAATCAGAAGAAGGAAACATTCATCTTGAAAGGGGGGCCAGCCTCGGAGACGCTAGACCTGTCCGATTGCCGCTCGGCTTCTGCTCCTGGAGGGCTGGGTGAACCCGGGTAGGTCACCGAGACTCCCTAGCCTGGGTTCCCCTCACCTGCAAAGCGCCGATGCGAATATCTAGGGAAGCGCCTGTGCGTGAACGAGAGGCTGTCAGATGCGGTTACTTCGCGAATGCGCTGTGTGACCTGGAGCGCAAAGGTCCCTCTCTGAGCCTCAGTTACCCCAGTCTCCCACATCGGTAAAACAAGGGGACTGACTTCAGCTCCTCCAAATCCCTTCTAACTCGGGTACTGAATATATGACGGTTAAGTCAAGCAGCTGCAGGGCGCTTTTACCATCTCGATAAGCGCAGGAGAAAGTAAACGCCGGGGAAGAGAGAGCAGAACAAACTTCCAAAGTCAGTGTGCCACAGTCCCTGCACCTCTCGGTCTTCGAAGACTCCTCCGCCCGACGTCCCCGAAAGCCCGCGAAGCAGACGGGAGAGACCCAGGAGACCCAGTTGGGACTCTCTTTGGCTGCCCTGCCCAATGGCGAGGGCCGGGGTCAGGGTCTTATGCGGCCAGGGGTCTTGCGCCCCCGCCAGAAAGGGGAACCCAGAAAGAAGGCGCGGCCGGGGAGGTGACTCCGGATCCGAGCGCGCGGTTCTTCGCGGGCCTGCGGAGGTAACACGGTGAATCCGCCTCGCCGGCTCGAGACGCGCGCCTTACCTGGGGCTTGAGCTCGCAGTTGGCGAAGGCAGGCGCGCCGCGCCGCGGGTCTGCGCCGGTGAGCAGGAGACAGAGGGTCTGCAGCAAGAACCAGCTCCAGGAACTCATCCTCGCCAGCGCGGCTCCGAGGCCCGGGACGCGGGGGGGAAGGAGTAGGGCAGCAGGGACCGCGCAGCCCGACTAGCCGGCGGCCGCGGAGCTGTGGACTAGCGGGGCGCCCGCCATAGCGCGCGGCGCTCGGGGGACCGGGAGCGCCGGCCGGCAGCCCCGCGCCTAGCGTCAGCTCCCCCTGCAGTTCGCTCGGCAGCCGGCGGGCGGGGCTGGGGCTAGCGGGACCCCGACAGCCACGTGGGGCGGGGCCCTGACCTCCCACCCCCACTCCTCCCGGCTGCCCTTCAGCCCCACGCGGAGGCGGCCGCGGGAGTCGCAACCCCGGGCCACCAGGTGAGGCGGCCAGAGGGGAAAAGTGGAGTTGCAGCACCGTCTCCCAGCCTCACGCCGAAATCCTATCAGCTCCTACCCCCGCGTCTGTATTTAGGCTTACAGCTCTGAGGGTGGCCCCGGGTTGAAGGAGACAGTCCAAAGAAACAAACGATAGGCTGTTCTTAAAGGAAAGCTCATTTAAACAAAGGATATGGCACAGAAGTTTTGTCTGTAAGAGAGAAGAATAGTCAGTGTGTGCATATAAGCTTAAAAAGTCCGGAACCGCAAAAGCCGGCCCTCCATTAAGTGTCCTCTTAAGGGATTTGGGGTAATAATATTAAGGATGTGAACACCAAACTCGGATTACTTCACAAATTAGATGAGAACACTAATGGAAAACATCTTGTTTGATGCACACAGGAGGCCTGCAAAATGTTATTTGCTCCCTTTCTGCCCCCAAATTTTTAAGGGCCTTTTCACAGCACTGATCCTTCAGGGGGGAAAAAAAATTATCAAAGCACCTAGCGGTCCCCAGCCTCTGCCTTCTCCTACCCCAGGCCTGAGTGCACTTTACCAGCCCTTCTGTACAGCCCAGACTTACACGGGATCGCCTTCTGAGGGGTGTAGCGGGGGTTCTTAAAATTCCAAGTCGCTCCATTTTGAGACTCGGATAGAAACTGGAAGCAAAGGCGGGGAGGGGTTGAGGGGTTTTGGAGGGAGGCTCAGTGGCCCAGATTTACACACGATGGGACGAGTGTTCTGAACCGCAGGTGTCCATCTACAATACTCCACTGAAAAACCCCTGGCTTTAAAAAGCCAAGCTCTTCGAGCTTTCGTTCCACAGGCGTTTAAGTTTCAGGTGTTTTTGTGAAATCGCTAAATCTTTCCTGTTTTAAGTTCCAACGAGGATTTGTTTTCTGGAGTTGACTCGCAGGTCTTCAAACGACCCCCTTTTAGCCACGCAGCAAACCTCCGAAAGTACAGCCTGTCCTGGTTTTCAGATTACCAGCACTGCCACCTACTGGCAAAAATAGTCTCTCTGGTTGTGAGATGAAAGCGTCAAGAACTATTATTTCATACTTTTCCCCCCACTCCAGATGAGGTCTCCACCCATCAACTGGGGCTAGACGGAGCAGGGGGAGAGAAAACGTGTGGCAAAATGAGACTGAGTTTGTTAATTTTCTCCTGTTTGTCTCTTCCCTCTTCCCTGATTCCTGCTTTTTATAATGTCCTTTTTTTTTTTTTTTTAATTTATTTGGCTCTTCTTTTTCTAGCTTAGGGAGCAATGTAAGTCCTTAACTTTAAACCTTTCTTTCCTAATATAAGCATGTTAAAGCTATAAATTTCTCTCTAACCACTGCTTTAGCTGCATTGGCCAGATTTTTGAAAAACTGTAATTTGATTATCATTCAGTTTGGAAAACTTTCTTTTTTTAGATTTTATTTATTTATTTATTTATTTGAGAAAGAGTTTGAGGGAGAGAGCGCAGGCAGAGGGAGCAGCAGAGGGAGAGAGAGAAGCAGACTCCCCACTGAGCAGGGAGCCTGCTGGGGGAGGGTTCGGTCTCAGGACCTCTAAGATCATGACCTGAGCCAAAGGCAGACACTTAACCAACTGAGCCTCAAACACCCATGGAATACTTTCTAATCTCCCTTGTGACTTTTTTTTTTGACCATGGGTAGTTTAAAAGTATGTTGCTTAATTTTCAAATTATAGCTTTTTCCTGATACCTTGTTACTGATTTCTGATCTAACTCCACTGTAATCTGGGAACATACCTTGTATGATTGCGATTACTTTATATTAATTGGGACTTGTTTATGGCCCAGGATATGGTCATACACTGAATTTGAAAATGTCCAGTGTATGAACAATTTTGTTTGGTTCTAATATTGGGGGGGCGGTGGAGCTTCCTATTTAGTCAGATCCATTATTAAGTGAAATTTATTCTGTAAGATACTCAATGTCCATACATTCAATAGAATCACATCTACTTTATATACACTGTCTATACAGATGTTCCTGAGTCCCTATGACTTCACAGTGAGGCCCAGACCCGGTGACAGGCAGGTGGGCATGACCGGATCCCCACCTATCTTCTAGGCTGATTGGCCTTCCTGGCTTCCCCTTGGTGGTTAGGAAGGAGATGCTAAACGTCCCCCTAGCCTCCTTGCTGCCTATCCACGGTGTTTCTGTGTCCTTTAGATTCCTCACTTCAGTGTTGTTCTTGCATCCCATTGCCAGTGACCTGGATGTTCCTAAACCTTTCCCCGCTTCTGTTTCTCCTTCATATACAGTTGATATGTCCTTCCTATGTCCAACTAGTTGTAAGTTCTTTTTGTGCCCCTACCAATGGATTCTTGAATTTACACAAATCTGTGAGGCTTGTTCCCTTCACAACAGTCACCTGAGGAAACTATATGCTAGAGGCCTGTTCGTTTTTTCCCAAAAATCAGATCTTCCCTCATAAACAAAGTTTTCAGGGTACACAGAGGATTTTCTGTGGCTTCCACCACACTTCTGTGCCTTCGTCTGGCCTTGCCCGGCCAGCCTGCTTTGACCGACCTGCAGATCACTTAACACACTGCACACTTCCCAAGGTGCTCAGGACAGCCCAGGTGTGGAGGGTAGGCCTCTAGATCCTGCCTCCTGGTATTCATACCCTTGTTGAATTACCTCCCTTTGAGTGTGAGCAGGACCTATGACTTGCTTCTCACCCATGAAAGGTGACAAGGATGATGGGATGTACATGATTCTTGGATGAGCTTACGTGAGCACGTGGCACCAGTCTTGCTGGAATCTCTCCATTGCCATCTTTGATGAAGCAAGCTGTCATGAGTCCTACAGCCGTGAGGAAATGAATTCTGCCAGCAACCTGAGGGAGCTCAGGAGTGGATCCTTCCCCCAAGTAGAACCTCTGGTGAGAGCCCCATCCTGGGCAGCACCAGGCCTGCATGCAGCCTTGTGTTACCCTACACAGACGACCCAGTTAAGCCACACCTGAACTCCTGACCCAGGGAGGCTGTGAGTCACTAAATGGGTGCTGTTCTAACCCACTGGGTTCGTGATTAGTTACACAGCAACAGAAAACTCATACACCAGGTGAAATGGAGGGCCAGGAATTCCCAGGTGTTCCAGCCGGGAGTTGTAGCATCAGTGTGTATGCTCAAAGGGAGTCACCGAAGACCCACTTCCGGCATGTCCAGGCCTATGGGCTCTAGGCATTCCCAAAGGGCCACCAGAGTTCTGCCAGTCTCTTGGTCACCCAGTATTGGCATCAGAATTTGTAAGTGGGAAAGGGTAGTAATCATCCCACAGGTGCTTTCGTTTAGCAAGTACGCTGTGTGTACCTAGATCCTGGGAAGGAGAGAACCTCCCCTGGCGCAGCGAGTGGTCTACCTTTATCTGTGAGGTCTTGGTGTTGCTACAAGATGGCAATATCCACAGCCAGGCCATGGTGGTTTCCTACTGAATGTTGTATATTGGATGTAAACAATTTCACAGTATATCAACAACTGACAAGGCCACTCTGAGACTGTGCTGGAGGAAGACAAAAACCAGATGACTTCATTATCATGTCTTCACACAGACAAGACATGAACCTTGTCCAAACCACAAAAAGGAACAGACAGCCCCTGACCTGGCTAATGAGTAACTGCTGCTTCTCCCCCAATCTGGGCTTCAGCCTTTATGATTTCCCCCCACCTTATAGACAAGATGTTTTAAAATACCGTTCTGGGCTGAATTGTGTCCCCCGAAAAATCAAATGTTGAAACCCATACCCCGGTACCTTAGAATGTGATTGTATTTGAAGACAGGGTCTTTAAAGAAGTGATGAAAATGAGATGGTGACTGTAGGCTCAAATCCAGCCTGATGGCTGTCCTTGTAAGGGAAGAAAATTTGGGCGCACAACAGAGAACCAGGGGCATGCAGGCCCAGAGGGACAGCTGTGTGAGGACACAGCAAGAAGGCAGCCTTCTGCCAGCCAGGAAAGAGGCCTCAGGAGAAAACACACGGGCTGACACCTTGATTTTGAGCTTCTGGCCTTCAGACCTGTGAGAAAATCTATTGTTTAAGCAACCAAGTCTGTGGTATTTTGTTATGGGAACCTGAGCAAGCTATTACAGATGTTCAGTCAGAATTACACCTACTTCCTCAGAACACCCAATCGAGAGCTAAGCCCTGCTTCCTTGAACCTTCCTCCCAAGTCACCAAAAAACAAAAACAAAAACAAAAAAACAAATTCTGTAACAAGTCCTTCCCTCACCCTCTTACCGAGATGCCCCAGTTTCCCAAGGTACAAGCTTTTCCTCTCTCCAAAGAGCAGTAAGTCTAACTATTCAACTTCAGGTGTGTCCCTGGTGGTCTTTAGCTAACAGGCACTGATAACTGTTTGTCTACTTGGGGCAACTTCAGCCAGTCCCTAAGCCTTCCCTTTTGCTCCCGCTGGTCTTACATCAGAACATGTGTGGGGAGTTCTCCCCTCCTCTCCTGCCTCTCCCCTGCGCATAGGCCACAGGGGCAAGGCTGCACCTGAGGTGAGGGTGTCTCTCTCCTGGGAGCCTGGGAGTTGGTGCCTGTATGACTGATTCCTGACTGAAAGGACTGAACAGTATGTTGGGATGAACTGAGGCCTCTCAGGAGAGCACGGGAGTTAGGTCTGTTCATGTCAGCTAGCTTCTGGCTTCTGGCTGCCTGCGGGGAATATGCAAGCAGAGGGAAAGGGCTGAACTGTAGCATGTCTGCAACAACTGGTTTTTTCAGAGACGGAGGAAAGAAGAAGAAACTGGAGACAAGGAAACTGCAGAAGACTGCTGGGGGACGGGGACAAAGATGGCAGAGATGGCGGCCAGGGAATTTTTATTATATTTTACTCTTCAAAAGCAATGGAAATGTCAAGAATTCCCATGAAACCTACCTTTCAGAGGTGGGTTTTGGGGCCTCCGACAGTATAGCATTTGGCTTCAACAGGAGGGAGGAGAGAAGATTTCCAAAGGGGAGCCAACTACACCCAAGAGGCTAAATATGTAATTTTTACTATGAATCTGAAGTAATCAAAACTATCCACATTTTAAAAAACATTTTATTTATTTATGAGAGAGATAGAGTGAGTGAGCAGGGGGAGGGACAGAGGGAGAGGGAGAACCAGACTTTCCGATGAGCTGAGAACCTGAGGCCAGATGATCTCCAGATCATGACCAGAGCCCAAGTCAGAAGCTTAACTCACTGAGCCACCCAGACACTCCTACACATTTTTTTTAAATGACCTGAATGATCAGGGAGTTTTTATAGGACAGTTTACTGATTATTCTCTGGAACCTTTAAAAAGCCCTAGGAGCCTGAGAGGCTCAGTCGGTTGAGCATCCCACTCTTGATTTGGGCTGGGATCGTGATCTCAGGGTTGTGAGATTGGGCTCCGTGCTTAGCAAGCAGTCTGCTTGTCCCTCTCCCACCCCCTCTGAATAAATCTTTAAAAAGAATTAAAAATAAACATGAAAAGCACTAACTTGCTATCCAATATGTGTTCGGTATGCATCATTTTTTTGTCCTTACTGATTCCTGCATCCCTTCTAGAAACTGCTACATTTGTTTATTCAACACACTTACTAAATGCCTGAGCATTTCAGTGCTCAGTGAGGAGTTTCAAACAATGACTATGACAGACAGGACCACTGACCCCATGGAGCATCCTATGGGGCCCTCTTCTGACCCCTGGTTGCACATTAGAATCACCTGGGAACCTTCAAAACTACAGAACCCCAGGCCCCACTTCTGGATAGTTAACTCAGAATCTCAGGGGCATGTGGTCCCAGCTTTGGCACTTTAAAAGCAGCCATGGTAGAGGCACCTGGGTGGCTCACTTGGTTAAACGGCTGCCTTCCGCTCAGGTCGCTGGGTCCGAACCTCACCCACATCAGGCTCCTTGTGCAGCAGGGAGCCTGCTTCTCCCTCTCCCTCTGCCTGCCAATCCCCCTGCTTGTGGGTGCTCGCTCTCTCTGTCTCTCTCTGTGTCAAATAAATAAATAAAATTTTTTTAAAAAATAAAATAAAATAAAAGCAGCCGTGGTAATTCTAATATGCAGCCAGGGTCCAGAGACAGACAGACAGACAAAAGGAAAATTACCAGATGGTAGGATGTGTGCAACAGCACAGCGCATTACTGAGCCCCTCATTCCAGGTACGGTTTCCCAATGGAATGCTGTTTAAAGAGAGACATAAATTTTCAGCACTGGTTAGCCAGGGAACAGCATTCCAGGGAGAGGGAACAATAGAGGCAAAGGGCACAAGAGAGAGTTAGTCATGTTCACAGAATTAATTCTGATTGATAGGCAGACAACAGCGGGAAAGGGAGAGATAAGCGGGGGCCAGAAGGTGAAGAGCCCGTGGGCCAGGCTGAGGAGTCTGGCACCCGTGTGAGAGGCTCTGAGGCCCCATCCAGGTGTTTGACGCAGAGGAGTTGCACCATCAGATGTGCGCTCCAGCATGGAGGGGACTGGAGGGAGCCAGAGTACAAGTGGTAAGCCCAGTTAGGACACAACAGTGGGGACCTGGGCCTGGTTCTGGCAGGGGACCAAAAGATGAGAAGTGACACTGAGGAAGTGAAACCCTCCCAACTTGTGGTTGATTGGATGTGGGAGAGAGGAGGAACAAGAAACTGCCTGGAATGAGTGGCCAGAAAGAACCAGACCACACCCTCTGGCCTCTGCTCTGCAGCCACAGCAGTAAGGGGGGAGTGAACACCCACAGACCCAAATTTCAAATGTGCTTTGATGGCTCTCCATGCAGCAATAACAATGGGAGAAGTGGGGGAGTCTCTCTCTGATTTCCTCCCTGCTTAGCAATGTCAACTTCTAGACCTTCCAGCCTCCCCCTGAAGTCCCCTGAGGTCCCCTGGCCTCAGACACCCAGCCTGCCTTGCACTCTGTCAGAGTCTTAAGGCCTCATGTGGTTTCCCTGTGGCCTGAAACTGTGGAAAATCCAGACAGAGCTGTCTCCTCTCGTCCCCGCTACCTCAGCTATGTCCCCTTAGTGATGTCCCCTCAGGCAAATCACATGACCTCTCTAAACTATAGCTTCTTCATCCACAAAATGGGACTAATACTACTTACCTTGCAGAAACCTTGTAAAATTTAAGACTAATGTGATGTTTAAGGAGCCAAGCAAGAAATATAAAACTGAAAATAGATCATATTCATAATACAGAAAAACTCCTAATTTTTAAAAAAGAGAGAAAGAAAAAGGACATCTTCTAGTTAGAAAACCTGCAGAGATCATTGAAAGACAAAAGAAACAAAGAGAAGGTGGAAAGGAGAAAAAGAAGGAGGAAGGAGGGTGAGGGGCATGAAGGAAAAATATAATAATCCATAGACATAAAGATCCTCACTAGTTAATCCAATTAAAGCAAATTAGTTCTGGAGAAGGATGGTGGAAATGGCTGTCCAAAAATGATAGTGTACTTCATGCCACAGAGCTATACGCTTAAAAATGATTGCAACGGTAAATGTTATGTATATTTTACCATAATTTTAAAAAATAGAATAAATGTTCTTTTAATAAAGCAAAATAAAATGAGGTGCATTTTTACCTCTCAAATTGGGAAAAATGAAAGTTTGGCAATATCCAGCAGGAATTAAAGGCTTTTTGTAAGATGATTTGGCATCATTTAAAATGTACATGCCCTATGACCTAGAAATTCCACTGCAAAGATCTGTCCTGAGGAAATATTGGCGCATACGTGCAAACACACACACACACACCACAGTTTGGGTATCACCAAGCTTGGTTCACTGAAGTATTATCACAGTGAAAAATCTCAAACAATCCTTGTAATGAAAAGATATGTAGGCAGTTCAGTTGAAGGAATGAGGTACATCTTTATGTTCGAGAATGGAAGGACACACCAAACTGATGACTTCTTCTCTGGGAAGAGAGAGGGATCCATGGGGGTTGGGGGAAGGAAGCTAAGAGGGTTAGTTTTTAACGCTCTATGTCCCTGTATTGCTGATTTTTTTTAAGTAAAAAATCACAACTTTTATCATTTCTTTAATTTTATGATTTTTTTTTAAATGAATGCTTCTTGAGGACATACTCCATGAGGAGTCCATCTGCGCGTGTCCCCTGCTCTTCAAAACCCAATAATGTTTTCCTTCTTCCCACCAGCTACCACACCAGCTCTTCACAACATGGCCAAATGCCATTTTTATGAACAGGAATAATGCTGCAGAGGATACCACAGCAAAGAATATCAGTGCTGGAAAAAAAACATCAGGATTATCATTCTTGTTATTCCAACTCATTTGTCAGGAGTGGTGGCCCAGAGTGCTGCTGGCCTGGCCAGTCCTTTCTAAGAGACATGATGTGCCGCCAGCAGCCCCAGCCAGCGTCCCTCTGCTGTCTGTCTACTGTGACCCCCGCCCCTGGTCTGGCCCCTGAGACCCCACCAGCCTTTGGAATGCCGCCCTGGCATCTGGCAACTGATACTTTTAGGACCGAGAGGGGAGGCATCTCCATCCCTCCTCTTTCATTCCTTGCCAGAGGTCTGTTGTTTTTCAGGATAGTAAGTTCTTTTTGCCACGTGAATGGCAATCCATATGGGGCCTGGCCTCACAGACAAATGTCAGCAGCCTGAACAAGGGAGAACCTCCATCCAGAACCCCTCCAGCCAGCAGGCCACCAGCCATCCTGGCCAGAGGGTCAGAGATCTGCTTTCCTTCTTCCTAAGGTCCCTGGGGCACCTCCTTGTGGCCCCGGAATTGCAACCCAGAGGAGGCTTTTCTCCAAGTCTGCCTGCACGCACTTACCTGAAGGAGATCTGGGTCTACAGAGAAAAATATATTTTATAGTCTCCCAGAAGCGAGGCATCACTAAAATTATTTTTTCCAGCTGGTGCTTGTGTACATAGATGCACAACTTTTAAAAAAATACATTTTGGCTAAAATCAACAACACAAAAACAACAGGTGTTGGCAAGGATGCGGGGAAAGGGGAACCCTCACACGATGTTGGTGGGAATGCAAGCCGGGGCAGGCACTGTAGAAAACAGTATGGAGGTTCTTCAAAAAGCTAAAAAGAGAACTACCCTACTATCCTGCAATTGCTCTACTAGGTACGTAACCAAAGGATCCAAAAATACTAATTCAAAGGGAAACATGCACCCTGATATTTATAGCAACCTTATCAACAACACCCAGATTATGGAAACAGCACAAATGTCCATCAACTGATGAATGGATAAAGAAGGTGTGCTATACACACACACATACACACACACACTAGAATAGTCCTCAGCCATAAAAAAGAGGGAAATCTTGCCATTTGCAACACAGATGGAGCTAGAGAGTATAACACAAAGCAAAATAAATCAGTCAGAGAGAGACCATACCATATGATTTCACTCATATGTGGAGTTTAAGAAACAAAACAAAGGAGCAAAGGAGGAAGAAAGAGAGAGAGGGGCAAACCAAGAAACAGACTCTTAACTACAGAGAACAAACTGATGGTTACCAGAGGGGAAGTGGAGGTGGGGAGGGGAGAGACAGATGATGGGGATGAAGGAGGGCACTTGTGATGAGCACCAGGGGATGGATGAAAATTCTGAGTCACTCTATTGTATACCTGAAACTAGTATTACACTGTATGTTAACGGAATTTAAATAAAAACTTTAAAAAAAATACATTGTGAGCATCATACTTCATATTTCTCCATAAAAGAACTGTCCTGGGTATGTCAGACACACATGCGCCCATCTTGCTGTGGGCTAGGTTGCCCGAAGCCCTTGCTAGGGAAGCAGAGCTCAGCTTGGGGATGTGAGGTCCTTGCTGAGATTCTCCGTGCACCAGGGGTTGGACTCCAACTCACACACTCTACCCCCTCTTCCTCCCATCACCAGCTAACATGTGCTTTCAGAAGGAGATTTGTTTATTTATATTTTCCATTAAGCAGGTTTTTTTATGGAGCATTGGGTGTGGTGCATAAACAATGAATCTTCGAATACTGAAAAAAATTAAATTTTTTTAGAAAGGAGTTTTTTTTAAACATACACAAAAGAAGGGAGAAGAAGACAGTGAACCTGCATGTAGGTATCAGCGAGCTTTTGAAAGACATAGTAACCCAGACGGGGAGTGCCCCATCTCACTCCCTTCCTTCCCTTCCATATGTATTAATCCTAGGACACTCCTTAATAAATATCCTGCACATGAAACCAGCTCAGAGTCCGCTTCCCTGGAAACTCAAACTGAAACGCCCCCTAAGGAAGTCCCAGTAATGGGGCATCTGGGTGGCTCAGTCAGTAGAGGATGGACTCTTGATTTCAGCTCAGGTCATGGTCTCAGGATCGTGGGACCAAACCTTCTGTCGGGCTCCACACTCAGCACGGAGGCTGCTTGGGATTCTCTCTCCCTCTTCCCCTCCTCCCACTTGCGGGCCCGCTGTCTCTCCCTTTCTCTCTAAAATAAATAATAAATAGATAGACAGATAGATAAATAAATTGTAAAAATCCTAAAAAAAAAAAAAAAGTCCCAGTGACTTGCAATCTAAAGAGCACAGTTATCACCATCACCCCGGGGTCACCACAGGGGCTGTAATGATTTCTATGCCCCATTCACTAAAAACATAGATATTGGGAGAGAAGAAAGACAAAGCAAACAGGAGAGACTCTTATATTGTGCATGTCCAGGGACCACAGGACCCATATGGGGGGACAGGGAATGCAGCTTTGTTTATTTCTCTGGGGGTACTTGGGAGCCCACTCCAGCACATTAAAGGTAACTCAGTATCCTCCTGCTCCAAGTCTCCTAGGGCTTTATTCAGCCCCTCTGGGAGAAAGTCTTTGGGATTCATTCTCTCTCCCTCTTCACCAAGGAGGTCCCAGATCCAGAAGCTTAACTTGCCCACATCCATGAAACACCTGCTGCTGGTATAACTCAGGGTCTGGTTTTTTGGCTGACCTTCCTGACTTTGCAGAATAACTGAGATCTAACTTCCACTTTCCTCAACTCCCTGGCACCCTCTTCATAGGGCCAACTTACTCCTACAGTGATGACACCCTCACCCCTGCAAACGTATCAGCCAACCTCTCAGGAAACTTCTTTATTTCTCCTGGGGTTCAAGGGAGATTCCTAGACCCCTTAAATTCTGTGAGCAGTGGGGTGCCTGGGTGGCTCAGTGGGTTAAGCCTCTGCCTTTGGCTCAGGTCATGATCTCAGGGTCGTGGGATCGAGCCCCGCATCAGTCTCTCTGCTCGGTGGGGAGGCCTCCCCCTCTCTCTGTGCCTGCCTCTCTGCCTACTTGTGATTTCTGTCAAATAAGTAAATAAAATCTTAAAAATTTTTTTTTTAAGATTTTATTTATTTATTTATTTATTTGACAGAGAGAGAGAGAGAGAAAGAGCAATTAGGGGGAGTGACAGGCATAGGGAAGGGAGAAGCAGGCTCCCTGCTGAGCAGAGAGCCTGACATGGGGCTGGATCCCAGGACCCTGGGATCATGACCCAAGCTGAAGGCAGACACTTAAATGACTAAGCCACCCAGGTGCCCCTATTTTTAAAAGATTTTATTTATTTGAAAGAGAGAGAGATCACAAGCAGGGGGAGAGGCAGAGGGAGAGGCAGACTCCCTGCTGAGCAGAGAGGCAGACATGAGGCTCGATTCCAGGACCCTGGGATTATGACCTGAGCTGAAGGCAGAGGCTTTAACCCACTGAGCCACCCAGGTGCCCCAAATATTGATTTTATTTACTTACTTACTTACTTACTTACTTAAGAGACAGAGGGAGAGAGAGTACATGTGTCTTCACACTTGTGAGTGGAGTGAGGGGCAGAAAGAGAAGGAGAGAACCTCGAGCAGATTCCCACTGAGTGAGAGGCTGAAGTGAGGCTTGATCTCACAACCCTGAGATCATGACCTGAACAGAAATCAAGAGTCAGAGGCTTAACCGATTGAGCTACCCAGGTGCCACTGTGATGGCTTTTTTGACATGTCATCTCTGCTAGGCTACAGCGCCCGGCTATTTATTATACCACACAAAAATACAGTATATACTATACATTATATATACATATGTCAGTATGGTAAATGTTATGAAAAAATAATTAAACTTGGTGAGGCTCTGGATACACAGGGAGGGACATTTAGCTCAGAGCCTAGCACACAGTGTTAGTTATTTCTATTAATGTTACTATTTCACCCAAGCCAGCTGGAAACCCCTCTCTGTCACCCACTCCATCACACCCACCAACTGCTTCTTTTCTTTTTTTTTTTTTAAGATTTTATTTATTTGTCAGAGAGAGAGGGAGAGAGAGCGAGCACAGGCGGACAGAATGGCAGGCAGAGTCAGAGGGAGAAGCAGGCTCCCCGCCAAGCAAGGAGCCCGATGTGGGACTCAATCCCAGGACGCTGGGATCATGACCTGAGCCGAAGGCAGCTGCTTAACCAACTGAGCCACCCAGGCGTCCCCCAACTACTTCTTTTCTATGGTGATTAACTTTCAAATTTTTCAGCTTTTTATCCCCACTGCCACTCTGTGAGCCTGGCCCTCATTATCCCTTGCACAGATCACAGTGACAATCTCCTAACTAACCTGCCAGCCTCCATGTGGTTAAGAGCAAACACGCGCGTAGCCTTCACCATGCGCCAGGTGCTGTTCTAAGCACTCTGCAATCCTGGGATGTGTATCCTATTGCTGTCGCTCCCGTTTTACAGATGAGGACAGTGAGGCACAGAGGGGCCAAGGCAGGACACCCTCTACCATCCCTCTTCAGCTTCCTCCTTGTTCCTCCCTGCCTTGCTGCTGCTGAGATTTTCACCACCCTAGCCTCTGATCCCATCCTTGCCACTTAGGACCAATAGACCTTCAGCGCATTCCTTTAGTCCGTTTCAGTTGGCTCAGGCGGCCAGAATAAAGCACCACTGACTGGGTGGCTTAAACCACAGCCATTTCTTTCTCACAACTGCAGAGGTTGGAAAATCCAAGATCAAGAGGCCAGCAGGCTCAGCTTTCGGTGAGGGCCCTCTTTCTGGCCTGTGGCCCAGACTGTAGCAACTCTTCACTCTGTGCCCACAAGACCTTTCCTCAGGGAACTTGTGGAAAGAAAGTGAGCCGCCCTCCTGTCTCTTCCTCTTTTAATAGAAGCACTAATCCCATCATGAGAGTTTCCTCTCTCGACCTCATCCAAGCTTAATTCCCTCCCAAAGGCCCCAAGTCCTGACACCATCACACCAGCAGTTGGGGCTCCCACAGGTGTATTTTTCAGGGACACATTCAGTCCATAACTAGTTCCCTGGGCCTCTGTTTCCTCATCAGTAAAATGAAGGTAACAATACTTGTTCCTAACCATAAGGATTCAACTGCCCAGTGGTAGACGTCGACATTACTATTGTTGATGTAACGTAAAGTAAAACCTACAGCATTGAGCCTGCCACATAGTGGAGATCCATGAATGTCCACCACTACTCTTAGTGGCGTTACACCTCACTAAACACTCAGCTCCGACGCCCACAGCCATGTGGATCGGCCTATGCCACCACCAAATGTGGTGTAGACTCACCCTGTTACACCCATCATACATCATGGCATCCACTTATTTATGTGTCCATTTCCCATTACCCACCATGAGCAGCTCAAGGTCAGAGGGCAAGATGCCTGCAATCCCCTGCACCTGGCCTAGTGCTCAGCACCTGACCGGCACCCAGGAGATGCTTGTTGAATAAATGCATGAGCCCATGAAAGAATGAACGGTCTCAAATGAAACGTGGACTCCCAGCTGAGAGCTCCCTGATTTATCCAGCTGGTCACCATATGTATCAGTACCTGCCTTGGGGACAAGAAGTCATGTGTTTACATCAGTTCACAGAGGCTAGAAGTCAGAGTGCCTCATCTGGGCTAAGCACAGCTCCTGTGCTGACATGTGAGTTCAGTGTTGATGAGTATTATGGGCTGAATTGTGTTCCCTCAAATATCATATGTCCTAACCCCCCCATACCTCAGAATACAATTGTATTTGGACATAAGTCCTTTAAAGAGATGCTTATGCTAAATGAGGCTGTTAGGGTGGAGGCCTAATGCAGTAAGAAGAGGAAATAGGGGCACAGACAGCCATCAGGAATGCGCATGCCCAGAAGGTCAGCCATGTGAGGACACAGCAAGGAGGTGGCCAATGACAAGCCAAAGAGAGACAAAAAACCAAACCTGCCTATATCTTGATTTTGGACTTTCAGCCTCCAGAACTGTGAGGCAACAGAAAAATTTTTTGTTGTTTTTGTTGTCAGTCTGTGGTATGTGGCATTTTGTTAGAGCAGCCTACTGTGGGAAATCCCAGCCCTGCCCCCCTCCCACTTCCGGCTGTGGAAACTTCCCCTGGCTTCCTGGCAAACAATTCCCAGGCAATTCCAGATATCATCTGATCTTAATTTCAGAACTCTGGCATTTTCTTCCATCCATTATCACCGTGTCCTTCAAAATCACCCTGTCCGTTAACATTTCCAGAAACCTCTTCCAAAGCATAAATATTCAGCCCAGGGGCTCCTGGGTGGCTCAGTGGGTTAAAGCCTCTGCCTTTGGCTCAGGTCGTGATTGTGGGGTCCTAGGATCGAGCCCTGCATCAGGCTCTCCGCTCAGCAGGGAGCCTGCTTCCCCCTCTCTCTCTGCCTCTCTCTCTGCCTGCCTCTCTGCCTACTTGTGATTTCTGTCAAATAAATAAAATCTTTAAAAATAATAATAATAAATAAATATTCAGCCCAGGAGCATTTACTGGGGAGAATGGAATGATAACAATAGAACAATACTGAGACTAGCCTGGAAAGTACTACAGACAAGTAATTAGCAGGCCGGAGGGAAATTGTAAAAAGAAACCAAAGTAGTTGAACCACTCCCCTTCACCTAATACATCTCACCTACAAAATGCTTTCAGATACTTGATCTCACAGATCCTCGTGACAGCTCAGTTATGATCTCCATTTCTTCGACCAGGAAATCAAGGTTCAGAGAAGCAACCTGAAGGTCCACGGACCCAGGGCTGGTAGGTAATGGTGCCAGTGTTTGGACCCAGGTCTCCTGACCCCCATATGTGCTGTCTGAGGTGCTTCATAAATATGCCAGTACTTTCATCACTACAGAGGGGGCCTGCCTGAAAGCACCCTACCACAATCCTGTCTGGAGGTGCAGTGATAGTAAGTAAAACCTTTCTTCCTGCTTGCCTGCTATAAATTATCACTACTTCCCCAGTGAGCTTGTAATTGTCTTTTTATCAGGCTTGATTGGGGGAAGCTTAGCAATCTGGCTCCAAGCCAAAGAGCAACACATTGCATAAAGGAGACAGAATTCTGAAATGAGCAAATTAACCGAAAAGAAAATGGCAGTTTTGCATATTCTTTGAGGAGGAGGATAAAAAAATGTAGTATGCAGAAGGGGCCCAGTTTCCGGAAATTATGCAAATTAAAAGAAGTCAGAAATATGTGAAACTTGGACAAAGACTACAACAAAACAGAATTTATCCTACACAGACACTTGCACAGATTTTGTTTGCTTTCATTCATTGGCAGCATGGCTTGTAGGTGTCCCTTCCACAGACCCAGGCAAGAGGGGCTGGCACATTAGACCAGCCTGAGCACACACACGAGCGCCATGCGGATCAGGACACCGGCATCCTTCCTCTGTACCCTGGAAGCAAAGGCTGACTGCACCTCAGTGCCAGACAGAGAGGTGTGGAGCACCAAAGATGAAATACTCCCCTGAGATTAGGGATGATTAGAGTGACAGAAGCACTTACCTAAGCACTTGGGTCCCTCAAACCTCTTCTCTCACAGATATATCAGAAACCACAATTCCCAGTATTACCAAACACCCATTTCTTGCTCCTTTTTCTGTTCCAGTCTATTGCACCAAAAATCAGCACAGAAATTCTTTTTTTTTTTTTTTAGATTTTATTTATTTATTTGACAGACAGAGATCACAAGGAGGCAGAGAGGCAGGCAGAGAGAGAGGGGGAAGCAGGCTCTCCACTGAGCAGAGAGCCCGATGCGGGGCTCGATCCCAGGACCCCGAAATCATGACCCGAGCCAAAGGCAGAGGCCCAACCCACCGAGCCACCCAGGCGCCCCAGCACAGAAATTCTTATAGCTCCAGGAACTACTCACAAATTAGCACAGTATTCCCAGCAAGTGCATATATGGCAGCTGAGCAATATTTTGCAATAGTAAGTAGCTCATATTATTCTTCTATTTCTACATATGTAGGTCTGGACATAACACATATGAAGCAATATACAGATTATATTGGCCACAAGAGAAACACTGAATGCTAGAATTGCTGACAGCCTAAATTTTGTAAAAATTATTCATTGCATTTAACAACATACACAAAAATTTTAACCAAATATTTTATTTTTAAATGAGGCTGGCTTACAATTTTGAAACTCATTAATAATTATTTGTATTTTGCTGTAGAATGCTAGATAATATTAATATTTTAGGGGAAAATATCTTGTTTAAAATACATGTAAAATTTAACATTTTTTAAAGATTTTTATTTATTTATTTGTCAGAGAGGGAGAGAGTCAGCACAAGCACATAAGTAGGCAGAGGCAGAGAGAGAAGCAGGCCCCCCGTCAAGCAAGGAGCCCTATGCAGGACTGGATCCCAGGACCCTGGGATCATGACCTGAGCCGAAGGCAGTAGCTTAACCAACTGAGCCCCCCAGGCATCCCTAAAATTTAACATTTTTAAATTTAACTCATACCTTTTATGAAAACATAGTCTATCTTCATTATTCATGGATTCCCTACTCAAGAATTCACTTAGTTCCTAAAATTTATTTGTAACCCCCAAATCAATATCCACAGCGATTTTGTGGTCATTTGAGGACAGGCACAGAGTGCCCAAAAATCTAGGTCCCCCAGTGCACATATTTCCAGCTGAGGCCGAACAAGGCAACGCTCTGCCTTCTTATTTTAGTTCTCATAACATAAACAACTATTCTTTTTGCAGTATGGTTAGTATTCTACTCTTCTCATTTTTGTTAGTGGTTTCACTGTTTAAAATGGACCCATGCATAGTGCCAAAGGGCTGTCTAGTATTCTCAAGCAGAAGGAGACTGTGATGACCTCATGGAGAAAATACACTATCAGATAATCTTTGTTTGGGTATTTTATAGTGCTGTTAGTCATGAGTTTAATGTTAATGAACAACAATATATACTAAAGAAGGTCTTTCAATAGAAACACATAAAACAAGGTTATGTATTGATCAGCTGATAAAAATGTTATGACCAAAAGCTCACAGGAACCTAACTGTATCTGTTCTAGGAGCAATGATTTAGTATTCACTAATTCAGCAACCACGGTGACTTGAAAGAACTAACTACCCTAAATAATGAGAATCGACTGAATATATACTCATGTTTTGTACACTTTGAATACAATTACATCTTATTTTTTAATTGTTTAGATCATACTATCTATAGAATGCAAGTTATGTGAAAATCTTGATAACACAATTCATAATTATGCTTAAGTGAAAGTAAGAAAAAAATTGCGGGGGTACCTGGGTGGCTCAGTTGTTTGAGCATCCCACACTTGGTTTCAGTTCAGGTCATGATCTCAGGGTCCTGGGATCGAGCCCTGAGTCAGGCTCCAGGCTCAATGGAGAATCTGCTGGTGGATTCTCTCTCTTCCTCTCCCTTTGTTCCTGTTCTGCTCGCACACACAAACTCAGTCTTTCTCAAATAAATAAATAAATCTTTAAAAAAAAAAAAAGTTGTACTGCACCAACCAGCCTTATATTTATAGCTGCTGTGAAGAAGGAAATGAAAGCCAAGGACTGGCCATGTTTAGATGTGCATCACGGTGGAGACACAAAATTCAGAGAGACCACAAGTAACCATAAGAAAATTCAGAGAAACCAAGGGAAAGCATCAAACAAGAGTTGAAATCATTCTTCTCTCAATCTCTTTCAGACCCCAGAGGACATTTGGGTGACACGTAAAATTCCAGAAACATCTGTCTTTTGAAGGCAAAAGGAGAGTTTAGAAGTTAAAGGCATGATTTCAGAATAAAGGATACTAAGCCACTGATTGAAAGGTTCCCACTATAGCAGGGTTTGACTATAGCAGTGTTTGAACTGCTGCTCATAACCAGTTAGCGGATGATAAAATCAAGTTGGCAGGTCATGATCATATTTTTAATGAAGTAATAACATGAAAAGTAATAGTTCAACACCAGGGGCCATTAGAGAAATGCAAATTAAAATCTCCATGAGGGCCGCCTGGCTGGCTCACTCAGAACAGCATGTGACTCTTGATCTGGGGGTCCTGAGTTTGAGCCCCACCTTGGGTATGGAGATTACTTAAATTAAAAAAGTTAAAAAATATATTTTAAATAGTAACAATACCAAATATTGTCAAGAATGCTAAGAAACTGAATTTCTTACACATTGCTAGTGGGAATGTAAAATGGTACAGCCACTCTGAAAATTGTTTGGCAATTTCCTACAAAATGAAAATACACTTAACCATATGACCCAGCAACCACTGCCCTGGACATGATCCCAGAGAAATGAAACCTTATGTCCAAGCATACCAGAAAAAAGGTACATAAATGTCCATAGCAGTGTTATTTTTAATAGCTGAAAACTGCAAACAATCAAAATGACCTTCAACAGGTACCTTCATGTCATGGAATACCACTCAGAAGCAAAAAGGACCAAACTACTGATACCACAACTAGAATGGATCTCAAGGGCCTTCTGCAGAGGGAGAAAAGCCAATCTCAAAGGACAAAATTTTAGAGACGGAAAACAGATTGTTGTTGCCAGTGGTTATGAGTTGGGATCCAGGAGGGGTGTAGGTGACCTTATAAAGGGGTAGCACGAAGGATTCCTCTGTGGTGATGGAATAGGTCTGTATTTGTATTGTGGTGGTTGTACAACTCTGAACAAGTGATAAAATTGCACTGAAATGCACACACTTGCACATAATACATGGGTGAAATCTGGAAGTCTGCAGATTGAACCAATGTCCGTTGCCTGGTTTTGATACTGCTCTAGAATTACATAAGACGTTACCATTGAGGGCACAGGGGACCTCAGTGTACCATTTTTGCAACTTTCTTTGAGTCTATAATCATTTCAAAATGAAAAGATTTTAAAAATGAAAATGAATAGAATAGAGCAGCTTAGAGTACAACAATCATAGTGAAAGTGAATATTGTTCTAGGGAAATTTGTTTCATTTGTGCGTGCTCATGTGAGTCACAGCGTGAAATGTACTTGATGCACTTCACGGGGAGGGAGGCAACCATCAAGGTCAAAAACAGTTTGAAAACCATTGCTTTACAGCAAGCTTGAAAGACAAAGAGCTAGAGGAGCCAGGTAGACCACGTGAACTCAAAGTGTCCTGGTTCATTCAGATCATCATGGTTCATCTTCCCCCACATACCCAGTTCGTCCTAGAGCGGGCTTCATAATAATATAAGTATTCTTAAATTCCACAGATAAACAGGCTCTCTCTTAATTGTTTCAAATACATGGAACTCTTCATCTATCGGTTCTCCCCACTTTTGATAGTGAATTAATTTATCTATTGCTGAGTAACAGACTACTCCAAATCTCAGCAAGATAAAACAGCAAACATTTAGTATCTCACAGTTTCCGGGAATGGCTGGGCTGGGCGGTTCTGGCTCAGGGCCTCCCAGGGAGTTACAGTCAAACTGTCACCCAGAGCTGCAGCCTTCTGAAGACTCAATTGTGGCCAGTGGACCCACTTCCCGACTCACTCGTTGAGAGCCTCCACTCCTCACTGGCCGTTGGCCACAGACTTGAGCTCTTCATGGTCCTCTCAATAGACTGCTCACGACATGGCAGCCGGCTTCTCCCAGAATGAGAGATACAAGATAAAGATAAAGCCAGGCACCTAAGTGGAAATTATTGTCTTTGATAACTTAACTTCAGAAATGGCATACGATCACCTCTGCCATATGACATTGGTCACACAGACCCCATCTTGGTACAACAGAGGAGCAGAATTCACAAGGGTGGGAACAAGAAGTGGATCATTGGGGACCATCTTAAAAGTTGCCTTCCACAGAGAGAGGCCAGGACACAAGAAATATTTCTCTACTATAAGGAAAACACCAGTCCAGATAGAAGAAATGACAACTGCCCCCTGGCCTCCATGCTGGGAAGACATTAGGGAGTGGTAGAGAATCCAATAAAGTGAAGAGGAAATGGCCCATTTCAAGGGTGCAGCTGCTAATCACAATGCTGCCATGAGAAGATAGAGATCTTCATGTGGAAATTGTTCCATGTTAAAATATAATGAAAAATGTAAACCCGGATTCAAATTTCAACACCACCAGTTACCTGCGGCGTGACCTTGACCAAGTCTCAGAGCCTATGCTGTAAAGCAGAAATGATCGAAATAATGCCATTTCACACTGCTTTCGTGAGGATTATGTGAGATAAACCCACAGAAGTCCTCTGCACAGCGCCTGGAGCACAACAGCCGCTCCATAATATTGGTCGCCATGATTAGTGCTATTCTAGCAACAGAGATGAAAACCAGAGCAAGAATAGTTCCACTCACACTGTGGCTAAGCCACTTGGACAAGCTGAGCAGCTGCCAAGGCTTAAATAAGGGGTTTTCCTCCACACATTTATAGAGCAGAACAATCATCAATGCGACTGAGCCTCAAAGAACTGCTTTCCCTTCTTCACAATTTTACTTCGGACAAGTCATAAAATTCCATGACCTACAAAGAGAACTAGGGTTTTGATGGCGTGGAGAATACAGAGTTCACAGCCTGATTTCCTTGTTCCCCATATTTCCTTTGTCTGAGAGTCACACAGCTATCCTCAGGCTGGCAAAACTGGTCCCCAAAAGGAGGCTTTTTCACAACTCAAGTAACAGCAAGAGAAGGACCAGAAAGGTCATCCGGGGAGAAATAGATTTGCTCACCTGTGAGCCTACTCCCATCCAAGGTATGAACCATCTCTGTAATAGTCCACATACCTGGTTATCTACTTCTCATTGAATGCCTCCAACGACAGAGAACTCATCACCTCTCCCAGAATAGCTTATTTCATTTTGATTAAGAATTTTATTTACTGGGGTGTCTTGGTGGCATGGTTGGTCAAGCATCTGACTCTCAGTTTTGGCTCAGGTTGTGACCTCAGCGTTGTAAGATTGAGCCCCATGTCAGACTTATGCTCAGCAAGCAATCTGCTTGGGATTTCTCTCTCCCTCTTGCTCTGCCCCTCCCCACCCTCTCTTTCTCCCAAATAAATAAATAAATCTTTAAAACAAAGTTATGCATTGTTCAAAGAATATTGATTAACCACTTATGGTGGTGCTGGGATATCATGGTAAACCAGACAGATGAGGTCTTCCATTTCCTAGTGCAGGGTGAGAGACAATAAACAAAGAAAGGAATATAAAACACATTTGGTGGGACGCCTGGGTGGCTCAGTTGGTTGGACGACTGCCTTCAGCTCAGGTCATGATCCCGGAGTCCCGGGATCGAGTCCCGCATCGGGCTCCCAGCTCCATGGGGAGTCTGCTTCTCCCTCTGACCTTCTCCTCGCTCATGCTCTCTCTCACTGTCTCTCTCTCAAATAAATAAATAAAATCTTTAAAAAAAAAAACACACATTTGGTGGAGACAGATTCTATGAAGAAAGATGAAATAAGGTAAAATTTGAGAGAAAGACAGGGTGTTACTCTCTATGGATGGTCAAGGAAGGTTCCCTGAGGAGAGGACACTTACGCAACTTTCTAAATGAAATTAAGAGGGTGCACAACGTCAGCATCTAGACTAAGATGCATGTCACATGGGCACTTCGGCAAGGGCGAAAACCATGAAGCAAAGTGAATGTCTTCCTTACAGTTGAGGGAAACTTGGACTGAACTCTTTCCTCTTATTCACACAGCCACCAAATTCACCTCCTCTTGAGATGTAATCATGTTCATCACATCTGTGGGTACCTGTAGGGTTTGTGGTCAGACCAAGCAGACCCACATCTGCCCCCATCAGGTCCAATTTCACCATATTTTGTCCAGCTTCTCCACTGGATCCAGCTTGCCTTAGTGTTTACAGAGTTATACCCTTTCTAATATAATTAGCATTCTATCTCCATCCCCATTCAAGTCCCCAATTTAAAAGAAAAAATACCACATGGAACAGGCCTGAGGAATGTTGCCTCACGGCAAATCTCCAAAGGTGTCCTCCCCTCCACCAACCTCCTCCCCCACCTCCCCGCCCTGCAGTTGACGGTCAAGGAGAGTCCATTAGCTTCCTCTTATTAGCTCGACATTTTCTAAAGCATCCTTCTCAACAAAGAAAATGGAAATGTAATTGGGGTTGAGTGGTTCAGCTCTCTCAATACCATCTGTTAACAGTATACAATCTGCTCCAAGCAGCAGGCTGAAGTGTTGTCAGACATAAATGACACCCAAGTCATAAGTAAATGCAAGGCATGAGCATGAGCTTGTTGATTGACTTAGAGTAATTCATTTACCACACTAGCCCTGTAACTCAGGAGTCTCCTCATCTTTATATCTGCCACAGCCAGAGGACACTGCCAGATACTTCATGGATATTTGATAAATGTTTATTGAAAAGAAGTATATGTGTATTGCAGAAGATACTTAGGAAAAAACCCCAAATGGGACCTGAGACTCTGACATCATTAAGTTATGACTTTTCCATCTCATGGAGCTGCTGCATAACAAAACATTCTCAAACCTAGTGATTTAAAACAACTACAGGTTTCTTCTGCTTGTGAACCTGTAACTTGGCCAGGGACAACTTGTATTTGCTCCTCCCAGCATTAGCTGGTGCAGTTCAAGGCTCATCTGTTTGCCTGTTTACTGGCTGATGCTGGCTGTGGGTTCAGACCTCAGCTGAGACTGTTGCTAGAATGCCTACAAGTAGCCTTTCCTTGTTGGTGCTTGGTTTTTCAGAGTGCAAAGGTGTCCTGAGAGAAAGTCAGGTGGAGCCCTGTGGCCTTTTTTATGTCATAACCTCATAAATTGGAAAGCATAACCTTCTGCCATATTTCATTCACTAGAAGAAAGTCAGAGAGGACAATCTATACTCAAGAAGGGCACTTGGGTGGCTCAGTTGGTTAAGCTTCTGCCTTTGCCTCAGGTCATGATCTCAGGGCAGTGAGGCTCCCTCCTCAGCGGGGAGTCTGCTTCTCCCTCTTCCTCTGTCCCTCCCCCAGTGCTTGTGCTTTCTCTCTCTCTCAAATATATAAATAAATAAAATCTTTGGGGCACCTGGGTGGCTCAATTGTTAAGCGTCTGCCTTCAGCCCAGGTCATGATCCCGGGGTCCTGGAATTGAGCCCCGCATCAGACTCCCTGCACAGTGGGGAGTTTGCTTCTCCCTCTCCCACTCCCCCTGCTTGTGTTCCCTCTCTCGCAGTCTCTCTTTCAAATAAATAAATAAAATATTTAAAATAAATAAATAAAATCTTTAAAAAGAAAAGAAATGGTGGGAGAACTGTCAAAGGATATGCAGATGTTTTAAAAACACTACCCATGGGATTGGATGAGACTAATAGATTTGACAAGTGTTCTTAAGTAACAAATGCCAAAGAGGCAACCCACTTTCTTAGAGATGGGCAGCAAAACTGAATAAGGAACACCTGCAAGTCTCCTTAAGCTCCTTTGTTTAGGAATCCTGTATGCTTAATGCGTTTGAAATGTGTATTATAGCTGTATTCTAGAAGAAATGGATTCCTTTGTTTCCAAAATAAAAGTTGGAATTGGAGTTCATCATGGGTCCCAACTGGGACAAATGCTCAGGCCAAAGGTGGAGCCCTGTAAGGTAATACCTAAATAATGCTTGGCATTGCACCTGAAAAGGAATCAAGTGGCAGTGAGACCTTCCTAAGAGCAGATGTCTCAGGATGTCTAGGTACTTTCTTTCTTTCTTTTTTTTTTTTTTAATATTTAATTTATTTATTTGACAGACAGAGATCACAAGTAGGCAGAGAGGCAGGCAGAGAGAGAGAAGGAAGCAGGCTCTCTGCAGAGCAGAAAGCCCGATGTGGGGCTTGATCCCAGGACCCTGAGATCATGACCTAAGCTGAAGGCAGAGGCTTTAACCCACTGAGCCACCCAGGTGCCCCTGTCTAAGTACTTTCAAGCTCAAGTTTGGCAGATCCTTCAATAGTATATCTCAGAGAATGCTCCAAGTCCATCCAGGCCTGCTTTCTTTTTCTCCTGGGTGCACAGTTTGACTACACTCCCAACCTCCCTCACAGTTAGCTAAAACCATGTGACTAAGTCTTGGCCAAAGAGATGAGAGCAGAAATAATGGAGACTACTTCTAAGACTGGTCCATAAAAACTCTAATGCAATCCTATATTTTTTTTCCTCTTTTCCTATCCACTGGCTGGATGGAGTAAACTTCCAGGACCTAGAGGAGGACAGAGTAACAAGAGAAAAGCCAGGGTACCTGAGTAACTACATGGAGATAAGCTGCCCAACCAGAAACATCAGCATACAGAATTGCTGCATGAATGGGAAATACATTCTTGTTGCTTTAAGCCACTTTGGGGGCTGTTTGCTACAGCTGGTTGCCTACCCTGTCTCTGAAGTTGGATTTTTATTCACGAAATATAATTCCCTTCCCTCCCCAACCATAGATGGAATATACTTCTCCACTCCATTAACAGTGGGTTTGGCCAATGGGAAGTTCATAGACATGAGCTGGCATAATATGCTTTTATACACACTTCATCACTTCTACACCCTTCTGTGCTACACCTTCTTGCTGTTCTGAAATCACCTTGGGAAGAACAAGCACCAGCTAGATCCTGCTGCAGAGGCTGAGATCCAACCGGCAGCTTGGAACCAAGCCCAGCCTAGCCCAACCCAGCAGCAGCTGACTGACCAGTAGATGAATGAGCAAAAAGAAATGATTATTATTTTAAGCCATTGAGTTTTGGGGTAGTTTGTTACACAGCATATTGTGGAGATAGCTGACTGATACACTGAAGGAGTGTGAGTGTGGCAGTCTTGTGGGGCTGCCTTGGTGGTGCCTCTTCTATTACCCCACTTAAGCTTTATGCTAAAGCTATTTTAAAGATGAAGAAACCAAGGTGTAGAAAAAGACTTGCCCAAAGCCATACAAGGAGTTTGGTATATCACATTAATAAGCCTAAATCCTCTCCCTTCTGTTCCAAACACACTGAGGGAATGTGAGAAAAGCAGATAAAATCAGGAAGGCTTGAACAGGATTTAGGACGTTTCCACCAAATCCCACTTTAACAGAGCTTGCTAATAATACCCCTTGACACTTGAAAAAGGAAAGTTCTGAACAAACAAAACCACCACCAGCTTCACCTCCTGGGGTTGTTAATTTATGGAAGTCACTATCTACACATTTTTGGATAATACAAATGAAAATACAACTTTTCTAAAAAGGATATGAGCAATCGCATTACACCACTCCTGTAAGGGTTAATAAGGAAAATAGCGTTTCCAGGGATATCTTCAAGGTTAACTTCAAGGAGGAAAACCACATCCTTGGACACAGTGTTGCTGGAGCCCTGTGAGGAGACGAGAGCCTTCTAAGACTGTTGGCTCCCACCACCGCCTTTCAGACAATGCTTGTAACCAGGATATAAGAACACCCGCGGGGTGCCTGGGTGGCTCAGTGGGTTAAAGCCTCTGCCTTCGGCTCAGGTCATGGTCCCAGGGTCCTGGGATCGAGCCCCAAGTCGGGCTCTCTGCTCTGCAGGGAGCCTGATTCCTCCCCTCTCTCTCTGCCTGACTCTCTGCCTACTTGTGATCTCTCTTTAAAAAAAAAAAAAAAAAAAAAAAAAAAAAAAAAGAACACCCGCCACCGCTCCTGCAAGAGCCGCCCAGCTTAGTAAGGCAGACGACGAGAAGGCAACCCCCCCCAATCTGAGCAAAGAGCAGAGGAAATCGGTTTCCCCTGTCCCTTCATCACTAGGAAGCCTCGGCTAGGATTCTTTTAGTGCGTGCGAGAGACTACGAGGGCTCAGCGTTCCCAAAGAGAGGAAAAGGGGGAGTTGGAGAGTTAGGGGGACGCAAAAGCATGAGACATGGGAAATGCACAAGGATGGGGGGGGGGATTCTTTCGAGCAGGGATTACTGCAGAACACGCGCGCCAGGCTGCACATTCATCCACACCTACAACTGCATACTACACAGACACGCCACATACCCCTCCCCCGCCGGCCCCCACGCCCATTCTGGAAGAGAGCGGCAGATTCCCCCGGAGAGGAGCGCTGCCCCAAACTCTAAGAGAGGGCTCCGCGCCCAACGGCCAGTGCCGTCTCCACTGCAGGGTCTCGGCGAGCTGGAGGCGGTGGGGAGCTGGGTCCCCCCGCCCACTCCCCTTGCACAGGAAGAGCCGCGCCCAGACTGCGAGGCAGCCCAGCGGAGGGCGCGGCGGGGAAGGAGCTGCCCGCGCCGCCCCCGCCCATCGCCTTCCAGCGCCGCCCCCGCTGCGGCGGGCGAGGGGCGGGGCGGGGCGCGGCGTATATAAGGCGAGGGGCGGGCGCCGCTCTTTTGTCTCTTGCTGCAGCAACGCGAGTGGGAGTACCAGGCGCTGGGCTCGGAGCGGAACTCCACGGTGAGCACTGCCTAGGGCGGGGGCCCCATCCGGGTGGGATTGGAGCAGGTGTCCCTGACCGGCGCGGGGCCGCCGCAACAGGCGCCCTTCCCCGACGGGACGGCCGGCCGCTGGGCCACGCCCTGGGGCTAGGAGCGGGGTGCGGGACGCGCCCAGATTCTTGGCCTGTGGGTGCAGGGAACGCCCCGTCCGAGTGCCACGTCGAGAGGCGTCGGCGGAGAGGCGGAGGGGACGCTGGCCCCGGCCGCAGGCCAACCGCCCTGCTTTACCCACTAGGATCGCTTTAAGAAAATGGCAGACAAGCCGGACATGGGGGAAATCGCCAGCTTCGATAAGGCCAAGCTGAAGAAAACGGAGACGCAGGAGAAGAACACCCTGCCGACCAAAGAGAGTGAGTGCACCCCTGGCTCCAGGTCCGCGTGCCCCCCAGCCCAGCCCTCACCACCCCGCCTTTTCCGAGAACCCACCCCACCCCCACCTGACCGAGGCGCCGGATCCCGGCGGCCCCGGCCCCTTTTCCGTTCCACGAAGCGCGTGTCTCTCCAGCCCCAAGCCGCCGCCTCAAGACCCAGACCTCGTGGGTCCCTCGGCTTGTGGGGGGCGGGTTGCAAGGTGCCCTCATCCTCCAGTGTCTGCTTCCTGCTCCCCACAGCCATTGAGCAGGAGAAGCGGAGTGAAATTTCCTAAGAACCCGGAGGATTCCCCGTCCCGTCCCTGTCATCTTCGAGTCGTGATGTGGAGGAAGAAGAGCCACCTGCAAGATGGACACGAGCGACAAGCTGCACTGTGAACCCGGGCACTCCGTGCCGACGCCACCGGCCTGCGGGTCTCTGAGGGGACCCCCCCCAATCGGACTGCCAAATTCTCCGGTTTGCCCTGGGATATTATAGCAAATTATTTGTATGTTTCATGAAAATAAAACACAACCTCGTGGCACGGCTGGCGTGGTCTGAGTCTTAGTTGGGAACGCGTGGGCAGTGTCGCTGCAGCAAAGGCCCACGCGTTGGAGACAGTGCTGCAGCGGAGCGGGAGGGGTCGCCGAACGGCGGGTTCGGAGGGACCATTTATAATTTCGATTTTACCTGCTTCTCCCTGAGATTTTGTGGGTTATTTGTTGCTGAGCTCTTGCTTACCCATGTAAAATGTGACCTCACTTTGTCATTCCTGGAAGCTGGGGAAGACGCTTTTTCAGGGGAGCAAGATCTGTTTTTGATCAGCTTTTACAGTCCCACTGTTTCTCTGGCCTCATAGTTCTGATTTACACCCGATAAGAGAGCAGTGTTTCAAAGACTGAGAAGAAAGGGGTAAGAGACTAAATATGGAATGTTGGAAATTGGGTGAGGTCACAAAAGTCTCCAGGAGGCTTTCTTGGAACTTAAAAAAGGAAAACAAAGGCCGGATCCAGGGGAAACCACAGCGGGAACATCAGAGCTGGAGGAGCTTGGGGGTGGGGGTGGGGGGACAGCCTAGCTTTTTTGTCTTTCAACCCTAGTGCAGAATCTTCCACCAAAGCCAGCCGTTAGAGGGAGTACTGGGCTGAGCAGCCTCCAGTGCCGTAAGAGGGGTGGGTGTGTGGAGGGAGGGCTGGGGCTGGCAGCTGAGCCAAACAGGGTCACACCCTTTAGACCTCTGAGAAGAGGGTAACCAACCCCGAGGGGAGTAGTGGATAGGAGGTGGGGAGCCTGCAGGGCATTCTGGAACAAAAGAAAAACCGGCTTACGAGTCCTGCGGTGGTTTTCTGCTAAAAAGAGGTGAGGACACATTGCTTAGTGATTAGTCCCACATTTTTGTCTGCCCATAAGAGGCTGGACACTGGGCGAGGGCAAGTAATTTGAATGAGGTGTGATCTCTGTCCATGGGAATTTAAAATTCTGGTGGGTGAGACAGGCAGCCACAGCAGACCAGAGCAGGGACACCTAGGTTGAGGGAGCCAATGCCCATTTTGCACAAAGGAGTGACTGTCAGACCTGTGCTGTGGAGAGTGAGTGTACCTGGGGTGGGGGTAGGGTCATCGGAGTGGTGGGATAAGGAAGAGAAACACATTAGGGCCATCCCCCACCCCCCCCCTGCCCCCGCCACCCTGTGATGGATGTTATTTACTGGCTATTTACTGGCTGCTGTGAGCCCTGCATTGTGTTAGGATATTTAGTTCTCAGAAACCCTATTAAGACAGTAATTACCCATTTTACAGATGGGGAAGCTAAGGTCAAAGAGACTAGGGATTTGCCAAAGTCACACAGCCAGTGATTACTGGAGCCAGAATTTGGGACCAAGGGTGTGCTTTTGGGGATTCCATAACCCAAGGTTTGGAACATCTGTTGTGGCAAATGTTTCATGAGATTTCATGAGCCTTTACTGCTTGAGCATAATTGACCCTATTGGGTCTATTGTTGGGAGGTTAAAGAAAAGGGAACAGAAGAAATCTCTGCTGCCTTCCGACAGGAACACACTAGGTCTGCTGGTGAAAAGGGCTCTGACAGAAAGGCTGGGTGGGGGAGGAGTGTGCTGGGATGGGAGAGGGAGTGGAAGCGCCATTGCAGTTTTCAACAGGGCAGTCAAGGGAGGCCTCTGGATAAGACAAGAGGTTCCAGAAAGGGGAACACAAATGCAGGGGCCTTAAGATAAGAGTGTGCTGGGCGATCTGAGGAAGAGCAAGAAGCTGGAGTGGAGTGAGCAAGCAGCGGGGAGATGGGTGTGAGGAGGCAGGAAACGGAGGAGGCCTATTTGAAGTACTTGACAAGGTTGGTTGCTAAAAGGCGGCTTCTTTTCCCCCCCTCCCCCCAGGCACCTTCCACCTCTGGAGCTCCATGAGCTCTCAGGGGCACAAAGAATCCCGTCTAGGCAGCCACACCTAAGGCCTCTCTGGGGCCCCATCTGGGACACAAATCGCATTCGCCCTTCCTTTAGGTCCCACAGACTCCCAGACCCCAGCGAGCTCACCCTGGAGAGCAGTTCCAGAACCCCATTTCCCAGGGCGCCCTTACTCAGAAGATTCCCATGACTTTCCCACCCTCTCCCCAAGAAATCCTTACAATTCTTAAAGATTCTTAAGCTGTGCGGTGCTGATGACTGCCTTGCTCTTCCGAAGAATTTAAGACACGAATCAAAAGGAGCCTTAGGGCGTTTTTGCTTTTCCACCCTAAGACACGGGGCTGATGAGATGGGGCCACAGCAAGGTGGGGAAAGGAAATGCGAACAGGAGAGGGAGGTCACTTCCGGTTTCAGAAGTCTTAAACACAGAATCAAGTTTATAAGGCAAGGCTGCCTTCCCCGACCCATCTCAGCTCCCCAGCTGCACAGAAGTGCACACAGCTAGACATCCTGGGGCCTGAATGTTAAGACCAAAAAGGCCAAGTATTGGGGCACCTGAGTGGCTCAGTGAGTTAAGCCTCTGCCTTTGGCTCAGGTCATGATCTCAGGGTCCTGGGATCAAGCCCCGAATTGGGCTCTCTGCTCAGCAGGGAGCTTCCTCCTCTCTCTCTCTCTGCCTGCCTTTCTACCTGTGATCTCTGTGTGTCAAATAAATAAATAAAATCTTAAAAAAAAAATTTAAAAAAAAAAAAAAAAGGCCAAGTTTGGCAGAAAGGCCCACCTTCCTAGGCCCCACCTCTCTCCCAGTGATGGATCCCCTGAGATCACAGGGTCATCACAGGAGGGACAGCCCCAGAACCTGGAGGTGGGGTATCAGAGAACACTGAGGCACCCCAGGCCCTCTTGTCCTCTCATTTCTATGCCTTGCCACCCGTGAATACTGATACCCTTGTGAATTGCTGGTACTGATACCCTTGTGAATTGCTGGTTTCTACCCATTCCCTCCTTTCTGACAATTCAGGAACCAATTACTAGTCCAATCCAAATGAGGCTTGCTCTGAAGCTATAATTAGAAGATTTTTTCTTTGAAGATTTTATTTATTTGACAGAGAGAGAGAGAGAGCACAAGCAGGCGAAATGACAGGCAGGGAGAGAGGGAGAAGCAGGTTCCCTGCTGAGCAGAGAGCCTGATGCCAGGCTCCATCCCAGAACCCTGGGATCATGACCTGAGCCTAAGGCAGCTGCTTAACTGACTGAGCCACCCAGGTGCCCCAGTTTTTTTAATCCTATGAAAAGCTAAG
This sequence comes from Lutra lutra, assembly GCF_902655055.1. Taxonomy (NCBI): domain Eukaryota; kingdom Metazoa; phylum Chordata; class Mammalia; order Carnivora; family Mustelidae; genus Lutra; species Lutra lutra. Next base: position 41,245,691 of record NC_062286.1, on the reverse strand, counting down.
GATTCCCAGATTTTAAGGCCATATACTATTAATTCAGAGAAGAGCTGAAAATTGTATAAACAAGCTTCCTTGACTATTTCCCCTGCTTTGTCTCTTTTCTAATTAGCCACACATTAGCCATCCCATAAGGCCATGCTAATCACCACTTTCTCTGATTAGCCCTCCTGGATTTCCCAGCCAAAGACATTCTCTTTCTCCTCTCAGCTCCTATCTGTACCTCTCTGTTGGTACCTGGACACATGCAGCTCTACTTGGCTAGCCTGAATACGGAAGGATTCTTATTAATTGAAGCCAGCACATAATTCATGCTCAATAAATACTTATTGAATTATAGCTGAAACATCACCTGGCCTCAACTACTCCATCTTGGCTACGCTAAAGGCTCGCCTCTCCCAGGCCCCACCACAGTCTTAATATCCGTGCTACTGGGCATAGACAGAGCCCATGCCTGATGGCTACAAGTTACTGTGGTGCAAGACAGCCAAACATCTTCATTTTCCTCCCAGAGCCAGGTTCAGGAGACACTCCTTTTAGGAGTGGGAATGCAAGTGATTCACAGTCGAGGCTATTGATGAGAAGCCGTATATTATCCAGACCGAGAGCAATGATGAGTCTCAACCAGTAAAAAGATTTTAGGTACTGGACTGCTGATGTCAGCGAAATACAGAGACTGTGTTCTGATTCAGTTTAATTCAGCGTGCCTTTCTGAGCAACCAGCGGGGGTCTATCACTGGACGAGGCCAGCAGAAATGTCACAAAACGGGAGCCAGCCAACTGTACAAAAGGCAGAATGAAGGAAATACTAGAGAGAGGGTGTGCAAAGGAGTGGGCATTCTGGGCAGGAGGCTCCTTCACGGAAAAAGAAGCATTTGAAGAGCTTGAGGAGTGAGAGTGGAGTGATGCACAGTGATGCCCTGTTCCATGGAGGCAGAGGGAAGGGAAAACAGAAGCCTCACAATTAGCCTAGAAAGGTACTTTGAGTGTTTTATTCCCATAGACAGTTGAGAGCCTTTGCAGATTGTAGAGGCTGAGACAAAGTGACCTGAGGTGTATTTGATAGTATGTGAAGGATGTTGTGACCGACATGGACAGTTATCTATCCAACCACCATCAGCACCACAACCCATCCCTCCTTTCCTGGCACATGGCAGCCCAATTTTTTTTTTTTAAAGATTTTATTTATTTGACAGAGAAAGCACAGGAAAGCACAGCAGGGGGAGTGGCAAGAGGGAGAAGCAGGCTTCGCCTGCCGTGGGGCTCCATCCCAGGACCCTGGGATCATGACCTGAGCTGAAGGCAGGCAGACGCCCAACCAACTGGGCCATCCAAGTGCCCTATGGCAGCCCAATTTTGTTTATATCTGAAGCAGGTGACAAGCTTAAAGGGGTCAGCCCCAGGAGCAAAGTTTGATTAGTATAAACATGAGGCACCTAGAGGTTGAGCATTATAGAAATTTCTGAGGGTGTTTGGTTGCAGTTTGCTATCATAATGATTAGGGAACACTATAGACAGTTCATAAAAAGGGGTCAGGAATAGGGACATCTGGGTGGCTCAGTTGGTTGAGTGTCTGCCTTTGGCTTAGGTCATGATCTCGGGGTCCTGGGATCGAGTCCCACAATGGACTCCTTGCTCAGCGAGGAGCCTGCTTCTCCCTCTGCCTGTAGCTTCCTCTGCTTGTGCTCTGTCTCTCTGTCTTAAATAAAAACTTTTTTTTTCTTTTTTTTTTTAAAGAAGAAAGGGGAGGTGGTCAGGAATAATAGACATCTGGCAAGGCACGGGACAATTCCACACATCAAAGATTTGTGCTGTGCCCTACATGACTTTTTTTTTTTTTCTTTTAAGATTTTATTTATTTATTTGACAGAGAGAGCAGCAGAGGGAGAGGGAGAATACAATATGGCACAGTGATATCCTACAGCTAAAGAAACAGTTTGTACTTGATGCTTGTTTGGACCTACACACAGCCTACCCATGAATCTAGCAGCTTCCAATGAGCACTGATACAATTGCATTGTGTCAACAATTCAGAAGCCAAGAAAAATATCGCAGTCAGTGCCACGAACGCTTGGGAAAGCTCGGAGTTAAAAAACAAAACGAGCATCCTTCAGTTTACATTTACAGGCTAGTTGTATTCCTGGAAAATGCAATGTATACTAAATTGGTGCAGAATTCAGTTTTGCTAGATTCACATAATTATAATGAGAGATTTCATCGATACAAATGTGCAGTAATTCATTTCCAAGACCATTTAGACAGAGTTCAAAAGTAGGCAAAAACCTATACATGCTGTGAGAAGTTAGGACAGGTAATGACTATCCTAGGCACTAGGATGTGTTCAGTTGGTAAAGGTTCATCAAACTGTACACTCGTTTTTAAATTTTTTATTTTTTCGAGCTGTATACTTGTGACCTGTGCATTTTTCCATATGCATGTCATACAACAATGAAGAGTCTTTTAAAAAAGTCACATAGGGGGCGCCTGGGTGACTCAGTTGGTTAAGCACTTGCCTCAGGTCACAATCCCAGGCTCCTGGGATGAAGCCTCACATGGGGCTCCCTGCTCAGCGGGGAGCCTGCTTCTCCCACTCCTCCCTGCTCCTGCTGTCTCTCACTATCTCTGTCACTATCTCTGCCGTCAAATGCTCTACCAGTGAGCTATACCCCGTCTGTCACTATCTCTGAAGAAAAAAAAAAAGAGGAATGCAGAGCCATACAATGGCTTTTCAAGCTCTTCTGGATGTGGCCCTTCCATTCACATTCCATTGACCAAAGTAAATCATAAAGCAAGCCTGACATCATCATGACCTTAGCCGAAGGCAGATGCTTGACTGAGCCACCCAGGCCCCCCAGGCCTGACATCAATTGAGTGAGGCACCACGAGTCACATGCTAGCGGGTTGGTATGTATAATTCTGTCACAGGGAAGGCAGGAAGTAACTGGGAGTCATGATAATACAATTCACCATAGAGACTGAAATGCATATATATAATTTTTTGTAAACTCTATTTCACCTTTATATTCCAATAAGGGCCTGTATTGATATTGTTTTGAAAGTATGTGTGAGGGTAGATTATATTATCTTTAATTTCCACTTTGGGAACGAGGAGTGTTATGAAATATTTGATGCAAAAGGAGATGTTGGTTCTAAATGGTTGGAAATTAGCGGTCTGACCCAATTGTGGTAATTTTATTATTACCCTTACAATGATTGACTTAAGAATAGATATGGGTTGAGGGGCACCTGGGTGGCTTAGTCGGTTGAGTGGCTGCCTTCAGCTCAGGTCACAAGCCCAGGGTCCTGGGATCCAGCCTCGCATCAGGCTCCCTGCTCAGTAGGAAGCCTGCTTCTCCCTCTCCCACTCCCCCTGGTTGTGTTCCCTCTCTTGCTGTGTCTCTCTCTGCCAAATAAATAAATAAAACCTTAAAAAAAAAAAAAAAAGGAAAAGAATAGATATGGGTTGCAATTCTGGTCAAGGAGACCCACGAGAAAGCCTGCTGTGGGATTTCTGGGAAGACCAAATTGCTCCTTGAGAAGGAGATAAGAAAAAGCATTACAGGCCCTTGTGTGAGGATGTGATGCCCTCTCGAACCATGACAGTTCTCTTGAAGCCATGAAGGGAAATGCAACACATAGAGAGTGGCAACGTGGAAAAATAAAAAGAATCTGTGTACTTAATGAGCTCTTGAGATGCTGAGGTTTCTTGAAAGTGCCTTATCTTCGAATATTTTGTTATGTGAAGTACATGTTTCTTATACTTAAGAAATCTGTATTTAGGGGGTGCCTAGGTGGCTCAGTGGGTTGAGGCCTCTGCCTTCGGCTCGGGTCCTGGTCTCAGGGTCCTGGGATCAAGTCCCGCGTCGGGCTCTCTGCTCGACGGGGAGCCTGCTTCCCTTCTTCTCTCTTTCTGCTTGCTTCTCTACTTGTGATCCCTGTCTGTCAAATAAATAAATAAAATCTTTAAAAAAAAAATCTGTATTTAGGTTTCCTGACTTTCATTCAGGAGTCTCTACAATGATCTTCTGCAGTGGGAAGTCTGGGTGCAGAGATGCTGGTTGTGAGGATGTCCAGGCAAGAAGTAATGAGGACCGAAGTTAGGGGAAGGCCGGTTCATCCATGGTGGGATGCTGGTGAGTGTTTACCCACCAGCTGTCAGTCAGGGTGGAGGTAGGTAAGAGCTGATTCATAGCATTTGCTGATTTCTGTGGTGTAAATATTGTGAATTTTAAGCTGTCAAGAGTTTAACCATCAACTTGCTGCCTTCTGAAAATGGGGCTCCTGGGCAGCTCAGTCATTAAGCGTCTGCCTTCGGCTATGGTCCCTTACCAGCAGGAAGCCTGCCTCTCCTTCTGGCATTCCCCTTGTTTGTGTTCCCTCTCTCGCTATTTCTCTCTCCCTCTGTCAGATAAATAAGTAAAAAATCTTTAAAAAAAAAAGTAACAATTGGATGTTTGCAGAAGGAGAACGAGCAAGACTTCAGATGATGGGGGCAATTACAGAAGTTGTACTCTGACAGACAAACAGAAACTTTTACTGGTCTGTGTGACTTCATTTGTGTGTCTCAGGTTCTAGAGGGGAACTTGATAAGCAGGGTACTTCCCAGAAAGCACCCTGGAAGACATCGTACTGCTTTGGAGAAAGATTCTACAGTCCCCGAGTCAGGATCATAAATTAGTTTTATGGCCAACACATTGTACAGAGAGACAATAAAATGAGGCCGTGATGAAGTGGGTGTCTCTGGCGCTGAGCCCGGGGAAGGGCAAGGTGATTCTGCAAGTCATCACAGACTAAACCTGGGAAGCTGCCACTGGTGGGAGGCTGGATGGAACTCGTGGTGGAAAAAAGCAGCAGGGCCGGCCAGAATCAACACACTAGGTAGGGACAGCTACAGTGGAAAAGCTCTCGCTGTTCAATGAACTGTTGCTTTCTCTACTTAGTCAACCACAATTTATTAAGCATCTGCTAAGTACCGGGTCCCCGGCTAGGTAGTTGCTCAGGATAAAGTCGATTCTCCTGGACCTCATTCGTTCACAAGTAAGATAGGCAGGTACCCTGAATTAATGACAAAATACAGGATCATGGGATACTGTATTCTGGTTAAAAACTAAACAGGTACCAAGCTTAATTCTTATCTCTCCAGTGAAATTCAGAAGACTGAGCCCTTAAGATGAAGAGATGACCCTGTTGACTCAGTCCTGGCAGTTTTCAGCATTTATTCTGAATGTCCCTGGCATTCACGTCATCTCTGTAATGTTCTATTGATGTGTTTCATAGAAGTCAATAAGATCAGAGGACTCGGCTATTAGAAGATTAAAAACAAAAACAAAAACCTATTGGCCCCGTGAATGCTATCTACATTTGTCAAGCACCCACCCCACAGCTAAGAATTTTTCTACATTGTGGAGAAATCCTATTCTCTAGGAAGGCAATTCTGCCCAAAAAAAGCTCCCACTCTTACATCATCACAGACCTAAGATCTTTATCAGAGACATCAGTAGCTAAAAAAAACCTGTTCTTGGGGCGCCTGGGTGGCTCAGTGGGTTAAGCCGCTGCCTTCGGCTCAGGTCATGATCCCAGGTCCTGGGTTCAAGCCCCGCATCGGGCTTTCTGCTCAGCAGGGAGCCTGCTTCCTCCTCTCTCTCTGCCTGCCTCTCTGCCTACTTGTGATTTCTCTCTGTCGAATAAATAAATTAAAAAAAAAAAATCTTAAAAAAAAAAAAACCTGTTCTTTGAGTCACTGTTTTTGTCCAAATGTTACCTCATGCCAAGCTGTCCCTTACTTTGTTTCCTGCTACTCAGATGCCAGGTTATTTGATCTGGCTTGTTCTTAGGGGGGAAAAAAATCAGTAGAGTACAGAATCCTACCACGTGGATTCTTTGTTTTTTTTTTTAATTTAAAAATTCGTATCCGACCTGTTGTAAGCAAAAAAAGGATTTATTTACTCATGTAAGCGAGAGATCCAGGGAGTAGGTTTTGCTTGGGGGGTGGCTGATGGAGATAGTCAGATGATGTCACAGGGACCTGGTTTCTCTCTCTCCACCTTTCAGTTCCACATTCTCCTTCTTGGGCCGGCCTCCCCACTCATGGTGACAAGAGAGCTGCTACAGCTCGAAGACTACATCCTCCCGGGGTGTGAGAACAGCAGAGAAGAGAGAATCTCTCTTCATCCCCTTCAAACACAAGCCTGGACCTAAGTTTCACCTGCCAGAATTAGGTCAGGTGCACCTCCCTGACCCAATCACACTGGCCAGGACACAGCTTGGTTTAAACCTAGGTCATATGCTATGCCTGTTAGAGGATGGGCGGGCCTCACTAGAATCATAGGAACATCAAGTAGAGATGGAGTAGATGTCTTTATTTTTCTTAATGAAGTATAATTGACATATGATAGATTAGTTTCAAGTGTACAACATAATTATTTGATATTTGCACACACTGTGAAATGATCACCACAATCAGCCTTGTTACCATCTGTCACCGTACAAAGTTGCAAAATTCGAGCGGATTTGTAAATGAAAATTAAGGACTGCTATTAAGAACACGGTAAATGGATATTAAGCACCCAGACTCATCATTATTCACCACAGTCATGTACTAAACTGGCGTATAAAGGCCTCATGTTAACCTCTTAGCTTCTGAAGACTACATGAGCCTTACCTTGGTATAGATGAACTTGAACTAGTAGAGAACACCTAACTTCTTTGTCATCATGGCCCTTGTTCCCAATGTTCTTACCAAAAAAATCAGGGCTGGGGCAAGGGCTCTGAGATTAAAGACACACACACACACACATACCCCACCTATCTATATATGTGTGTGTACATACAGAAAGAGAAGACATTTTTAAGGAACTGGCTCACACAACTGTAGGGGCTAGCAAGACCAATATCTGTACAGCAGGTCAGTGGGCTGGAAACTCAGCAGTTCTCCTAGGTTACAATCTTAAGACAGAATTCCTTCCAATCCAGGAAACCTCACTTTTTGCTTTTAAGGCCCTTCAACTGATTAGGTGAGGTCCACCCATTTAACAGAGGGTAATCCCTTTTATTTCAAGTCAGGTGATTGTAAATGCTAATCGCATACCAAATACCTCCACAGCAAGACTGTGTTTGACAGATAACTGGGCATCATGCTCTAGCCAAGGTGATATATAAAATTAACCAGCACAGAAAGGGGCACCTGGGTGGGTCAGTCAGTTAAGTGGCTGCCTTCGGCTCAGGTCACGATCCCGGGATCTTGGGATTGAGTCCCGAATTGGGCTCCTTCCTCGGCGGGGAGCCTGCTCCCTCTGCCTGCCACTCCTCCTGCTTGGTCTCTCTAGCTCTCTCTTTCTCTGACAAGTAAATGAAATCTTTAAAAAAATTAAGCAGCACAGTGCCTTTGAGGATGATAGGCACAGGATTCCAGGAGGCCTTGTCTCCAGGAAGGAACACAGAATGCAGAAGTCAGGTTCTCACCCTGACCTAAGGCCAGGAAATGACCCTAAAGATAGAAACTATATGAGGGATAGCGGAGCAGAAAGCTGGGAGGAGCCTTAGTTCTGAGCCTCAACTTCAGAGCCTATGTGTCAGGCGTGGGTTGCCTACTTCCAGACTTCTGCATGAGGAAGACGAAAAAACTTCTGTGATATTCAAGTCACTGAATTTTAGGGAGTTTCTGTTATGTGCAACAAAGAAAACACCTTGTTTGAGAAAACAAAGGACTAAACAAGGAAACATTGTTTTATTTATTTTTAAAGATTTAGTTATTTGAGAGCAAGAAAGAGAGAGAACACAAGCAGTGAGGAGGGGCTGAGGGAGAGGGAGAAGCAGACACTCCCTTGAGCAGTGAACCCGATGCAGGGCTCCATCCCAGGACCCTGGGATCATAACCTGAGCTGCAGGCAGATGCTCAACCAACTGAGCCACACAGGCACCCCACGGAATGAGAGAAATAAGACCAGAGAGTTGTTTTGTTGTTGTTGTTTTTAATATAAATATAAATGTTATTTAAAAAAATCTTTGTTGCAGTGTGGGAAGGGAACGGAGCGCCTGGGTGGCTCAGTTGGTTAAGCATCCACCTTCTTGGATGGGTGCGGGCTCCCTGCTCAGCGGGAAGCCTGCTTCTCCCTCTTCCTCTGCCCCTCCCCCTGCTGACGCTCTTTCTCTTGCTCTCTATCTCAAACAAATACTTTTTTTTTTTAAGATTTTATTTATTTATATGACAGAGAGACACAGCGAGAGAGGGAATGCAAGCAGGGGGAGTGAGAGAGAGAGAAGCAGGCTTCCCGCAGGGCAGGGAGCGTGATGTGCGGCTTGATCCCAGGACCCTCAGATCATGACCTGAGCTGAAGGCAGACACTTAACGACTGAGTCACCCAGGTGCCCCAAATAAATACATTTTTTAAAAAAATCTTAAAAAAAATCCTTGCAAAGGGGCGCCTAAGTGGCTCAGTTGGTTAAGTGCCAAACTCTTGGTTTCAGGTCAGGTAGGGATCTCAGGGTCATGAGATGGAGCCCCACCCCGGGTGGAGTCAGCTTGAGATTCCCCCCGCCCCCCACCTCTGCTGCTCCCACCAGCTCACACCTCTCTCTCTCTCTCTCTCTCTCTCTGATAAAATCTTTTAAAAAAATCCTTGTGGAGGACTCTTAGTCAAAACTATTTTCAATCTTTTCTCAAGAATGGTATATCAGTTTTCAGAAAGGCAAACTTAGGGTGTTAATATCAAACAAAGTAAAATTCAAGTCAGAAAACAGTAAACAAAGAGTGTTGTTTAATATTGGCAATCACTATTTTAAAACATCCACAAGCTTTTATGCACCGAATAACATCATGGGCGCGCACGCACACACACACACACACACACACACATACACACACACACACACACTTCACACATCATTATAACTTAGTAGAGTGCCAGGCCCAGATGGTTTCACAGATGATTTCTTTCAAAGCTGCAAGAAAGCAATAACTTCAACACCTCAAAATTTGTTTCAGTAGCTAGAAAAGGACATATGTCTACCAATACATTTTGCAAAGCCAAAAAGAGTCTGAAAACAAAATCTCCTATGAATATTGTTGTAAAATTCTAAATAAAATACATCCTAGCAAATTTAATCAGGAAGTACATTAAAATAGTACCACACAATGCTGCTAATTAAAGTGTATTACAACAATGCCAGGGTATTTCAGTACCAGGAAATCTATTGTCATAATTCAGCTCATTAACTGGCAAAAAGAAAAAAGTGTATTTATCTTGCTATGAGCCCCAAAATCTGCTTTTATGAATTTGAACAGTTATATCTGATTTCTTAAAGCTCTTAATAAACTAATACTAGATGAATTACTTCTTAAAAGAATATAAAACTACCTGGTTCATACTAACAGCCAACACATTATTTAACAGTGAAACAGAGCAATTCTCACTACAGTCTTCATCAACCTCATAAATAAAATAAGCACCTATAACATCTTCATGTCAATGCAGTTAAGACATCTCTAGAAAATACTCTGCTTTATTAAATTGCAAAAGCAGCATCCTTACTAGGCACAAAGCTGATCTGTAGCTGCCTCCCTCATTCCCCAGCCCATAGGCCACACACTTCCAACTAGATTGCTACCCCAGCCCCTTTAAAAAACAACAACAAGAACAACAACAACAACAACAAAACTAATTATCTAGAGGCCCTAGTAAGGATAGAAATAAGACAGATGAATAGTCTTGGTCCAACACTGTTCCTATCACTAAGGCTTAGCTCCTCCTGGAGGAGCTTCCCCCTCTTCTGCACACGGGCTTAGGGTGCTGAGGGGGCTCTTTCCAGAAACTCTCCTGGACTCTGGGCCACCGGAACCCCAGGCCAAGTCCATGGCCTCCCCAAGTCAGGTGGGGCACGGGCTGATCTCGGGCAGGGCCAGGCAAGTGGGATGCATTGGGCTGTTATTTACAGCGCAAGCCTCACGAGAGGGTCTGATGAGTCAACTCGCAACTTCTTGAGCCAACACCACCCGTGTGGGAAGGTGATCAGGATCAGCTGCGGGGCAGAATGGGGTAGCAATGCACCTCAAGCCGGCCACTACTGGACTCGGGAGCTCCGGAGGCCATGGAACAAAGAGAAGCTGTGATGCAAGAGTGCCAGAAACGTGTGCGCAGTCCCCATCCGCTTGTGATTGCGGAGTCCCCAGAAGAATAGACGGGCGCCATCTGGTGGCTCTCCGTGAAGGTGTCCACAGAGTGGCGTGACCCCCGTAACTTAAATCACGCAGAGTACCAGCTCCTCGCCCCGCGGCGGCGTTGCCTCGCTCCGCGAACACCAGGGGCGCCATTCTCGCCGAATCCAAAGTGAAGTCGCCCGATGGCGTGAAGCGGTTCTGTGGTCTTGATGGTGCGGGCCTTGGAGGTACCCACAACTCGGCGGGGGGGAGGGCCACACCTGAGCTGGTTCTTGAATGAGGTGAGGAAGGGGAGAAAGGCCCTTCGGGACGAAGAGCTTATGCCCTGGACGCAGGTTGTAGAAGGGCTTGGTACAGAGCAAAAGTGCCTGGGGGCGGATGGGACATGGGGAGGAAAAGGAGGAAGGGTCCCCAGAGCCATGGCAGGGAGTGTGGACTCTATCCCGGGTCAGGCATTTTAGACCTAAGTAGCGGGCAGGTGGGCATTATTAAGCCCGCTCTGTATTTTAAGGAAATTTGAAAAAAAAAAAAAAAAAAAGAAAGAAAGAAAATTGGAATTGGAATGCCATCAGGAGGAGCTTATGCTCTCAGCTGGCCGCACCACTCCCCAGCTTCACCCATATACACAGCTCCCCCGGCCCCCGAAGCATGTGAGTTTCTGACCCTGTAAGGGCCTGGGGTGCTGCTTCTGCATAGCACAGCCAGGAACTTACCGAGAGGAGACATGCCAGCCAGTGGCAGGAGCAGGAGTCTTCCAGTCCTCCCCGTTGGATGGTGTGGGGTAAGGTGCTCCCCCCATAACCATCGTCACTACATGATGACATGAGAGGTCCAGGCTCTCCAGGAAAGGCTGCCACCCTGGCCCAGAGACGCCAGGGGCACAGAATCCTGCAGTCCTGGTTTCCTGTCCTTGCTTCAGATCAACACCGGCTGGTCCCCTCTGGGTTAAGGAATGCCCGGGTGGCCCAGTTGGTTAAGGGTCTGCCTTGGGTCATTATCTCGGGTCCTGGGATCGAGCCCTGCATCTGACTCCCTGCTCAGTGGGGAGCCTGCTTCTCCCTCTGCCGGCAGCTTTCCCTGCTTGTGCACCCTTGCTCTTCCATATGTCAATCTTAAAAAAAAAAAAAAAATTGCCTCTTCCTCCCTGGCTCAGGATTTCATTCTCTTTGACTCTGTCTCCTCTCAGGAAAGCACTGGATGTTTTAGAGGTATACGAGACCTCCCCCATGCAGGCACTCAAACCACCAGGCTGCCAGCCATAAGCAGGTTCCAGGTGCCAAAGACCAGAGACCTTAGAAGGGGGAAAGAGTGCCATCTGGTGGCCATTTATGCAACACAGGGAACTAGAACCCATAGCATTTTGTTCTCTGACTCATGATCTTGAGCATCAAAGAAAAAAGCCAGAGAGTGGTGGAATACCTACCGCATCAGACCAGAAACAACAAATTCAAAACATTCCCACATTCCCGCTTGGGCGCCTGGGTCACTCAGTAAATTAAGCAACTGCTCTTGGCTCGGGTCATGATCCTAGGGTCCTGAGATTGGGCCCCCTGCTCAGTGGGGAGCCTGCTTCTCCCTCTCCCTCTGTCATCTACTCCACACACACTCATGCTCTTTCTCTCTCAAATAAATAAATAAAATCTTTAAAAACAAAACATTCCCTCTTCTGCCAGAGCTGACCTCCCCTCTCTTCCCCAGTCACACCCCCCACCTCATGTTATTTCTCTGTCTGAATACCCTTCCCTCCCTCCTGGCAGGCTGCTGCTCTTCCTTGGAGACCAGGCTCAAAGGGGATCCCTTCCATGTTCCAGCGTAGCTAATGCCTTCCTCCCGTGCTCTCCCAAACCTAGCCAAACCAGTCCTGCACTCATGGCTGTGAGGGGTCATGCCTTGGCTCTGGCACTGTCTCCCACACTGATGGTGTGTGTGTGTTCCTTGAGAAGTGCTGAGCAGCTTCTCGTCCTGTCCTTTGGTATCAGAGTGAGTCCTGTGGGTCAGATGCCCCAGAGGCACTCAGAGAAATGAGACCCCAAGTCCTCCTTTGTGTCCCCTTTTGATTTGACCACTGGGGGACAGAAGGGACCCAAGAATGCTGAGATTTGGCCTTGAGCTTCAGTACTACAGACCCAGCGGTAGCAGGGTGTTTAAGGACAGTCTCTGAGTTCCCAATCATTGTTCACAGTCTTCACGAAGCTTCCTCCTGCTTTGACTCCACTTCAGAATTAAGTGTGGGCTCTGGGGAGGCCTCTTATCTTCCAGGGTGCTGCCCTTCCACCTGCTCCCTGTGCCTGAAAAGAGGGTGTCAGTGAAGCCTGCAAGGCTTCAGCTGGGTCTACTGTGCGTCTCTTCTCCTCCTTCCCAAAGCTGCCTTTCCACCCACACTCACACACTTGTATTGGGCACCTCTCAACACGAGCCTGATTTGAGTGGTTACAGTGTTGTGTGTGTCCCAAACACAGGCACATGAGTCCTCCGTATTGCCTTTCTGGCTGAGCACCCCTAGGAGACAGACAGCAGGCAGGTCTGAAGGCCTTTTGGGCAAAGGACAGGACCTGTGACCTTCCCCCATGCTGCTTGCAAGACAAGATGCCACAAGGCTCAGATATTTTCTTTAATTAATTATAATATTTGGAATGGAATATTTGTGTTTGCTGATCCTTGCCATGGTTTCCCTGGCCGATGGTTTTGTCCCTTCTGAGAGAATTTGTCATTTACAGGCCTGCCCTTCATCTTAACAAGAAATGTTAAAAGAAGTTCTTTAGTGAGAAGGAAAATTATATGGATCAGAAAATCAGATCTACATAGAGTATTAGAGAAGAAATAAGGTGAAATAAAGGGTTTTTTTTTTCTTATTATTCCTAATTGTTCTAAGATTCTTGATCAAAGTTATAATCACAGCCATGTATTTGGTAATATTTGTGATACTTGTGAACTGGTAGAGAGTGACTTAAAAGTATGCTTCAATGCATTCTAGCAAACTATAGGGTAACCACTCAAAAGAGTTTTTTCAAGAGATATAACTGAGGGGCGCCTAGGTGGCTCAGTTGGTTAAGCCTCTGCCTTCGGCTCGGGTCATGGTCTCATGATCTCATGGTCTCAGGGTCCTGGGATCGAGACCCGCATCTGGCTCTCTGCTCAGCAGGGAGCCTGCTTCCCCCTCTCTCTCTGCCTGCATCTCCCCCTACTTGTGATCTCTGTCTGTCAAATAAATAAATAAAATCTTAAAAAAAAAAAAAAGAAATGTAACTGATATGCTAAAAGGAGAAAAAAGTTTTTTTAAATACTCAAAACCAAACAAGGCAGAAAAAGCAGGGAAGATACGAAGAAAAGAAAAGCAGGGACTACTTGTGCATGGATGTTCTTAGCAGCATTGTTTATGCACAATCACCAAAGCTGGAAACGACCTCTACCACACAACAAAGGTCCACAGATAGACGACTAGAGAAACAAAATGTGTATATCATTGTAAATGGATTATTATTCAGCCTTAGAAAGGAATTAAATTCTGATGCATGGCAACAATATAGATGACACTTAAAAATGTTATATTAAGGGCGCCTGGGTGGCTCAGTGGGTTAAGCCGCTGCCTTCGGCTCGGGTCATGATCTCAGGGTCCTGGGATCGAGTCCCGCATCGGGCTCTCTGCTCAGCGGGGAGCCTGCTTCCCTTCCTCTCTCTCTGCCTGCCTCTCTGCCTACTTGTGATCTCTGTCTGTCAAATAAATAAATAAAATCTTAAAAAAAAGTTATATTAAGTGAACCAGACACAAAAATATGAATATCATGATTCCATTTCTTTTTTTTTTTAAGATTTTATTTATTTATTTGACAGAGAGAGATCACAAGTAGACAAAGAGGCAGGCAGAGAGGGAGAGAGGGAAGCAGGCTCCCCGCTGAGCAGAGAGCCCGATGCGGGACTCGATCCCAGGACCCTGAGATCATGACCTGAGCCGAAGGCAGCGACTCAACCCACTGAGCCACCCAGGCGCCCTCCATTTCTTTTTTTTTAAAAAGATCTTTTATTTATCTGAAGAGAGAAAGTATGAGCAGGAGAAAGGGGCAGAGAGAGAAGGAGAAGCAGACTCTCCGCTGAGCAGGGAGCCCCATGTGGGACTCAATCCCAGGACCCTGAGATCATGACCTGACCTGAAGGCAGCCACCTAATGGACTTAGCCACCCAGGAGCCCCTCAAAATTCCATTTTTATAAGGTGCCTAGAGTAGGCAAATGCATAGAGACAAAAAGTAGAATAGAGCCTCCCTAGGGCAAGGGTGAGTGGGGATGGGGAGTTACTGTTTAATGGGTACAGATTTTCTGTTTGGAATTGTGAAAAGTTCTGGAAATAGAGAGTGGTGATGGTTATATGGCATGGAGAGTTTACTTAATGCCACTGAACTGTACCATAAAAATGGTTTTAAAAAATGGATGGCTGTCGGTTAAGCATCCGACTCTTAATTGAAGCTCGGGTCATGATCTCAGAGTTGTGGGATCTAACTTAGCATCAGGCTCTGCATTCAGAGTCTGCTTGTCCCCCTCCCTCTGTTCCTTCCCACCCCCAACTCTAAACTAACTAAATAAAATCTTTTAAAAAATGGTTAAAATAGTAAATTTTATGTTAAGCATACTTTACCACAATAAAAAAAAAATAAAGAACAAGTGTCATGAATGAAAATGTTACAAACAAGGTAGTTACTCACCTAACTCAATCAATAATCAGTGTAAATGTGAATGGCCTAAATACACCAACTAAAAAACAGAAACGGTCACAGTGATTTAAAGAGACCCAGTTATATGCTGTGGACAAGAAATCCACTTTAAATAGGAAGACACAGACAGATGAAAAGTAAAAGGATGGAGGAACTCCTTTCTACTTGCTAGATGGGATGCTGCCCATCTAGCTCAACTCATGAATTATTTAATAAAGCTGATTAGATCTTCAAAAAAAAAAAAGTAGAAGGATGGAGAAAGACAAACCACACGAACACTACTGAAAAGGAAGCTGGAATTGCTATATTAATTTTAGACAAAGCAGAGTTCAGAGCAGGAAAATATCAGAGATAAAGAGGTCAGTTCTCCAAGTGGATGTAACAATCCTTAAGCTGTATGCACGCAACAACAGAGAATTAAAATACAGGAGACAAAAACTGATGGAACCGTGCTGAGAAAACTCCACTGGTGTAGACCTCAGCCCTCTCTCTCAGTGACGGACAGATCCATCAGGCAGGAAATCGTAAGGATATAGCTAAACCAAACAGCACCATCAATCAGCTGGATCTAACTGACATTTATAGAGCACTTGATCCAACAACAGCAGACTATACATTCTTCTCCAATTCACAAGTAGCATTCACCAAGACAGACAATCTCTGGGTCCTAAAACACACTTTAACTGATTTAAAAGAATAGAAACCATACCAAGGTTGCTCTCAGACCAAATGAAATTAAACTAGAAATCAATACAGAGAAGTAACTGTAAATCCCCAAATATTTGGATACATTAGTATATATTATAACCATTATATGGATATATCAATATAAGAATATATTAAACAGGGATACCTGGGTAGCTCAGTTGGTTAAGTGTCTGCCTTCAGCTCGGGCCATGATCTTAGGATCCTGGGATTGAGCCCTGCTTCCTGCTTCCTGCTCAGCAGGGAATCTGCTTCTCCCTCTGCCCCTCCTCCTGCTCCTGCTCATGGTCTCTCCATCTCTCTCTCTCAAAAAATAAATAACTAAAATCTCTTAAGAAAAGAATTTATGGGCATGCCTGAGTGGCTCAGTGGGTTAAAGCCTCTGCCTTCAGCTCAGGTCATGGTTCTGGGGTCCTGAGGTCCTGGGGTTCTGGGATCGAGCATCAGGCTCTCTGCTTGGCAGGGAGCTTGCTTCCCCCCACTGCCACCTTTCTGCCTACTTGTGATCTCTGTCAAGTAAATAAATAAAATCTTTAAAGAAAAAAAAATTTATGAAGCACTTCACAAATAAGATAGGGTTAAAGAAGTTTCAAAATAAGTCTTAAAATTGTAAAATATTTTTAACTAAACGACATTGCAGTTTATCAAAATTTGCGAGCTGCTCTGAGAACAATAACGGGAAATTTATTTAAAAAAAAATAAAGGGAAATTTATAGCACTGAACCGTACCCAGTACTGATACTTGCTGCACCATAGATGAGCCCTGAAAAGATGATAAATGAAAAAACAGACACAAAGTCCATATACTGCATGATTCCATTCATACGAAATGATCATCACACACAAATCTGTGGAGACAAAGTGGATTAGTGGCTGCCTGAGGCTCGGGAACATTTGTCCTGGGGAGTTCATTTGGAATAGCTGCCAAGTAGATTTCTTTTTGGAGTGATGAAAGTATTCTAAAATTGGGGGTGGGGCACCTGGCTGTCCCAGTCAGTAGGGCATGCAGTGCCTGTCTTGAGGTTGTGAGTCTGAGTCTTGAGGTTGTGTGTGTAGGGATTACTTAAAAATGAAATCTTAAAAAATAAATTAATTAAATTAAATTAGATTGGGAGTGCCTGGCTGGTTCCGTCAGTAGGGCATGCGACACTTGATCTTAGGGTTGTGAGTTTGAGCTCCATGTTAGGCACAGAGATGACTAAAAAAAGAAAAGAAAAAGGAAACAACCAAAAAAAAAAAATGTTCTAAAATTGATTGCGGTGATGGTTGCACAGCTCTGAATATACTAAAAGCCATGAATTGTACAAGCTAAATGAGTGAATTATACAGTATGTGAATTCTGTCTCAATGCAGCTGTTAACCAAAAACAGTAACTAGGAAAGAAAAAACTCTACGTGATCTAAAAGGCATAAGCAATTAAAATGATTTTGAAATGCTAGATGCTAGAAACACAGATTAAATAGTAAAAACAACGAGGGATGCCTGGGTAGCTCAGTCGGTTAAGTGTCTGCCTTCGGCTCAGGTCATGATCCCAGGGTCTTGGGATAGAGTCCCGAGTTGGGCTCCCTGTTCATCAGGGTGTCTGCTTCTCCCTCTGCCTGCCGCTCGCTCTCTCTCTCTCTCTCTCGGACAAATAAATAAAATCTTAAAAAAAAAATAGTAAAAACAACCAAAACAAATATTAAAACCATTCAAATCCAGTTGGTTCCATGAGACAGGAGGGAGTTTTCTGGTACAAGATTGCCATGTTCTGAATGTTTGTGTCCCCCAGAATTTATAGGTTGGAATCCTACCCACCCCCAATATGATGGCATTAGGAGTGAATGGGGGCTCATGAATGGGATGAGTGCCTTATAAGAGACACTCAGTGTCTTCCTCCCTGTGAAGACACAGAACAAGGACTGCTGTCTAGGGACAGAGAAGCAGGCCCTCACCAGGTGATGACTCTGTCTGCTGCATGAATTTGGACTTCCCAGTCTCCAGCATGGTGGGAGATAAATTTCTGTTGTTTATAAGCTATGGTATTTTGTCTGTGGTATTTTGTATTATGATATTTTGTTATAGCAGCCCAATGGACTAAGACAAAGGTCACGTATCATGGAACCAACCTAAGGCAGTCCCAACATCCTGAAGGCTTCCAACCAGGGGGCAGAGGAGAGAAACGGCAGAGGCAGCCTTTTTCCTGGAGAAGAGTCTGTGCACAGGAGGCCTACCCAGGATCGGGACACTCATCATCTTTTGTTTGTTTTAATGAAGGCTTATTTTATTGATTTATTTTTAAGATTTTATTTTTTGACAGAGATCACAAGTAGGCAGAGAGGCAGGCAGAGAGAGGTGGGGAGGCAGGCTCTCTGCTGAGCAGAGAGCCCTATGCGGGGCTCGATTCCAGGAGTCTGGGATCATGACCCAAGCAGAAGGCAGAGGCTTTAACCCACTGAGTCACCCAGACGCGCCCCCCCCCCCCGCCCACTCATCATGTTTTAAAGATGCGCGGAACTTCACATCAGAATCTCCTGTGCCTTCCCGCCTCAAAAAACAAAAACGACAAAAAAAAAAAAAAAAAAAGAACCCCCCAAACCGCAAAATCCCGTGTACTAACGTGAGCTGGGGCAGAGCAGCGGCTGCCTCCTTTATAAAAGGCCCGGGTCCTGCCGCTCTTCCAGGACCCCCAGCCCCACCACCGCCTCACTCCTGGGTGGCCCGTCTACCTGGCTTTGCCTGCCCGGGGCCCTGAGCAAACCTGCCCCCCACTAAAGATTTCTAAGGGAAATGGGGAGTCTGCTCCTCAGCGTCCTCTTTGGTTTGCAAGAGAAAGAACGAGGGAGCCCCTTATGGCTACTTTTCGCCTTTAAAAAATGTTCCGCAGTTGTGGGCTACATTTGAAATACGAATCGTCCAAGAAAAGGCCCGGTGGGGAGGGAGAGGCGGAGGGCAGACACCCCTCCCTGGACGGAAAGCAAACGGAGATGGAGAAAGTCCGCAGGTGTAGCGGCGGTTTTCGCCTGCGGCCACCTGGGCCTGACCCGCCGCCGGAGGAGGACATGCTGAGGATTTCGCAGGCACTTGGTGGGGACCGTTGGCCGTTACACTTTGGTTTCAGTTTTCAGCACGTGGCTTCGGAGGGGACTTCCCCGGCGGAGCAGGAAGAGCTGACGTCGCCGCGGCCAGCAAGCGCTAGAGCCTGACGCGCTGGAGCGTTCGCTGAGCTGCCCGCAGCCAGAGCCCGCCAGGGGACCGGCCGATCGGAGCCTCGGGACCTTCCCCACGCCGAACCCTGAGATTTGTGAAAGCACAACGTCTCCCGTAGGGCGTGGAAAAGGAAATGAAAGCCAACATTAGGTGGAGCAGCTCTCGGTGGCGCTCAGAGTTCATGCCGAGTCGGGGCGAAGAAAGATGCCCAAAGATGGCCTTTCTGGGGGAGGAGAAAGGGATCCCCGAGATGAAATCAGCCAGGCCCACCCTGCCCAGAGATACACACTGCCAGCCTGCTTCCTGCCCTCCCCTAGGCATAGAGATGGGTGCTCTCTTCATTTTTCTTTTTCTTTTTCTTTTCTTTTTAAGATTTTATTTATTTATTTGACACAGAGAGACCAGGAGCGCAGGCAGTGGCAGCAGCAGGCAGAGGGAGAGGGAGAAGCAGGGTCCCTACTGAGCAGGGAGCCCAACTCAGAGCTTGATCTCAGGACCCTGAGATCATGATCTGAGCCCAAGGCTCAGAACAACTGAGCCACCCAGGCGCCCCTGAGGGGTGCTTTCTTTCAAACATAATACAGTAAAAAGTAAAAGGTGGTAAAAATGACACAGTGAGGTCTCCCTGCTTCATGCCTCAGACATCCATGTCCTCTCCCCAAAGGAACCATGTGTCTTTTGTGGTTTCCTTCCAGGTCTAGTTTGTATATGTACAAGCAAAATTCGTAATTTTCTTCTTTTTTGTGTGCAAAAGGGCGCATATTAGGGCACAGCTCAGACGCTTGCTTTTTCACTTCTCAGTGTGTCCTTTTTTTAAAGGTTTTATTTATTTGACAGACACAGCAAGAGAGGGAACACAAGCAGGGGGAGTGGGAGAGGTAGCAGCCGGCTTACCGCTGAGCGGGGAGCCCAATGTGGGACTCGATCCCAGGACCCTGGGATACCATGACCCAAGCCAAAGGCAGACACTTAACAAATGAGCCACCCAGGTGCCTCTCACTTCTCAGTGTGTCTTGGAGACTATTCCAGATCAGCACCTACTGAGCTGATTTTCTAGTTGCATAGTATTCCTTTGTGTGGTTGTACCATCTGTTTTATCAATGTCGAGCCTCAAGGTTATTTCCAATCTTTGTTATTGCCAACAGCGCTGCAGTGAAAAACCTTATACGTATCTAATTCCTTACATGTGCATGGAAAGGTACACTCCCAGAAGAGAAAATGCTGGAAGTATTTTGCTAGTGGTTACCAGATTCTGCTCCCTACAATTCCTGCCAGCTTTACCCTCCCATTTGCAATACAGAGCAGAGCACCGGGCAGGAAGTGAGGTGATTTCAACCCCACTGTTCTGAGGAGCTGCACAGGGGAAGGCGCCCCAGGGGGGAAAGGGCTGATCCTTTCTTCCACAACTCTTCCTCTATAGCTTTATTGTTCATAATCATCACATTCAGGACGGTGATTTGTTCAGTCTGTCTCCCCTGCTCAGGCCTGTGAATGCCTCAAGAGCTAAGACTGGGCCTTAATCACCCTTGTACCTCCAGCGCCTGGCCCAGAGTAGGTGATCGATAAATGCTTATCAGACAAATGAACAAATTAATAAACTGGGCTAGTAGGTTCCATGTAGGAAAAAGAATTAGAACCTGCAGGGGCGCCTGGGTGGCTCAGTGGGTTAAAGCCTCTGCCTTCAGCTCAGGTCATGATCCCAGGGTCCTGGGATCGAGCCTGAATCGGGCTCTCTGCTCAGCGGGGAGCCTGCTTCCCTTCCTCTCTCTCTGCCTGCCTCTCTGCCTACTAGTGATCTCTGTCTGTCAAATAAATAAATAAAATCTTAAAAAAAAAAAAAAGAATTAGAAACTGCAGAATGAGGACTATGGCCCTAATAACCTTAAAAGACTTGATTCTCTGCAACATTTCTGCAGGCATCTGGGTGGGGCGGGGTAGGTTGCCTTTTTGCCTGCATTTCCCTAGGGAGATTAGCAAATCTCGAAAACAAAAAACCTCGCAGGCCTCTAGAGTATCTTGACTCAGCCAGCAGGAGCCAGGAGGCAACTCCAGCTTTGAGCCCGTGTTGTTGACCATAAGGCCAGAGTCCCAAGTGGTGTCTTTGTGGTACCATATTTTCATGCAATGTGGAAGCATTTCCCGAGAGATGTGGAGTGCCAGGCACAGTGCTGGCTGGCTGAGCTCCACCCTGGTGGGATTTCAGAGTATTGGACGCCCCCACCCGTAGTGCACATTTGTTGCTTCCTCTACTCCCCAACCCACCCTCCCCCACCACCACCAAGGACCCATCCATTCCTCCTTATCCAGCAGAAGCCCTTGCTGCTGGCCCCAGACTTCAAAGATGGGTTCAGGAGCCAGCAAACAGCCAGGATGGCTTGCTCCCACCTCTCAGGGCTGCTGCCTGCCCTTATAGATGGAAGGCTTGCTCCTTCTGGCTTGACTGAGCTGGGGAAGAATGACCTGAAGCTGCGGCAGCCACTTTTTGCCACCACGCCAGGAGAGCTCGCTGACAACAGAGCCTTGAGCCAGGAAGTGAGACTAAGTCATCAGAGACTGAAATCACAGCCCCGACATGTACATCCAATCATGGCTAAAGTAAGATCCAGCCCCTGGAATTGTCAGTTATGTGAGTCAATAAGTTCTGTTGTTTGCTGAAAACTGTGCACGCCAGGCTTCCAGTGCAAGGCAAGAAAGAGCCATACCACGTGGCCCCGCTAAGTATAGGGAACTGAATGCATGAGAAGGGTCATTCCACAGGGCTGCCCGGGCCCTGAGCATCTGGGGTCTGGGTGTCTATAATAGACCCCTCACAAAGATTAACTAAGAGAAAGAATTCCTGGAATACATGGGTGGCACACAGACACTAAGGAAAGCCAAGGGGCATTCTGCACTATACTAAGACACAGCAGATGTGTGGGGCACAGAACAGATCAGAGAGAAGCCCTGCCCAGGATCTGGGGCCAGTCAGCTTGGCCCAGGGGTGGGACGAGTGATGAGTATCTTTTGCACACTGATGAGCTGGCTTTAACCAGATGGGGTTCAGAGAGTGTCTAGACTGGTGGGCACATGGAGGTGCTAGGAGGGTGAGCACTCAGAGAGGACAAGAGAAGCTCCATGCCACCCTGTCTGGTCCTACGTGCCTCTTCCCTGAGGCTGTTCCTGAGTTGTATCCTTTGGAACAAACTGGCAAATGTCAGCAAGGTATTTCCCTGAGTTCTGTGAGCCATAGAGCAAATTACTGAGCCTGAACAGGAGGTTGTGGAAACCCCCAGTTTATAGCCAGTAGGTCAGGTACCCTTGAGAACCTGGACTTGCCATTGGGGGTGCTATCTGGTAGGACCAGCCTTCGTTCGCCCTGTGTGATCGGACGCTAACTCCAGGTGGAGAGTATCAGAACTGAGTTGAAGTGGTTGGTGTGAGGGAAAAAAACCCCACGCACTGGGCGTCTGAAGTATTGTGAGTAAAAACTATTCAGATGTCCCTGCTCCCAAACCTGAAAACCCGGAGATGTCCTGGAGCACCCTCTCCCTGCTCACCCTCCCATGAGCCCTGCCCATCACTTGACAAGTGTTGTGTATTGGTTTTATTTGTGACAAAAATGAAGGGGGTTTTTTGAAATTTAAATATTTATTTTTAAACCCCCCACAACACTGGAGTTTGCTTCACTGGTAACAGTTTACAGGACTAATAACTCTAATGAATAATCAATATAATTCCTATCCATGATGCAACTATGTTGTAAAGTTTCATATAATCCACTTAGAAATTTGTTGCTTTTGCTTTCACAAAAATATCCATTCAACCCATGATCTGAGTTGCAAAATTATTTCTAGACCTCTATACCTTATAAACTGTAATTGCATTTCAGTCGCATAGCAGGTGAAAATGTCAACTGAACCATTCCTTCAAAATACAGTGTGTTGGAGCACCTGGGTGGCTCAGTCAGTTGGGCATCTGCTTCTGGCTCAGATTATGATCTCAGGGTCCTGGAATCGAGCCCTGCATCAGGCTCCCTCCTTGGCAGGGAGCCTGCTTCTCCCTCTCTCTCTGTTAGCTGCTCCCCCTGCTTGTGCTCTCTCTCTTCCTCTGTTAAATAAATAAAATCTTCAAAATACAATGCATTAAAAGTAATTGCTACAATATAAGCACCAGTAAAAAGAACTTTCTTGGCATATAACATGATCATGACTTATTCAGGTGTCTGTATTATTACAGAAAGAGAAGAGGTAATGGCCACTTTGACTAAAAACTGTATTCTTGGGGCACCTGAGTGGCTCAGCCATCTGCCTTTGGCTCAGGTCACGATCCCAGGGTCCTGGGATCGAGCCCTGTATCAGGTTCCCTGCTCAGTGGGAAGCATGCTTCTCCTGCCTCTGCTTGTATTTCCTCTCTTGCTCTCTTTTTATCAAATAAATAAATAAAATCTTTTTAGAAATTAAATTAAAATTTTTTAAAAACTACCTGTGTTCTTTACTTGAAGAACACCTCTCTTCTAATATTTGGCAGTTATTCAGATTTTTAGAAATGAGTTCTGTGCAAAAAACCAAACTCTGCAGACCCAAAAAACAAAACATTAACTACTAAAACTAATTAATATCAGGGTACCTGGGTGGCTCAGTGGGTTAAAGCCTCTGCCTTCGGCTCAGGTCATGATCCCAGGGTTCTGGGATCAAGCCCCGCATTGGTCTATCTGCTCAGAGGAGAGCCTGCTTCCCCCTCTCTCTGCCTGCCCCCCTGCCTACTTGTGATCTCTGTCTGTCAAATGAATAAATAAAATCTTTTTTTAAAAACCTAATTAATATCAATAACTCTACAACTACTAAAATGTAGCTCTAGTTCGGAACTTAGGCAGGCATAATATATATACTGGCCTTAAAAGAGAAAAGGTATTACCCATGTAACAGCACCATGAATACACCTGAAAATCAACTGTGCAATCTAACTTAGCTTTTGTGCAGACACAGACCATCTCACACTATGTTATTTTCATACAAACTAGAAAATGCTTATTGAAAAACCCTTTCAAAAATGAACAAATGAGGGGCGCCTGGGTGGCTCAGTGGGTTAAAGCCTCTGCCTTCGGCTCAGGTCACCATCTCAGGGTCCTGGGATTGAGTCCCACATTGGGCTCCCTGCTCGGCAGGGAGCCTGCTTCCTCCTCTCTCTCTCTCTGCCTGCCTCTCTGCCTACTTGTGCTCTCCGTCTGTCAAATAATTAAATAAAATCTTAAAAAAAAAAAGAAAAATGAACAAATGATGCTTATGTACTGGATGATTATGAAGAACAAAAATGTATACATAGTTTATAGGACATTTCACTACCATGATGACAATATGCTGGTGTAAGTTATATTCATAGCTGTTGATCAGCTATTTAATCATATGATTATCAGCTTTTACTCAGCTCCCCAAATCCAAGTGTATAATATGCGACATATAAATTGAAGATCTTAAAAACAAAGCCTGATAAATTCCTCCAGTATTGCCAAAAACCCATCCTTGACTTAGTATTGCTTTAAATAAAAATAAGTTGTTTTTAAGAGTAAAGCTCTTTTGAGGTGCCTGGATGACTCAGTCTGTTAAGGGTCTGCCATGGGCTCAGGTCATGATCCCAGGGTCCTGGGATCAGGTCCCGCCTCAGGCTCCTTGCTCAGCGGGAAGCCTGCTTCTCCCTCTCCCTCTGCTCGCTGCTCCCCATGCCTGTTTCTCTTTCTCTCTCTCTGTCAAATAAATAAATAAAATCTTTTTTTTTTTTAAGTAAAGTTTGTTTTGACATAAGAATAAAGGAAACGGGGGGGCACCTGGGTGGCTCAGTGGGTTAAAGCCTCTCTGCCTTCGGCTCAGGTCATGGTTCTAGGGTTCTGGAATGGAGCCCCACATCTGGCTCTCTGCTTAGCAGGGAACCTGCTTCCCTCCCTCTCTGTCTGCCTCTCTGCCTACTTGTGATCCCTGTCTGTCAGGTAAATGAATAAAATTAAAAAAAAAAAAAGAATAAACGGTGTCAGGATGTCATCATCTCATCTATGGTCATTGATAACCACTCAGTAGGTCAGCTGCCATGAGCCACCGCGGAGGACTTATCAATAAAAACATACAGAGAAGCGACTATGTCACAGAGACACTTAGACTATAAATACCGAGAGTTTGTGAGACTATCCAAGTGTTCAGTCTGGGCAAGGCAAACTTTTGCTGATCTAAAAAGCTTTCTAAAGACCTTGGGGGCAATAAAGGAGACTCTTTCTACCTCTTATCAGTCAGCCCCCATCATTCCTAGCGATGAACTCTAGCAACAGGGGACTCTTTCTTACTTCTACCCTGACAGCCAGAGGTTCGCTCTCTGGTTGGCTAAGCTGTCTCTCCTGGGTACCAATTCCTATAAAGATATACTTTAACTCAATTTGGACTTGATTCTTTTCAGCTCCTCTTGCCTGGAACAATAGTGTGATTAATCAACCATTGGTTTGTACGCTATTGGTTTGTGAAATTCCCACAGTGTTAAACAATGGCTGGCAAAGACAGGCTCAGTCTCTGAGTATTAATTTGCTTCGAATAAAACAACAGATTATCCCGATTCAGCCTCCCTGGTATCTCTCATCTCCACTCTTCACCTTTCATTTGGTCCTTTATTCATCAGTCAGGGGTATTTCCTAATCCCCTTCTCTGTGCCAAGTTTTATGCTAGCCCTTTGAGACCCAAAGATATTTTTTTTAATAAACATTTTATTTATTTATTTATTTGAGAGCGAGCGTGAACGAGAGAGGGAGAGAGAGAGAGAGAGCCCGAAGAGGTACTCCCTCCCGGGACCCTGGGATCACAACCTGAACCAAAGGTGGACATTTAAACGACTGAGCCATCCAGGTGCCCCCAGACCCAAAGATTAATGAGACCTGACTTCTATCCTAAGAAAATCACCATCTACTGATAATTCAGAAACTGAAATACAATCATAAAGCAAAGAGATTCACACCAAGATGGAAATACGCAGAGCCTCAGAGAGCCCAGAGTAGAAGTCCTTGACCCAGCTGGGAGTGGTAGGATATGGAGTGAACTTTTCACAGAAAAGTCTGTGAACTTTTCTTGGCGGAGGGAGAGTTGATTCCTGAGTTTTAAAAACTTAAAGACTAATGGAGAACTGGCCATGCCAAGAGGAGAGGAAGGGACATAGTAAGCAGAAGGGACAGCTTAGGGAATGGCCCAGAGGTGAGGGGTAGCATGGTCTAAATCCACTCTGGGGCTGAATGCAGGCTTTTGTCACTTCTCACCTGGACAAGAGATGATTGAGGGCTCTCCCCCAATTCCCATGACCACCAGAAAATCTTCTCAAGCTCAGATGTGACTTCCTGTCTCCCTTGCCTGCAGCCCTCTGCTGGTTCCCCTTCCTGATCCGAGGTCTTTTGGCTTCTCCTCTCTTCATAAACTTCTTAGGTGACTTTGACAGTAGTTCCCATTGCTGAAGCCTCATCTCTGCTCTTCTGTCTGGAATTTCCTGCCCTGCCTTGGTTGATGTGGCGAACTCCTATTCATACTTCAGAGTGACTCAGATGTGACTCAGATGTGACCTATTGCACAATGATCCCCTCCCACTTGCACTCCCCTCTGGGCACACATATTCCGGAGCTGTGCACTTCACCAACTAGCTAGTCTGCTTCTTATTGCACTGTGCGGGTGCGGACCTCCTCCCCTCACCACCCCGGGGCTGGCCTGCGGCCAACGGCCAGCTCCTGGCTCAGGCAAAAGTGCATCTCATGACCCAGAAAGCAGAAGCTGCCCTAACATTCCGTGACCCTTCAGACCCAGAAGGAGCATGACACAGGGGGCTACTGACCAGGGAAAGGCCCGACCCGAGCCTGCTGCATCTGTCCCGCACTCTGCCTCAAACCTTGGCTTCCAGATTCACCCTCATGCTTCCCGACCAAGGCTCTGACTTGGCATCTCTGCCAAACCTGCCTCCCCTTTGTCCATGGATCCATCTAGACTCCCCCTTACACCCAGGAGATTCTGTAGCTTAAAAGGACTGGGGAATGGTGACTGACTGTGTGGCTGTTACGACTGTGAGGTTGTTACATTTTATGTCTAATACAAGTTTATGCACATTATGAATTAGACCGGTAAAGCTCATTTGAATGGAAAAAAAAAACCCCAATCGAATTATTTATTTATTTATTTATTTATTTATTTATTTACTTTGAGAGAGCGAACAGGGGAGCGGCAGGAGAGGGAGAGAGACTCTCAAGCAGGCTCCATGCTCACCCAACCCAGCCCGGAGCCAGACATGGGCCCAGTCTCCGGAGATCACGACCAGAGGCATTATCAAGAGTCAGAGGTTTTTGTTTTTGTTTTTGTTTTTAAGAATTTATTTAGGGCTGCCTGGGTGGCTCCGTGGGTTAAACCTCTGCCTTCAGCTCAGGTCATGATCTCAGGGTCCTGGGATAGAGTCCCGCATCGGGCTCTCTGCTAGGCAGGGAGCCTGCTTCCTCCTCCCCCCCTCCCTCTCTGCTTGCCCCTCTGCCTACTTGTGATCTCTCTCTGTCAAATAAATAAAATCTTAAAAAAAAAAGAATTTATTTAATTATTTGACAGAGAGAGATCACAAGTAGGCAGAGAAACAGGCAGAGAGAGGAGGAAGCAGACTTGGATACTCAGGATGTAGACACGGTACTCCACACATCATGGCCCCGCATCAGCCCATCTGAACAGATGTGGACCTTCAGTAATTGGTACAGCTGACACTGGATATCATGTTGCTCATATTTATTTTTTATTAATATATAATGTATTATTTGTTTCAGGGACACAGGTCTGTGAATCATTAGTCTTTTTTTTTAAGATTTTATTTATTTATTTGAGAGATCACAAGTAGGCAGAGAGGCAGAGAGAGAGGAGGAAGCAGGCTCCCCACTGAGCAGAGAGCCCAATGCAGGGCTCTATCCCAGGACCCTGAGATCATGACCTGAGCTGAAGACAGAGGCTTAACCCACTGAGCCACACAGGCGCCCCATGAATCATTAGTCTTTATACAATTCACAACACTCACCGTCGCGCTGCTCATATTTAATACTCAACTGATTCCCCTTAGTAATATGCCCCCCTGACAGCTGGCGAAAGCCACTTTGAGGAAAACCATCCACCCACACAGTATCCCTCTTCCTTCAGGGAATAGGATAGCATTCCTACCCCCTCCAGTCTAACCCCTGACGGTAACTTAAGTAAGCAATGATCAGAACCCATGCACACTCTCAGACTGTCCATAGGGAATGTGGTTATGTGCGTATAGAGTTAAAGTCATATCTTGTTTGAGATATTTTTCAAAAGAAGATATACAAGGGGCCAGTAAATGTCTGAAAAGATGCTTAACATCATTTGGAGAAAAGTACAAATCGAAGGCACAGTGAGGTCTAGCTTTGTACCAAGTGGGGCGGCTATCATAAAACGATGGGCAATAGCCAGGGTTGACAAGGACGTGTGGACATTCATGGTGGGAAGGTAAAATAGCATAGCCGCTGTGGAGATAGCTGATAGGGCACCACTTCCTTAAAAATATAGACATGGGGGGGCACCTGGGTGGCTCAGTGGGTTAAAGCCTCTGCCTTCGGCTCAGGTCATGATCCCAGGGTCCTGGGATCGAGCTCCGCATCGGACTCTCTGCTCAGCGGGGAGCCTGCTTCCTCCTCTCTCTCTGCCTGCCTCTCTGCCTCCTTGTGATTTCTGTCAAATAAATAAATCTTTAAAAAATATATAGATAGATAGATAGATATAGGGTTACCTACATATGACCCAGCACTGCTATTCATTAAGCGTGTACTCACTCCACACAGAAGCTTGACATGAATGTTCATAGTAACATTATGCATAATAACCAAAACGTGGAAACAACACAGGTCCCCTCCTACTGACAGAGGGTTAAACAAAATGTGGTAATAGCCATACAATGGAATAGTATTTGGCCACGAAAAGGAGTGAATCACTGATGAGGTTAGAGCTTGGGTAAGCCTTGAAACCATCATGCTCTGTGAAATAACAGATACAAAAAGCCACACGCATATTGTATGAGTACATTTTAAAAGTTTATTTATTATTATTATTTTTAATAATCTCTATGCCGTACATGGGGCTTGAACTCATGAGCTCGAGATCAAGCTTCACATGCTCTTCTGACTGAGCCAGCCAGGTGCCACTGTATGATTCCATTTCTTTTTTTTTTTTTTTTTAAGATTTTATTTATTTATTTGACAGAGAGAGACACAGCGAGAGAGGGAACACAAGCAGGGGGAGTGGGAGAAGGGACCAGCAGGCTTCCTGCTGAGCAGGGAGCCCAATGTGGGGCTTGATCCCAGGACCCTGGGATCATGACCTGAGCCAAAGGCAGCCGCTTAATGACTGAGCCACTCAGGCGCCCCCGATTCCATTTCTTATAAAATGTCCAGAAGAGGAAAATTCAGAGCCTGAAAGTAAATTAGTGGTGGCCAGGGGCTGTGGGGGAGGGGGCATGAGGAGTTCCTACTGCAGGGTGATGCAATTTTCTAGACTCTGATAATGGAGTTGGTTGCACAACTCTGTGAGTATACTAAAACCCTCCTTCTGAAAGGTGAAGTATATGGTATGTGAATAAAATCCTTTTAACAGTTACACATTGTCACACCAGTGAACTATATTGATCAGCGATTTGCCTTAACATTTCATCCCAAAGCTCTCTCATCCTGAACAAAAGAGAACATTTGCTTCATTTGCCTAATTTTGACACATCTCACCTAAGCCGTCCTTCCAGCTAATTCTGCTAGTTCCTTTTTGAAACCAAGTGCTCTGCTCAGCCTTGCTACTGAAGGACTGCTTCAGACTGTGCTTCTCCCCTAGGCCTTGCAGGCCTCACACAGCCCTTCAGTCCAAGCCGTCTGGTTTTCTTTCTGCACACGGTGCCTTGCTCAGCCAAACTGTCACCCTTGTAGGGACAAGAGTCAGGACCACTTCAGCATGGGAAAGAAGAAAGAGAGAGAAAGAGAGAAGTGAGGGAAGGAAGGTGGGAGGCAGGGAAGGAAGGTCCCAGGTCACCGGAAGCCAAATCTTGCTCTTGACTCATTTATTTTATTGGTTTGATAGTGTCTTTTCTTTTCTTTTCTTTTTTTTTTAAAGATTTTATTTATTTATTTGACAGAGATCACAATTAGTCAGAGAGGCAGGCAGACAGAGAGAGAGAGAGCCACCCAGGCGCCCAATAGTGTCTTTTATTTTCCTTCTCTATCCTTTCCTCCTTGAATTCATTCATCTGTTCATTCTTTTTTTCATACATTATTCTTGTGGGCCAGGCACAGGACCAGGCTCTTAGAAAGCCACCACTTTTCTCTTTCAGATTTGTTCTTCCCTTCGGTAAATCTCCTCCTCCTTTTCGTCTATTCCCAGCTGACATTCAGGCTGACTTTGCCCAGTGGCCACGTGGCCTCAGTCGCAGAAGTTCGTCAGCAACACTCGAGCAGCTTCTCCATCTGAAGCTCACTCCTGTATTTTCCTATTTCAAAGCCCTTGTACATGGGAGTCCAATTCCCGGCTTAAGAGATGCCCAGTGCCCACAGTTCATTCATTGTAAAAGGAGCCAGTAGGTTCTGGACATTCTCTAAATTACCAGCTCTTCACACTTTGCCAGGTCATTAGGGAAGGGCAGTTAGCAAGCCTCAGTCTTTGTTCTGATGGAGGGTCAGTTGTAGTGAGGGGAAGGAGAGATGACTTCATAGGGGCACCAGATTGGATAAAAGGGATCACTGGATCACAAACTGAGGTAAAGCCAAAGGAATAGGTCTATTGACCTATTTTCTGAGCACTCCTAGTTCATGAAAGTTCAAGGTGAGTCCTACTTGCCAATTACAGGGAGCATGGTTTGAAGCATCATAGCAGGAGTCAGGGGGTATCCGTAAACTTTTAAAGTATGGCTTACTATTTTTGTATAGTATATTTTACTATAGGCTGTTATGTATGCCTTCCTCCTTGGAGAACAGACCTTGTCTATTTTAATTACAGGGGAATGGCAACAACAACAACAACTCTGGGCCAGACACTAAACTGAGTGCTTTCCATAAGTGAATAAACTTTACTAGGTGGGAGAAGCCACTCTTTATACTCGTAGACCAGGGGTCCCTGAGGTTTCCCCATGAGAGTTCTGAAGAGCTGGCCCCAATACTGGGGTGGTGGCCCCAGTGGTGCAGTGAGAGAGCACAGGGCTCCAGGTTCAAAAGAATCAAAAGAGAACTCAGGAGCCTCGGACGCCTGGGTGGCTCAGTCAGTTAAGCATCCAGGTCGCGATCCCAGGGTCCTGGGACTGAGTTTCGCCTTGGCCTCTCCACTCAGTGGGGAGTCTGCTTCTCTCTCAAATAAATCTCTCTCGGGGTCCTGGGATCGAGCCCCGCATTGGGCTCTCTGCTCAGCGGGAGCCTGCTTCCCCCTCTCTCTCTGCCTGCCTCTCTGCCTACTTACCTATCTATCTCTCTCTGTCAAATAAATAAATAAAATCTTAAAAAAAGAAAAAAAGAAAACTCAGAAGCCTGATAGAGGATAGCCCGGGATAGTGTTCAGTAACAGAGAAACAAGGAACCAACTGCCCCCTGATACTCCGTTTCTGCCGAGCACCTTCAGACTGGCACCTTGGAGGGTCTCCCTCTGCACCTGCTATGCAGCCCATCCACCCACCTTCATTCCACTGCACACGTTGGGAGCAGACTCAGCTCTGCCAGCTCTGGGCCGATTCCTGAGCTCCTGTGTTGCCGTATCCAAGTCTTTGCTTTATACTTGGACCTCAGGAGTCTGCGGCCCAGGGACACCCAAAATCAGGAACCAGCTTGCACAGACTGGGATTGGAAAAGAGGTGTGAGTGGGAGGTGAGTTCCCAAAAGGGGACTGTGTTCAGCACCCCACAGAGGGGCCGATGCTACAACAAATAATCCCAATAAAGCACAATAAATTTAATCAGGTCTACATTGAGAGTTCTTGGGGCTCCACGTCAAGTAAGATGGGGCCAGAAGTATGTGGGATGAGGGACAAAATGGCCCTGGAGTTCAGGGATGATGCTGGTATAGCCTTCCAAGCCTGGTTTTCCAATGGGTCTTGATAGGGCGGTGCCTGGGAGAACAGGGGCAGGACTCAGGGCTCTGGATAGTGCTCAGAGTCAAAGATCCAGTCCACAGGGAGGGCAGGGAAGAGAGCAACACATCACAGTGGGACCCCAAACAAAAAGCCAAGCCAAGGATGTAGATCATAGGCAGGGCAAGCAATGATTTCAGAAACTTGTAGGCTCAGTGGGTGTCCCCGGGCCAGAGACCCCTGGGGTCAGAGTATAAAGCAAAGACACGGATATGGCAACATAGGAGCTCAGGAACCAGCCCAGGGCGGGCAGAGTTGGCGTCTGCTCCCAACGTGTGCCGTGGAATGAAGGTGGGTGGATGGGCCGCATAGCGGTGCAGAGGGAGACCCTCCAAGGTGCCAGTCTGAAGGGGCTCACAGAAACGGAGTATCAGGGGGCAGGACAAGAACTAGAGACGTCGGGGCGCCTGGGTGGCTCAGTGGGTTGGGCCTCTCCCTTTGACTCGGGTCATGGTCTCGGGGTTTGGGGATTGAGCCCCGCGTCGGGCTCTCTGCTTGGCGGGGAGCCTGCTTCCCCTTCTCCATATGCCTGCCTCTCTGCCTACTTGTGCTCTCTCTCTGTGTCAAATAAATAAATCTTTAAAAAAAAAAAAAAAAAGAACTAGAGACGTCAGGATAGGGCGAGTGCATTCAGAATGAGGAAACAGTCCTGGAGAAACTCCCCATGTGGCACTGGGAGCAGGTCAACCGTGGTTTTATGCCCTGCTGGGAAGAGGGTACTAATGAAGGCATCACTCCAGCTCGGACGGAGGCTGGGTCTGCCTTCCTTCCTCACTCAACCCCACGAGCCCGGGCTGAGGCCACTCCCGTACTCCCTACCTTGGGGACTAGCTCAAGAAGTGGATTTAGGGAAAGCGGCAGTGGGCCAGCTGTGAGCTAGCATTGCTTGAGCTCTCCCTGTGGCCAAAAGCAGTTCTAAGCATGGCCTTTAAGTTACAGTTCATCTTTCCAGACTTTCCAGTCTTTCTTCCTTAAACGAAGTTCTCCTTTTATAATTGTTTATCAACCACAACCTCTATAAGTGCCCAAATAACAAGTTTCAGACAAAATGACAAGTATCTGTTAATAAGGTAGGCATTGTGTGCATTTTACCAAAAAATAAAAGAAAACAAAAAGGCTAAGCTGGTTTTTTTTTCCCCATTCTTGGGAGGAAAAAACCCCCACATCCCTGCTTCTTGAGCATTGTGGGAATGGGACACTTGTGTATATGTTATTCTTTGTTCAACTGATTTGTAGTCTTAAGTCATTTGGGGTGTTTGTTACTGCAGCATAGTTCACTTGGCTTGATTTATATGAGAATATAAGAGAAGGAGACCAGAACAGGCTTCCCAGAGGAGCCAGGGGAGAACAGAGAAAAGGACACCCTAGAGAGGGGGTGGGGCACAGCTCCCGAGCTCCACGAGCCACTGATCTGATCTTTGGTCTGCTGTGGCTGGGGTGCAGGACACAGAGGGAAGAGGGAGAAGGAAGAGACAGGGCTGCAGAAAAAGAATGGGACCAGGTCATGAAAAATCTTGAAGGGTCCACTTGGGAGTTGCAGAAAGTAAGGAGCCAACAAAGGGGTTTGGGGGAGTAAAACCCTAACGGGATTTGTATTTTAGAAAAACCTCCAGCCGCAGAATTGAGTGAGCAGAATTGGGGGGGAAGACCAGAGGCTTTCTAAAGCCTTTCTAGAGCTTTCTAGAGCTTTTTCCATTGACCAGTTAGGAGTCAATACTACAGGCTGGAAGTAAGGAAGGCCTAAACCAGAGGTTGACAAACTTTTTCTGTATCGGGCCAGATGGTAAAGATCAGCCTTCGGTTGCCACATCATTGCTGTCATAGCTTCTCAATTCTGTCCTTGTATCACAAAAGCAGCCATAGACAATGTGTAACAAAAACATGTGTTCCAATAAAGTTTTATTTACAAAGAAGGCAGTGGAGACACCTTGGCCCATGGGTTGCAACCAGCCTACCCTTGATTTAAATAACAGGACAGTTGGGGCGCCTGGGTGGCTCAGTGGGTTAAGCCGCTGCCTTCGGCTCAGGTCATGATCTCAGGGTCCTGGGATCGAGCCCCGCATCGGGCTCTCTGCTCAGCAGGGAGCCTGCTTCCTCCTCTCTCTCTGCCTGCCTCTCTGCCTGCTTGTGATCTCTCTCTGTCAAATAAATAAATAAAATCTTTAAAATAAATAAATAAATAAATAAATAAATAAATAAATAAATAACAGGACAGCTGCCACTGATTGAGGCCTACCAGGTACCAGGCTCTTTATATACACTTCTGAGTCCCACAATCTGGCAGAGAGGTGTTACTGGCCCCATTTTGCAGATAAGGAAACTGAGGCTGAGATGTTGGGTAATCTGCCCAAGGTCTTGTGACAGTGTGTGGCAAAGTTGGGATTCAAACTCAGGTCTGACTCTAGAGCTCATGCTCTTTCGTGAGTTCATGCCACCTCCTGCAGGTGGTCAAGAAGGAAGGGAGAGAGGGATATACAAGACTGTCAATTCTGAGAGCCCAGGGCAAGTTCACTCATTCATTTGCTCATTCACTCACTCACTCATTCATTCATTCACTCATTCATCCATTCACTCATTTATTCCTTCTTTCAACAAATACTTGGCTTCTGCTGTGTGTGAAGTACTGGGAATTCAGAGATGAATGACAAATGATTTCCATCCCTGAACAGCTCAGTCTAACATTTAGACCTACAACTAGGTATGGGGGAATGAGGAAAAAAATGTGATCAATAAGAAGGAAGTAAAACATTAAAGTTGCTCTCATCCCTGCCTCCCCCTTTCCTTTACACATCCAGAGAGAACCTCTGATCCTCTGGGATCAGAGACACCCGATCCTTTCCCCCTCTAGCATGAATGCAAAGACGGATTTACTGTGAAACTATTGAAGTTAAAGCTTCTGGGTCCCTTGCTTCCTGAAACAGTCCTTCTAATGCCCTGTGTCTAATTTTGTATTTCTCTCTTCAGCGTTGCCCCTCAGAAATATGTAAACCTCAGGCACCCAAACGCAGATCGTCTCTTGAGTGAAAGTTTTCCAGAGCCAGGTCTGTTAAGTGCCATTTGTAGGAATTACTTAGGGGCTAAGGATCTTGGTTTTGGCTCTTGAGGTCTCTCTCAGGGGAACTAAGAATCTGGGGGCTGTCCTCAAAGTCCCAAGTGTGGCCAGTCCAGAGTCTGTTCCCATTATGTCCACTGTCCTCCGCTATCATCAGCTGCCCCTGCTCCCTCTTCCTTCCAGATCAGCCCAGGGCCCTGAGGTTTCTCTGACTTAAGCTCTTTGGAATTCAAGGTTCCAAGAATCCCCTCAACAACCTCTCTGGGGGCCTTCGGGGCAGGAAAGGACACCTGCAATCCTGATGGGTGGGTGGGGGGCGCGAGGCACTGCAGTAATGGAGAGCCACTGGAGGCTGGCCAGTATCCACTGTTGGGCTTCCTGGGGCAGGGCTGTCGCATCAAGCCCACCAGCAGGCCCAGCTCTATAGCCATCTGTCCAGAGGAGACAACACTCTGGGAAAGACTGCTTCACGTTCACCCAAGTCACAGATGATTCAAAGCAAGAATGCTATTAGTGTGAGCACAGGAGGCCTGCTGGCAAAACAGCTGGCTCTGGTCACTTGCTGAGTCCTATGCCTTGCCAGGCAAATCCGCAAAGCATACCAAATTATAGGCTGGGAGTCGGGTGAATGAGCAAGAACAATGTGGGAGTCCTTTAAGGGCAGGTACAGTGTCTGTTTGCCCATTGTCACATCCCTGGCAGCCAGTCCAGCCCTGGACCCATGATGGAAGGTGCTCAATAAAGTCTCTGATTAAAGAAAGAGGATTCGCTGTTCTTAGGAGATACCACGATTTCTCCTAAGATGAACAGTCATTCTCTTGGACTAGTTCTCTCTCTGTGAACAGCACTAACCAAAAGAATCAGAGTATGTCTATCCTTGGGTAGTGTGGGGGATACCCTATAATTTCTCCAGGCAAGTCACACACAAGACTTCTGCAGGACTCCACCTCCCAAGCACCCATCTTAACTGCTGCATTCCAGGGCTCTTTTCCAGAGTAGGTTTTAACTCCTTAATGGGTTTGGGGGAGACTTGGGTGACACAGAATAGACACCGCCAGCTATAGGGGCTTGTTCCTATAAACTCGTGTTGATTCTACTCAGTTTACTTCAGAGCTCTTCACTTTTGAAAGAGGACTTCGACCTCCTCCATTCTGACCTCAAACTTCCCAATTAAGCTCTTCTTTCGAGCTTATCTCTAGACCCTGAGGACAAAGCATCCCCTGAAGGGAACCAAAACTACCCGTTCAAGGGTACCTTGGTGGCTCAGTGGGTTAAGCTTTTTGCCTTCAGCTCAGGTCATGGTCTCAGGGTTCTGGGATTGAGCCCCACCTCAGGCTCCCTGAGAGCCTGCTTCCCTCTCTCCCTCTGCCTGCCTCTCTGCCTACTTGTGATCTCTCTATCAAATAAAAAAAAAGAATCTTAAAAACAACAAACTACCCCTTCAAGCAATAAGCACGGTCCTGGGCCAGCAAGACCCCACCTGCCATTGACCCCGAGACAAAGATGACTTGACCTTCCCTCCCCACCTCTAAGACCTGGAAATATTTTCAGCACTTTGGAGACAGTCTTTGAGATGGGAGTCTGCAGTCTTCCTGGGTTTAGCCTCTCTGAAATAAATCCCTTTCCATTCTTACCACTCCGCTGTTTCTCTGCCTTTGGATTTTGTCAGCAGGTGAGTGGCCGAGCCTGGTTTGGGACCCCTGGAGCCCGTTGCCCTGGCTCTCCTGCAGCACCGCTACACTTTGGGTTTTCTCAAACAAGCCTCCGTAAGCCCCATTGTTCTCAGGGTCTCTCTATGTGTGAGGTTAAGTTTGCATGGGATTTTTAGACAAGTCAAAGCAGGAAATACTTTCCTGAGAATTCAGCGGCTTACGGTGGAGTAGGGAGGTTACAGGTCTGGAGGTCAGGACACCTGAGCCCCAGATTTGGACACATTATTCATTTCACAAAACCCAAGCCCGCCTCCTAGCCTACCTAAGGCCGGGCTGTACTGGAAGCATGAAAATGAAGAGACACTCCTTCCCAAGAGTTGCATGGTGGGGGAAGGGAATAGTTTAATTTCAATAATGGACAGTTGCAAAATGAATTAGGAGCACTTAGGGGAGTGATTCTCCAATTTATGGTGCCACTGGGGTTCCCCGTGGGTGTTCTTTCAAATGTAGATCTTGGGCCCCACCTCTTAGGAATTCTGACTCAGTCTGGGTATGTTCAGGGACTGGCAACAAGCCCCATTCCCCAAGGTGATTCTACTGGATCTAGCCCCAGCACACTTTAAGGAAGAAGTCAGGAAGTGGGTCACAAGGGCAGAGCTCTACAGCTGATTTTTTTTTTTTTAAGATTTTATTTATCCATTTGACAGAGATCACAAGTAGGCAGAGAGGCAGGCAGAGAGAGAGAGTGAGGAAAGCAGGCTCTCTGTTGAGCAGAGAGCTGGATGCGGGGCTCCATCCCAGGACACTGGGATCATGACCTGAGCTGAAGGCGGAGGCTTTAACCCACTGAGCCACCCAAGCGCCCCTCTGCAGCTGATTTTTTTTTTTTAAAGATTTTATTTATTTATTTGACAGAGAGAGATCACAAGCAGACGGAGAGGCAGGCAGAGAGAGAGAGAGGGAAGCAGGCTTCCTGCCGAGCAGAGAGCCTAATGCGGGACTCGATCCCAGGACCCTGAGATCATGACCCGAGCCGAAGGCAGCAGCTTAACCCACTGAGCCACCCAGGCGCCCCTGCAGCTGATTTTTAAAGGAAGGAGTAGAAACTTACAGGCACAGAGGCCCGAAATGGTATGACCTTACCTTCCACTTTGGGAAAATGGAGGTCATGAGGCAGGACTGCCACAGCTTCCTGCTCTACCCAAACTGACTTTATCTCCATTGACAACTGTCAGCAGAGGATGAAGTGTGAAGGCAAGCCTCATCTGGGCTCCTCCCACTCCATCCTTCCCCTGCCCCACTTGAACAATGACATGTTGAACACAACATAGGAGCACACATCTTCCCCTCAGCCTCTAAACATGCTGGTGTCTCTCTGATTTCAAAAACAATCGCAATCAGAGCTGTTCATTTCGCTCTAGGCTGCACTCCACTTACCACCTTCTACCTCCTATTTATTTCAATGACAATCTTTATTTTATTTTATTTTTTTTAAACATATGACATTTGGCATTCTGTGACTGACTTTTTTTTTTTAAGATTTTATTTATTTATTTGACAGAGAGAAATCACAAGTAAGCAGAGAGGCAGGCAGAGAGAGAGGAGGAAGCAGGCTTCCCGCTGAGCAGAAAGCCCGATGTGGGGCTCGAACCCAGGACCTGGGATCATGACCTGAGCCGAAGGCAGCGGCTTAACCCACTGAGCCACCCAGGCGCCCCTTCAATCTTTATTTTTTGTTAAGATTTTATTTATTTGAGAGAGAGAGAAAGAGAGAGAGAGCTTGAGCAGGGGGAGCAGAGGGAGAGGGAGAAGCAGACTTCCCACTGAGCACGGAGCCCAACTCGGGACTCAATCCCAGGACCCTGAGATCATGACCTGAGCTGAAGTCAGATGCTTAACCTGACTGAGCCACCCAGGTGCCCCTCAATGCCTATCTCTTTTTTTTTTTTTTTTAAGATTTTTTATTCATTTATTTGACAGAGAGAGATCACAAGCAGGCAGAGAGGCAGTCAGAGAGAGAGGAGGAAGCAGGCTCCCCGCCGAGCAGAGAGCCGAAGGCAGCGGCTTAACCCACTGAGCCACCCAGGCGCCCCAATGCCTATCTCTTTTACTAAACATTAAAGGAGAAAAAAGAAACGAAAGAGCAATGAAACTAGTATAAGTTCATTATAGAAAATTTCAAAACTAAGGCCCTTCACACCTGCATCAGGAGCTCTCAAAATACTTATCAGAACAGTGAGTCAATTCAATTAATTTTGTCACCAGAATGTAAATATCTTGAGGATGGGAACATGGTTTTCCTTCTCATCCTTGTGTCCTTGGTGGACACATAAACTCTCGATAAGTATGTATTAAACAAATAACATACATTATTCATGTTATGCCCCCATAACCATATTAAGAATCTGGTATGTATCCAGTCTATATTAAAAAAAAAATGGCATAATGCCATTTAGAGAAGGATCATATGTTTTTGAAACCTGCTTTTCTCACTGAAAATGTACCACAAATATACTTCTAGCTGCTTTGGGCTTGTATAAAGTGTAATTTATTTAGACTGTCTTCAGTTTTAAATATTAAAAAGGAACATTGTGATAAACATCCTTGTATCTACTTTGCATGTATCAGTCATGACTCAAATAGGCCAAATGTCTTGAAGCGGGACTGCTGCGTCCAAGAATGGGAAAGAGCCTGTGGCTCTTGAAATCCTGTTTTGCAATGGTTGTAACAATTCTTATGAATAAATATTAAGAAAAGAAACAGGACTGGGGGGCGCCTGGGTGGCTCAGTGGGTTAAGCCGCTGCCTTCGGCTCAGGTCATGATCTCAGGGTCCTGGGATCGAGGCCCGCATCGGGCTCTCTGCTCAGCAGGGAGCCTGCTTCCCTCTCTCTCTCTCTCTGCCTGCCTCTCCGTCTACTTGTGATCTCTCTCTGTCAAATAAATAAATAAAATCTTGAAAAAAAAAAAAAAAGAAAGAAACAGGACTGGGGGGCCTGGGTGGCTCAGTTGGCTAAGTGTCTGCCTTTGGCTCAGGTTCTGATCTCAGAGTCCTGGGATCGAGCCCCAAGTCGAGTCCCTGCTCAACGGATAGCCTGCTTCTCCCTCTCCCTCTGCTGCTCCCCCTGCTTGTGCTCTCTTCCTGTTAAATAAATTTTTAAAATCTTAAAAAAAAAAAAAAGAATAGGACATTAAAAAAAAATCAGTGTGTAGGAGGAAGACATCTTCTATGAGATAGAATGGTTGGGAAAGGCTTCTCCAAGATGACCTTAAGTTAAGCCTGTCACAGGAGGAATTAGCTATAGACATGCCAGAGAAGCAAATGTGAAGTCCCTGAAAGGAGAAAAGGAGACCACACTGAGCCAGGGCGACCCACTTAACACTGACTGTGTGGTGGAGAACACCGCCCCCAGGGCAGGGAGCAGTAGACAGCTGGAGCAGTGCAGCAGGCCTATAAAGACTTTAGACCTTATTGGGCATTTGGGTTATCGTAAGTAAGAGGAACATTGAAGGTGAGCCGTTGAAGGCTTTAAGCAGTGGAATATGATGCAGTCCGTGATTCTGAACAATAGCCCTAAGAAGGAAACATCTCAAAATATAATTTTTTTTAATCTCTGGGTGCTAAGATTATACACAATTTTTTAAATGCTTTTCTGTATTTTCCAAAACTTCTTCAAAGAACATGCATTACTTTTATAGATTTTCGTTTTATTTAAGTGGGCTCTGCTTCCAACATGGGGCTTGAACTCATGACCTTGGGATCAGGAGTCACATATCCTGCTGATTGAGCCAAACAGGCAACCCTTACAGATTTAAAAATTTAGTCAAAAATAGAAAAAAAAGGCAACTGGAAATGATATGAAGGACAGTGGACGGGAGTGTGATTAGTGGTAAGAAGTCAGGATCACTCTGAATCTCAGCGAGGGATGGGAGTGGCCTGCAGTGGTTTGGCCACCATGGGCGGGGAAAAAGGGGTGAACCTGACCAATGTTTCATGAGTAAAATCTGCCGGTGACTGATTGGCCACGAGAGGTAAATGGGAGGGAAGTCTAGGAGGACTGCTGGTTTCATCTTCGGTGACTGACGAG
The DNA here is from genome assembly GCF_902655055.1 of Lutra lutra. Lineage (NCBI taxonomy): Eukaryota > Metazoa > Chordata > Mammalia > Carnivora > Mustelidae > Lutra > Lutra lutra. The sequence continues at coordinate 41,205,032 of NC_062286.1, read as the reverse complement.
GCTGATTGTGACTCTGTTCAACTCAACAGGAGATAGAGGAAGAGCACGGACATGGCAGGCAATATGAGCAATGGTGTCATAGATAAATGAGAGTGACTCACAGCATTAGACACCAATCAACCAGATACATCGGGTGATAAAGTTGAGAAGTGATAGTTCTTCCAAGAAGTCTGACTATGGAGAGAAACAGGACAGTAGTCAGAGGGAGTATAGGATTAGAGTGTTTTTGGACAAGGGAAATGAACCAGGGAGGCTGAGCAGTTGGAAGTACAGATGTTAAGGGGGTGGCTAAAGGAGAGTGAGCCAAGAAGAGTTGAAGTGGAATCCTAAGCAGAGGTGGGATTGAACCAAGAGACATCTCAGTTCTTCTGGGATGGGAGCGAGGGCGTGAGGCAGCAGGATACACATGGACAGATTCCCCTAGAGGCTCATAGTGCAAAGATGTTCTTGCTTTTTATTTATTATTTTTTTAAGATTTTATTTATTTGACAGAGAGAGATCACAAGTAGGCAGAGAGGCAGGCAGAGAGAGGGGGAAGCAGGCTCCCTGCTGAGCAGAAAGCCAGATGCAGGGCAAGATCCAAGGACCCTGAGATCATGACCTGAGCTGAAGGCAGAGGATTAACCCACTGAGCCCGTTCTTGCTTTTTATTTATTTATTTATTTTTTAAATTTTATTTATTTATTTATTTGACAGAGAGAGATCACAAGTAGGTGGAGAGGCAGGCAGAGAGAGAGGAGGAAGCAGGCTCCCTGCCGAGCAGAGGGCCCGATGCGGGGCTCGATCCCAGAACCCTGAGATCATGACCCGAGCTGAAGGCAGGGGCTTAACCCACTGAGCCACCCAGGCGCCCCCATTCTTGCTTTTTAAAACTTTACTGTTATTAGAAGGTGAGGTTATACATTAGGGATATGGATGTATAAGCAACTGAAGGCAAGTGAAGGTTTATAGTAATCTGAGAATGGTAGATGGCTGATTAAAGACACAGACTACTGAACAGAGGTCCAACTGCAGTTGGACCCACTAGATTTTTTTAACAGCTCTCCACCTCCCCCCATACATTTCCATCATTTTTTAATGCTATGTTCTGCACCCTAATCAGATACAGGCGGGGAGAAATGGAGTCATGCAAGTGATTCAGGACAGGAAGTTTGCAGAGCTGATATAGCTTGAAAACGAGGAACTAGGGGAGCCTGGGTGGCTCAATGGGTTAAGCCTCTGCCTTTGGCTCAGGTCATGATCTCAGGGTCCTGGGACTGAGCCCCACATCAGGCTCTCTGCTCAGCAGGGCGCCTGCTTCCCCCTCTCTGCCTACTTGTGATCTCTCTCTGTCAAATACATAAATAAAATCTTAAAAACAAAAACGTAAAAGGTCATGAGTGAGAATACCTTGAGTTGCAGAGAGGGCACCTGCTGTATGAGGAAGAGCCTGGGGTTAAAAGAAAAAATAAGGGCCAAATGGTAAATCTGAGGGTTTGGGATTCTAAATAAGTAAAAGGATACATATAGTGCTAGATTAAGAAAACTGAAAAAACAGGAAGTTATAATAAAACAGGAAGTTGTATATCCAAGTTCCGGGTATGGTCATGAGATGGGACTAGGTGAAGTGTAGGTACACATGGTTAGATTTTAAATCAAGGCATTGCAAGGCCATGCTTGAAAGTACTCAGGATGGCAGAATTTGAAACGGTAACGGTAAAGCGGGGTTGCTGGGGTAGTTCAATCGGTTAAACATCTGCCTTCAACTCGGGTCATTATCCCGGTGTCCTGGGATTGAGCCCTAGGTCGAGCTCCTTGCTCAAAGGGGAGCCTGCTTCTCCATCTCCCTCTCACTCCTGCTCCCCCTGCTGTGCTCTCTGTGTCAAATAAATAATAATAATAATATATATATCTTAAAAAACTGCAAAGCAAGTTCAAGGCCTTAGTGACTCTTGCAATAACTGTGAGGTTAGAGAGCGTACAGGGGGTGAGGTTACCAGATAGCACAAACTTTTCTGACCCTTTCCAGGCCTCTAAGGAGGTGGAAGAAAACTAGTTAGTAGCAGAGCCTCTGGAGCCACAGGGGCTCAGATCCTGGCTCTAGCAGTGACTAGGTATGTGGCCAAGTCAATTAACTTCTCTGTGCCTCACTTGCCTTATGAGTAAGATAAAGATATACTAGCACCCATAAAGTAACTAAAGGGCTCATAACAATGCCTGCTACCCATACCAGAGCACTACTAATCGTCCGCATCATTATCTCTCATTCCAACGAGGTGGTTGTAAGAATCTCTACCTTTAGAGATTCTTAAAATTTTTGGTCTCGGAATCACTTTACACTTTAAACATATTTTTAAGAAAAATAACAATTTTCCAAAACAAAAACATTTGGAGGTGTGACAATGTTTGCTGGTTTTACAAATATCTTTAACGTTTGGCCTAATGGAAGACAGCTGGATGACCTTATCTGCCTCTGCATTCAATCTATTGAGGTGTGCTGTTTGAAGTATATAAAATCCAAGCATTTTCACTGACCTTCTAGAAAGGTCTTGAGGACACTGGATCACACTTTAATAAGCATTCTTCTAGTTTTCAATCATTCATTCATTCATTCACTCACTCACTCATTCAATGCTACTGGATCCCAGAGATAGAAATGAATCATGTGAATGCCTACCCTGGAGTTTAGCTGAGAGATGAAATCTTGTTAAAAATTACAGCACACAGTAAGAGCAGGACAGAGGAAGGTACTGCTGTGCCTAATGGAGACAAGGAAGGCTTAACAGAGTACAGGGAATCTGAACTTGGGCCTGAAATTTCCTCTGCTCTCTTTAAGTGAAAGGAAGAGCAAGTGCAAAGGCTTGGGGGCAGGAATCAATGAAGTATAAACACCACAGGGTACACTGGCAGTTGGAAGATGTTGGGCCTTACACAAGTTAAATTTCATTCCAATAGGCCACAGGAGGCTGAAGTGACAAGAGCTTGTTTTCCTTTTTTTCAAGTCAGTTTTGAGGTATAATTTATATAGAAGTAAACTTTATCCTTCTGGGTGCATAGTTCTTTAAGTTTGGACAAATGTATTCAGTAACACTAAGACAATCAAGACTTGGAATGCCTGGGTGGCTCAGTTGGTTAAGTGTATGCCTTTGGCTCGGGTCATGATCTCAGGGTCCTAAGATTGAGTCCCACATGGGGTCCTTGCTCAGTGGGGAATGTGCTTCTCCCTCTGCCTGCTCTGCCTGCTGCTGCCCCAGCTTGTGCTGACATAAATAAATAAATCTTAAAAAAAAAAAAAAAAAGACAATCAAGACTTAAAATATCCCCATCACTTCTCAAAGTTCTCTCTGTAGTCAATCCCCATCCCCAGGCCCCTCAGTGGCAGGCAATTATCTGATTTGTCTACAATTTTTAACCCACTGAGCCACCCAGGCGCCCCTGATTTGTCTACAATTTTTTTTCTCTGAAATAATTTTTTTTTTAAAGATTTTATTTATTTGACAGAGAGAGATCACAAGTAGATGGAGAGGCAGGCAGAGAGAGAGGAGGAAGCAGGCTCCCTGCTGAGCAGAGAGCCTGATGCGGAACTCGATCCCAGGACCCTGAGATCATGACCTGAGCCGAAGGCAGCCGCTTAACCCACTGAGCCACCCAGGCGCCCTTTTCTCTGAAATAATTACACACACAGGAAGTTGCAGGGAGGGCCCGTGTACACTCCCCTGGCTCCCTCCAATGGTAGTAACATTTTACAGGACTACAGAAAATTATCATAGCCAGGAAGTGGATGTCAGCACAATACAATTAACCAGACTACAGACCGTATTCAGATTTCACCAGGGTTTCTATGCGTTAGCTTCTTTTACTGAACAGAATTGGGCCATGGTATGGAAGATGGGCTGGCAAGGTAAGAACCTGGAAGAACTCGAGGAGATACTGGGAAAGGAAAGGACTGGAGGGACCATTTCTAGAGAACAGAAATCATCTGATAATTTGGTATAAGCACTTAATCTTTTCAGAAATAAAATATCCCATGTGGCAGGAGAGCAAGCAGGTTGTTTTCAATTGAAGGGCCTGACCTTTAACTGAATTGAGAAAATGTTTCCTGCAGCCAAGAAAACCCCAAAAAACTGTTCTTGCTTAGTCTTATGCAAAGAACGTTTAGTCACTTTTCTTTCTTTTGACGAACTGAAAACAATGGAACAACTATCAAAGATCTGATATTCCCGTGAGTTTTAGACACTTACCTGTTTGCTCTCCTAAACAGAATTAGATAACCCCCCAAACCAAAACTAAATCTATATACTTACTCTTACTCCTTCCTGAGTGCAATATTTTTGTCTATTCTCCTACCTACTCCAGCATGCTTTTTTTTTTTTCTTAAGATTTTTTTTATTTATTTGACGGAGAGAGATTACAAGTAGGCAGAGAGGCAGGCAGAGAGAGAGAGGGGGAAGCAGGCTCCCAGAGGAGGGAGCCTGAAGCGGGGCTCGATCCCAGGACCCTGAGATCATGACCTGAGCCAAAGGCAGAGGCTTAACCCACTGAGCCACCCAGGCACCCCACTCCAGCATGCTTTGACTGTTACCGACAATGCCTTAACCTCTGTGTCTTAAGATATTTACAGACTTCATTCACTCACAAAACTGTAGGGTGGTGTTGTCCTCACCTTTAAAGTACAAGAAACAGAAGCCCATGTTTGGTACCCAGGATCACACACACCAATACTGTAAAGTGCTTAGGAAGATGCAGGTAAGCATTCAGTTTAAGTGTTAGCCAGCCCCGTTGGAAGCACAGTTCTCTCTATTCCACCAAACCCCAATTATGGCCTGGATGGACCGCTTTCTTTAACCACTGGGCTGGATTTAATTTAAGCAAAAGCTCCCGAAGTGCAATGGAAATATTTCTGGTGACAAAGTTCTTGTTTAAATCCTTGTTTGTTTAAACCTTATTTGGCTGATATCTATCACTAGTGACTACCAAATACAGTCCTTGGGTAGATCTGAGTGCCCCAATAGCTATTTCTTGACTTAAAGATGAGCTTTTCAATATGTTTGAAATCAAGAAGTGCCTTAAAACCAAATTTAATTAAATTTGATAACAAACACTATTTTTACTATGTCCTGTGCTAGATATTGTATGTACATTTCAGCACTTAATCCTCCAAATACCTCCTTGTTATTATCATTATTAGACACAGTATCATCCGTAATCATGCTCAGTTTAAAGATGGGGAAATCAAGGCACAGGAAGGCTGTCATTTGCCCCGGGTCACACAGCTAGTAATGCGGGATTAAGAGTAGTAGCTTTAGCCTAGAGACAGGATTAATTTTACACACACACACACACCAAAAAAACCAAGAACAACTTCAAATATAAAAGGATAAATTAAAATAACCAAAACCAAACACGGTACAATGAAACGGAGGCTCAGCAAAGTTAAATAATTTGTCCAAGGCTACACAGAGGATATCAGAACCAGAATCCGATGGCTGATCTGTCTTGACTCCAAAGCATGGTCTATTTCCAAAAAACCACGCTACCACGAACACGTGTTAAGGGGCAGTCAGTATGCATGTTCGTTGAATTAATAAGCCTGAAAACAAAGCTGACAAGGAAGAGGGTAAAAATATGAAAGAGAAATGAAGACGGGAAAGTGGTTCACGGGCAGGGGAAAAAAGGAAAACACACCCCACACCCCAACAGTTTTCCAAGCAGCGCAATGAGGGCGAGCCAAGGTGCTGGATCAAACTTTGCGCGGGTACCGTCGGACACCCAGACTGGCGGGGGCAGAGTCTTCAAAGAGATGGTTCTCGAGGAGCCCGCCTCGGAGCACGGTAGCCAAGCCCGGCCGCCTCCCGCGCCCTCCCGCGCCCACGCCCTCTCTCCACCGCGAGTCACCGGCCGGGCAACACCCGAAGACCACCGGAGGCCAGCAGCCTCTCCGTTTCCGAGCAGCTGGCTTAAAAAGAAACACAAACACATGTCCCCAGGCAGTCCGCAGCCTCTCCTCGGGGTCGGAGCCCGCCGCTCGCTTCCCCAGCCGGCCGGACAGCCAAGCTCCCCAGAACCAGAGCCCCTCGGGGCCCGCAGCTCGTTGCCGTGCAGCACCCGCCGACCGCGGTCACTCCAGCCTAGCCCAACCCAGCGCAGCGGCGCGGGCGCCCACTGCCTGGACCCCGGTAGGGCCCAGACGGAGCTGGGACGGCCGGGCAGGAGGGCGCCCTTCGGGCCACGCGGACCGGCAGTACCGGCGAGCAGCGGGCGCCGGCAGCCGGGCATTTCCTCTTCCTCCCTACGCGCTGCGCGGCGGCGCGCCAGCGGCCAGGCCAGGCCGAGGCCGGGCTCGGGCGCCCGACCGCGGCCTGCTGGCGAGCGCGGGGAAGCGCCGCGCCGCCCCCGCCGCGACCGCCCGCCGCGGGGCCTGCGGGCGGCTGGGCCCGGCGCGGGCAGCGAGAGGCGGGGCCGGCGTGCGGGCGGCGGAAGGAGGCGGAGGAGGAGGAAGAGGAGGAGGAGGCGGCGGCCGGGAGCCGGGGGAGAGGGGCGGGGGGTGGGCCGGGGGAGGGGAGGAGCGGGATTTGCGGAGCGCCGCGCCGCAGCCGGGAGCCGGCGGGCCCGAGAGTGACCGAGTCACGGCGGGCGCCGGCGGAGCCGCGGCGTCAGACCCGCCTCCTGGAGGAGCTCAGCCCCGGCCAGGCCCGGCCCCATTCCCGCCCCGCGCCGCCTCCCCGCCGCCGCCGCCGCCGCCGCCGCGGGAGCGCTCCCCTGCCCACCCCGCCCCCGCGGCCGAGCCCGGGAGTCGAGTGGGAGTCGGCCGGCCGGCGCGGGCAGCGCCGGGACCCCGCCGGGGACACTGCAGCCGGAGCCCGGGAGGGGCCGTGCCGCCACCGTCTGAACTAGGATGTCCCGACATGAAGGTGAGAGGAGCCCCCGCCCCCACCCCCACCGCCCGGGCCTCGGCCTACCCCGCCCGGGCCAGGCGCCTCGGAGGGCGGCAGGGAAGCGGCGGAGACTTCGGTCGAGCCCGAGCGGGGCCCGAGGCTCCTGGCCTGGGAGCGAGCGAGCGAGGGCGGAGAGCCACGGCGGCCGCCGCCGCCGCTGCCGCCGCCACGGCCGCGGCCCTGAGCTGGGCCTGGTGCCGGAGGCGGGGCGGCCGGGCCGGCCAGAGGGTTTGCACTGTCATGGGGCGGGGGAGGGGGAGGGGAGTCGGCGGGGCCCGTTACCGGCGGGAGCCCGGCCCTCGGGACTGATACCGGACGCCGCGGCCCGCCTGGCCGGCCCCGGAGCCGCGGGCTCCGGCGCGGCCTAGCGCTCCCGCCGCCCCGGAAGGGCTCGGTGCGGCCGCCGAACGGGGCCGCAGGCGGCGGCGGGAGACAGAGGAGCCGTCCGTGGACCCGGCAGGCGCGTCCGGTCGCCGGGAGACGACGGCTAGTGCCTCTGCCTGCGGGCAACGCGGGGCAGGCGGGAAGGCTCTGCGGCCGGGGAGCGAGAAGACCCCACCACTCGGAGCCCGCCCCGGCCTCGCGGCTAGGCCTCGGCGCGTCCCTGGGCTCGGGTAACCAAGTTCCCGGGGCGGATCCGGCCGGGCTGGGGCGAGTAAACTCCCTGCTCGATCACCCGGTCAGAGCGGGACTCGCTCCAGGCGGGTCGCGGGCCCCTCGCCCTGCCTGCACTACCTATCCAACCAGGTTTTGGTAAATGACCGTGGTGAGGTCTGTTAATGGTCAGGGGGCATTTTGGACTTGTTTTTCGATCTAAAAACATGATTGGGGTTCAGTTGCAGATAAGCAGACAGTTCTAACCCAGTCCCAGGGCACAAAGAGAAACATGTTTAGGACCGATGTATAGGCGTTGAGCCGGTAAAAAATAAGTTAACTTCAATTTACTGCCATATGGTTTAGAAAAAGGGGGAGGGGGTTGTGTTTTCTTTGTTTCACTACCACAAGTCTTTAAATAAACAAAAAAGTGTTAAGAGACTTGGCGAAAAGTTTATCCTGGTAAGTTTAATGCAAGATTGTAGAAGTGGCTTGCAAGTATTGTGTGCTCTTGATTTTAAAATCCTGTATAGGTGATGTAGGAGTGGAGAAAGTTTAGTGAGTCAGGTTAGTGTGTGCTTCACACCACTGCAAGGGTTTTTTTAGAGAAATGCAGGCCTTAGAATTTCGAGGTTGAAAAACTCAGATTGATTAAAATTATATTTAGAGTTAGTTTCAGAATTTGTATTATTAATTGCAGTGTTGAGATTGACTCAAAGAACGTTTTGTGTTCAAGGATTCTGTATTTTAAAAGGCTCAAAACTAAGTACCATCTTCACTTACAGTATGCAAGTGTTGGACATTTTGAGATAATAAGGTACTTAGGCTCATAGAAGTATTTGGAAACTATGCCCATTTTCCCAATTTTGCCTACTTAATGGGAATGTATCCTCTATCTCGAATTTAAAAGAAGTTGTTACCAAAGCTCCGACCAGATTTTAATTTGGGATCTTAAAGTTGATGTTACATGTAGTTGTATGTACATTGACCACCTTCAAGACAAAATGAAACTGAGCATGGCTGCAGGCTCTTTTACTCATGAGAACTGGGATAGTTAAAACTATAGAATCAGCAGTGGAAGAATGGTTTGAGACCCATTTTTCTGCTTCAGAAAAACATCCAGATAGTTCTATTCTAATTGAATGGTGTCCTGGGAAGATTCCTTTACCCTCAGTAATCTTTTAGAGTAATTAAAATTCTTGAATGTAACACGAATTCTGTAATTTAAGCCCGTTTCCCCCTATTTGGCCCTGTAGAAAGGCATATGGTTATGAAACTTAGATTACCTTTTAGTTACTTGAATATTACTGAACCTCAGCACATTAATAGCACACTTGCTGGTAACTTACATAATGCCAGATGTTTCTGAAAAAGGAACGTTCTTATAATTGGTCAGTTGAAGGCCTACAGTACAGTATTTGACAAGTGATTATCTTTTAAGGGGCTACTTTAAGGCTTAAGGCAGGAGTGGCACCTTCATTAAGAATCACATTTAATTCATTAGATATCTGTTTTGTGGAGTATTGGTTCAGGCTGCCATTATTTACTCTGTCAACAAATGTAGAGTTTGACACCTTCATTATGGTAGTTCTTTTCCCACCTTTCTATTTCTTGGGCAAACAAATCCCATTTCTTTTAGCATTTCTTTAGTGATATGATTTTTGTGGTCTTTTAATCATCTGTCCAACCTCCAAATTCTCTGTGGTTCTTATTTCCTTTCACACTGTGACCCAGAACTCCATGTAGTAGTCTGGTAAAGGAGCTGACGTGTGCTGCCTGTAATGTTGTATTTGGATTATGCTACCTTTTCAGGGCCTTCTGAATGCATGTGATTTGTTACTTTGTCTTTGTGCCCACCCTAAAGAGTTGCAGGATATTATATGTAATGATGTAACTTTGGACAACACAGCCCCAAGATGGACATCTGTCAAGCTTAGAGTCTCTACCTTTCGAAGCAGTGGACCACCTCTGAGAAAGGAGATGCAACCAGGAATGTAAAGAAATGCTCTAGCCAGGGTTCAGCGTACTTTGTCAGCCAGGTAGTAAATATTGTAGGCTGGGTGTGCTGGAAGGTCTCTGGCATCTCTGCCATTGTAGTCCAAAAGCAGCTATAGACCACACGTAAATGAATAAGCACAGCGTTGTTCCAATGAAAACCTTATTTTTGAATTCTGACATTTGAATTTCATATAATTTTCATGTGTCATAAAATGTGAGTCTTTGTTTTACCATTTAAAAATGTAGAAACCATTCTTAGCTTGCAGGCCATACAAACACAGGTGGTGGCTGAATTTGGTCCAGTTTGGCCTGTGGGGTATAATTTGCTTACTTCTTTTCTCAACTAGAGCTTTAGAGAGTTGATGGAACTGAAATTGTTGGGAGCCCGTAAAGGGCCCACTCTGCTTGGTGGGTGATGGTAGTGGGGAGTAACTGGTTTGGTCTGTGGTCTCTACCTCAGTTTCTAGCAGCGCTGTGTAGCTTGGTAGAGAAGTAATTGTTCTTCAGGGTGGGATACAGGCTTCCCAACTTCTCAAGACCCTGTCTGAGTGGAGAAGGCAGTACTCTGTATTAAGTCTCCTGCTTGCCCACTATGACTTTTCTAGCCAGAATTCTATTTTTCCAGCTTCTAATTCTCTTTGTAATGTTCTTGTCATGTTAACAAACCTTTTACTTCAGTGCTGGGTCACTTCGTGGTCACCATACCAATACCGTCTAGTTCTAGCAAAACCAGTCATTGCCTTTTTTATTTGTATGAATATTTTTTTAATGTTTCACTACATACTTTCTTTCGAATTTGCTTAAAAATAAGAATGTTACTCAGAGCTTGAAATTCATTTAATAGCTTGGCAAATTAAAAACACGTCAAATTACTCAGTGCTTATTAACTAAAATGAAATTATGAATGTTCTTGCATGAGTTTGAGCCTAATTGATTACCTGCAGTTGAAACACATGTTTTGCCTTAATTCAGTCAACCTTTTTTCAGTTGCTACTATGTATAGGGTACTTTGCTAGGAACCGGGGAAATGTGGGGGTGAATGAATGAGAGACCCGGCTCCTCATCTTTAGTTCGGTGGCACAACATCCACAGACAAGTGTGAGACATGCCTATGGAATGGCTAAATGAATTAATAACAAAATAATTACCAACTTTTTTCTTAACCAGATTTCTGCACTTCAGAGAGGGAATCTGTTTTTCTTGAGTGCCTTCTTTCTGGTGGGCTTCTCTTGATTTTGGAAAAAATTGAGATTTCAGATAGAGTCCTTATCTTTATTGGATTTGTATTTCCCCTAGCATTTAGAAAACTCTCATATGTAAAAATGATACCAAGTAAGTGAACAGGTAGGTGGTCATGTTCTGATACTATTCTCAGAAGCATCTGGTATGTTTATTTTCCAACTGTAAAGTACAGAAGTAGGTAGGCTATTAATCTAGCTTTTAAAAATTGTACCATTTTTAAAATTGTGCCACTCTTGTTAGAAGATTTAAATTTTCTCTTCTCTAAAAATGTTATCTGACACTAAAAGCATACATGTGGACGATCCCGGAGTGAAGTACAATAATTTTGTTTTCAGGATTTGGGAACTGCAAAGCCAGGATTGGTAATTGGCTTGTGATTTTAATGTGGTGACTTTTGCCTTCCTGTAAGCGAAGTAAATTGACTCCCACTGAAAAGATTTTTACCAACATGTCAGATCATTTATTTTATTTTAACTATGATCTGTTAAAAGATTATGACATTCTTATTTAAGACTTTTTCAGTTCAATAAATCGTGACTTATATTTACCTTGACTTTCAATAAAGGATAGATAAGAATGTCAATATTTTAATTTCTCTGGTCTTCAGTTTCATGATTTCATAAAAAACTCATTTTGGAGTTCATTTCCCCTAAATTTTGACATTCATGTTTAAGTTAAAATGTCCTAAAATATAATTTTCTTATTTTAAATTGGAAATTTAATCTGGAAGAAATTCCTTTCAGTTTTAGAATTTTAAGATGTATCAGCAGCAATCTTATTTAAAGATTGAAAACTTTTTTTTTTAACAATAAAAATGTAATAAACTGATGTGAAACAAATCCCTAGACCAGGCTTGCAATATCTTAAAAATGAAGAAATCCGTGCGCTTATGAGTCATAATTTTCAAAACATCAGCTTTATAACATTTACCAAGTACATTTGCTGAAGTTTATGGGTTTTTTGGTGTTTTTGTTTTAAACTGGAGGTCCAAAAGCTATTTTTAGTGAAGGTTAAGGTATTGTTGGATTATCCTAGAAGTAGTGTTTTTTAATTACAGCATAAATATTCCTGGGGGTTATTTTCATGAACATGAACTCAAAGGAAATATTTCCTACATTTTATATTCATAAAAGTTAAGGGGTGCCCGGTTAAGCATCAGACTCTTGATTTCAGCTCAGGTCATGATCTCAGGGTCATGAGATCTAGTCCCCTGTTGGACTCCACATTGGGTATGGAGCCTAATAGTCTTTCTCCCTCTCCAGCCCCCTCCAGTGCGGGTACTTGTGCGGTTCTCTCCCCACCCTGAGTTAAAAGTAAAATGCTGTTCATAATTAAAATCTCTGTTTGTGGGGCACCTGGGTGGCTCAGTGGTTAAGCCTCTGCCTTCAGCTCAGGTCATGATCTCAGGGTCCTGGGATCAAGTCCCACATTGGGCTCTCTGCTCTGCGGGGAGCCTGCTTCCTCCTCTCTCTCTCTCTGCTTGCCTGTCTGCCCACTTGTGATCTCTCTCTGTCAGATAAATAAAATCTTAAAAAAAAAAAAAATCTCTGTTTGTAAAAGATTTGTTTCGTATTCATTTTAGTGTTGTCCTAGGAGCCATGTTTTTTGTTTTTTTTTTTAAACGATAAGGTATAGATTTTTTTGTTGCAGAAGTTATTCATTAAAATGAGGAAAGTGGGGCGCCTGGATGGCTCAGTTGATTAAGCGTCCGACTCTTGATTTTGGCTCAGGTCATGATCTCAGGATTGTGGAATTGAGCCCCTCGTGGGCTCTGTGGCTGAGCTCAGTCCGCTTGTCCCTGCTTGCACACACACATTCCCCTCTTTCTCGCTCACTCTCTCTCAAATAAATAAAATTATTTTAAAAAATAAAATTGTAGAAAGAACCCTTAAGAGGTGTACAATCAGAACTTTTTTAAAAATGTAATTTTTATATGTTAGCCATGTCTTGATTCATGATGGAGATATGTGATAAGGCAGACAGTCTTCTAAGGGGGCACATTACCTAGATCGTGGGTGATCAAGAAAAGAGGATGTTCTTGGTATGGTAAGGGCAAGAGGACGGGATGGTGTTGGCAGAGGAAAGTTAGGCAAGTTGGGCATGGAGCTTGGAAATGATCTGTAGCCACAGGGAATTAGAAACAAAAGACCAACTTTCATGCCTGAGGAAATGTCCTAAGGGCTGAGTACCAGGAGGTGAAAACTCAGTGTCCTGCAAAACTAGCAAGAGATGAATTTCCTCATTAGGCACCTTCCAGGGTGCCAGGAGGTGAAAACTCAGTGTCCTGCAAAACTAGCAAGAGATGAATTTCCTCATTAGGCACCTTCCAGGGTGCCATCCCTACTACCTCTCTTACTGCCCTCCCACAGTGTTTGCTAATGGTGGTTTTAGTTGTCTTTCTGAATAGTAACAGAGCAGTGTGGGTCCATCCGCTTCGTGTATGTGGTCAGTGTATTTCTTCCATGGCTGCAGTGCCAACCAGCAGTCCAGACGATTTCACTGCTGGCTGCAAGGAATATCAGAAGTATGGATGGGTCCCTGCAAGGCTATCACTGCTGCTAGAAAAAGCCAGCTGGAATCACAAGAGTGCGTCAGTCAAGTCACCTTCAGCTAGGAGGGACAGACAATAAATGGGTGAATCCTCTTGACATCATGGCTAATTAGGTTTAGCATTAAGTCCTGCTGAATTGTGTGGGGCTTTTTTTTTTTCCTCTCTTGCTGGTACTCAGTGCCAGTGTCATGAATTTCAACATTTTTTTTTTAATAGTAAGAGGATTTTCACTAGAGTCACTTTAGAGTGCTAACTTGAGCTAGTAGAACAGTCACAGGAATACTCAATTATAATTTATTTTTTGGTGTTGACATTTCTTTTGTTGTTCCTTGAAGACTGTTCTCACCCTCCCCTCCCACCCAGTAAAATTAAGGGTCCCTCTAGTGGCACTCCTACCTTATTCTCCAAGCATTTTTTTTATGCTGTAATTGTTTGCTGGTTTCCCTCCCCAGGAAGCTCCCTGAAAGGTAGGTATAGTGTTACACTTACCTTTGTGCCCTACCACCGAGCCCCGTGTCCCACCGTGAGAGGCCAGACATCTGACATCTTTGTGAACACTTGTGTGTGATTGTTGGAGATATTATTACTTGTCTAAAAAATGGTGAGACTAGAAACTGCTGTCTTTTTTTAATCTGGGGAGCTGGTTAAAAAGGAGGGAGAATGGGGGAAAGGGGATTTGGAACTTTCATAAAAGTAAGAGGAGATAAATAAACTACACAGAACAAAAAAACTTAAGAGGACCTGACTCCTGGGGGAATGGTTTAGGATTAGCCTCGGGTACTGTTTTTGGTTCTACTTCTAGCTCTGGTTTCGGATTAACTGGCTGTGGGTTCTGAATATTAATTGCACCATGTATGAGTTTCCTCATTCATTCAGTTATTCATTCAGTGGCTGTTTATGGACTTCCCACTCGAGTACCACTCAAAGGCATCTCCAGAGCTTGCCACAAGTTGTTGACCCTTGCTGCAGGATGCTAATATTCAGTGGGTTTGAAACACCTTTGGGAATTAAATGCTTTCCTGCTGCCCAGGCTGTGGTTCTTTTCCAGTATGCTGGAATTAGTCCTTGAAGTTTATATTTTATGACGGGGTAATTAAATCATGTATGTATTTTAATGTTTTGGCAATATTCATCTCCCTCTCCTTTTCCTTTTTCTTTTTTAAGCTTATTTTCATTTAAGTTTCTCAATTACTTCTAACTCTGCCCGGCAGTGCATTTCTTTCTGTAACAGTATTGTCTTTTGACTATGGTAGTCTCAACACACATCTGTGTATGTTAATCTGTGTTCAAGAAGGTTATTCCTCATAGATATATAAGTATCTTTTTGAAGCTTAGAGAGAAAACAGCTCAAGGGATAAAATGTTTAAATTTTGTATTCAGTTTAGGGTTTTTGGGTGCAAAGTCTTAATGGCTATATAGCAACTGTTGAGTGAGTAAGCACACAGTACTGCTTTTCGGTATTCTTCCTCAACCATTATTCTCCTTTCGTGTCCTCTGTGGTTGTAGATGTTTGGCACGGCAAGGAAATGAGAAACTTTCTAAATTAGGAGTTAAGGACATTGCAGTAAAACAGGCAGGGATTTTTTTGTTTGTTTTGTTTTAAAGATTTTATTTATTTATTTGACAGAGATCACAGGTAGGCAGAGAGGCAGGCAGAGAGAGAGAGGAGGAAGCAGGCTTCCTGCTGAGCAGAGAGCCCCACTCAGGGCTCAATCCCAGGACCCTGGGATCATGACCTGAGCCAAAGGCAGAGGCTTTAACCCACTGAGCCACCCAGGCACCCCCAGGCAGGGATTATTTATAGGAGTTGTTACTGGGGCATCTGGGTGGCTCAGTCGGTTAAGTGTCTGACTTGGGTTCAGGTCAAGATCTCAGGGCTCCCTGCTCAGCAGGGAGCCTGCTTTTCCCTCTCCCTCTGCCCCCACTCATGCTCAGGTGCACACACACTGTCAAATAAATAAATAAAATCTTAAAATAAAAATAGGGGCACCTGGGTGGCTCAGTCAGTTGAGCATCTGACTTTGGCTCAGGTTGTCAAATAAATAAATACAATCTTTGGAAAAAAGTAGAGGAGTTGTTATAGCTGTGTCTCTTCTATAAGAATGAAATACATACTGGGAGCTGGGGGTGTTTGGGAATTGGGAACCAGGTAGTTTTCATAATCAGAGATCTTGCATTCAGCCTGATAAGCTAGGGATTCTGATACAGTTAATTGCAACTTGAAATTAATATAAAGTTTGCAATTTGTGTGTGTGGCTATAGCTATGGATATACATAGTGGTCACAGGGGAGGGACTAATCTTCCCTTCCCTAGGAAAAATGGTCATTAGACCTGAAGTGACAGTGGATGAACACCTGACCCATGGTTTTCCTGATGTCCCATGTCAGCCATACCACATAGCTTCATGTTCTTTCATTGCTCCATATCATTTTCTATAAGCTTTTTAGAAATCACCCAAAGGAAGAGGAAATAGCAAGTCTACTTATAGAATTGGATTAGCCCATCACTATACAATAGAAATCTAATGCAAGCCAGAAGTAATTTTAGTTCTCTGGTAGGGGGGCACCAAGGTGGCACAGACGGTTAAGGGACCCACTCTTGGTTTCAGCTCAGGCTGTGCTCTTAGGGTTGTGAGATCGAGCCCTGTGTTAGGCTCCATGCTCAGCATGGAATCAGTGCTTGAGATTCTCCTTCCTTCTCCCTCTGCCTTTCCCACTTGTGTGTGTGCACAAGCTTGCTTGCTTTCTCTCTCTCTCTCAAATAAATCTTTAAATTCTCTGGTAGCCACAGTAACAAAGCCAAAGAGGTGAAATAAATGTAAATAGTTTGATACTTTAACCTAGTATATCCAATTAGCATTTAAACATGTAATCAACATAAAAATTATGTTCTTTTTTCCTTACAAAATTTAAAAATCTAGTGTATATTTTATACTTAGTATACTTCAGATACTAAGTTTGGATTGAAAATACTTGATCTTAGCTGAGAATCATCTTCAGACTCGTGCTTTGGGGGTCTGCTAATACATTTTTTGATCACATACAGTCTCTTTTTCTAGGTACATATTGATATAGTATTGCTGTCTTCTTAATGGTCCATTCATTAACATTCTGGATTTTTGCTTCTTGAATTTCTTTCCTAAGAATCTTTTTTTACCTTTTTCACTTTAAAATTATTTTTAAACCTATGTTAGCAACATATAACCATTACAATAGAAAACTACTTTATAAACAGCTACAAATGTATATAAAGTATAATCCCTCTGTGGGCTGTTAAGATTGGAAGAGTAAATAATGGCCTCAGGGTGATTTTAATGTGAGTTTGGGGGTTATTTTAAGTCCTCTGTGATGACAAATGTAGAACTTGTAAAAATTGTTACTAGTCCATTGCAAGTCTATTATGGTGGATTCAGGAGGTAGTTGTAGATTCTATCTGGTGGTGATAGACTTTTTATCATTTCAAGAAAGTGACCTCCAGGCTTGGTAATTTATTGGAGGGGTATATTTCATTGTAATGAGATTGGATATCTAGTATCCATCTGGAAAAGGCCTTTAGCATCTAACAATAGAAAAGCAGGCAGTTATGATTCTTCCTCAAAGTAATTTTAAGAAAATTGGGGCATGTGGCTGGCTCAGTCTGTAGAGCACAAGACTCTTAATCTTAGGGTCCTGAGTTCAAGCCCTATGTTGGGAGTGGAAACTACTTAAAATAAATAAATAAATAAAAATTTTTTAAAAATTTTAAGAACTGATTATGAGCTAATAGTCCACTATCAAGGTTAGTCAGCCACTGATGATTTTTTTTTAAGATTTTATTTATTTATTTGACAGACAGAGATCACGAGTAGGCAGAGAGCAGGCAGAGAGAGAGAGGGGGAAGCAGGCTCCCCGCTGAGCAGAGAGCCCGATGTGGGGCTCGATCCCAGGACCCTGGGACCGTGACCTGAGCCCCAGCCATTAATGATTTATTTCTCTTTTGTACCTGTTTGACGTATTGTTTTAGCCAGTTAGAACTACAATCGCAAGTAAAAATAGAGCATCGGGCGGTCTGTTAAAAATTAAAGACCTTGGGGGGCGCCTGGGTGGCTCAGTGGGTTAAGCCGCTGCCTTCGGCTCAGGTCATGATCTCAGAGTCCTGGGATCGAGCCCCGCATCGGGCTCTCTGCTTGGCGGGAGCCTGCTTCCTCCTCTCTCTCTGCCTGCCTCTCTGCCTGCTTGTGGTCTCTCTCTGTCAAATAAATAAATAAAATCTTTAAAAAAAAAAAAATTAAAGACCTTGGGACGCCTGGGTGGCTCAGTTGGTTAAGCAGCTGCCTTTGGCTCAGGTCATGATCCCAGCGTCCTGGGATCAAGTCCCACATCAGGCTCCTTGCTCATCAGGGAGCCTGCTTCTCTCTCTCTCTCTGCCTGCCTCTCTGCCTACTTGTGATCTCTGTCAACAATAAATAAAATCTTTAAAAAAAAATGAAAAAAAAAAAGAATATACTAGGGGTACGTCACCTCTGAGCCAAACCTAGCTGGCTGCTTATTTTTGTAAATAAAGTTTTATTGGAACACAGCTGCATCTGCTCATTTACATATTGTCTTAACTGCTTTTATATTTTAATGGCAGAGTTGAGTAATTGTGACAGAAGAAGCTGAAAATATTTACTGTTAGGCTTTTTATAGAAAAACCTTGTGGATCCCTGGGGTAGACCATAAAAGAATCAATGTTAATAGAGTGTTAGGAGGCGACAAGTGTTATGAAAAACCATATAGTTGGTTAAGGGAATAGAGAGTGGGGTCCTCATACTGTGGTCAGGGAGGGCCTTTTTGAAGATGAGACATTAAAAGAAAAAAAATGGAAGTAAGTGAAGGATATTTAGAGAAGGAAGGGGGCACCTGGGTGGCTCAGTTGAGCATCTGCCTTGGGCTCAGTTCATGATCCCAGGGTCCTAGGATCAAGCCCTCCGTTAGCCTCCATGCTCAGTAGGGAGACTGCTTCTCCCTCTGCCACTCCCCATGCTTGTGTGCGCTTTCTGTCAAATAAATAAAAAGAAGAAAATAAATCTAAAGAAGGAAGGATACAGCTAAGGATATAGCAGGTGCAGAGATGCTGAAACTTGGAATGTTCTGGAACAGCATGGAGGACTGTGGCCAGAAGACCATGATTGAGAGGGAAAGGAAAACGTTGCCATAGACAGGCTAGATCCTGCGTACCCTTGTATTGTGGGCTGTGGTGAGGACCCTTTAATGTGTGAGTATTGAGAAATACGTTTTCAGAGCCCTTCTGTAGAGAGGTCTTCATGGCTAAACAAATGGCAGAGGCTGGAAACTAAATACCTAGTGTTGTAGCACATTCCAACATCTCTAAGAAACATTTCTTTACTAACTTTCCCTTACACTCATTACTCTTTAAAGTTTTGGCTCCCTCAGCCCCTGTATATCTATGTATTCTGTTTAGCTGATTGTTCTTGTAGGGTGTGGGGTTTGGTAGAAAGCAAATATCTCTCTGGCTTAAATGTAAAACCTTTGAGCCTAGAAACTGGGTCATCTACATTAGCAGCTTTCAAACTTTAAAAAATATATATAACACATATTAAGAAACTATCTGATATTATGATCGAGCAGTTATGTACAGATGTAATGAAATAAGAGTTTCACAAAACAGCACTCATCTTTACTATGAGAGATGTATTCTGTTTTCTGTTGTTTCATTAAGAACAAAATACTGACCTTTTTGTAGTTCATAAGCATGGTGATTGGCTGTTCACTGCGTATGTGACAGGTGCCTCCCTCAGACCTTACTACCACATCGGCACATTACCCATATGAGGTGGGAAAAAAAATACTAGTTGTGACT
Organism: Lutra lutra; assembly: GCF_902655055.1. Taxonomy (NCBI): domain Eukaryota; kingdom Metazoa; phylum Chordata; class Mammalia; order Carnivora; family Mustelidae; genus Lutra; species Lutra lutra. The sequence continues at coordinate 41,185,891 of NC_062286.1, read as the reverse complement.
TCTAGATTGACTTCACATTCTACTCATGGTTTGTGACTTGCTATTTGAAAAACACTGGCCAACGCTGTTTAGTCCAAAACTTCCAAGTCCTTACGTGCAAAGTATTGTGATGAGTACAGAGACAAATAGAAAACTCTAACAATTTTTCTTTTGGAGGGGGCTTTTGGAAGGCCTAAGTATATTAGACAAACTAGCTATAGTATGACTGGGGCAATAAGTGTCAAATCAGTTATTCCAACTTCCATGGTGTTGGCGTGTGGAATAGAATGTTATTGGGTGTCAGAGAAGGCATTCCCAAAAGGGTGGCATTTAAACTGAAGACTTGAAGAAACAACTGTGAGTTTTTTAAATTGAAGTGTAATTGACATAGAATATTATATTAGTTTCAGGTATACAGCATTGTGATTAGATATTTATATACATTTTTTAAAAGATTTTATTTTTTTACTTGACAGAGATCACAAGTAGGCAGAGAGGCAGGCAGATAGAGAGGAGGAAGCAGGCTCCCAGCTGTGCAGAGAACCCGATGCGGGGCTCAGTTCCAGGACCCTGGGATCCTGACCTGAGCATAAGGCAGAGGCTTTAACCCACTGAGCCACCCAGGCGCCCCTATTAATATATTATTATACTATTATAATAGTATTATTATACTATTAATATACATTTTGAAATGATCACTGCAAGTCTCGTTTGTTCCCATCTGTCACCATACAGTGTTTTTATAATATGGCTGTATTATAATAGCTGTATCCCCCATACTGTATTACTATATTTTTATAACAAGAGTTGGGGATTAGGGCCATCTACCAAGTGAGAGAATGGTAGAGGATAAACTAGAGAGCTAAGAAGGCGTGAGGTATATTGGAGAGAGGTGGATGGGACAACACTGAGACTGGATTTCTGGAAGAGAAGACTCCTGTGTGTAAGTGGTGGGAGTGAGGTATTCGGCAGATTGATTTACCTAGGAATCCAAGCGGGGAATGGGACAGGACCCATTTGTTCTGACTCCCAGCTCAGTGCTAGAAGTCTGTTTTCTCATCTATGAAAGAAAGATACTGATATCTGTTTAGCCTCTCTCCAAAGGTTATTTTGGAGATGAAATGTCAGCCAGGTATGAATGTTTACTGAGTAAAATAAAGCGCTGCGTAAATGTAAGATGATGATATTTTTATCCTGGGAATAAGATTAAAAAAGGAAGACTGGAGCAAGGTAGTTAGGGAAGGAGTTTAGGTTGCCACACTGAAGTCAATCTCTGCCTTTATCCATATAGATTATGGGATGGAAGAGGTGGTAGTACAACAAAAGTTTTAAGCAGAGAAAGGGTTTGGTGAAAAGTTTTATGTTTTAGGAAGACAAGTGTGGTAGTGCACACAGGATAGAGTGGTGCCTGTGGTGGGGAGACCAGTCAGAGCTTTTTTTGTGGAATAAGCTTGAAGTTAAAGGGGCCTGAAGTAGTCAGTGGCAGTAGGAGCAAAAGGAAAAAGATGACTTGAGCTAGCCTTATTGCAGGAGAACAAGGACTAAAGTATAATTTCAGGACAACCAGCCTGTGCCCTGGAAGAATGAGAGGTTCTTCTACTAAATGAGGAAGATTGGAGGGGAGAGATGGGGAACTGTTGGGGGGAGAATAATTTTCAGCTTTTGTCATTTTCAGTTTAAGGTGATTCTGGCCCATTAGGTAGAAATCAGGAGTTGAGAAATACTACTCTGGCACTCAAGAGAGCAAAATCTTGGCTAGGGATGAGAATTTTATAGCTCCCTAGTTTGAAAGCCTGGGGATTTGCTAGATTTCTAAGGAAGAAAACATTTAGAAAAGGGAGGATTGGAGACATAAGAGAACCATGACTGTGATGTGAATGCAAGCCACAGAGACCCTTTCCTGATCACCCGTTTTTCTTTTTTTTTTTTTTTTTAAAGATTTTACTTATTTATTTGACAGAGATCACAAGTAGACAGAGAGTCAGGCAGAGAGAGAGAGGGAAGCAGGCTTCCTGCTGAGCAGAGAGCCCGATGTGGGACTCGATCCCAGGACCCTGAGATCATGACCCGAGCCGAAGGCAGCGGCTTACCCCACTGAGCCACCCAGGCGCCCCGTCACCCGTTTTTCTATAATAGTACTTGTCACGCTGGTATTAACTTACTTCTGTAAGTGCAGGCTTCTTTGCATAGGCATGAGAGGTGATGTAGATGTAGGAAGGGAAAAACTAATATTAACCATTAATACTGCTATACTAATAGTAGTATTTATTGAGTGCTTGCTGTCTTCAGGCACTGCTCAGCATTCACATGTACCAACCCATTTAAGTCTCACAACAGTTCTGTGAAATATATATTATTATCCACGTCTTATAGATGAGATTGATGCACTGAGAAGTTAAGCATCTTGCCCAAGGTCATACAGTCTGTCATAGAGCTGGGATTCCAACCTGGGCCTGGCTTCTCAACATTAAGTACTCTGTACCAAGCACTTTACAGACAGGTTCCTACAGCAGAGACCCTGATTAAAAGGCTTAGTAAAATTTCAGAACAACCCAGCAAGATATGTTAACCCATTTTACAAATTAGGAAATTGCATCTCAGAAAGGTTACGTTATTTGTACTAGGTCACACAGATAGTAAGTGGCTTTATCTTGAACCAATTTCTGTCAGAAACCAAAGCCCATGTTCCTGTATATTTCACTTGGAGGTCAGCAGACTTTTTTCTGTAGAAGCTATAGCAAATCAGCTTTGGGGGCCATATGGCCTCCATTGCTGCTCCTCTACTCTCCTGTTGGCAGTCTGAAAGCAGCCGTAAGACTGAACATAAGCAGGTGAGCATAGCTATGATCCAGAAAATCTTTATGGACTCTGGAATCTGAATTTCATACAATTTCCATGCAGCACCAATTATTGTTCTTAAATTTTTTTTCTTTTCTAAACATTAAAAAGTGTAAAAACTGTTCTTGGCTAGCAGGCTGTACAGAAACAGGTAGCAGGCCAGATTGGGCCCATGGGCCGTTGTTTGCTGACCCCTACTTGATTTTATTTGTTTTTTTTTTAAAGGATTTTATTTTTAAGGGGCACTTGGGTGGCTCATTTGGTTAAGCATCTGCTTAACCTGGAGTCCCGGGATCGAGTCCCACATCAGGCTCCCTACTCAGTGGGGAGCCTGCTTCTTTCTCTGCCCTTCACTCTGCTTGTGCTCTCTCTCGCTCTCTCTCTCTCTCTCAAATAAATAAATAAAATCTTAAAAAAAATTTTTTAAGTACTCTCCACGCCGAACGTGGGGCTTCAACTTAACCCTGAGATCAAGAGTCTCATACTCTACCACCCAAACCAGGTGCCCCTGCTGACCCCTCCTTTAAACCATTCATTTAATAAGTATATTTTGAATACCATCTCTAAGTGGAAATGTTATATTGGGCTCCGGCTCTCATAAGATGAGAGAGGTGATTATAATACAATATTGTAAAAGTGTAATAAATTTATACTTACAGTATATAGTCAATAGGTGATGGAGGCTCTGTTTCTTGGATGAATTCATGAAGGCATTCCAAGAGAAGTTATGCATTTGAACTGGTAGTTGATGGATTTCAGGGTGTTGTGGTATGGGGAGAGTATCCCATGGAGGGAGACTTGAAAAGGATTTTCCTTTGAGGAGAGACCGTAAAAAATTTAACATTACTGAAGCAGAAAGGGTTGGAGGGGGCAAATGCCAGGAGATGAACTTTGTCCAGAGGGTAGGGTAATAGAGAGTGAATTTTTGGGAAATTCTAAGCCAGGAATTAGATTTTTGTGTTCCAGAAGGATAGCTCTGAAGGATGGATTTGCAGGGAGGAGGGGGACAGTTAAATTAGCATAAGATCAGAAAGTTGCTGTAGTGCATGCAAATAGGTTATTGGTCATTAACTAGGCTTGGGGATTGTGGAAGAGTGAAATGTCCGGGAAAGCTCAGAGTTCTGGCTTGATTAGTTGGGCATTGCCATCACCAAGATGCCTGCAAAAGACAGAGAAACATGCTTTGAGGAAGAGGGTAGGAAGCAGGGGAAAGAGAATTGATTTCCATTTTTAGCATGTTGGGTTTGAGGTACATGTGGGAAGTCCAGCTAGAGATGTCCAGGGGCAGCTGAACATGTGGGTCTGGAATTCAGAAGAGTTTGGACTTAATCCATAATAGTGGAGTCTGTTGCTCAGTGACAGTGAGAACATATGGATTGAGAAGATGAGGGGAGACTGATCACTAAGCCGCTGGAAACATTGAACATTTAAGGAGCAGGAGACTGTGAATGGGAAAAGCCTGGAGAGTAGGAAGAGAACCAGGAGAGAATGGCTGGCTGATTTTCTGGGAAGGAGGATTCAGTCAGTATTGCTCAGATAGGTCAAGAGGACAAGGAACGAAGTGTTTGTTGGCTGGAGCTACTGGAGTGAGGAAGTTGTGGAATTCAGTGAGCATTTTCAGAGGAGTGGACTAGAGAGCCCAGACTGCAGGGTGTTCAATCCTCAATGTAGGTGAGAAGTTAGGAACACTACCTAAAGATTTAGCCGTGGAGGAAGGAGAGATGTCAACAGCTAAAGGTATCTCCAGCACCTAGAACAGGTTTTGGCAAATATTAGAAACTGGGAAAATTCAGGCACCTGGGTGGCTCAGTTGGTTGGGTGTTTGCCTTGGACTTAGGTGGTGATCCCAGGGTCCTGGGATTGAGTCCCACATGTGGCTCCCTGCTCAGCAGGGGGTCATCTTCTCCCTCTCCCTGTGCCCCTCCTCCCCTGCTTGTGCTCCTGCTCTCGCTCATAAATAAATAAAATCTTCCAAAAAAAAAACAAAACTGTGAAACTGGGAAAATTCATTCACTCAATAAATAAATATGTGCCTGTAGGCACTCAGTATTTGAAACTGGGAATAGAGTAATGAAAGATAAGTTCTCATTGTAGGGTTTACATTTTAATTGGGGGAAGAGGACAGCAAAGAAACCTGTAGTATAATTTTGATTCATGATAAATTCTCTGAAGAAAGTAAAGCCAAGTGAGGCAATAACGATGGAATATGATAGAAGGTGAAAGAGTGGTCGGAAAGGTCTTTCAGACGATGTGATCTTTCCTCTCTCCTTTCTTCCCTTCCTTCTTCCCTTCCATCCTTCCAGAGAGAACTAGAGTGTGAGGAGGGGAAGGATGGTTAGAAGGACATTGGAGGGAGAGAGACTCCCAGACAGGCTCCACACCCAGCACAGAGCCCGATGAGGGGCTCACTCTCATGACCCTGAGATATCATGACCTGAGCCAAAATCAAGAATCAGAGGCTTAACCAGCTGAGCCCCCCAGGTGCTGCAGATGTTCTCCGTGCAAGCAGATACTTCATCGAGAATAAAGCCCTGGGGTTGGAATAAAGTAGGTTGTTTGAGGAATAGAGTGGCTGGGAAGAAGAGGAGAGAGAGGACTAGGTAGGGAGAAACTGAGTCCAGATTATATTGGGCATTTATAGGCCTGGTGAGACATTTGAACGTAATTCTTTGAATGTAGGGCTACCAGAACCTGCTGGGTGTAGTGTAGCCAAAAGCATGTGGGTAGGAAGAGGGCCACTTACTGAGACAAGGGAGGCAGGAAGAGGGAAGGAGCATTTTGGAGGCGGTGGGGAGCGGGGGTGGGGGTTAGGAATTCTCTTTCAGACATACTAGGTTAGAGATGTCTGTTAGATGTTCAGGTAGAGGTGTGTAAGCCGTCTGGATGAGTGACCTGGAGTTGAATTGGCTGAATGAATGAACAAACACATGCTCAGCAGGTCATTAGAGATCTGAAAGTCAAGAATTGGTGTGACTGATGTGACTGTGTTGCTTGTCTCCCCAGCTTACTGCGACTTGAGTTCCCCAAAACTTTAACCAGGTAAATGTCTGTTTCAGGGCCTACAGACCTTGTCTTCTTTTCTCAAATAGCAGGAAAGAGGCAGCACAGAGGTAGAGAGCCTGGTGTGTCTCTTGGGGCAGTGCTGTAGTGATACGGGGCTAGACCAGGAGAGCTCACTGTGGGAATTAGGCCAGCTTGGTAGCTGGATAATGAATCAGTTTATTTTTGTTCTCTTTTCTCATGAATAAAATCAAGAGGTAGTGGAATAATAGACCTTTTGGTCCAGAAGGAAATCAACCTTCCTTTTTTTTTCTTTTTCTTTTTTTTTTTTCCCCAAATAAAATTGTGTTCTAGAAAGGGTGAGTCATACTACTTGAGGTCATAGTTAGGACTAGCATTCGGATCCTATGACTCTTATTCTACCCTGTTTTCTGCTGTACATAGTGTTGAGATGAAGTGACCCAAAACTGTAGGCTTAGAGTTTATTTATTGGTTTGTAGACTAATACTAGAGGCTAGATTTCTGAAGGGATAAAATTCTCCTGTTTCCTCAAGTTTTTTTTCTGAGATGCTGAATAGTAGTAAATTTAAGAATGGGATTTTGGAGCCAGACTGCCTGAATTCAAACCCGCCTTGGTCACTCACTGACTGTGACATCAGTAAGTTGTTTATCTCTCTGTGCATCATTTCATGAAATGGGCATAATGCTTACTAGCCTTAGGGTGGTTGGTCAGTGGTTATTATTTATAAAATAGGCTAGTACCTGGCATATAACAAGCACTCATTACTTGAGCCATCTGCATCATTTCATCTTGGGTATAGAAAACAGCTGTTTTATCATACTTCTAAATTCTTTGCATATAATTTGAGTGCTAACAATATGCAAGGTATATTTCCTTATATAAGATATAGCATTCTAAAAGAGCAGGAAGGATAAAAATATAGGAGATACCAAAAGGCTTACCTACTTAAAAGGCCAATGAGAGCTACCAATGCCTCTTCATTTTCTGACATTCTGTATATCAGAGTGTACAGATGAAGGTACGGAGACTGAGGAGAGGGGGTTTGAGCCAGCTTTGTGGAAAAGGGACTTGTCCCGACAGAGTAGAAGCATATAGACATTCCAGACCAATGCCGTGCCAGAAATGAGGTTGTAATGCAAAGGCCAAGGCAGGAAAACACACAGGAGATTCTGTGAACAGTAGAACAAATCTGCTGAGGAAAAGGCCTATGAAAGATAATAGTGAAAAGGATCCATGGAGAATATACCAAGACCAAGCATACCAAACTTAGCTCTTTTTTTGATTGGGCTTCTCAAGTGGTATATCAAGGGACACCTGGCTGTCTCATTCAGTAGAGCCTGGGACTCTTTTTTTTTTTTTTTTTTTTTTTAAAGATTTTATTTGTTTATTTGACAGAGATCACAAGTAGGCAGAGAGATAGGCAGAGAGAGAGAGAGAGAGAGGGAAGCAGGCTCCCCGCTGAGCAGAGAGCCCGATGTGGGGCTCGATCCCAGGACCCTGAGATCATGACCTGAGCCGAAGGCAGAGGCTTTAACCCACTGAGCCACCCAGGCGCCCCGAGCCTGGGACTCTTGATCTCATGAGTTCAAGTCCCACATTGGGCATAGAGTTTGCTTAAAATAGAAAGATATATCAGAGTATCACTGTAGACAGTACCTCTCCCACATTAGGGTATATCAGACCAAGACTGTCCTTGTCCTCAGGGATGGATTTATTAGATGATAGTATAGATGTATTAGATAATGGTGTAAGAGCTGCTCATTAGTTGAGTAACTCACAGAGTGTTGATCCATAGGTTTGTGGCAACCTAAACACAACTAAGGAGATGATTCTGTATCCTTTTTTTCCTGTTCTAGGACTTTAAAGAAGTCAACTGAGATTAACACATAATTAACATATTACCCTATTCTGTTACCAAGTTTCAGCACATCCACATTTTGCCATTTTTGTATCCGTTTCCAGCCCCCTCCCTTTTTTGGGGGTTTGAAGATTCTAAAGCAAATCCCAGACCTGCATATCATTTCATCCACAAATATTTCAGTATTTATTCCTGGCTGGTAGGGATACATTACTGTACACACGCACACATACATAAGCACACACACATTTGTATGTGAAGCTATAGTATCATTATTGTACCTCCTAAGATTAACAATAATTCTTTAATATTATCTAATACCTAGTTCATGTTCAGTTTTCCCAGTTGTCCCAAAAGTGTCTTCTTAAAGTTAGTTTGTTAAAATCAGTACTTACAAGTCTACATATTACATTAGGTTGGTATGTCCTTTAAAATCTCTATTAATTTATAACAGCCCTCTCCTCTTTTAAAAATGCCATTTATTTCTTAAAGAAACTGAACTGTTTCCTTGATAGTATTTCCCACATTCTGGCTTACATTTTTGTGATGTCATTTTAATGTATCCTTTCATTCCCCATATTTTTTTTTTAAGATTTTATTTATTTATTTGTCAGGGACAGAGGGAGAGAGAGCCAGCGAGCACAGGCAGACAGAGAGGCAGGCAGAGGCAGAGGGAGAAGCAGGTTCCCTGCCGAGCAAGGAGCCCGATGTGGGACTCGATCCCAGGACACTGGGATCATGACCTGAGCCGAAGGCAGCCGCTTGACCAACTGAGCCACCCAGGTGTCCCCCCCCCCCATATTTCTTTTAAGTGGTACTCTTTTCTAGAGGCTTGGTTCAGATGTTTGTTTTTGGTAAGAATGTTTCATAGGTGCTGAATATTTCATAATACTTCTTAATATATCACGCTGAGAGGCCCATAATGTCTGGTTGTCTCAGTGGGTTCAAATGTCAGCCTGTCTCTCCGTGGGCTGTCAGTGATGTAAGCTGCCTGGATCTCTTGTTTCAGAGTGGTTGCAAGATGCTGATTTTCCGGCTCTTACCATTTTTTCTGTGTTCATGCATTGGGATTCTTCTATAAAGAACTCTTATTTGCATACTTGAAAGAAATCACTGTAATGCTATAATATAAAGGAAAAATAAAAATGAAATAATGTATAATAAAATAATGTGTCTTTCAAGATGTAAATGCTCAGGTGTGACTATATTAGAGGAAATAACGAAAGAGGTTGTACCTATATACAGGGTCACTTCACAGTGACTGCTTCAGATGCAAATCCCTAATAGACATGTTGGCAGTTCAGATGTCTTAAACAAAGTTGCCTTCGATGCTGTTTCTTTTTGAACAACTCATGGTGTCAAGTTCTAAACAATTTACCCAAACAGTTGTATTACTGGTGATTTCAGTGTGTGTTAAAATCATGCAAAAAGTACTTAGTATCTATATGTAGCACTGATTTAAGCTTCTAAGTTCAAGTCATTATAGACTGGGTTTTCCATTGGGACATTTTATTTATTTTTATTTTTTAAAGTAAACTCCACACCCACCTTGGACCTGAGATCAAAAGTCACATGCTCTGCCAACTGAGCCAACTAGGCACCCCTCCATTGGGACTCCCCCCACCCCATTGGACATTTTAAAGCCATGGGAAGGGTGGGACAGTTCTTCACTGTAATCACATTGCAAATTTTTAGAATCCCTGGTATCAGTCAACTTTCCAAATGGCCAGGTGATATCCAATCATTGTGATAACCAAATTTTCAAAATGTTCTCTCAGAAGTAATACCTCCAGTTGAGCATAATATATTAAGACAGGAAATCAAGTAACTACTGCAAATAAACACTTGAAAATGAGAGATAAAATATATCTCTCTTTTTGCTAATATTACTTTATTCCTAGAAAACTTAAGAGACTCTTAATAAGTTATCTCATTAATTCTATTCATTTTTTAAGTGTCTAGGTGTATGCTGGATCAAAGGGTATAACTAATTTTTATTTAAAAATTTTTGCTTTTCTTTTCTCCCATTTTTCACTTTTCTCCCATCACTAGAATTGCTTCTTTCTTTCTGATTATTGTTGGTCTTAGGGATTTTAAACCTTTTTGATACAAGGACTTTTTTCCTAGTCATATTTGCCTTGTTATATATATATGATGTCTTGGCTCCTCCCAAAGATTTTCATTTTTATTGTTGACATATCTCTGCCTTTTCTTTATGCTTTCTGGATTCCATGATGTCTAAAAAGGTCACTTTTAAAAAAAGATTTTATTTTATTTATTTATCTTATAATTCTTCTTGAAGATTTATTTATTTATTTGGGGGGGCACCTAAGTGGCTCAGTCCATAAGCGTCTGCCTTTAGCTCAGGTCATGATCCCAGGGTCGTGGGATCAAGCCCCATATCAGGCTCCCTGCTCAGCATGAAGACTGCTTCTTCCTCTCCTGCTCCCCCTGCTTGTGTTCCCTCTCTTGCTGTTTCTCTCTGTCAAAAAAATAAATAAAATCTTTTTTTTTTAGTTTTTTTTTTTTTTTTTTTTTTTTTTAAAGAAGGAGAGCGAGCACAAGTAGGAGGGGCAGAGGGAGAGGGAGAGAGAATCTCAGGCAGACTCCTTGCTGAGTACAGAGCCTGACTCAGGGCTTGATCTTATAACACAGATTAGGACCTGAGCTGAAGCCAAGAGTCAGACGCTTAACCAACTGCTCCACCCACACACCCCAAGATTTTATTTTTAAGTAATCTCTACTGTGTCCCTAACTCATAGGCTGGAGATCAAGAATCACATGCTTTACCAACTGAGCCAGCCAGGTGCCCCTATAAAGGTCACTTTTTTGGCCTTTTGCCATGCCCATAATTTTTTCTTTGTTTATGTACTTGCTTGCTTTCAAGACAGAAAAAAAGGTAAAAAATAAATTGAGGGAGTGACTTTAATCCATACCTGTGGGAAGTGGGGAAGGCAAGATTGCATGGGCTTTAGAGAGAGGAAGAGGACATGGAGATGGGAAATAGATTGCAGAAAGCCCAAGAGGGGAAATGACCTTGTAGGAGAATTGTTGACCACTGCTCTGTACAGTTACTGGGGGAGGTGGAGAAGGAAGGGACTTTAACAGTGGCTTGCAAACTTATTTGGCCCTGAATTGTAGCAAGAAACAGTTTTTTTTGTGGTTTTTTTTTTAAGATTTTATTTATTTATTTGACAGAGAGAGACAGCGAGAGAGAACACAAGCAGTAGAAGAGGGAGAAGCAGGCTTCCTGCCGAGCAGGGAGCCCGATGCTGGGCTCAATCCCAGAACCCTGGGATCATGGCCTCAGCCACCCAGGCGCCCCAAGGAACACGTTTTTCAACACTCAGAAAACACACACATAATGGAAACAAAAGTTTTATGAAACTACCCTATTTACAGTGTACTCTGATAATTTTTCTGTTCTATTCCATTTGCAAGAAATTCTGCTTAAGATCCACTAAATGAGTGATCCTCAACCCTATCAGACCCAGTGCCTTAGTTATTTGTATAACAAATATTTTAATACTCTTGGTTATTCCTAAGTAAAGTTCATTGATAAGTCATCAACTACCTTAGATGTTACAGTGAAGTACATCATTGAGTACCTGCATCTATTTACAGTAAATATGTTTGGATTTAAATAAGATCAGGAAACATACCCTATAAAAAGTATAGGAAAATGAAAGAGCTGAGATATATGTAGATAGTAGAATAAAAACTGTTAGAATGAAGAAAAATGAAATAAGAGGAAGTTTTAAAAAGAAGGAAAATGTAAAGAGGGAAATGATCTTACTTGATGTAGGGATAATATAAGATAAATTAGATTGTCAACATATGTAAACAAAAGTAGCAGTATATACTCATCAGTGAGTTTGACCTTGTTTATAAGTGTAGTGTCAAAATAATTCTCTCTGCAATGACTTGGTATGGGACAAGGAAGTGAAGTCCAACAGAAAACCTTATGGAACCTACCGTTGCAACGTACATTTATTTTCTCGTCTTTAACCCCCCCTTGAGAGCGTATCTTGATAGATAGTAGGGAGTAGAGTCTAGACTGGAAAAAGAAATAGTGACAGCTATGTGGTAGATTTTGGGAGACATTATTAGAGTAAAAAAAGAATAACAACCCTAAGTAAAATTTAACATTTAATCTTCACAACATAGATTTCTAATCATTCTGCTACAAAAAAATTAAATGTGTATAGGGCAAACTTGATGTGAAATACTTTCTTTTACAAGATTTACTTACTCATTTTAGAGAGTGTGTGTGCCCGTGCAAGTGGTGGGGAGGGGTAGAGGGAGAGTGAGAGGCTCTCAGACTCCTTGCTGAGTGTGGAGCCCCAAACCAGCCCCCAGTCCCACAACTAAGATCATAACCTGAGCAGAAGCCAGGAGTCGACACCTAACCTACTGGGCCACCCAGGCGCCCCACTGTGAAATACTTTTTAATGTTAATACAATTTGGAAAGAACCCTCTTGCATAAATCCATACTCAATAATGTTTGGAAATAAATCTCTTCAAAGGAGTCTGTATTACTTATTCGAAAGTTATAGCTATAAAAGCAGTCTGGTATAGGTATGCTCTACTAGAAACTCAGCTATTACAAAGAGCTTCATCAGATTTTCTGAAATGCTAGAAAGCCTTTTGTAAAGTTCTGAATAAAGCACAATGGTCTTATGAGATAGTGACATACCTGGAAAATAAGTGTTTGCTAAAGCTGCAAAAAATACTTTGTGTTTATGGGGGAAATGAAGTTTGGTAGTATGATTAGATAATTTTAAAGGTTTATTATTATTATTATTATTTTATATTTGAATGTCTAGTGGGAGATTTGGCATATCTTATTGGGATGCTGGACAATTCTTTACTGCATTTCCAGACACCTAGTATCTTTGGTACCTTTCCTCTGTAAACTCCAGTAGTACCCCCCGGTCACTGTGAGTTCCAGCCTGCCCCCTGGGAGTGTTACTTCCAGGGAGAGCTGTTGTGACTAAACTGATTCAATTGGGTCGTGACCTATAGTTGGAAAAACACTTACAGAAGGCTTTGGGGTCCTCTTCAAAACTGAGTGCATGGGTGGCTCAATCGGTTGAGTGTCCAGCTCTTAATTTCATCTCTGGTCTGAGATCAAGCCCCCCCTCAGACTCTGTGCTCAGCAGAGAGTCTGCTTGAGATTCCCTCTTTCTCTCTCTTCCTCAGGAAGCCCCTCCCCTACTCATGTTCTCTCTTTTTCTCTCTCTTTCTAAAATAAATAAGCTTTAAAAAAAAAAAAAAAACTAACAGAGTGGGTGTCTCAGTTAAGTGTCTTGCCTTCAGCTCAGGTCATGATCCAGGGTCTTGGGACAAGCCCCACATTGGGCTCTCTGCTCAGCGGGGAGCCTGCTTCTCCCTCTGCCTCTCCCTCTGGCTTGTTCTCTCTCACTAGCTCTCTCTCTCTCAAATAATTAAATCTTTAAAACAAAACAAAACTAGGAGAACCAGTTGCAACATTATTGGAAATCTAAGATTATTTTCCTAGTGTTGATGGATCTGCTTCAGTTAGCTTTGTTCTTTACATTCTGGCTTTTGGACTCCAAGGTTAGATATTAGGGGCCCTCCTAAATTCATTTGACCTCCAGTTTAAATGGTAACAGTGTGCCATGAAATATGCAGATATCCTTTCAAAGGCACATTTCAGTTTGTCTAATCTCTGAACACAACCCATGCATTGATAAGAGCATTGACTATGCTATTGAAAGTCATTTGTTGAACCATCTGCCTCCTTCTTTCCTTCTTTTTATAACCTTTTAATTTGTCATAATCTCAAATTTATGGACGAGTTGCAAAGGTAGTTAAGACTTTCCATATACCTCTCACCCAGTTTCTCCTAAAGTTAACATGTTACCCTGTAGTATTTGTCAATACTACTTCCCCGACATTGGTACGTTATTATTAAACTGCAGACTTACTTGGATTTTACTAGTTTCTCTGCTAATCTTTTTCTGTTGCAGGATCCAGTACAGGGTAGCATGTTGCATTTAGTGCCTTCTGGTTTTGACTTCAGTGGTGGGAGAACCAGTGCACTACTTTCTTATGCTAGCTCTGTTTAAAACTGTCACATCCCCTGTGCGTTACCTACTCCCAGCTCTTCTGCTAAATAGCTCATTTGGTCTTTTAGTAATTTCTCTTGACTTAGTTTCTAGAACCTTTGCCATTCTGCATTATACTGTATTTGTTTCTCATTTTAAAACAAGACACCCAGAACTGAATGCAGTTCTTCACATATGGTCCAACAGGAGTAAGATGCTGTGGGAATATTACAGTTACGTATCTTACACGTTTGTTTATACCACCTGAGCTTGTTTATTTGCTGGTTTTTTAGCAATAGCGTCCCATCTTAAGCTAATACTGCAGCCGAAGTTCTGCTTAGTTAATTCTCCCAGAATTTTTTAGCCCATAGATTGCTGTTTAATCTAAAGGCAGGACTTTATGAGATTCCCCTTAAAAATTTATCTTACTTTGGCACACACATTCACCTTTCTTTGAATTTCTGTTCTGTCACCCAATATTGTAGCTGTTTCTTTCATGCACAAGCTTTATATTTTCTGTCATTTTCCAAGTCACTATTACAAACATTAGGTAGAGCAGGGTCAAGTACATGATCTTACAATGGTGCAAGATAAGTGGGCAAGGGAAAAGATGTAGCAAGTATGTAACTACGTGAGGAACCTAAAATGTTGTTAGCAAAGAGTGAAGGCCTTGATTTGCCTGGCTTCTGTGTTGACCGTGGGTGGTGCCTAAGCTAGAGCTCTTACCAAATGAGAGCATTTTAATTTTTTGGAGGAAGGTCTGGTAAGAGGAGGGTCAGTTTTACCTCAGCATAAAGCCAGTTTTTTTTTTTTTAAGATTTTATTTATTTATTTGACAGACAGAGATCACAAATAAGCAGAGAGGCAGGCAGAGAGAGCGGAGGAAGCAGGCTCCCTGCTGAGCAGAGAGCCCGATGCGGGGCTCGATGCGGGGCTCGATGCGAGGACCCTGAGATCATGACCTGAGCTGAAGGCAGAGGCATAAAGCCAGTTTTTGATTCACAGGCATGATAACTTACTTTTTATTTTACTGGTCATCCTTGAACCTTCTACTTTAAGGTTTTCATGAGCCTTACTTGAATTAGGCCTTTTGCTGAATGACATTGAGAATTTTGGAGGACTTTAGATACTTTTCTTATTACCAAGGATGTACTTGAATCATATACTTTCTCTTAAGTATACCTGGTCATATCTCATTTCCCATTTTTCTAATTCTTTTTTTCCTGTTGGTCTTTTTCTTAATTTTTAAGAGCCCATCATTGTTTGTTTATTGCAAATATTTCTCCTCATCTGTTGTCATTTGACTTTGTTTGTGGAATCTTTTGCCAATATTAAAGTTGTATACCTCTCATCAAATTTGGTGTGCTTTCCCCCCACCTCATTTATGGTTTCAGGTTCCCTGTATTGCTTAGACAGACCTCACTCACCCACCAAGGGGTAATGAAAATATCCTCTTACAGTTTTTTTTTTTCCTCTAAAGATTTTATTTATTTATTTGACAGAGATCACAAGTAGGCAGAAAGGCAGGCGGCGGGGAGGGGCGGGAAGCAGGCTTCCCACTGAGCAGAGAGCCCAACGCGGGGCTCGATCCCAGGACCTGGGACCAGGACCTGAGCCGAAGGCAGAGGCTTCAACCCACTGAGCCACCCAGGCGCCCCAGCCCTCTTACAGTTTTTAAAAGAGGTTTCTAGCTCTTTTTTTTTTTTTTTAAAGTCTAAACAGTATTAGCCATTTTTAAGATGCATGGCCAGTAAGTCAGTCCTTTTCTTTAAAAATGGAGTTTTTACATATGTGAGAAATGTATCATGCATTCAGAAGAGTATATAAAATGTGTGTATTCAGTAAAAAGATAAAACAAAGATCTTTGTTTCCATCACCCATATTAAAAAGCAGACCATCTCACAAACATGTCCATTACCACTATCTGGACCTTTGTCTTGATCATCTTTTGTCTTTCTCTATACTTTAACCCTCGATATATCTATTCCTATCTAAGTAACATATTTTTAGTTATGAAACATGGAGTAGGAAACTACAGCCTTGCAGTGTGAGGAGAGGGCAGCTTGCACTATTGGGTGAAATCGCCGAGGACAGGAGAAGCTGAACAGTCTGCCTTCAGCCTCACTGAGAGTTTCTGGGAGACTCTTTGGAGAAGTCATTGAGTGAGGTCATGATTGACCCCTGGAAACTCGGGGCCGCCACAGCTGGGGGATTCAGCTGGCCACTGTGTGGCCCAAGGCAGATTTATGGCAGAGGTGTGGTAAGAGGATGGCTGTTCACGGTGGCCCACTTCCTGCTCTCATGAACAGGTCAGAGCAGAACACTTGGGGGAAATGAGGGTTCTCAGCTGAACCTCTGTTCTGGCGGGGAGAACACAACTTCATCAGCACACAGTCATGACCATCCCAGTCCAGACAAGCAGCTGAGCCTGGGCCAAGACTCCCTGGGCCTTGTCCTGTTATCAGATTAACAGGAAAATGTACAATACTCTGTGATTGTATATGTAGAGTTGATTCTTACTACCTCTGGTGGTTCTGCAAAGTTTCCCTGAACACTGAATTAGCAAATACTGAATAATTGCTCCTAGGGGAAATTCAGGGTTAGGTTCCTGTAAGCCTCTGGTCACATTTTCATCAATAGATCAGTCTTGTTTTTTTATAAGTGATTCTGTTGAAAGATAGCTTATGTAATACATTTTGTTGATTTATGATCATAGAACTCATAGCCAAGAGCAGTGTAACTTAGGCCCGAACAAAGCTTATCTAATATGTATTTTCTCTGTAAGACACGTCACAGCCTTACGGGGTGTAGGAACACTGGACAGCACTGCAGCCATACTGTTAGGGGCCATCTGAAACTGTGAAACCACCTGTAAACAGTCCAGAAAGGTGAAACACGTGGGACTAAATAGACCATGAAAAAAAAAAATACTTGTTTACACTGTGAGGGCAGAAAAAAGAAGGGAGACAGTTGACTTTTTTTAACCCTCAGCTAGTAATATGCACAAATGCCTGTGAGAACACTGTAAGTATTAATATGTGTGTACGTATATTTACACATGTATGTCAACAAGACGGAAAATTAACATAGAATGTTAAAAGTCAAGATAGTAACTTGGGTGGTTACTAGAAGGGGCATGAGGGAGACTTCTGGGGTTCTTAATCTAAGTGTTACACAGAATGTGTTCACTTTGTGAAAACCAGACTGTGTGTTTATGATTTGTGAACTTATCTGAATGGTGTCAAACTTCAGGAAGCAGTGTAAAACAAACACTACTGTGACCTCAGCATCTAGATAATGACCCCTTGGCATACATGGCTTTGAGTGTCATTGCTCTGTGGGGACTGATGATTATGGGGCTTCCCACTTCACCGTCTAGCTTCCTGGTGATTTTTGTTGCTTCTTTCTTTTCTTTTTTCTTTTCTTTCTTTCTTCTTTTTTTTTTTTTTAAGATTTTATTTATTCATTTGACAGACAGAGATCACAAGTAGGCAGAGAAGTTGGCAGAGAGAGGAGGAAGCAGGCTCCCTGCCAAGCAGAGAGCCCAATGTGGGGCTTGATCCCAGGACCCTGGGATCATGACCTGAGCCAAAGGCAGAGGCTTTAACCCACTGAGCCACCCAGGTGCCCCTGTTGCTTCTTTCTTTTATTGGATCTTCTGATTCAGTCTTCTGATTGCTAGGGTCCATTTCCCCGTTGTTTTCCTCTCTCACTCTTTTGGTAACTTATACTCCTATAGTTTCAGGAGAAAAGATGCATGGAAAGTAATTTTTTTAAGGACTTAATGCACGTTTAAAATGTTGTTATACTACCCGCATACTTGAGTGATAACTTTCCTGGTTTGGAAAGTCTTTCCTTTAGAACTTTGGTGACAATAATGCATCCCCTTTCAGTGTCCAGTGTTCCTATTGCAAACATCAGATCTTTGATCTTTGTGTGACCTCTACTCCCCTCTTCCTCCCAGCCCCTCTTCTGGAAGCTAACAATTAGAGTGTCCTCTGAAATGTGATTGGTAGGTCTCCTTTTATCCACTGTGCTGGGTATTCTGTGGGCATTTTTAGTCTGGCAGCTCATATCCTTTTTTCTGAGACATTTTCTTGAGTTATTCCGTTGGTTATTTCCTCCCTCCATGTTCTCACTTAAAAGGGTATTGAAACTTCTAGACAGGTATTCCAGTTTTCTTTTCTTTAATGTTGTATTCTTCCCCGCTCCCCAACACTGCTTCTGCTGAAAGTAATTCAGTTACTTAACTCCCAGCTCTGCCGATTTCAATACATAATGCACTTTTCTGCATTGCTTTCAACAATGCCATGAGTTCCCTAGGTTCAAGACTCCCTGGTTTACCTGCTTTAATGAATTAGCTTTTACTTTCCACTTGGAGTATACTGTTGGAGAGGCAACTTAGAAATATAACTGCCTCTCAGGGCATCTGAGTGGCTCAGTCAGTTGGTTAAGAGTCCAACTCTTGATTTCAGCTCAGGTCATGATCATCAGGGATGTGGGGTTGAGCCCTGCATCAGGCTCTGTGCTCAGTGAGGAGTCTGCTTGGGATTCTCTCCCTCTGCTCCCTGATCCCCCACTCGTGCTCTCTCTCTCACATAAGTAATAAATAAAATCTTTTTTAAAAAAAGAAATGTAACTGCTTCTTGACTCTTAACTATAGAGAGAACTGATGGTTACCAGAACAGATATGGTGGGGATTAAGGAATGCACTTGTGATAAGCAACGAGTAATATATGGAAATGTTGAATCACTATATTGTACACCTGAAATTAATATTACACTGTATGTTAATTAACTGGAATTTATTTATTTATTTTAAACGATTTTATTTATTTGTCAGAGAGAGCACAAGCAGGGGGATCATCAGGCAGAGGGAGAGGGAGAAGCAGGCTCCCCACCAAGCAGGGAGCCTCATGCAGGACTTGATCCCAGAACCCTGGGATCATGACCTGAGCTGAAGGCAGACACTTAACCAACTGAGCCACCTAGATGACTCAACTAACTGGAATTTAAAGGCTTAAAAGAAATGTAACTGTTCCCCTGCTTCCCCCTCTCTCTCTGCCTGCTTCTCTGCCTACTTGTGATCTCTCTCTCTGTCAAATAAATAAAATTTAAAAAAAAAGATAACTACTTCTAAAGTCCTTTTACATCTTCCATCTTTCTACATTCTCCATCCTTTCACTCTGTTGGTACTTGATGCTGCTAGTCCTGGACATATTGTTGCATCTGCACTGTAAATTGCGTTGTTTCTTTGTTTTCTCCTTTAGCCAGATTAGGATTTAACTGTCTTCAGTTTCCTAATTCTTGTTACCACTCATCCATCTGCTTCCCAGCTTCCAAATTTTGTTGCTATTGTTTACTCTTTATCATTATGAAATTGTTGTTTTTTAAGTTCTAATACTAAATTTTAAGAGTTTCAGAAGAGAAGAGAATTAGATCTTACCTTGTTATTTGTTCTAGAATTTATCCTCACAAAATTATGGTTTAGTCTCAAATGCCGTTGTCCAATACCTTGCTATACAGTGCAGTAACCACTAGCCATGTGAACACTTGAAATGTGGCTTGTGTGGAATCAGATTTTAAATTATATTTGATCTAAAGTCACATTTAAGAAGTTGAATGTGGCTAGTGGCTGCAGACTGGACAGCACAGGTCCAGTGCTTGTGAAGTAGGATTTGGCAGTAACTGATCTCTATATCTAATCTATATATCTACCGTAAGGAAGAGGATTTCTCTTTTCCTCTTTCCTACACTATAAGGAACCCCCCCCCCATTTCCTTCTCTTTGACCTTCTTATTTGTATCAGTATGGACACTTGAATCTGTGTTCAGTGGGTTATAATTTAATACTTTTATTATTTATTTTGGTGCTCAGATTATCCCAGATTTGGCCAATGGAAACCTCTTTAAGTGACACCTGGGTGGCTCAATCGGTTGAGCATCTGCCTTCAGCTCAGGTTATGATACCAGGGTCCTGGGAATGAGTCCTATGTCAGGCTCCCTGCTCAGCGGGGAGCTGCTTCTCTCTCTGCCTGCCACTCCTCCTGTTTGCGCTCTCTCTTTCTATAGTTCTCTGACAAGTAAATAAATAAAATCTTAAAAACAAAACAAAACAAAAAAACCCTTGAAGGTATCTTCTGTATCCTTTGACATGTATCCATCATTCACTCTGCATCATTCATTGTAGAACTACATATTACAGGCTCATGCACTTGCCCTGCCCCAGCCCCTGAAATTATCCATCTTCCTGGGGAGCTCTGGTTCCTGTTAGTGGAGGATGCTGTTTAGAAACCAAGATCATGGTGCTATGTGTGCTTATTGCTGCTGAGGCATCACTGCTTCTAGACTTGCTCAGCTGACAGGGCATTTTAATGGCTAGTAGCTGTTGTGTTGGACAGTACAGATATAGACATTTCCACTTTTACAAAAAGGGAAAAGATGGTGTTACTAGAGTTTTATGAGCAGGATGCAACTGGCTGGTGACGAGAATGCTGGGGCCAGAGTCCCTCTTCTACTGGAGGGATGTAAACAGAATGTAAACATGAAGCCAGCTGCCAAGGGAGTCTGAATAATGGTTAGCAGACCCTAGACATGGTTGCTTAGCCTCAGTACCACTGACATTTTGGGCCAGGTGGCTATCCTGTGCTTTGGAGGATGTTGAGTAACATACTTGGCCTTCTACTCATTTGATAACCCTCCCTTCAGCCCAGATGTTTCCATACATTGCCAGATATCCCCTGGGGGACAGCCCCTGGTGAAGAACCACCTCCGAGAGACCCAGCTTTGCAGAGCTGCTCACAGAAGGGTAGGCTTGAAGCTGAGAAACGGCGGTAATAAGCAGCACCCTACTTTGTAATTCACATGCTCTTGATATCCTTGAAATGTGAAGGAAGGGAAGAGAAATTTATATATAAACATATATATATCTCTGTCAGCTCTGCAATATAGAAAGATTATTATATGCTTTCTTCCCCCTTTTATTGATGAAGAAAGCAGTCTCTTTGCAGTCAGGCAGGATTTAGATCCTTGCCAGTAAAGTTATTTGTTTACCTGCTCTGTAACGTTTGCTCCTGGAGTTACTGCCATTCCTTTTTTAAGTGGGTGAACTGCTCCTTTGAGTGTTGCATTTCAAAGTTATATTTGATATATTGTCAGCCTGGATGCATATTCTGTATGGTGCCCTCCTCAGGAGGGTCGTACTGCTCAGAGTCTTGGCTAGAAGTGTTCATAAGTGGAGGGAAGAAAAAACACGAATAATAATTATATTACAGCCAATGTTTTTATTTTATTTTTACCTTTGGATACTTACATTTGAACACCAGTTGATTTCTTAGAGACTTACTTCAAACTCTATACTGTTCATTTTCCTCATTTTGTGCTTTCCTTCTTTCTGTTCCATACTATTATTGTATGTCTCTCTCCCTGATACAGAGATGTGTCCTCTCTTAAAGGGAATATCCCAAAGATCAGCCTGTTTACAATATCTTTCTGCTTTCGTGTTTCATTATCACCTCAAAGGTAACGTCTAAAATTGGATAAGTATGCTTCCTAAACCAGATGTAAACTGCCTCTTTTCTCCCAGTGCTAGAGCATTCTCTGCACTTTGTGTTAATTATTTCTAGTCTTCTCCAGAGTTTTAAGTCTGCTGTAGGTCCCTTTACTAAAATCAGTAAAGAACTGGAGCAGACATAAAGAAGAATAATTTAACAGTTGAAGGGAGCATTTTTGAAGACCTGTTAGGTTTTAAAGGCTAGCCTAGACAAGAGGAGGTAGTGACTGAATTTTTGTCTTAAAGCTATGTGATGGATTTCTGAGAATGAGTTTAGAGTTAACTGTTCTGTGTGTAGGTAACATGGAAGAAAGGGACCTGAGGTGGTTATTACAGTGTTTTGAAGGAAAGGTACCTCAGGAACTGCATGGGACAAAGAGTTGTGTCAGAGGGAGGCTAACTGTGGGTTCTCTTGTACCCTTCCAACCAGAAAAGGTCATCTTTTTTTTCTTTTTTCTTTTTTTTTAAGATTTTACTTGTTTGAGAGAGAGGCTCGAGTAGGGGGAGGAGCAGAGGGCAAGGGAGAAGCAGATGCTGAGCTGAGTGTGGAGCCTGATGCAGGACATGATTTCACAACCTTAGACCCAAGCTGAAATCAAGAGTCAGACCCTCAGCCAACTAAGCCACCCAGCACCCCAGAACAGATCATCATTTATTGTTATTGTTCATTATTGATCATTATTTATTGTTATTGTTCATGTTGGATGCATTTCCATAGTTCTCTGTCCCTGAGTCACTCTTTGAACTGTAGTGTGGTTGTTTACATTTCTTTATTTCCTACTAAATTTTAAGCACTGATTGGGTACCACAGGTGGTCAGAATTTTTTAATTAAAATAATGTGTTTAGGTAAATCAATGCAAAATTAGCTCCTACTATCGATCCAGGACAAATCTTTTCCACTACAATAGAAAGAGCTGTCATGTGCCTTGCTTGACTAGGAATTTATCACAGGTACATGTGCATGCATTTCTAGCTCAAATATCATTAAGTAGATACTACTAGATACTATGTGTTCTGCTCCTTTCCTGGTCATCTTGTGGTACATTAAGGATTTCCAGTTTTCTTCCCTTTTCCTTCAAACAGTTGCATAAAATTAGTTTTAAAATGTTTAAATGTAGGCCAGGAAGTTCGGGGGTAGGGATGGGGGGGATGCAGTGTGTGTGTGGGGGGCAATATCATTAAGTATGTTTCACCTTTTAGTTGTTTGAAGTTACATTCTTTTCTTACACAAGTATATATATTCTGTCTTTCCAGGCAATAAGTCCCCTAAGCTCTTTGTACTTAATTGGCCAAGTATATGATGGGAAAGCATCCCAAACGGTGCCTGTACCCTGCTGTCAGTGTCCAGTGGTATGAACGTCACACTGCCTTTGCGTTGTTTAGCCTGCCCGACTCAAAGACCGTGCCTGAGAGAAGTCATTCTTGAATGCTTAGCTGGACACTCAGCGACTAATTCATATTTTAGCAGGAGTTAACAGGTATAGGATATAGAATCCATCTTTGCCCCCCCCCAAAAATTTTATTTCATAATTTCATGAGGTCAGCTATTTTACGCATTTATACCTCTGCACAAAACCAGCCACCCTGTGTCTAAAAGTCCTCTTCCATGTTACTTTATAAGTTAAGAGGAGATGGGGAATTTGTCCATGTTGGTTGATTTTTTTTTTTTTAATTAAGAAAACATTTTAAACATAGAATTAAGGCTTTGCAGATACAGGTGAATCCATTTTATATCCTTTCTTGATTCCATTCTGTTTCCTTCTATCTCTCTACCTCCCCGAGTAACACGTCTTGGCAGTTGGCATGTATCCTTTCTGTTCGCCTTTCAGTATGCTTTGCACATATGTATGTGTCCATAGACTTTTATGTACTTTTAAACTTATGGAAGTGGTTCCGTATAGTATGTATCCTTTTACCACTTGTTTTTTTTGTAGGGACTGGTGCACATTGATACAGGGAAGGATTGTAGTTCATTGGAGCACAGTGGTGTAGTATTGTAGGATGAGATTGTGGCGTGTGTCATAGGCTGTCGCTTCCCATGTCTGAAGATGCATGTATCCTGACTTGTTTGAAAAGACCGAAAGTGAAAAATAAACTATATATTTGAGAGTCCTATTGATTGTTCTGCCGTGATTTAAAGGAGTGAGGCCAGACAAGTTTCCAGCTTCCTGAAATTTTATTTATCTCTACATGGTAGCAAATAAAAACTGCTGAAGAAAGACACTTCTGAAACAAACAACAACAGATTTATTGTCACAAGGCATGTCCCGGTAGGTTGCCCTATGTAGCAGTCATTGGTCTGCCACTTAATGGCTCTGTTCTTTTGGAGCCAGGTGCTTAGTGCTTGTGTCCTCCTTTTATTTATCTGTAAGAGAACAACAGTTCAGTGACCAAGCCTTTTGGCAGGTGCCTGGGGCATCAAGGTCAGTTAAACACTGATTGGTTATTGCAGGAACCTTGCTGGGTAGAGGTGAGCTGAGGGAGATTCCCCTATGTCGTGTAATGCCCACTTAAGTGTTATAATTTCTTTAGACTAGCCCCTACAAGTTTGAAATTTGGTGTTTTTTACTAGTATTCGCCTTTCCAAATCTCTGCAGAATATAAGCACTAGATATTTTCATCAGAACGGTTGCCTTCTCTCAGGTTACTTGTTTCGGGAGGGCCGAGCACTCTGCCTCACCCAGTGGCCCTGCCTGGGCAGGGCTCGCAAATGGACCAGTAGTTTCTCTGCAGTAGTTCTGCTTCTGTGAAAGCAGTTACACCGATGCAACACACATATGTGAATGCCGGGCTTTTATTTTTTATTTTTACACATAAAACTGTGACTGACCAGAAGTAACCTGTTTCCCACCCGCAGTGGCATCATTTGTTACAGCT